>NC_065585.1:32884090-33496818 GCF_024542745.1 Macaca thibetana thibetana
GGAAAACAGTGCTGAGTAAAATACAGTAAGGCAGACTAAACTGTTTATTTCTCAAACTTATTTTCCAAAGTCAAAGTCTTTTTAATGATGCTGTGGGCATCATTATACATGCAACATTGTGTGGGTGACATCTAAGTCAGTCCTTTGTTCAGCTGACCTACAAAATATTTTATAGACGAAATGCAGACTGGTGCTGATACTGCTTTGTTAGCATGCATATTATGGATAAAAGGAGAACTATGAGTTGTAGCAAGTATGATAGAATTAATATTTTTCTCACAAATGAAGCTCATACAAATCACTTACAAAAACAGACTTTAGTAGACAAATGGACAAAGAATATGAACAGAAAGCAGAAATTAAAAAAAAACTGTAACCTACAGAAAAAATTCAACAGAACTACTAATAAAAAATATGATTAAATATTAAAGTATCATTTTTTACCTATTTTAAATATGCTAATATAAAGTTCTTGTGTGCAGGTATAGGACCAGCAAAACTAGAACTTTAAAAAATTTCAAAATGATTTATATTGTTGTATTTGGAGAGCAATTTGACAAAAATTGCTCTCAAAATGATAATGAATAGAATGATAAATATTCATGGGATGTATCTGTAGCTTCAGTTTATTACTTGACTTTTGTGGAATGTTTTCTAACAAAAATAGAAATATTAAAGAGAACACAAAATTATGAAAATGTATTTTTTATTTCTATTTATGGGTAGCAATAATTTGGAACAAAACACAAAATTATGAAAATGTAATTTTTATTTCTATTTATGAGTAGCAATAATTTGGAACAATCTTACACTAGGAAAAGTGTTGCTTAAGCAATTTTAGGTTTACATAATCTAATAGTGCATAGTCAATAATATATTACAATATAGGCCATGAAGCAATATGAGAAAATGTACATTATATAAAACTTAGAAATAAGATTTAAAATTATGTACTCTATTAGAACCATGAGAAATGATGATGAGGAGAAAGTATGAAAGGAAATACACAAAAATAATACTAGGACACATTTGTGAAATTATTGGTATTTTTACTTTTTATTCCAAATGTTTTCTACTGTTGTTATATTACTTTAATACTTTATAATAAAACTTGAAAGTTTTTCAGAATGTGAAGGATAAACCACATGTAAAAATAAAAATATTAAATGATGTGTTTAAGTGACTTAATTTAATTAATAGAGAAATGCAAATTTGAAGTAAGTAACATTTTTGACAGATTCTTTTAAATGATGGCAAATGATGTTACAGAGAAGGTGTGAACACAAGCAAAGTCTTACGCTATCAATGCAAGTGTGTATTGTGATAATATCTTGAGTGATTCTATGGCAATATATTTCAAACAATTTAAATTTTTAATGTTTTAGGGTTTTTTATTGATACATATTTTTACATATTGATGGGGCATGTGTGATATTTTGTTACATGCATAAATGTGTAATGATCAAATCAGAATATTTATGATATCCATCACCACAAGCATTTATTATTTCTATGTGTTGATAATATTTCACGTCCTCACTTCTAGCTATTTTGAAATGTACAATACACTGTTGTTAATGACAGTTACGCTACTCAAAAATGATCCAGAAATTATTGTAGATATTTATCTTAAAAATAGAACTAATATACAGAGATATATATAAGTTCAAGTATATTATATCCAAAAATCATAGAAAAATAAAACCAAGCCAAACTAAATGTTTTTCAACAGGGAATTGGTTAGATAAATTATGAACTGTATGGAAAATCATACAGTTACTAAACTTTATGATAGAAAGATACCTTAATTGTAATTTTAAGAAAAATAGAATTTATAAAGGGTAGTGAAATTAATATTTCACTGTTGTATATTCTATACCTAACACAAAGCCTAGAATATTGAAATAATTATATTCATATTAAAACATAATCATATATACATATATGCATATATAGATATCAGTTTCTATTTTTTGGTGGTGGACTTTTAAGCAATCTTTACTTTCTTCCTTATACTTTTTGTTTTATCATTTTAGAAATGACTACTTATTACTTTGATACAAGAAAACAAATG
The DNA here is from genome assembly GCF_024542745.1 of Macaca thibetana thibetana. Classification (NCBI taxonomy): domain Eukaryota; kingdom Metazoa; phylum Chordata; class Mammalia; order Primates; family Cercopithecidae; genus Macaca; species Macaca thibetana. The sequence goes on from NC_065585.1 coordinate 32,886,165, forward strand.
GTACCATGATTTTTAAAATAAGAGTTCTCTCTAGCAACAAAAGAAAAGCAAACATATATACTTCCTATAAAGATGCATCACAAAAAATATTCAATTAACAAACATGTGTTATGTTTCAGCTTATTTCCTAGCCTGAATATGATTCAATGCTTTTATTATATGCTATCAGCATAATTCCTAGGAACTTGTACTAGATGAACAATCTGCTGTTAACTAACTTTGTGAGATTGGGCAAGTTACTTAATCTTTCTGTGCCTCAGTTTACTATTAAGAAATGGTGGTGATGTTAACACTAACTCAGAGCATTTTTGTGACAAGTACATAATTTTGGAAAAGTTGTGGCTGTGACATATTAAGTGCTTAATGAATCTAAAAAAACAATGGTAACTCTCTTTTGTATTAGTTTATGTCTGTTGACTGCTGAAAAATGACTCTTGTGAGAAGAGATGGTTTGGTTGACTAGTACTAAATGTAAATGCAAGTTTATTCACAGGCAACAATAAATCCTTTTTCTCCTAAATGTCAATATTGCAGAGGCAAGGTAGTTGTTGTTTCTTTTCATTGTATCCACTGGGCTTTAAGCATTCACTCATCATAGATGACACGCTTACCTTGTTTCATTTTAAGTTAATTTTACTTGTGCTTAGTTCAAATAAAATGTCTGGCCTGGGGCGGTGGCTCACGCCTGTAATCCCAGCACTTTGGGAGTCTGAGGCGGGCGGATCACGAGGTCAGGAGATCGAGATCATCCTGGCTAACACGGTGAAAACCCGTCTCTACTAAAAATACAAAAAATCAGTCGGGGGAGGTGGCGGGCGCCTGTAGTCCCAGCTACTCGGGAGGCTGAGGCAGGAGAATGGCGTGAACCTGGGAGGCGGAGGTTGCAGTGAGCCAAGATCGCACCACTGCACTCCAGCCTGGACCACAGAGCGAGACTGTGTCAAAAACAAAAACAAAAACAAAAACAAACAAAAAAAACCAAACAAACAAACAAACAAAAAAAACAGATCTGGATAGATGAAATTTATGTATTAGGTGTGGAGGAATTAAAGTCAAGAGAACAGAAACAACAGTATGATTTGGCCATATCTTGAAACCACCCTGATTAAAGAAATTCTTGATTTTTATTGTGTGGAAATTTGACCCTGCCTAGGTCTCTATTTCAAAATAAAAATTACATGACATTTTAAAACAAAGATGATATTATCTCAAATCCTTCTTGTATTGTGTCAAGCTGCATATGGATCATGATATATAACAAGTAAATATGACCAAAATTTTATTTTAGGCAGGCACTAATGCATTTAGAAGAAAGTAATTATGCTTAACAACGAAGTAAAAATGTCTGCTATTATCATAGGTTCTGCTTAAAATATTATCTAGAGTTTGATTTTTATGTATATATGTAAAATGAGTAAGGTTCTTGCCTACACATGCATACACACACACACGCGTGCACACACACACACATAGCAGTTATACAAATGATAGGCAAATAGAAATATTTAAGATGCAGCAAGGAATGTAGATGGCATTTTCTGAAATTATAATCGTATTTCATATTCATAAAAGCGTTCACTTCTGTAAGGTACTAAAATGCCTTCTGATATTACAATAAAATTAAGCATTACATTTATATATTGTTGCTTTTAAGATAGATAGTTTAAAATTAACATATCATTGTTGACAAATAGGTAAACATATATATAAAAAGTTAATCATAAAAAGACATTTGTGTTTGTACCTTTTATTTATAATATATTGAAACAATGAAAACGATTACTAAAATTTCATTACTTTGTTTTTACTCAGTTTGGTTTTGGTACTCTGGTCTAGAAATAAAATGTATACGTTTTAATTCAAAACAGTTATGTACTTATATAAACAAAAATATACATGGATGCTTATAATATTAAAATTGTGTATCTGTCTTTTCTGAAATATCAATGTAATAAATCTCTGTTGCATCTCATCACTCATTGTTACATGTCTTCCAGTTTTACATGAGTTGCTCCTTAGGCAGAGATTCTTATAATCCTTCTCTAAAAGATTTTGTGATACCTGAAGTCAATACAGTACTCCTTGAATAATTATTTTACTCCGTAGAGTTTTTACTGAAACTGCTAAAAAAATCTTAAGAAAATGTTATAATTTGCATCCCAGTAATTAAGCTAATAAAATTAACACACATTCATCTTGAATTTCAACTACCTAGATACTTTACTGCTTATTTTAGAGGTTTTTATTGTTTCTTTGAATAATTTGAGATAATAGTTTAGTTATTAACTTTTTTGGGAAGAATTTCTAATTGCATTATTTTTATATATACTCTTAAACACTTTGTTTTATAGCTGTGCAGTGTGGTAATCCAGGAACCACAGCCAATGGGAAAGTCTTCCGAATTGATGGCACAGCATTTCCCAGTTCAGTCATTTATTCCTGCATGGAGGGATACATCCTTTCTGGACCTTCAGTTAGACAGTGCACAGCCAATGGAACATGGTCTGGAACTTTGCCTAACTGTACAAGTAAGTATATTCTCAATATTTAAAAATCATTAGTTATCTGAAAGTATTTATGAGTATATAAGTATTTTTGTATGTTTTGTAATTAATAAAACCATGTAAGGTTTTAAACATTTGGACTGCCTTTCAGATTAAAGGATTATAGTAGTTATTGTGGCTAGAGTGTACACTAATGACTTTAGGATAAGTTGGCTTATCAAGGTACTACATTAACTGGCAGTGGAAAGAGAGGTCAGAGGAAGTCAGCACTAATAAATGTAATTTAACAGAATTTTGAGAACAATGATGATTTACAGCTGTAATTAAAATTAAAAATAGAATGGATGCAATTTTATTTTGTCGATATAACACATATTAATAGCAAAATTGGTTTTCAAAAGGCATACTGATTCTTTATGGGTTCTTGCACTGATTTGTTCAATAGCTGATTTGTTCTCTTGATATGTTAAAAATAGATGGCACTTTGGCCGGGCGCGGTGGCTCACGCCTGTAATCCCAGCACTTTGGGAGGCCGAGGCGGGCGGATCACAAGGTCAGGAGATCGAGACCACGGTGAAACCCCGTCTCTACTAAAAATACAAAAAATTAGCCGGGCGCGGTGGCGGGCGCCTGTAGTCCCAGCTACTCAGGAGGCTGAGGCAGGAGAATGGGATGAACCCGGGAGGCGGAGCTTGCAGTGAGCCGAGATTGCGCCACTGCACTCCAGCCTGGGCGACAGAGCGAGACTCTGTCTCAAAAAAAAAAAAAAAAAAAAAAAAAAAAAAAAAAAAAAAAAAAAAAAAAAAAAATAGATGGCACTTTGGAGATTATCCATTATAATAAAATTATTCACTTGAAGAAATTTTTGAAAAATGTGTTTAAAAGTCTTAAAATTATACACATTAATGCTTATTTGTAGAATAAGTAGTATTTAACCAACAATAATACACAACCATTGGAAATTATGGTTGTTTATTTTTATTAAGAAGAACTAGCACTTTTGGAGGCTGAGACGAGTGGATCGCTTGAGCCCAGGAGTTTGAGATCAGCCTGGGAAACATGGCAAAAACCCTGTCTCTACAAAAAAATACAAAAATTAGTCAGGTGTGGTGGTGCATGCCTGGAGTCCCTGATACTCAGGAGGCTGAGATGAGAGGATCACCTGAGCCCAGAAAGTCAAGGATGCAGTGAACTCTGAAAGTGCCACTGCACTCCAGCCTGGGTGACAGAGTGAGATCCTGTCTCAAAAGAAAAATTGTTTAGACTGTGTGTTCACAGATTCTAAGTATCATGAGAGGAGGTTACTGAAGCCTCTGCAGCAAAGGAAACTTGGGGATACTAGTGGGAGGGCCTTTTGTATTGCAATTTGGACAGAGTATATATGCTTTTGCTGACCAAATAATTACCAGAAAATTAACTGAGAAGGCAGGGCCTTGTATGGTGTGTGGTGAGATGATCTTCCTTTTTTTCTGGGCTTCTTTTGGTTTGCATTTTCTGGATGAAGGGGTCAAATGAATCTGTTGCCCTCAAAGTAATCGCATATATGCATTCCTGGAGAAAATCAGGTGTAGTTAATATCTTGCATGCAAAGTTTGTGTGCAATGTCACACAAGGGCTGTTGAGATACCCATGTATATTGTATCTCTTCAAAAGTGAAAACAAACTATGCTTGGGAAGCTGTTGAAATAAGCACTGAATAGAACGTATTCACTAAACCTATAATAGCAAAATATTTTCCAGTTATTGATAGGAACCAGCAACTTCAGTAATATTGATATGCAAGTCTTAATCAGGGGCATCAGGGTATTTAGGCTGTGGTAATCCACTTTCCCATGCCATTTATTTTTATCAGATTTAAACAGTGAACAAATTGGACTATTTAAAGTGATGGCAGTAGGAACAATAGTTGTTTCCTTCAGTAGGTGTTATTTGATGGTTCTTAATTACTGTAGACCTTGTTTTAATCTAAGTTGGGCTGTATTAACTATTATAATCAGAAGGACAGGTCTAAGCGGCTCCATTTTGCCAAGCTAATTGTAAATGCCAGATAATTAATATTAATTTATTACTAATTGGTTCAAAATGTCCATATCAGATGCTTTAGGCCAATGGGCACTCTGACCATGAGGAATTTAAGCAAAGCAATAGTTTCAATGTTTAAGGTGAGACGTACATGTTTGCCTTCTGTTTTATGTTTGGTAACTCCTCTAAAGTACAGAAGACACGTTGTACATTCAGTGTTTTCCCCTCATATAGCTGTAATTTGAGGCCTGGTATCTATTAAGGCCACAAAGATTTTTTAAGTACTACATATCAGACAGAATATGTTAATTTAAAACCCGTATTGTAGAGATGTGAAATCCAATTCATGTTCTTTTATCTTTCTGTTGAATAACTATTTTAGAAAATTTTGTATTTTCAATGAGTCCAGTTGTGGATCTTTATGTCAATTTTTGTTTCTTCTCCCTGTATCCTCGTGTTTATTGTTGTTGTTGTTGTTGGGGGGGTGGAGTTATAAGATACACTTCAGGAAGAAGGACCATCTTCTCTACTCTGTCCATATTTACAAGTATCTTCCTCCAGAGAGTTCCAAATCACTATTTTAAATGTTGGGGGTCTCCCACAGGGCAGTTGTTACTTTATTGGGTGTAGGGACTCCAGGCTTAAGTCAGGTTTGAATTAAGCCCACAGCTGTGCTATGGGATGACATGGGTGTTCTTCATCTATAACTCTGAGAACCAGAATCTTTTTGATGACAGACACATAGACAGTAGCAACAACAACAAAGGTATTACAAGGTTCCTACTGAGCCATCTGTCTTTATATGTGAAGCAAAGAGAGAGGTTTTAGTAGAAATTAAAACAGCCTAAACTTCTATAATTAAAGAATCTAGCATAGTGATAGTGTTTATATGTGGTGATCAAATTAAATTAGAACCAGTGCCTCAGATTCCTTCTCATTAATTTGCAATGAAAGTAAATTTAAATATATGATTGGTAGAATCATATTATTTTGGGGATTGTCCTAGACTCACATTGCCTAGATCAAGAAACTCAGGCATTAAAGCATTTAAAGCATTTCGTAACTACTGGCAGAGCTCAACACTAAACAATAATTTCATCCATATTTCACATATATAGATGAAATTTTCCATTCATGTTAATTATTCTCTATACCCACTAGAAGGCTAATTTCAAGTGTAAATATGTTTTTAATAAATTTTGATTTGTTATAATTGCCTTTGTAGACACAATTTTTATGGTTGCTATATGCCAGGACTTTATAAATTTTATGGTTACTATATGCCAGTTACTATATGAATTTGAAATAAATTATATGAGGTATCCCAGTTACTATATGAATTTGAATTAAATTAATGAGGTATGCAAAAACTTTAAAGTAGCTGAACTTTTCAAACCAACATCTTAATAGCAATTTTTAGAAAACCTGAATGTCTTAGTCTATTTGTGCTGCTATAATAAAATTCCTGAGAGGGGTTAAATATTAAAGAACAAACATTTATTTCTTAAAATTCTGGAGGCTGAGAAGTCCAAGATCAAGGTGCCAGCAGATCCTGTGTCTGGTGAGGGCTACTTGTTGCTTCTAAGATGGCACCTTGTTGCCATGTCCTCACATGATAAAAGGGGTGCATGTTATGCCCTGACTGGCAGAAGGTAAAAGAGCACAAAGGGGCCTAGCTATTAATAACGCCCTCCCACACTTTCAGAAGGCACTAACCTTATTCGTGAGGAGAGGGCCCTCATGACTTAATAACTTCCTAAAGTCCCTACCTTTTAATACTATTGAATTGGGGGTTAAATTAGCACATGAATTTTGAGGACACATTAAAACCATAGCACTAAAGAAGCAAAGCCTTTATTCCTTTTATGCTAATTGTTTTATTTCTTCTCATAAATAATAATATCTGTTATGAGTGCTTACCATTTGTTCATATTTGTGCTGATTTACATAATTATCTGCATTATTACAACAAATCTATGAGATATATACTATTACCTTTTTATTTCACATTCAAATAAATGGTTCCTTAGAGAGGAAACAACTTTCTTTTCCATGGGAACACAGCTAGTAACTGTAGAATCTAAGATTTAAACCCAAGTCTGTTTCACTCAAGAATCCATGTTCTTGAGTATACTTTTATCTCTTCTTCTGTATTTTTCTCCATTTAGTTTTCTTACTTTATTCTCTGTCTTTACTACAATGGTCAAATGTATATGACATACTGTAATAAATAGAACATTGGTAATAAGGCATATGAAAATGTCTCATTAATTTATGACCAATTTCTCTAAAAAATTTCTAATTTCTGTTTTCTCTGCATTCACCAATTTGGATTTTGCAAAATTACATCATTTCTTAATGAAACGATCATTTATAAAATTTGTTTTTGTTAAACAATACTTCCAGTTTAACATTACAGTTTCTTCTTTATTATCAATGATATTTTTGTCAGATATACAAAGCAAATGTAATGTAAGTCAATAAACAAGTCTGCAGATCTCACAAGAGATGAGATATTTTAATGTGATGAGTCAAAGCAAGTGAGCAAGAGTGCTTGTTGAATCTCATACATAATCACTGACAAAGAGGATCTACTAGCTTTATGACAATATCGGTTCAAAGAGAGAAAATCAGCAAGACTGATTATATGATAAATGTTTCAATGTAGGGTGATTTGAGCATGAAAGAATAAATAGAGGCCCTTGAGAAAATTAATAATGCCTTTAAAATATAGTTAAACTATGTGGTGAAAACAAAATATAAAGACTTCAATTTTATTTGGATTTCTTTTTACTTTTTGATCATAAGATTTTGGTCACTTTAAGAGGTTTTTGATTGTTTTTACCTTGGCTAGTTATCCTTGGGCAATTAGTTCCTCCTGAGTAATGAAAAATCAGAGGAATAATCCAATTTTTAGCTTTTCAAAAATCTTTAACTTATATTAGAGCAATTGCTTTTCTAAAATACCTTTAAAAATAAAGTAGAAAGATAATTGTTAGTATATAATGGAATTGGATTTTTTATAGATTCAGTTAATAAAAAATAATTTAAACAAAACTTACTATCATTGGTCACTTTGCCAGGAACTGAGAAGACAGAGTTCAGTTGGTAAGGTATCTGTTCCGTAAATATTTCACAGACCAGTGAGGTAACGTTGGCATTCCAAGCATTTTTGACCTTTGAGAATTTCCCACTGGAGTTATTTGTAACTGTACCTTTTCATTTGCTTGACTGTCCAGCAGTAACACACACACACACACACACACACACACACACACCCCTCTGTTTTTTAGAAATTCGAGTTCACTTAAATGTGGTAATGTGTCAGCTGTGATTTTCCTTGTTCATTTCAATGATTTTATAAACATTTTTGGAATATATATGATTTAATAATAATGATAAAGTCTCCAATCCCCTATGCTTGGCCATAGTAGAGATGTTGTTGTTAAAAGCATAAACTTTTACTCATCTAAATTCTACCTGCTGTTATTCAACTGGCTTCAGACTATACGTGAGTTGGGAAATTGCAAGTCTAATTAATCTATCTCTAAAAGTATGCCTCACAAGCAAAATCTTTTCCCTTTTCTCAACACTCGTTGTTTGTAATTCCAGACATGCCCTCATTAAGCCCACTACCAGTGGTGGAAGGAGAAGTTTCCTCAGAATAACTAGTTGCCTCCTGGGTGGGTAAAATATTGTATCTTGAAATCAAGATCATGCATTCAAATGTTATGCACACTTTGACAGAGGAATTATAAATGTGAAGAAACATGCACAGAACTAAACCAAACTAGAAGGAAAACATATATGCCATAATACCAGATAGCTCAAATCAATACCTTAATTAAAAATGTAGTGAAGTTATTTTCTATGATGTTCAGACACAGAAGATATAGTAAGTACATGTAATTACTCTTTCAAAAATACATTTTTTTTTGTCAGTACAAAATGCTTTGGGATATTAATTATAAGAGGATCCTTAACTTTCAATGTCTAACAGGCAGTACCACCTCTGTTACCTAAAGCCCATCATATACAGAGTGCATATGGTGTTTTGGGAAAGAGACACAAACAGTGCTGGGGCAGGGCTTGCCAAGTAGAGTAAGAATTAGCTTTCTGGTCTAAAAAGACATGCTCTTATTCATTTTCTTGGATGATATTTTTAGAAACTGACTGGACTTCTGCTTCCAAAATTACCGATGCCCAGCACCCTGCATCTGGGAAGTCTTGTTCCTTTGGGCTAAAGACACCATATTTAATCAGGTCCAGGTGATAAATGAATCTAAGTCTTCTTTTTTCAAATAACCACTATAGAAATGCCCCTGAGTGAATTTTTGTCACAAATCTGAAAATTCTCAAAGATGTTTTTCCAATAGAGGACAGGTCAGGAAGATGGGGTTAGTCTTACACAAGAGAGGGCTGGGGATATTCCAGCATAAAACTGAGTGAAGTGAAGATAAAAAATAATCCAAATCTCTTCAAGGAGTGTGAGCTATTCCTCAGTACAGCGGTTCTCAACTGGAGAGGATTTTGCTTCCCAGGGAACATTCGGAAATGTTTGAAGATACTTTTTGATGGTCACAGTGCAGGGGGAGGGGGTGCTTTTGTATCTAGCAGGTAGATGCCAGAGATATATCGCAGAACATTCTACAATGCACAGAGCAGCCCCTCACAACCAAGAATTATTTGACTGAAATTGTCAATAGGTTCAAGCTTAAGGTAGAGAAACCCCACCTTTTGAGATCCAAAGAAGAAACCAACTTTTGAATATGGAGATTATGTAAAATCAAAAGCATTATGAGAGGAATGGTTTAGCCATCTTTCTGGAACTTCATTTTGCTACAGTAGAACACTGTTCTGGTCTTGAAGCTAGAAATCTGGCAGAGCACATACATGTGTAATGATGCTCAAGCAAGCATGTTCATTGCTCCATTGTCTGTAATAGAAAAACAATGGAATAACTCAAACTCCAGTCCATAGGGATTTGGTTGCATAAATTATATTGCATGGGATTAATATGCCATTAAAACAGTATGCTTGTCTATGTATATTAATAGTTACATGCAAAAGTATCCATTAGATATTGAATGAAAAACTGAATTCTGTGAAAAAAGTAATGTGATTTCATTTGATTTTAAAATGCACATTTATAATGCTTGTATAGGAAGTTAAAAGAGAAAGTACTTTTAAAGCGGCATAGATTAACTAGAATTACCACAATTATGTTTTATTTGTAGCATAGAGGTTATTTACTTGGATTTATCATAAATGATGCCAGATGGGCATCAATTACATATAGGCCAAAGAGAAACCTCCCACAAAACAAATTCAGACCTTTCAAATAATTTATGTGTTTTTGAGAATTTGAGCTGACAACTTAACGATTCCTTTACATACTCATTCATTTATTTATCCTTCAAACAGATATTTAATCTCTTATGATGAATCACACACTAGATGAGACTCTTAAGAAAACAGCATACAAGAGTCAAAATATCTGCCTTTATGGAGTTTATTGGCGTGTTTGTGTGAGAGAGATGTGTGTTTAGGAAGGTCGATGATCTTCTTATCATGCAATGGTATCTCTGAATTTGTTGTCATGCGACGATATCTCTGAATTTTAGAGTGAAGGCCTAAAGAGTTACTATTCTAAGGTTTTTTCCTGAAAAAACCAAAAGCCTTTTTTTGGTTGTTGCTGAAAACAAGCTGGTAGTGAATGAATTGACTTGCAGAGCAGGTGCTGTTTACAAAGACTGTTGCTCTTGGAAACTGCCCCTTTGACTAGCCTTTGCTTCAATAGAAAGTCACCAAACAAACCCTTCTAAAGCTTTTGTTGTCAGGCATTTCATTAATGGTGCTGCCATGATGTGCAGAACTCTTTCTTCGTGCATCTGTAAAATAAACGGTCTGTCCTCTCTTTTGGTGGCTGCATCTCAGCTCATGCGCCCTATGACCAGGCTGGCTGTTTCTCCTTGCCAAGATTCTAATGCAATCTGGAAAGCACTGCCCAGAAAACAACAACACTTTATAGGTGCTCTCTTTAATTTCCTCTTCCTAATTAAAAATCTTGGTTATAAATATAAAATAATATAATATATTGAAGGCTTATACTTATTTTTACATTGTTGTAAATTTATAAACTGTAAAAAGAGATAATATATTGTTAGTAAATGAGTAGGATTATTTGATTTTCTGTCCATCTCAGTTGTATCATTAAAAAAAAAATCTTTTTACTCCCCAATAATTATAGCAAAGAAAGCAGTCCTGAATATAAAACTCTATTATGATTGAGTTTGATTATATTGTTTCTCTATTTGATGAAAGAAACACTCAAAGAGTTTAATTTCATCAGACTATCTTAAGGGCTCCAAAAGTTATGAAGTTGAATGCTCTGAACGATGTTCTTTAATTTAAATGCCATTTTCATAATCTTAAAACTTCTCAGAATCAACAGAATAGAATATAAAAGGAATCTTGACATTAATAACTCTTAATGGTAACATAATAAATACTATGTAACTAAGGCGTTATTAAGGTTTTCCATGCCTTAATTCATTCTTAGTCTTTAATCCTGGATCTCCAAAATATTGGGAAAAGTGAATTTTAAAAAGAGAGAAAAAGGAGTAGACAGAGAGAGAGAGAGCGAGAGTGAGAGAGAGAGAGAGAGAGAGAGAGAGAGAAATAACCCAGATTTACCTGGAGAAATTACCCTTTTATGAACCAAAAGATTTAGCAGACTAAAAGGCATGTAAGTATACTACAGTTTTTTATCTCCAGAAAATAAAGTGTAACTTGTACTTCGTGTTTTCTTAGCTGCCAGAAAGTTTTTAGCCAATTTGCTGCCCAAATTATGCTTAAATCCTGTGCCTCAAAACAGTTAGCACTTGTGTGACATATATAATCTTTGTTATGTTTGAATCTTATGTTTGTATTTAAACAAAACACATTTTTAATAAAATGGTTATTTGTGTTTCTAAACTGTCTCAAGTCTTTCTGAAACATTTTGGGTGGCATTATAAAGAAATGATAATATTATATATGTACTCACACTCACGGGCATGAGACCAGCGCGATTCATGGAACCTCATGCTCAGAAGAGTCTTCTGCTTATAGTTTAATGCTCTGTGATAACCATCTCAAAATTCTTAATAATTTTATCTTCAAATCAACGTTTTGTAATTGAAGTCCACTGGAACAGTGGAGCATATGCTGAGGGCTTGGAGCTTCTGTTCATGTGCAGTCTGCCTTGTTGCCTTCTTTCTTGTGTCCTTGGGATGGGTCTAGACCTTTTACTTCCAACAACCTGGTGCCCCTGGCCCTGCATGGCCTCCCCATTTCCATCCCTGCTCTGGAAAATGTGACACCCCCACCCAGCTCATCCATTGTATCACCAGTAAAGAGAAGTTCACATTGCACTGTTGTCCTACCTCCTTTTAGGGATTGAATGCAAACGTGGGATGGTCAGAGTTGGATATATTAATGGAGTCTTGGGGCAGAACAGAGCAGTGACAGTCCCTATTTGGGCCTGGAAGCACCATCACATATTGGTCAAGGACTTGGATGGCATGGTCCCTCATACATCTGCATTTCTTATAACAAGCACATTCCAGAGTGAAGGTTGCAATTTCCTGGGGGTTGTCTTTCTGAGTGACACTGCAGAAAATATGCTCTCCATCCAGCATGCCTGATAAATTAGATATTTCAGTAGCCATATATAGGAATATGGATTTCATGTATTATGTTAGAAATCTGATTCTGCAGATTATTTTCTGTGTGGTCTTATAGTGAAGGTTAAAAGAGGTTACTGCATCAAATTCACTACAACATAATGACATATTAACCTAGCCTTTTCAGGGGCTAAATGACAGTTTCTGAACCATAGGTGTAGAATCTGTAATAAGCATACCTGATCATAATCAGGAGTTGCCAGTATGTGGTTTAAATATGCTGATGTTTTACGATTTAAAATGAGCATGATAACTAATTTTCCTGCTTATATATTAAGTATGCCATATGCTTACTACTCCTTTCCATTAAATACATGCCACATTAACCATCTGCTCTTCTAATCCAATACTGACAGTAATCAGTTGTGGAGACCCAGGTATACCAGCCAATGGACTGAGATATGGAGATGATTATGTGGTTGGACAAAATGTTTCTTACATGTGCCAGCCAGGCTACACGATGGAATTGAATGGCTCCAGAATCAGGACTTGTACAATTAATGGCACATGGAGTGGCGTAATGCCAACTTGCAGAGGTATGATAATGATTTCTTCAACATTTAAAAATGGTAACCAGTACATATTTTCCTATTTTTATATACAAATTTAAAGTATACTTAATTTTTTTTAGTTCAAGGTTGCATTTATTTTTCTAGTACTAAAAATGACTGTTTTTTAAAAACGTTATTTTAATATATAGAATTTAAAATATTTTGACTAAAACATTATATCTTATTGTGAGTAATGACAATAAGCTTTAATGACCAAAAGAAGTAAAATATTATGTCCATATTCACCACTGTTATTTATATTAATTGATGAATATTTTCAAAAGAATATAACCTTGATGAATTGTAACTGTAATTTGCTGATCCACTTGGGTCAAGTTATTCAAGGATGGGGAAAAATACTTTCCATAATTCGAGAACAGCCAGCCTGAATTATAGAACTGTACTTTTTCTTAAATAATGGGAAAACTTGTTTTTTCATATAATACAATCTAGAATTAATCTGTTAGTCAATACAAGCATAAATTTGCTACGTTATGCTGCTTGTTTTCCCACTGGAAATATTTTTATAAATATTTTGGCCAATTTTTATGATTACTTATAGAATACTGTACATGCAATGTCAGACAACTTATTGTTTTATGATAATTGGATTTTTAATAATTAAGATTTTTCATTTAGATTTCTATTTAAATGTTTGTGAATTAATAGTTTAATATCTTACTGACCTATAATCTAACAAAATTAATAATTTCAATGTGTTTGTCTTTCCTCATTGATTATTAAGTTTCTGTATCAGATTACCATAAATACACAGTATATGAAAATATATGAACAGACATTTTATATTTTAGATGTTATTCTATACACTTATTAATTCATACTGATATGAATTAGATATTACTCAACTGTAAAAAGTTATTCATATATGTTTTTAGTCCTCATAATACAGTCATTCCTAATATTTAGATTTTGAAGTTGATACCCTTCCTTATCCTTGCATCTCTATCTTATCCAACCTGTCTTTGCTTAAAGATAACTTAAAACGATTTAAACAAAATACATTTTTAAAAAAATTAAAAATGCGTTTATAATCCCTATAATAATAAGTTGTAACATATGAATCTAAGTGATTAAGGGAAGTAACTTGGAATATTATAATAAGATATACGACCTGCATTTTCAAAAATGTCACAGAACTACTTCAAATTCCATGGTTAAGATGATGATACTATATATAGCCAAATAACCCAAGTCTTGTCTGTCTAAAGGTCATTGGAAAATAATTTTATATAAAACCAATAATTTATCACTTACAGTATACTAGATTGAAGGTCAGTCTCTGTTTGCCTTCTCTGAGATGTCAAACAGCTTGCTATTTTGTAAGAATCTCCGACAACCGATAGCCATTATGTTGCCCAGAAAAAGTTACATCCTACAGGGATTAATTCCAGGGATGTCTCAGGAATACTACTGGGAGAATAAAACATGTCACAACGTATTGTCCTCACAAAGGTTAAATTAGCACATATGCTTCTTCTAATGATATTTATTTATATCTTTAACACTCAGGATATTTCAACAGCTGTGTCTAATTACTTTTAATGTAATTGCAGCTGTTACGTGCCCAACTCCTCCCCAGATCTCTAATGGAAGGCTGGAAGGAACAAATTTCGACTGGGGCTTTAGTATTAGCTACATCTGTTCTCCAGGCTATGAGCTCTCCTTCCCTGCTGTTTTGACCTGTGTAGGGAACGGTACCTGGAGTGGTGAAGTACCGCAGTGCTTACGTAAGTACGATTTCAAGTGACAACTGTTACTTAAATTTTTCAAATTTTTCTAGCGCAAATATGAGATTGTTAAGCTTCCTTCAATGCCTAATCAGGGTTCAAAGAAAAATCACTATTTACTACCAATGTAGCTACTTTTCATGTAATTAAACCATTGTTTCTCCTTCTCTGATTCAAAATTTTACACTAAAAGGTTTTGTTTATAGACTTCTCTTATTTTTCAAAATTATTTCTCAAATTAGAGACAGCCTAAAATTTATTCTACTGCTTGAAAATTATTTTTATTTACGTCCTTTTTGTCTTAGCCGAATACCCTGAAATTTGTTCCCAAATCTTTTTTGGCAATAAATCCATGTCACTTCTACATATTTGTTCAAATAAAGTTCTTATGATGGCATTTGTCTGATAATGATTGGGATTATACATCTAAAATTACCAGGGTAAACATAGAGATAAAAGGGGTTTTGTTTGTTTGTTTGCCTTTTTCTTTTTTTTTTTTTTTTAACAGAGGTTGCTGTATACTATATACCTAGCAAGTGTTACTTCAAGATTAATTTGGAAGAATACAAAACAAAACAAACTCCTCTTGCAGTTTTACATAAATGATTGTAGAACATTATCTGGACAGTATAGTCATTCAGAGAGTTGTCTAGTATTATCCTGTTCCTGGTCCTTTTTTCCTTCCCAGCACAGGATAGAGGAAGATTCTACCTGTCTCATGGCTTTGACATTATGCAGAGCTAACCGTCTAAGTTGCTTAGGACCCTCCAGGGTTTTCTCACCTCATTCAAATTGGAAACTAAATCCCCTATATGCTCATAGGACTTTTTTCTTGTATTCCTTTGATTTCATCATATCTTACTACTCACCCCCTCATCCACTCTGATCCAGAAACCCAGGCCTTCTTACTTTTCTTTGAGCCCTCAGCTATGCTTTTACAAGAGGGCTTTTATGTTCACTATTCACTTTACCTGAAAATTTCCTTTTATTCCTTCAGCTTTTTACTAAAAATTTCTCTTTTCAGTATTGCCTTCTCTGGTGCCCTTATGTGAATTTCATCACTGACATATAACACTTACCTTCCAGGCTTTATTTATCCTCCTTAACACTCCCCTTTCACTTCTTATTTTTTCTTAAGACATACTATACATTTTATTTACCTTGTTTATTTGAACTATGTCCTCTACTCAAATTTATACTCCCTGAAAGCAGAGAATTTTTTTGTTGTTGTTGTTTTATTCGCTGCTGTGGCCCTGGAATATAGCATAGTCCTTGGCAGATATAAAAACTATATTGCTATAGTAATTAAAACAGTATGGTATTGATGTGGGTATAGAAAGTAAAACAATGTTATAGAGTAGAGAACACAGAACCATTTATACATATGTGATATATTATAGAACAAGTCAGTAGGGAAAGAATAGACATTTTAATTAATTCTGTAAGGCAATTAGTTCACACACATACACACACCCACAACAAATAAATCAGTGCCAGATTTATCAGAGATTTAAATACAAAAGTTTTAAACATTTAGAATCTGTCTAAATGACCTCAGGTTTAGAAGGAATTTCTTAAGCAAGATGCAAATGGTATAACCCACAAATGAAAAAGTGAAAAAAATCAGGTATGTTAAAATATGAAAATTTCTCATTATCAGAGACCAATCACAGACTTGTACAATGTAATCAATATGTGTGAAAACAATGACAATATTTAGAATGTATATCAAGGCAATACAACAAAAATGGTCAAAATACCTGGACAGCTATTTCCTCTCAGGAGACTGAAAAAAAATTACACAATATCAAATATTAGTGAGGATATGGAACAATTCATAAACCTCTATAGACTCATGATGGGTGTGTAAATTGACACAGCCATTTGCAAAACTAGTTGCTATTATTTAGTAAAGTTAAAGACTTGCAGAGTCTATTGCCAAGAAATTTTGTTTTTAAATGTATGCCCTACTGGAATGTTCATACATGTGCATGAGGAGATATGTTCAAGAATATTGTTATCAGCATTCTTTTTAGCAATAAAATAAAAATAATAGTGCCTATATATATATATACACACATACATATATGCCATACACACAAATACACACATGCACACACATGAATGTAAATTACCAATAAATGTATATAAATGAGAAACCTAGAATTCAGGATGAGAGAAACTATGCTATCCTGGGCCTAAGAAAAGGGATGCTTTCTGTGTGGTGCCTACAAAGATTTTTTTCTTTTTTTTATACTTTAAGTTCTGGGTTACATGTGCAGAACGTGCAGTTTTGTTACCTAGGTATACATGTGCCATGGCGGTTTGCTGCACCCATCAACCCATCACATACATTAGGTATTTCTCCTAATGCTGTGCCTTCCCAGACCCTGAACCTCCAACAGGCCCCGGTGTGTGATGTTTACTTCCCTGGGTCTATGTGTTCTCATTCTTCAACTCCCACTTATGAATGAGAACATGCATTGTTTGGTTTTGTGTTCTTGTGTTAATTTGCTGAGAATGATGGTTTCCAACTTTATCCATGTCCCTGCAAAGGACATGAATGCATCCTTTTTTATGACTGCATAGTATTCCATGGTGTATATTTGCCACATTTTCTTTATCCAGTCTATCACTGATAGACATCTGGGTTGGTTCCAAGTCTTTGCTGTTGTAAATAGTGCCATAATAAACATACGTGTGCCTGTGTCTTTATAGTAGAATGCTTTATAATGTTTGGCTATATACCCAGTAATGGGATTGCTAAGTCAAGTCTTTTTTTTGAGATGGAGTCTCACTCTGTACCCCAGGCTGGAGTACAGTGGCACGATCTCGGCTCACTTCAAGCTCTGCCTCCCAGGTTCAGGCCATTCTCCTGACTCAGCCTGCCAAGTAGCTGGGATTACAGGCACCCACCACCATGCCAGGCTAAAATTTTTGTATTTTTAGTAGAGATAGGGTTTCACTGTGTTAGCCAGGATGGTCTCAATCTCCTGACCTTGTGATCTGCCCACCTCGTCCTCCCAAAGTGCTGGGATTACAGGTGTGAGCCACCGCACCCAGCCGTCAAATGGTATTTCTAGTTCTAGATGCTTGAGGAATCACCACACTGTCTTCCACAGTGGTTGAACGAATTTACATGCCCACCAACAGTGTAAAAGCATTCCTGTTTCTCCACATCCTCTCCAGCATCTGTCGTTTCCTGACTTTTTAATGATCGACATTCTAACTGGTGTGACATGATATCTCATTGTGGTTTTGATTTGCATTTCTCTAATGACCGGTGATAATGAGCTTTTTTCTGTATGTTTGTTGGCTGCATAAATGTCTTATTTTGAAAAGTAGCTGTTCATATCCTTTGTTTACTTTTTTAAGGGTTTTTTTTTTCTTGTTAATTTGTTTAAGTTCTTTGTAGATTCTGGATATTAACCCTTTGTCATACGAATAGATTGCAAACATTTTCTCCCATTCTCTACATTGTCTGTTCACTCTGATGACAGTTTCTTTTGTTGTTCAGAAGCTCTGTAGTTTAATTAGATTCCATTTGTCAAATTTGGCTTTTGTTTCCATTGCTTTTGGTGTTTTAGACATGAAGTCTTTGCACCATGCCTCTGTCCTGAATCATATTGCCTAGGTTTTCTTGTAGGATTTTTATGGTTTTAGGTCTTACATTTAAGTCTTTAATATATCTCAAATTAATTTTTGTATAAGGCTTAAGGAAGGGGTCCAGTTTCAGTTTCCTGCATATGGCTCACCAGTTTTCCCTACACCATTTGTTAAATAGGGAATCCTTTCCCTACTGCTTGTTTTTGTCAGTTTTGTCAAAGATAAGATGGTTGTAGATGTGTGGTGTTATTTCTGAGGCCTCTGTTCTGTGGCATTGGTCTATATATCTGTTTTGGTACCAGTACCATGCTGTTTTGGTTACTGTAGCCTTGTAGTATAGTTTGAAGTGAGGTAACGTGATGCCTCCAGCTTTGTTCTTTTTGCTTTGGATTCTCTTGACTATGCAGGCTCTTTTTAAATTTCGTATGAAGTTTAAACTAGTTTTTCCAATTCTGTGAAGAAAGTCAGTGGTAGCTTGATGGGGATAGCATTGAATCTATAAATTACACTGGGCAGTATGGCCATTTTTACAATATCGATTCTTCTTATCCCTGAGCATGAAATGTTTTTCCATTTATTTGTGTCCTCTGTGATTTCCTTAAGCAGTGGTTTTCAGTTCTCCTTGAAGAGGTCCTTCACATCCCTTGTAAGTTCTATTCTTAGGTATTTTATTCTCTTTGTAGCAACTGTGAATGGGAGGTCACTCATTATTTCACTCTCTGTTTGTCTGTCATTGGTGTATAGGAATGCTTGTGATTCTTACACATTGATTTTGTATCCTGAGACTTTGCTGAAGTTGCTTATCAGCTTAAGGAAATTTTGGGCTGAGATGGTGGGGTTTTATAAATATACAATCATGTCATCTGCAAATGGAGACAATTTGACTTCCTGTCTTCCTATTTGAATACCCTTATTTATTTCTCTAGCCTTATTGCCCTGGACAGAACTTCCAATACTGTGTTGAATAGGAGTGGCGAGAGAGGGCATCCTTGTCTTGTGCCGGTTTTCAAAGGGAATGCTTCCAGTTTTTGCCCATTCAGTATGATATTGGCTGTGGGCTTGTCATAAATAGTTGTTAATGATTACTTTTCATTTTAATTGTTTTAAAAAAGTAATTTAAAAAAGTAATTGTTTTAAAAAAGACTCCTAGTAGTCTCTTAAATGCTACTAAAAGGAGGTTTAAAAATCCAAGTTTATTCTATAGTCTTGAATTTCAGGGAAGGTTTTATTTGGACCTTAAGGCCAAGATTATGGTAGTCTATAATTAAGGTATACATGTGTTCTAGATGGCTCGGGCATGCCAAGTTTATTCTCATTGTCGTGGCCGATCTCTTGTACGTTTAGAATTCCCTTTCACTCTCAAAAGTTTCTCGATTTGGATGATGCATTTTATGGGCACCCAACCTATAATCCTCTTAAGGCAACATTTATACTTAAAAGCATTTGGTTGTTGCCGTTTGTTTTCTTCAGAGGGACACAAGCTTTCAGGTGCTTAATCTGAACATTTGAAAATCGAGTACATTTGAAAATGGTTAAATTTATAACTTATATGTTATGTATTATTTTTGCCACAATAAAAACCTTGAAAGCATTTGATAAAGGTGCATTTGCCTGGGTTGTCTGATACATTTGAAACCATTTGCTCTCATTCTCCATTACACTTCTGCATGCTCACTCTGCTCTAGCCACACAGGCCTCCTTATATTCCTCTAAAAAGCTAGCCATGCCCCAGCAGAGGACTTTGGCAGTGCTGTTTACTCTATCTAGAATGCCGTCCCTTAGGACTTCAGCATGGCTAAGTATTTTGTTTCCCTAAATCTTTTCTTAGTGAGAGACACCTTCGTCACTTTATTTAAGATCTTCCCCCACCTCCTAACACACACCACTACATGTACATACATTCTTGATCTCTTTCATCTGAATGATTTTTTTTCCCATAGTACTTACCACTTTTTCACATACTACCTTTCCTTAAAACTTGCTAATTATGTTTGTTTGTTTGCTTCCCTCACAAATGCATAAACCCTACAAAAGCAGATTTCCTACAGTATTTGTTTACTGACATATTCAAGTGCCCCAAACCACCTAGAATAATGTTTTTCTTTAGTAATTGATAAATGTATATTGAATGGAATAATCTAATCAAAATTTTTAGAAAGTCTATCAAGTTGGTCTTTTCAGTGCTTGTTGTAGAACATTGACATTCCATAGTTTGGCATAGATTTAGATTCTGATGGCCTTGTTTTCTTTTAAAAAAATGCTAAAAAATACCAACAATATTTTGAAGAGGAAGGCAATAAGATTCTGGGATATGTGCTTCGAGTGTTCAGAGTATTCAGAGTACAATAAAACAAATTACCAGAGCTTTTTATGTACTTGTAAAAGGGCACTGCAGTCTGTAGCGTGCAGTCTGGAGCATTATGGGTTGGTTCTTTTTGACAGGGATACCTATGAGTCACCTACTTTTTCAAGCGTATATTCCAACTCGGCAGCCAACAAGTCCAAATGTGTGGTTCGATTTTGGTCAATACAAAACAACAAAAGTACAAAAATTCTGTCTTTATTAAGGTAGCTTACTAAGTGGAAAACATCTGAATCAAACTGATTTTTAAATATCATACTGAGTTTTCAATTCAGTATTTGTTTATCTACACATAAGCTAAAAAATAAAATTTTTCATTGGGATAGCTTTATCATGAATAATGTATCTCTTTAGTTCAATATGCAAATTAATTGTCACCATTTTTCCAAACTATGTACTCTGCTGAATACTAAATCTTTGATATAAGCATCTTTCTTTTCATTTCCAGCAAAGTTTTGTGGTGACCCTGGTATACCTGCCCAAGGAAAAAGAGAAGGCAAAAGTTTTATATACCAGTCAGAAGTTTCATTCAGCTGCAATTCTCCTTTCATATTAGTGGGATCAAGCACCAGAATATGTCAAGCAGATGGCACTTGGAGTGGTTCGTCACCTCACTGCATAGGTAATATTAATTAAAGACTGATTATGCACAGTAACTGTGTAATTAATAGGGGTGACATTTAATGGTTTTCTTTATCCTATAAACTATAGTTGGCTAAATATAAAAACAAGTATAAAATACAGAAGCAATTAGAAGGCACTGGAAATGAACATTGGTAGAAAACACAACATTAATTTTAGCACTTTAAACTTCCAGAAGAAACACTTGAAATAATTTTGTCATATATCAGTAAAATGAAAAATAAAAATACTTTCAGGTAATGACATTATTAACTACTGACATTTTACGTAGATCTTTATAGTTAATAAAGAATCTTCGTATGAAATTAGATTTGTTCCAAAAATATCTAAAAGATATATTGATTTCAAAATGATTGTAACTACATTTCTGTAATCCTAAAATTAATGCCATATCTGGTAAACTAACTAAATAATCTGTCATTCAAATAAACCGACTCATCTATCTACCATTCT
The DNA here is from genome assembly GCF_024542745.1 of Macaca thibetana thibetana. Classification (NCBI taxonomy): domain Eukaryota; kingdom Metazoa; phylum Chordata; class Mammalia; order Primates; family Cercopithecidae; genus Macaca; species Macaca thibetana. The sequence goes on from NC_065585.1 coordinate 32,907,780, forward strand.
TATGCCTGAATATCCAATGGGTGTCAATAAAATCCAAACTATCAAGTCCTGTTTCTGGGAAAAAACTGTTACTTCTTCAGAGAAATATTCCCCTACCCCAAATCATAGTTTAGCAAGGTCTTTGGACAAATGTTACATGCATGTATACTGCTTTCATATCCTTTATCTTTCTTTAATCTTGCATCCACAGAGCTAGTTAAATGTCAGGTGCTTTTATATTAGAAGAGTTCAAAGTTCAAGAATTTCATAATCAATATCAAATGAAGTCTACCTGAATTTCTTGCTTCAAGATTAACAGACTTCTGTCCATGGAAAGATGTTATTACATTTACATTATTTATTATTTCCTAGATAATTTGCACCAAACCCCAGATTATTTAAAATTGTTTTCTATGAGAGAAATATATCTATTGTAAATTTTAAAGGACTAATATCTTATTAATCTTCATTTTAGAGCCCACTCGTACCTCTTGTGAAAACCCAGGTGTGCCTCGGCATGGATCGCAGAACAATACATTCGGATTTCAAGTGGGTGCTTTAGCTATGTCCATTTAGCATCATACTAGGTCAAAATGCATCTTTGGTTTATATGTATATAATCTTGTTGACATAACAAAAAGTCATGTTCTATCTGCATTTATAAACACATAAGAAAGGTAACAGACAACACAAGAGTAGAAGTAAATTAGAAAAAAAAGTTTTAAAAAAATAGCTTAACTGGAACATAAAGATAAATTAAAACAAAAAGAGAAAAATAGCAGTTAGCATAGGAAAAATCCGTAAGCATTAGAGAGTTATATATGAAACAGTAAGGGTGAGGGAGTAAATGAGTAAACTCTACAGGAAGATATGGGGACAGTGAAGAAAAGTAAAGATTGAAGAGTTTAAAGGAGAGACTTCTGAGATAAACAGAAAATATATAAAAATGTGGGTTATTCAATAAAGCATTAATTGTGTATATGACATTGGTGTCAGTGTTTAAAATGGTGGGAAATTACTGAAAAATAACCATAACCCTTTACTATACAACACATAGCTGAATTGTTATATTAGAATTCTTTAGCATGCCCAGTCATATGTGGCTGACTTTCTTATTCTCTCTTTTTCCAGTTTCGATTTTAGGTAGAGATTCAGCAACTTTTCAGTTACAAAGGATCCAAGGGGAGCCAAAGTGCATACTGATTCCAAACAGAAATAGCCAATTCACACATTACCCAATTGCCCTGTGTTGCCGGGTTTTGTAAATTGTGCTATTCTGTGTGAAATTCAGTGTGAACCTGAAGACCATCCATTTCTAAAGGAAGGGCTCATCTGAAGGGCCATATTTTGTTGCTAAAAATAGTTTCCATTTATCTACAGTTCAGGCACAGTATGAACATTGATTTTATAGCATTTCCAATTCTTCTGATTTCCTTCAGTCCTGTTCGGATAATACAAAAGTGTAAAAATGAGTCTGTCTCCATTATATTGGTGTTTTTAGAGAACTTTAGATTAATATCTCCATAAAAGTTTTTATCAGTTGGTCCAAATCCTGAAAAATGGGCAACTAGCTGCACAGCACTAGTCCTCATCATATGTACAAAGAAACTGAAACAGAATGTGACTTGCTTTGTTCGCAGAGCAAGTTGGTGACATATTCTAACAGAATACAAAATTGTGATGTTAGTGTCTGTGTACTAAATCAGGCTGATTTTCTAAAGAATTTCTAAAGTTTTTTTTTTTAGTAAATATTATTTGAGATAATGGAGATGAGAATGATTAACATGGAGTTTAAAACAGTCATCCAACAAAATGAAGAGAATCACTAACTCTGCATTCTAAGGATTGTATTATAATCATTGAAAAATGCTGTAACAAAGTTAACCTAACCCTGAATTTATGTTATTTGGGCTAATAAACAGGTATTAAATCATTATATTCTACATGAATAAATATGAATAGACTAGATTTCAAATATGGTAAAGTCTAATTATATACAATTATATAACTCTATTAAAATTAAATATATTTTGTGTCTTACATTAGGGAGATTGGCTTTTTTACATGCATATGGCAGATATGAATGTATATATATACACATACATACTGAATTTGTTAACTTAATCTGTATAGATCTAACACAATAAATAGTTATATAATTCTAATTAGTACTAATTTATTGGTGAATTCCAAATGAATATGGTTTTATATGCAAAAGGTATCTCGAGCCATTGAGAAAAACGATTGCTTACAAGTGACAAAAAAAAGCTATTTGGAGCTACTTAAAGCCTAAAGGCATTACTGTGCAGGTATGTCCAGGCTCCCAAAGAAAGAATCCAGGTGAGACTCATCAAGCCCAGAATGTAGGCACTGGCTGCAAGTACTCAGTTTTTATACTACTTTCTGTTTATCCACCTCATAGTTTCTCTCTGCAGATTGGCCATATGGCCAAGAGTGAATCATTTCTATTTACATCTCAGCCACCTACAGAAAGTGATCATCTCAATCTCAATTACAAATTTCCAAGGAGAATCAGAATGTCCCAACTTTTGTATTCATGTTGGTTGGATTAGATGACCAGTAGTGAGTTATGATGCAAAATCACAGCTGTTAGGAAGACCATTTTGGGGAAGAGCAAGAGAAAGTTATGAACTACAGAGGCACTTAGATCATTTTCTTAATTTTATCTTTAATGCATTCATTTGTTCACTCTCTTTTTCTATATAGATTTATATAGTAGATTTTGGGACATCAATAATTATTAACATACAAAAATATATCACTCATTGCTAGAAATGATGAAAACTCTATCATTGAAAAAAGTATTCAACATAATTTGTCTTTTTATTAAAATATTGTAAATTGGAATAATTTTGGCTAAAAACAGATTGGTGGTGAAGAGAATAGCTGTCAAAATAATTGATGCAACATCAGGGTTTATTATGAAGTAAATGACAAGCACACATGCACACTGCTGTACCGCTCGTTAAACTGTGCTCTGGGCAATGGAAACTACATTATTTGGATTTAAGGCTTGTTATGTAAAGTTATTATAAATATGAAATGTTTTTAATCTGGTTCTTTAGATATTTAGCCTCAAGATATTTAACCATAAAATATTTAACCCTACCAAGCTAACCGTAGTGATTATATATGGTATATATACTAATTTAAGTTTGTAATTGAAATTAGTATCCCAGTATATTGAATGAGGTAAATATATGTTTCATAGTGTTTTATTACCTTAAATGATAAACACAGTGACATTAATTCTGAAAGTAAAAAAATTATTTTCAATTAAAATCTTCTTGTTTTGAATATAAAGAATAATAATTAAACTTTTCTTAAATCAGGAAGCCCAGAACCAAAGTTGATGCTCAGTCAGCAAAAATTACTTGCATCTTAAGTGCATCTGTTATACCTTCATTTTTATGATGTTGCCTTTCTGTGACAATTTTATTTATTTTAATTTACAAATATCTTTTATTAAAAGCTACCTCAATTTTTCTTGAGTAAAATGTTTTGTATAAATACATAATGAAAAACATAAATTTATTTTTTTAAAATGTATATATTGCAGAGGAAGCATATACGTTTTTGAGACCTTAATTATATATAAATTTTGAAAGTTCCTAAGAACCATGCTGGATACTCCAGTTAAACAAACATGTGATATAAGAAGTCAGATTCAAATAAATGCATTGATAAAAATTCTAGCATGCCAAGTGTCATTTGCCATGAAATCTCATGGAAGGGAAAAATAGAGCTTATTGAGAATGTTCCAAATGTATACAAAATGTCTATTAATCCTATTATTTGTTATATAAATTTTATGATTTAGGGACTAAGATATAACATTTAAAATAGGAGAATAAGGTGTTAAATAACATAAGTGATATTTACTAATTAGACATGTCTTAAAAGTCTATAATGCATTTATACACAGCATGGTACTTTAAATCAATTTAAAGTGATTTTTATTTAAACATTGGTTGCAATTAAAACTTGATACAGATTTTTTTAAATTCTTGTTATAAAAACTTTCAATATTAATTTTTAAAATGTTGTATATGTAAATAACACTTTTTATTAGTAAATAATGGTGAAAAATTGTACATAAGTTATTTTTCCAAGAATTTTTTTGAATTTGATAATATAAATTTTTAGAATTTTGTTATCTATTTTTCTACAAATAGCAAATTATACTATGCATGTTGGAAGTCGTTCAGTCAGAAGGATATATCAAATTGGAAAAGGATAGAGAACTATGTAAAATACACTATTAAGTGGGTTCATCACTGAAAAAAATATTTATTAATGCACTGATATTTAGAGAAAATTTTGTTGATTTGACTATAACAAATTCTGGATAAACAATTTAATCAATTATTAAATCTGTATAAATCTTTGTTAGATATTAGGTATAAGTATTTGTGAATTTGACAAAAATCTTAATTAGATGTGTTGGTGATACACAGAAAAATCTTAAAACAGATTTTATTTTAATTCTATAACATTTGGTTAATATTTAAAGCAGTTGTTATAATGACTTCAAAAAGCTTACAGCATTGAGGAAAAATGTCTTACAAGTAAAAACAAAATGTATATAGTCCAACATATTTCTTACACCTGACCAATATAAAGGTTTAATGAAATAAACCGAATATACCCTTCAAAGAACAAACAAACAGAATGATTTAACCTTATCTAAAGTATAGAGGTGATATCATTGCACTTTAAGAACCAATAGATGTTAAATATTCTAAAGTTAAATAATCAAGTAGTTTTATATTATTTAGTCCCCATTCCTTCCATTGCTCCAACATTTTCAAGTCACATTTGTAAGCTCAAGGTGCACAAGGATGAGTACACACAGTCTCTGGCCTAGAAAGGCTAACATTTTGATATGTTGGTCAGCTGGAATAAATGATTTCTTAGGCTAGGCAATAACACCGATAACAATGAAAAGCATTAAGGAAGCACACAAAAGAGATGGTTTTTCTAATTTCTTGCTGCAGAGAAGGCTTTCTACAGATGGTGGCTGAGCTAATTCTTTTAGTGTAAGAGCTAGGAGAGGAAAGTTGGGAGAGGCATTCCACGCAGTAGGAACAGCATGAAAATAGGCATACATTTCAGGATACAGAAGTTCAATGTTAATTGAACAGAATTTGAGTAAAGTAAGCTATGAATGATGATGCTAGAGAGATGGTCAGTGGCCAGTTTATGGAGGCCTTTGTAATGTTAGCACAATGTAACTTTATCCTAATGGGTGAATAATAAGGTCAAACTTTCGTGTTGCATAGATCACTCTGACTTCAGTGTAGAAAACAAATATAGTGGGTCATGAATTGAGAAATGGAGACAAGTTAGAAGATTATTCTAATTGTCTATGGCTGTAGCTCTCAAAGTGTAGCGCCTAACTGACAGCAGCAGTTTCACCTGGGAACTTGTTGGAAATATAGATTCATGGACCTACCCCAGATCCACTGAGTATGAAACTCTGGTGGGGGGCACTCAGCTATTGGTGTTTTCATAAAGTCCTTTTGGTGACTGTGATGTCTGCTAAAGTGAGAGCCAAAGCCTATGGAAAAGATATTGTGGAGAAAAACTGGATGTAAAGTGGGGAAAAAAGGAAGATGATACTTTGAAAAGGATTTGGAAGGTAAAATTTCCAGTTGTGGGGTGAAGTGAATGAAGGGAAAATTTATTAGTGACAAGTGACACTATTAACTGGGATCTAACCTTAAGAAGAATTACTGGATTGATAGAGATGATGGGTTTTGTAGAACTGGTTTGACTGAAAATTAGAACTGCAAACTGTATATTACATAATCTAGTCCACACTGAAAAATGAAAACCTGTACCACCATTTTGCACAACTTCAGAAAGAATGTGAATGGCATGCTCTGGAGCACAAGTCAGGGGACTCTGGTTATACGGAATAAAATGCAAATGGTGCTTCTTGGAGTCAATCAGTGTAACAGCCTAGAGAAAACGGGGCATCCGGGGATAAGAGATCTTCTAGAGGTGAAGGTGAGGGTCCATGGAAGACACAGCATGAGCTAACATGAAGAAAAAAGGTTGTTGCCAGAGAAAGAATTTTGGAATTTAATATTTCTGGCCTAGTATAGTTCTGGGCAATAATAACAATATGAAAAATGGTGGAATTCAGAGTCTGAAGTTTCAAATGGAATCTTAGTATCAAATTATATCATCTTAAGCTTAGCTTCTTACTGTCCTATCAAGTGGCAGTAGGAATTAAGGGGAAGGCAGAAAACAGGATCTGAGTGATAAGTCCTAAAACTGTGATTGAGCCTTCTCAGACTACAATTGCTGGAGAAGTCCAAAGTGGCAGACCCTAAATATCCCTTATCTCATCCTCCACTGTTAATCATTCAATAAATCATGTTGATTTTTTTCTTGTAATTATTTTGAGGAAATGACTTTTTTTCCTAGGCTTACTGCCACAAGTTTGTACAGTTTTTATCCACTCCAATGTAAAATGGCAGTGCCAGCCTCATAATTAGAATTACTACTATTAATTCTTCTAAATACCGTAGCCTGCTATTTGAGACCCTTCAGAAACTAATTCTTACTTATCTCTCCAATCGAGTCATCATGCCTGTAATTTATTTAAAACTTGAGTGTCATCCTAGGGTGGAGTGGAGTATATATTCTATTTAATTTAATCCTTGAAACAGATTTCAATACAAATAATATTATCATTGTTATTTATAAATGAGACATTAGGCCTCAAAGAGGAGATAGGAGATATGACTTATTCAAGTAAAGTGAGATCCAGAATTAAAACTACATGTACATTACTGTGGTGATTTGTTTTCTTATTTACTATATACCCCTGCTTCCCACTTACCCAAACCTCTACCTGCCCTGCTCACTTTGTAAACAATAAATGCCAATCAATCTAATATACTATCTTTTCCCCTAAAGCAAATGATATATATTTTAACCAACATACATTTTTCATCATGTTATTATCTTTTCTGCTTTTCTATAAGGCATTTTCAAACTTTAGTGTTTATTACCACCACCCAATGGGCTTGTTAAAACAGATTTCTGGTTTTTCTACCCTAAGAGTTTCTGATTCTGTGTGTCTGGGGGCCTCAGAATTGACATTTTTAACAAATTTCTAGGAGATGTTGATATTACCGGCCTAGAGACTACACTTTGAAAGCCATTATCCTAGATATTCTCCTAATTTCTATACCCTTAAAAGCTAGTGCAAACAGTATATATTCCATTGTATATTTCTGCTGTCACCACCACCTTCAGTAACCACCTTTGTCTCTAATCTCATATTGCATTTTTCACTTCAATATTTGTTTGTTTCTTATGTGGTTAGCTATATTTATTTTCATATCTATTTTTATCAAGCTTCATTTATTTATCTTTAATCATCTCTCTATCTTGTATTCATGTGTAGCTTGTTGGATTTTTTGGTGTCTTAAATATTTTCTTCAAATTCTGATGGCAAAAAAACTTGGTATCTGTATATGTACTAAGGACCCAACTATTTGATGATGATATGTAAACAAAGTCAGGATTTTATTTTTTTAGCTTTGAATTTTTCCCATTTTATTTTAAATCAGATTTCAATTCTTTTTTTCTTCCAACTCCACCATACAGAATTTCACTTGATAGCATTTTCTCACTCAAGCCGTATTTGTTGCCATATTTGAAGTTGTAGTTGAACATTTTTTTTTCTCTCTTTTATCTGCTATAGGTAGGAAGTGTTGTACAGTTCCATTGCAAAAAAGGACACCTTCTCCAAGGCTCTACAACACGCACCTGCCTCCCTGATCTTACATGGAGTGGAATTCAGCCTGAATGCATACGTAAGTATTATGGATAAGAAATAATGCTATCATGGGTAAGAATTTATATGCATTGTTTTCTCCCAAGTATACAAATAAATTTACATCTATAGGTGTATCAAATTGACTTTTAGATTAAAAATCATATTTTATGTATGTAATTTTATTACTGTATCATAAACCCATGGCCATTGGGAAGCACTCTCTAAGTAAGTCAGAAAGCACAAGGCACAATTTTGTTCTTTTTGTAAAGACCTTATGTTTATTTCTATATTTAGCCAACTGGTAATTTTAGGTGATGATTAGTTTAGGTTTTAGTTTATAGATCTGCACCTATCAGTCTGAAGTAATCTAAAATACCCAAGATGCCAATCTAACAGCTTCTAATTTTCTTTTTTTTTTCTTTTTTTTTTTGAGGCGGAGTCTCGCTCTGGCTCTGTCGCAGGCTGGGGTGGGTGGCCGGATCTCAGCTCACTGCAAGCTCCGCCTCCCGGGTTCACGCCATTCTGCTGCCTCAGCCTCCTGAGGAGCTGGGGCTACAGGCGCCGGCCACCTCGCCTGGCTAGTTTTTTGTATTTTTTAGTAGAGACGGGGTTTCACCGTGTCAGCCAGGATGGTCTCGATCTCCTGACCTCGTGATCCGCCCGTCTCGGCCTCCCAAAGTGCTGGGATTACAGGTTTGAGCCACCGCGCCCGGCCACAGTTTCTAATTTTCAAAAATCCCTTGTGAAAATATTATCTGAGAATCTGGGGAAACTAAAACATATATGAAAGGAAATATTCATGGGCACTTGGCCACAAATTTGAAAACAATTTTCGAATTTCCTTTATATGTTCTCTGATCCTAAGTGGAGAGCACTTCCTATACAGATTAAATAAGAACAAAGCCCAGGGTCACTAAATAACTTTTGCTGACATACAATTAGAAATGAATTCCAGCTGGTCAGCTATTTGGCTTTTCTTTCTCTCCAGATGTCTTTTTAAAAAATCTACTCCCTTATCTTTTGAATTGTGTTTCTTGGTGAAAAATGGAAAAAAAGTAAGCTGGGGTGGAAACATTTATTAGGATGGTGTCTAGCTTTTAGGATTTGCTGAAGCCTACACAAGCCCAGTGAATTTACTCTATCCCTGTTCAGAACCATCCAAATGATTGTGGGGGCACCTAGGGACCAGCGGCTTACTTTAAAGCAGGAGAACACTCCACAGAGATTCCATGTTATGTGCCTTGTTGGCTTATATTTAAATGTGGAAAATTCCTTAAAAGAGAATTCCTCAGAACGTGTACCTTAAAACAGCTGTGTGGGCTCTAACTAGGAGTTTCATAGTAAACCATGGTTCTTTGATGTCCTCCAGTTGGGATATGATAGTTTAAATAAAGTTAAACAGCGTCTGTTACTGCAAAGCATCTCAAAGTTTCTAACATGTCCACAACATAGGGCTTAAGAAGGCAGTAGAGACAGACTGTAGTTTTCCTAATCAATACTTACTGCAGGAGGATTACATTTCACTAACTGAATTATAGTAAATATAAACCATTTAGGCCAGGCACGGTGTCTCAGGCCTATAATCCCAGCACTTTGGGAGGCCGAGGTGGGCAGATCACTTGAGGTCAGGAGTTCGAGACCAGCTGGGTCAGCATAGTGAACCCCCATCTCTATTAAAAACACAAAAAATTAGCTGAGTGTGGTGGCAGGTGCCTGTAGTCCCAGCTACTCGGGAGTCTGAGGCAGGAGAATCGTTTGAACCCAGGAGGTGGAGGCTGCATTGAACTGAGATTGTGACACTGTACTCCAGCCTGGGCAGCAGAGTGAAACTCCATCTCAAAAACAACAAAAACAAAAACAAAAAGTCATTTAACACAATGTTTAGCCCATGGAGTAAAAAAATGTCAGCTATTATTTATACCGTTATGGACTGCCATTAAGAAACAAATGAAAAGTATTGGTTTCTAAAATTTATCCACAGAACACTTTTTTCAGAGATCACTTTTATAGATCTCTTCTTTATGGTACTTTCATAATGAAGTTATGCTGGCTAGCTTAACACAATAGGAATTTATTTAAAAATGCTATCTGTTTTAGGGGAAAAGTTTCTTGTAGCATTTATCTCTGACTGAGAAAGTAATGGTCTTTAGAAGACATAAGACCGATGAAATAAGGAGAAGATACGGTGTAATCAAGGTAGAGAATAAGGAGTGGAAGGAAACATGGAGAAAAGGAGATAATTAGGTGAATAAAATGATACTTCTAGTGTACGGATCCAAATATGTCCTGAAAATTCCATATGTAAAACAATTATTAAAATGTACTTTTATTAGGAAGTATTAATACCCAAGCAATATAATTAGCTGTGGTTTTATTTAACCATAGAAAATAGATTTTTAATTTAAAATAAATATAATAAATTTAAAATTCATAAAATAATATTTTCTGAACTCATATAGAAAACCTGAGCTTGACAAACATTAAAAGGTATCTTACCTTCATAGATCCTTTGAAATGCTGAAGTTTGTTGTGACTCTCTAGAATGTGTGACTATCTAAAATGGTAAAGCATACATTTGTGAGTTTAGTTATTGACAATGTGTTTTTTTTCTCATTTTATTTAACATCTACTAGTATTCCACAAATGGTGGATTAGGAAATGCTAAAGTATGAAATCAATAAGTATATTTGCATTGAAACATTTTTGTGATTTATTAGAATAATTATTCAAAGATATATGTATATAAAGATATTGAAGTATGTCTAAAATGTATTGTGACTCCTGTCTCAAAATTTTCTTAACATATCTATAGAAAATTTACATTGTTGTCTTTTTTAAATATAGCCCACAGCTGTAAACAGCCAGAAACTCCTGCTCATGCAAATGTAGTAGGGATGGACCTTCCATCTCATGGATATACACTGATTTATACCTGTCAGCCTGGCTTCTTCCTAGCAGGTGGAACAGAACATAGAGTGTGTAGATCCGATAACACCTGGACTGGAAAAGTTCCTGTTTGTGAAGGTAAGTTTTCTCTATAGAATCTTTTTAACACAAGAGATTGTACTATTGCCTTCCTTGGCTCTAGACAAAAACTCAACTCAAATTAGCATAGGAACAAGGGAAATTTGTTGATTAACTCCAAGTCTAGGAGTAATGTAAGCACTTCTGGATCCAGAGATATATAAATTTTATGAATCTATTCAAAGCTTTTTTCCCATGCAAATGTTACTTCTTGCCTTTATTCTATCTTCAAGTTTTCTCTTCAAGGTAGGTATATTATTTTTCTAGGGCTTTCATAACAAAGTACCATAAGCTGGCTAGCTTAACACGATAGGAATTTATTCTTTTGCAATTCTAAAGTCCAGAAGTCCAAAATTAAGGTGTCAGCAGGGCCTTGTGCCCTCTGTGAGCTCTAAGCAGAAACCATTCCTTGCCTCTTCCGATTTTCTTATAGCTTCTGACAATCCTGGGTTTTCATTGACTCCTCACCTTACTCCAATTTCTACCCCATTTCAACATGGCCTTCTTTTCTGTGTATCTTTGTGTGGCCTCTCCTCTTCTTATAAGGATACCAGTTCTTGTATTTAGGGCCCATCCTAAATTCAGGATTATTTTATCCCAAGATCTCTAGTTAATTACATTTGCAAAGGCCTTCGTTCCAAATAAGGTCATAGAGATACCAGGTGAACATAAATTATGTGGGTACACTCTTCATTAGAGTAGGGAAAATTGCTACCATAATGCCTAGGTTACTCTGCCAGAGTAACCCTAGTAGAAAGAGTCCTTCCCAAAGTTTGGTCAGGAAAGCACTATCTGGGATTCTGTTTGCCACAATTTTGAATGAAGCCCATCACCAAATCCATTACTCAGCCTGGATTCTATGGTACTAATATTTGGACCAGATGTGGGTGAAGTGTCCACCCTATTGCTGCTCGGTCAGGACAATTTCCATTTAGAAAAGGGTTATATTGCCAGAAGAAGGAGTAAAGGAAGTGTTTCCAGTGTTTTTGGTAAGGTCATCAACAAAATCCATTTCCTTATATCCAAATAATCCTATTTGTAAAGCCTTCTAATTTTTTATCTAATGCAGCTGTCGTAAATGACGATTACTTTCTTTTATTTGAAGTGTTTTCATTCTCTTTACCAGAACATTCCTCTGCTATTATTCTTTCTATTTTTCTTTTTCTTTTCTTTTTTTTTTTTTTTAAATGATTGAAATCCCTGTAGTAGGAGAAGACCTTATTCTTTGGTTTGTTTGCTTGTCATTATCTGCTTCCACTCTCCTGTCCTCCTATCTACCCCTCTTCAACTAGAATATAATCTCATAAAAGACTTTACTCAAAGTTTTTACAACTGTAATTTTAACACAAATCAGTACCTTACATGTGAAAAGCATTCAATAAATATTTGTTGAATGAGTAAATGTTTTACTTCCTCCTAATTCTGGGTATCCATTCTCTATTTCCTTTATAAACTGATTGTTTTCTACTTGTGATTTTCTAAAGATGCAGTGCTCAGCCATCTCTTGTTTTCATCTTGTATTCACTTTTAGGTGATGTCATTCAAGCCAATGGCTTCAATAGCAGTCCTTATGTAGATTACTTACAAATTAATATTTCTAGCTTATTTATCTTATTTTAGCTTCACTCTTACATATTCAGTTGTTTGCTTGATATCTCTACTGGAATTCTTCAGTGGCATTTCAATACTCAATACATGCAAAACTAAACTCATCAATTTCTTTTCTCCCTATAGTTTCCCTTTGGTATTCCCTACCTCAGTGATATTACCATCCTATAGTTACACAAGAGATCTAGTAAATTCCTTTGATATTTTCCTATCCTTCTGAATCACCACAATTTCAATAGCTTTAACATCTCTTCCCCTTTTTGATTTATTGTCACTACTACCATACTCTAACTCAGCATTATCTCTACTGGGACTACTGCAGTATCTCTTAACTTCTCTAGCCATATCTGTACTTGCTCCTTTCCAAAGTTTTCTTTATTTCACAACCAGAGCAATGTTTGCCCAAATCACATCCTTTTACAGTCTTTTAAGACATTACATTGTTCTTAGGATACCTTGTTTACAAGGCATTCATGTCATGGCTCCTATAATATTCCAGTCACTTCTACATCCTACATGATTTATTTAGTTTTGGACTACTTTTGGTTTTGGTTTAAAACCTTGAAGATTTTACCTTTGAGTCTATCCAATTTCTAATGACATCTTTAATTATCTCAACAAACTTTGATTTTTAAATGTAAACCCTACCCAAATAGTTTTTGCCTTCTGTCAACAAGAACGACCCTCAACTCTCAGCTTCCATGTTGGAGGCAACTGTCTCCACTTTGGTTTATGCCTTTAAAATAAGAAATAACATCCCAAGATGATAAAGCAACACAAATCTGCCCCTTGTGCCAATAGACTGTAATGGGAATAATTACTGAAATCAACAGTTACATAATGAGTATTGAGTAGGGTACTGAGATGTTGTGATGAATGGAATATTTTAGAGAAAACTATCTACGTGAAATGTCAGATAATAAAATGGACAGTGCATCACGTTGTGTGTGTGTGTGTGTGTGTGTGTGCGCACATGTGTATGTAATTAATTACATCAACTTTTGTAAACACCTTTATTTCTTTTCATAGCTGGTTCTAAAATATTGGTGAAAGATCCCAGACCTGCACTGGGAACACCCAGCCCAAAGCTAAGTGGTTAGTAATGTCATTTGTTTTTCTAGAATTCATTATTTCTAAAAATGGTCTACTGTTTTCTTGGCATAGTAGCTGTGTATTTAAAAAACATATTTAAGTATAAAAACTATGACTGTCTTGAATTTGATAATTCACAAGATGTTGAATTTAAAGCAATGTAATACAGTGACATGTTAGTATTACAAAAGTATTGTTCATAGTTCTGTCTGCTAAAAATATTGAAATTTTCCTTGAAGAGTATCTGTAAATGACTATAGCATAATGACAATACTTTCATTTAAAATATAAAAATAAAAATAAGGTCTTATTTAAAATTTTTAAATGTATATGTTTTAAAAAGGATTCAAATACACTTGGTATGAGAATAAAGATCAGTAACTTCTAGGACTTGACCAGTTTATTTTCACTTATTTGATTTAAAAAGCCAACTAGAAAACCTAGTACAATCAATACAAACATAAACTTTAAAGCCCTACAATCTTGATGTAATTCCCATCTTATACACTCTCTTACATGTGACCTTGGAAAAAATTATTTTATATATCTGAGTCTCCATATATTTTCTATACAAAATAAATAATAATTAAATAATTATATAATAAGCTTCATGCAAATGAAGTGCAAAGTGCTTAGCCCATAGAAATGGCTCAATATATGAGTTGCTTTGTATTAGTCTGTTTTCACACTCCAGATAAAGACATACCCAAGATTAGGCAATTTAAAAAGAAAGAGGTTTAAGTGGACTCAGTTCCACGTGACTAGGGAAGCCTCACAATCATGGAGGAAGGCAAGTAGGAGCAAGTCCTGTCTTACTTGGATGGGGGCAGGCAAAGAGATAATGAGGAAGATGCAAAAGCAGAAACCCCTGATAAAACCACCAGATCTTGTGAGACTTATCTACTACCACGAGAACAGTATCCATGATTCAATTCTCTCCCACCAGATTCCTCCCACAACATGTGGGAATTATGAGAGTACAATTCAAGTTGAGATTTGGGTCTGACACAGAGCCGGACCATATCATTCTTACTCAGTATTTGTATTTTTTATGTGATACTATTAAAAAGCTGCCAGTAAAATAAGAGCTTAATATCTTATCTTAACCTTGGAAACAGATTTCTCTCAGTTGTATTGGGCCAAGAACTACATTAGGATCTAATTTTAGTTGGGTTTAGAAGTGCTCCATGTACATACTATAAAACTGGAGGGACCATAAAGTTCTGCGATTTACACTGATACATTCAACACTTATTGAAAACATGCAGAATGCCATTGAGGAAATCAAAGAATACATAAAAGTAAGGCAGAGTTTGTTTGCAACAGAGTCGGAAAACCATAATTGTTCATCAATGCCCCCAATTTTCTAAGGGCAAGCTTGATTTGGGACCAGCTGGAAGCTCTGAATAGTAGCTCCAGCACATCAAATCTGTAAAGAACTGCTCATATATTAAATAATAAATAAAATTAAACAAATTTTAAAACAAAGTTAGTCTTCATAGCTCATATCTGACCAGGATGCAATTAAAGTTCAATAAGAAAATATGTAATTTAAAAAAATTCATGTATGTTTGGAAATTCAGAGCACAATTAGTACTAATAATTTGTGAATTAAAGAAGACATTAACACAAAATATATTAGAATTTAATTATTTTGAAAAATTTAAGTATCAAAGCTTGAGGGCTATTAGAAAAGGAAAGTTAAGAGGGAAATTTGTGCCTTAAATCCTTACATTATTGGCCGGGAGCGGTGGCTCATGCCTGTAATCCCAACACTTTGGGAGGCAGAGGCGGGCGGATCACGAGGTCAGGAGATCGAGACCATCCTGGCTAATATGGTGAAACCCCGTCTCTACTAAAAATACAAAAAAAAAAAAAAAAATTAGCCGGGCGCATTGGCGGGCGCCTGTAGTCCCAGCTACTCGGGAGGCTGAGGCAGGAGAATGGTGTGAACCCGGGAGGCGGAGCTTGCAGTGAGCGAAGATCATGCCACTGCCCTCCAGCCTGGGTGACAGAGCGAGACTCCGTCTCAAAAAAAAAAAAAAAAAAAAAAAAAATTCCTTACATTATTGAAGAAAAAAGCCTCATAATTAATTAGTTGTGTCCCTTTAAGAGAACATTAAGACTATAACAGTAACAGGGCAGAAATCATATAATAATAAAAACAAGCAACCACCCAAAACAATAGAAGAATCTCAACAGAACCAAATGCCATTCTTTTTAGAAACAAAGTTGCAAAATTTCTGGTAAAAATAATATAATAAAGAAAATGTGAGCATAACTACATAGATTAATGAAATTCAAAACATATTAAGGGAAAACTGTCAACTATCAACATTTAAAAACATTTACACAAAACAGACAAATTACTAGAACACTACATCTTACTAGAACTAATAAAAGAATATGTGAATAATTTTATAACAAATAAAGAACTGGTTAAAATTATTTCCACAAAGAAAATGAGGTCTATGTGGCTCTACTGGTAAGTTTCACCACATTTTAAAGGAACAGAATGGATCTTTCAAGTTTTATAAAATCTCTTCTAGACAATCAAATTCATTCTCTAGGCTCAACATATCTCTAATAACTCGGATAAAGATATTATAAAGGCGAAAAAATTCCGGTCCATTTGACTCAGGATTATAGATGAGAAAATCTTACATAAAATCTTAGCAAATCAAATTCAACATTGTAGTAATGATAATCCACGTGAAAAGGAAAACTTCAGCTAAATTAAATTTAAAGGAGTTTAATTGACCAATGAACAATTTGTGAATCAAGCAGACCCCAGAATCACAGCAGATTCAGAGAGACTCCAGGGTGCCTCGTGGTCAGAACAAATTTTTAGACAAAGAAAAGGAAGTGTACAGAAATCAGAAGGGAGGGACAGAAACAACTGGATTGCTTACAGTTCTGTGTTTGCCTTATTTGAACACATTTTGAACACTCATCAGTGTATGAATAGTGGAAGTACAGCTGCTGGGATTGGCCAAGGCTCAGCTATTGTTTCAGGTGCATATTCCTAAATTAGGTTTTCAATCTTGTGTGCCTATTAAGTTAGGTTGCAGTTCATCTACAAGGACTCAAATATAGAACTATGGAGTCCTTCTCAGGCCATATTTAGTTTAGTTTAACACCCACAAGAACCAATTTGGATTCATCATAGCTATGCAGGGATATTTTAGTTTTAAATAATCCTTAAAAGTAATGTATCACATTAAGAGATTAGTGCAAAAAATTATAATTGCAATATTTGCAAATAAAGTATTTGATAAAATTTGACACCTGTTTATAATTTTTAAAAAGTCTTAATAAATTCTAAATCTTAGTAAAATTATTTATAAAAATTATATGGCAAATAGCATGTTATGTGAGAAAACCTTCAGCAGTATTTCATTTAAAATCATGAATAAGACACAGTGATTACATTACTCCAAAGTAATAAGAATGGAAGCTGGCAATGGTATCAAAGTAAGGAGCTATATTGCTTATAAATTATCATGGAAATAAAAAGTTATTACTGAAATATTCAGTAGAAACTCAACTCTTAGGGTATTTTTATGCTGATCCGCCACAGTAGTTTTGCTTTCTTGGTTTAATAGAATTCAGGGAATACACAGCTTGTAACAGAAATCCCTGTGATCTGACTGGTAAGAAGTATGATACATGCATATATCAGATGAAAAATCATCGATAACTTGTTAGACAAATTAAAAAAGGACTTTTTTCCTAAATCCACTTCATTCACTCATTCATCTAAAGAAGCCTGGGCCCCTTGAATACCTGATTTCTAGGGATGCGCTATGCTGTGAGGTATAGGATTAATGCAGCTTCTCTTAGCTGCTGCCCAGAAGCTGTGTAGACTTTGACATAACTAATTTATATAACTCTAAATTACATAAATAATTTATATAAATACAATAAGTCTTTTTGGCTAGTATCTAAAATAGTGTTTTTTCTTTAGATGAAAATTTTATGAGCTTTAGAATGTTCTTTGATTCTACCACACTATATCTCTCACCCTGGAGAGTCCAATAATACTAGTGACAATTTCTAAAAATACCTGTATACTTCAAAGCTGTCAATATGATAGAGCCCTGTTCTTCTTCAGGACCATCTGTTATTAGAAGAACTAAACTCAGTATTCTATGAGGGGGAACACGGAAGCACTGTCTGGTGATAATTTTGCAGGACCTTTCTGCAAAGGCGGAATTTAACTCTTTGCTATTCCTCTTAAAAATCTATTCCCACTGCTAGAAAAAAAAGCAGGCCTCTTGGGACTTGTGTATAGTTTTACTGCCATGGTGCTGTGTAATTATTTTATTTTCCTTCAGAAAGAAATATATTGTATAAAAGACCAAATATAAGTGAAGTTTATAATTACCTGGGTTCTAAAAATAAACCTAATGTCTTTAACTGGTGTTTTCTAGATTATTACAATGTTGATTTATTCTAAAAAATGGAAACACTTTTATATGAAGAATTAATTTTGTAACACATTCAACATTATTGTATATTTAGCAATACATCATTATTCAATAAACTAATACTCTAATGCTTATATTTATATGGCATTGTACAATTAATGTGTAGTATATTTAATCTATTCACAGTTCCCGATGATGTATTTGCCCAAAATTATATATGGAAAGGCTCTTACAATTTCAAAGGAAGGAAACAACCCATGACCTTGACGGTTACTAGTTTCAATGCTTCCACTGGGAGAGTTAACGCAACACTGAGCAATAGCAACATGGAGCTGCTACTTTCAGGTATCGCAATACAAACAGCAATGAAATATACCTTCATGCCTTTATTTCTATTATGATTTCATCATTTTTATTAACACTTTTTATGTGGTGAAATGATTATTTTGATACATTTGCTTTTGATGACATTCATATTCACTCAGAACCAAGGTTTTCTGGTTTTTGGATTGATGAATGAATATTACTAAAGAAATATAAAACTAGTTTTAAAATAAGTTCCTTCAATAATTTTTGGTAGCTAGAATTAGATGTCATATATTAGATCATAACTTTTAATTTAGGTATGAATACAACTAAATCTTTCTCTATTCTCATAAAACCACAGAGAACAAATCAGTGATTTCTCAACTATTCTGTGGCCACAAAACTATTTCTTCAAATGACCATGTTTAGATGGATATCCAGTATTTAAGACAAATAAAGATAGAGCTATACTTGTTTAAATAGGCATAAGGGAACCAAAGCCTGGTCAATCTCCTTAAGTTTCTGTTTTCTCTGTCCAGTACACACATCTCTCATTATCTTTGATTGCACTGGTTTTCCTAACACTCAGATATTCTCTCAAAAGTCACCTCCTCAAGCAATACTCCCAGTGAGCTGACCTAAAGGAACCTTTGTATTAAAAATGCTGTCAGACATATTCTTAGTTTTAGGCAGCCTTACCTTGTTTTTTTCTTTTCAATATTTGAAATTATATTTGTTATATTTATTATTTATTATGTGTCTATATTCTAACAATATAAAATAAATTCTAAGAAAGTTCTTTGCCTTCCAACTTAATATTGTATTCCCAGAGGCTAGCAGAACATCTGAGACAAAATAGGCCTCAATAAATATTTTGAAATTAATGCGTTTGAATTATAATTGCTCTCATTTTTCAAAATGAGGCACTATGATATTTGATATTGCAAATATGAAATAGATACTGTAAAATTCTTGTCTATATATAACCCATATAAATATTAATAATAATGTAATTTGTGCTGTAAGAAATGGAAAATATAATTATATTCATTGATTTCATAAGTTTTAGAAGAAAATATATTGAGTGTCATTCTTATTATTGATTGATCCTCCATTAAACACAAAGTAAAAATATTAGAATTTAATATGTAGTATAATTTTTAAAATACATATAATTACATTATATTAATTGAAAGAAACTTTAAATGAATGAAACATTCATTTAAATACATTTCAATTGTGGCTCATGCTTTATGTAACTTTGATGTGTTAACAAAATTTTTCTTTATTTTCTATAAAAGAGCCCAAAATAAATGTATACTTATTCTAATATAGATGGACGAGTTTTCTATGTATATGGAAAGACAAATAATTAGATTAATTTGCTTTCACTTACTGTCTCCATATAAACCAATTGTAGCGATTTTTCAGCAATATTATTATCAATTACTTTTATGTCTTCCGCCTATTGATTATAATTTACCTTAGGCCACGATCTATGTCTCATTGTCTTTTCATACCCTCCATATTATGGTGCCCTATTACATAGGTGAACAATTAAGTTAGAATCAACGAATACAGTCAAGTTTTAAACAACGGTTTATCAGATATTTTTCTGAGATCCTATTTTCTATTATTTCCCTAAACATGTTTGCACTCCAGCTTATTGCTACCCTTAGAACACTTACTGTGTAAAAATCATTGTATATATTTTTGCTTCTTTTTCTTATGCCATTGCTTGTATTTATCTTCCCAAATTAAAAATCCTACTTTATTTTTAAGAACCAGTTCAAATACTTTTTTTTTTTTTTTGAGATGGGATCTTGCTCTGTCACCCAGTCTGGAGTGCAGTGGTGCCATCTCGGCTCACTACAACCTCTGGCTCCTGGGCTCAAGCCATCCTCCCACCTCAGCCTCCTGAGCAGCTGGGACTACAGATGCGTGCCACCATGGCTGGCTAATTAAATTTTTTTTTTTTTTTTTTTTAAAGATGGGGTTTTGCCGTGTTGCTTAGGCTGGTCTGGAACTCCTAAGCTCATACTTTTGGACTTAAGCGATCCGTCCGCTTTGGCTTCCAAAAGTGCTGGCATTACAGGTATGAGCCACCGTGCTTGGCCCTCCAGTGCTTTTCCTTAATAACTATTCCTTGATCCTTCCAGTGTGAAATGATCTCTCTCTGGCTTTTAATTTATCACTTTCTCTCATGTGTTTTATTTAGCTGTTTACCTTACTTATACCTCCTTATACCTCCTACTTTGTTGGAAATTATTAAAAATAGGAACAACATATATTCCTATATGCTGCTGTAACTCAAGCAGCACCTAGAATACTCTTTTTTCACAGAGTTGTCACCTAATTTATTATTAAGGAAAATATCAGGAATTTTAGCACTGGATTTGTATGCTTGAAAATTTCAGAATCTGATTGTGGGAAGAAATCATTTTGTTTTGAATATCATGGGATGATGTTATTAAGAACACTAGTGCTTAATTGTGATAGTATAGGTAATTTAAGCCCCACAATTAAGAAATAAGTTGAGGATTTCAGAAGACAGATAAATCAATGTATATTACACGATTTGCAAAGAGCATTATAGGTTAAGCCATCTTTGACTTGCCCTTGTTTTATTTCTTCTTTTATTACATATCTTTACATAATCTATTTAAGGAATGATAGATAATAAAATGAAGTATAACTATTTACAAAGTTAAGTAGACTAAAGTGTCCTTGCATTTTACAGGGGTATATAAAAGCCAGGAAGCTCGCCTAATGTTACGCATATATCTTATTAAAGTACCTGCTCATGCTTCTGTGAAAAAAATGAAGGAAGAAAATTGGGCAATGGATGGCTTTGTAAGTATAGTTATTTCAACATCTGCTGCTGATTTTAATGATAAATTTATAGCTTGTTCAGGAAACGAGAGTTTTCTAAATTTAGCTAATTATGAATACATACACATACATGTATATTAGTAAATATAAATATTTACTATTCTAAAGTACAAGCCTAGGAATGCTGGATTCTGATATGCTTTGCTTACTTTTTTCGTGTGTGTATGGTGTGGGGAGTGGGTGTATGCGTGTGTGTGTGGGGGGTGTATGTGTGTGTGGGAGGGGTATGGGTGGATGTGGGTGTGTGTATGTGTGTGTGTGCTGATCTGCATTTAGTTTTTCACTGATTTCATCAAATATATTCCATCTACAGTCAGCACTATGATAAATGAATCTGGATAAAATATAATTCAATCTTTGGAACACTACTACTTAAGGAATATGCAACATATTTAGAAAGTACATCAGAAAATTAAATATTCCTGTTATATTGAAGCATGAATTTAGGCTATTTTATAAAGTCCACGAAAAGGAACTTATGTGAGCTGCTTCCTGTGGGGAGACAGTTACTGTAGCTTCACCATGGAGTCACTTCTTCTATTAAGTGATTTATGTGAGTGGAGTTTTAAGATTGACAGTGGAAAACACAAGGGCCAGGAGTCTTTGCTGAAGAGTCAGCATGAGAGATCTGACTGTGTCCTCTCAAGTGCCAAGCCTTTTTTTTGTAAGGAAAACTTAATGGTAAAGAAGATACTGTAGTGGGTCATAGGCTACTATGTAGTAGCCTTCAATAAGTTTCAATAAGCCTTCAATAAGTTCAAGAAACCTACTATCTAGTAGGCTTCAATAAGTTTGGTTCCTGAGGAAAAAAAGCGTTCATCCTATTTCTGCATTCTGTATTCATGGAGTTGGGAACTAACTCAAATCTTCAATGCACTCAGATTGTTTAATTGTATTATTTTATGTAGGAAACAAAGTGAATTGATTCATTAAGGTATTAGAGTTTGAGCTTCTCCTTAGAAGTACTTTATTTTTTAAGGTGGCCACACCCAGAGTATAATGTCTGATAATAAAGAATAAATCACTTGTTGTGAAATGTCAGACTTCCAGGGGTGGTTTGGTATCCTTTGCTTTTTAGAGTGAGGATTCAAGATTTTTACAACTTTTATAATAACATTCATGACTTAGGTAACTAATTGCCATTAATTAACACAAACTTCAGGATACATCACTTTACTACTTAGTAGTAGGAATTGCTGAAATGTAACATTTCCTATTTTACTTATGAGATCAAATTACATTATGCATAGAAAGTACCTTTTAAATGTAATATTTTATACAAATGCAAGGCGCATGTAGTATTTAGCATTGGCAACATTAGACATAGCCATGAAGCCTCTGGGTCAAACAATAATAAGTATGTAGTTATTTGTCATTTGTAATGGGTTAGCTGTGGAGGCACTACTTGAGGCTGTGGTATTAAGTCCAGGTCTTCATGTCTCATCATCTCATTTTGGCGCAGCGCCTGAAAGGGCACTTGCTGCCTAGAGCGTGTACTTCTCTTGTCAGAAGTCCAAAACTCTTAGAGGAGCAAGTAGTTCTGAAATAAGCTGGGATTCTGAAATAAGCTCAAATCCATTGACTTATGCCTTTTTCTTGCAGCTCAATGTAGACATAAGTCACTTATCCTACAATTCACCCACTTAAAAATGTGCAATTCAGTGGTGTTTAGTATATGCACACATATATGTATGCATATATCATCATAGCTGATTTTAAAATACTTTCTTTTTTGGGGGCGGGGAAGAGTCTAACTCTGTTGCCCAGGCTGGAGTGCACTGGCATGATCTCGGCTCACTACAACCTCCACCTCCCAGGTTCAAGCGATTCTCCTGCCTCAGCCTCCTGAGTAGCTGGGATTACAGGCACACACCACCACCTCTGGCTAATTTTTGTAATTTTAGTAGAGATGGGGGTTTCACCATGTTGGCTAGGCTGCTCTCAAACTCCTGACCTCAAGTGATTCGCCCGCCTTGGCCTCCCAAAGTGTTGGAATTACAGGCATGAGCCACCTCTCCCAGACTAGAGTACTTTCTTCATGTTATAAAGAAACTCCACAGCCTTTAGCTATCAATCCCTGCCTTACATTCTCAAACCAGCTCTAAGTAACCACTAATCTATTTTCTGTCTGTATAGATTTCCCTGTTCTGACTTTCATATGAATGGAATCATATAATATGTGGCCTTTTGTGGCTGGCTTCTTCCACTTGGTGTGATGGAAAGTATGGCTCTTAAGGCCTAGGCTTGCAACTGAACTATTGTCAATCCCAACCCCATGCTCCAGAGGCCCAAGCAAGTCACAGGACCAAGCCCCAATTCAATGAGATAGGGAGTAAACTCTTCTCATGAAGATTGGGGGAGCGGGGTGTGGAACTGTAATAGAATTTACAAAATACAGTATTTTTATGTTTTAATTTTTAAATGATCATTGTATTTCATCATGTCATTGCTTTTTATTGACAGCAGATGTCTTAACCTCTAAGAAATCTATAACTATATCATACATTAATAACCAATCTCTTTTTTGTATATCATAATTATTTCAAATTAGAAAATTTACTTTTGCTTTTAATGATGGAAAATTTGCACAACGTGCTATGTTTTGCAAAGGAGGAAAATATAGAAGAAAGGAACTTGTGATAATATTCATTTCAGAAAAAAATTGTGTATTTATTAAGGCTGGGAAAACATAGCTATGACCAGTATTCAAATATATTTGGTTCTTTAAATATTTTTAGGTTTCTGCGGAGCCTGATGGAGCTACTTACGTATTTCAAGGATTTATTCAAGGCAAAGATTATGGACAATTTGGCCTACAAAGACTGGGTAATTTATTCATTTTGATTTTCATGAACTTCTGTTATTATTCCAGACATCATAAAAAAAAAAGACTGTGGATTCTGTACATTAGGCACACTTACTACATTGTAAATTCTGCACTGCCAGGACTATGCATTGTTTCTTTGAAAACCCTTTTAAATAATGACAGTCTTCAAAATATCGGATCTTTATGTACCAACTCTGTACAGTGTTTAGGTTTTCATGATATTTCTAATAAATATGACAAACTGACTTGCCTTTAAGCACATAAAAAGGAGAAAAAGTGATATAGATAAAAAAAGAAAATATTAAACTGTAAATTATGTTATCATATCTCATGAGAACTGTGCTACTTTTCTTCAGTTTGAATATTGTCACAGTTTTCACTCCTCTGAAAATGCAGTGACACTTTCAGAAACTCATACGGTCTGGAACGAGAAAATAACTTTGAGGAATGGGCCCCTTTTGGGGACTTGGTGCTCTTCAAATATGTAAATTTTCTGCAATGGGAAGCAAAGAACTTTGTCATTTTTATTTCCAACTCTTCTATATATATGTAAACCTTTAATGGTCTTGCAAGAATGTGTTTATACACATAGCTTTTGGTGTATAATTATCCTAAGGTCTACTGTCTCCCATTATTTATACTGTGACTGGGATACACTAAGAATAAATTCAGGCTCTAAAAATTATTATTTGACATTTATCTTTTAAGAAATTAACTTTTTTTTTGATACAGAGTCATGCTCTTATCACCCAGGCTGGAGTGCAATGGCGCAGTCTTGGCTCACTGCAACCTCTGCCTCCCTGATTCAAGGGGATCTCCTGTTTCAGCCTCCCAAGTTGCTGGGATTACAGGTCACCATGCACACCACCATGGCAGCTGGAATTAGCCACCATGACTGGCTATGTATTTTTAGTAGAGACAGGGTTTCACCATGTTGGCCAGGTGGGTCTCAAACTCTGGACGTCAGGTGATCTGCCCTCTGGCCTCTCAAAGTGCTGGAATTACAGGCATGAGCTACCACGCCTGGCCAAAAATGAACTTTTTTAAAATTTTGAACTTTTACATAGCTGTACTACGTCACAGGAAAAATAAGGTGAAAACTAAGATATTAATTTTCCTTAACCTTGACAAAGGTGAGGTTTAGTTAAATGTAACTGTTTATCAAAAAGATAAATTAGCTTTCTCTACATGAAAAATAATAAGGTGCCATTTACATCACATCCTGCCTGTGTTCGTCTTAAAAACAGGATGAAACACTCATTAACATAGTGCATTTACACAGTTGTGTAATTTAGTGCTGAATATTTTCATGTAATATTCTCCAAAGTGTCTCAAACACTACAAGTCTGAAGCAGAACCCATAACAAAGGAACTACTTCCTTTTGAGAAAGAACTGCTAGCTATTTCCTTTTCCCTCATTCCTGTGCAAATGTGTCGATAAACACAGCTTTTCTCATTTCCTAACTCTGCGGATGCCATCAGCATTTACTGAGCTTCAAGTAGAATACTTGTAATCCTGTGTCTTTTTGCCTCTTACATCGACCTAAACAAGTTCTGTTAATTTTCATTAAGAAATCTTCCTCAAATCTATTGTCCCATGCACTTCCTAGCTTCCTAGTGCTCTAGTTTAAATTTTAATTCCTTTTTTTTTTTAATCTCGATTGTCACTACAATTTTCTAACTACACCTGATTCCAGTTTGTATTCCCTGAAGTCCATCCTACTACAATCATGTTCTAAACCTCATGTCATATCACTGGGTCTTTTGTTTCTAAACACCTTCAGTTGTTCCTCACGGAGGTGGATAGTAACTCGGGCCAGGCGCCATCGCTCATGCCTGTAATCCCAACACTTTGGGAAGCTAAGGCAAGTGGAACTCAAGAAGCTAACTTGAGTTCAGGAGTTCAAGATCAGCATGGGCAACATGGTGAAACTCCATGTCTACAAAAAATACAAAAGTTATGGCCGGGCGCGGTGGCTCAAGCCTGTAATCCCAGCACTTTGGGAGGCCGAGACGGGCGGATCACGAGGTTAGGAGATCGAGACCATCCTGGCTAACACGGTGAAACCCCGTCTCTATTAAGAAATACAAAAAACTAGCCAGGCGAGGTGGCGGGCGCCTGTAGTCCCAGCTACTCGGGAGGCTGAGGCCGGAGAATGGCGTAAACCCGGGAGGCAGAGCTTGCAGTGACCTGAGATCCGGCCACTGCACTCCAGCCTGGATGACAGAGCGAGACTCCGTCTCAAAAAAAAAAAAAAAAAAAAAAAAAAAAAAGTTAGCCAGGTGTGATTGCATGTGCCTGCAGTCCCAGCTACTTGGGAGGCTGAGACAGGAAGATCGCTTGAGCGAGGGAGGTGGAGGCTGCAGTCAGCCATGACCACTCCAATGCACTGCAGCCTGGGTGACAAAGTGAGACGGTTTCTCAAGAAAAAAAAAAAAGAAAAAAAGAAAAAAAAGTTTGGATTCGTCAGAATGATATTTATTCCCTTTTATAGTCTAGCCATAGTTTATTGTTTTAATCTCCCACTCCTATCTCATGTCAGTGCTTGTCACATCCACTACCTAAGTCACTTACCTTCCCACTTCTAGGCTTATGATGATTTTTCAAGTCAATGTTGTATATCCTCCAGAATTACTTCTTTCCTTTCTAAAACACATTGACAGTTAATTCATGCTTGATATATACACTTATTAGTATCTCCATACGTCTTCCCACTGTTGTATAAACTCCTTAGTTCAGGGACTCTGCTTATTTTTCAGTCTCTACCCTTTCCTGGAAAAACATATCTTCTACATAAAAGGCATTGTCCAAACATATGTGAAAATGAGTTGAAGGAGTTTCATGAATTATTTTTGTTTACTATGTGATTTCCAGGTAGATATCTTGAGAATGGAAGAAATTAATTGATTCATGGGAGTAGAAATTAATTATGATAAAAGAGTTGATTTTGTATTTATAATTTATTTTTTATTTTGTAGGACTGAATATGTCAGAAGGTTTAAATACTTCAAATCAACCTCATGGTACAAATAGTAGTTCTGTGGCCATTGCTATTCTTGTGCCTTTTTTTGCACTTATATTTGCAGGATTTGGATTTTATCTTTATAAACAAAGGTAAGCTCATTGATTTTTAGCTACAAAATGTTTCCCAAATCTATTTTTCATATTATTTCTGCTGCTGTAGCTCAAATCTTAATTTCAGATTTTTTTCTGTGTTGTTGAAATCTCTGTGTGCTAACTATTGCTATAGTCATTGAAAAACTTATTTCCCCTAACCACCCCTGCAACACTACATACAAGGTAACAAAAGTGCTCTTTTAAATTGCACAAGTATTCAGTGTAACCTTTCTTTTGCCTGTCCATTTCCTGACGTGGACCTAATTATAGAAGTTATTTCTACATTATCTATAATGAGACTTTAGAGACAGAAAATCTAGGTTAAAGTTTAAATTGAAGAGGTAATATCTACTGCCAGATACATTTAGAAAACTAGGAAGAAGCTTGTGTTCAAACCTCTTAGTTCACATAAAAACACTAACTGATTTTACCCAGGCAGACAGATGGCAAAATCCTCTAATCTACTCATTCATCTTCTGTTGCTTTTTGGTGAATTGTAATTAATATATTTGTGATAGATCTAATACATAGCTGTACATATTATTAGTAGATCCTGTTCTCTCAGTCCATTACAAATCCTGGTGAGTGCTTTACTATGTCCCACTATTTGGGACACTCCCTTATTAAGAGAAAATATGTGGGTAGCCAGATAATTAAATGACTATAACCTAAATGCCTTTCCTCCAAAATTGATTTTTTTTTTTTTTGAGACGGAGTCTCGTTCTGTCGCCCAGGATGGAGTGCAGTAGCACAATCTCAGCTCACTGCAAGCTCCACCTCCCGGGTTCACACCATTCTCCTGCCTCAGCCTCCCGAGCAACAGCTGGGACTACAGGCACCTGCCACCACGCTCGGCTAATTTTTTGTATTTTTAGTAGAGATAGGGTTTCATCTTGTTAGCCAGGATGGTCTCAATCTCCTGACCTCGTGATCCGCCTGCCTCGGCCTCCCAAAGTGCTGGGATTACAGGTGTGAGCCACCGCAAAATTGATATTTTCATTTGGGGTCATTCTGCAACATCTAAGAATGATTTATTTAGTATTATATAAATGCGTACTGAAAGTGAATTACCAGCTACTTAGGTCTAGCCAATATCAGATTTTATTGATAGATAAAGAATAATCACTAAATTTATTTATAGGACAACCTATGTCAACTTTTTAAAAATTGTGGTAAAATAGATATGACATAAACTTCACCATTTTAACCATTTTAAAGACCACAATTCAGTGGCATTTAGTGCATTTGCAGTCCCATACAACCGTCGTTACTGTATATTTTCAAAATATTTTGGAACCCCAAAAATGCCAAAGGGAAACTGTACTCATTAAGTTGTCACTCCTCACTCCTCTCACCCAGTTGCAGGTAACTACAAATCTGTTTGCTTGTTCTGCATATATTTTACATAAATGGAATCATACAATATGTGACATTTTGTATCTGGCTTCTTAAACTTAGCAAAATGTTTTCCAATTTTATCCATGTTATAGCATGCATCAGTAATTCATTCTCTTATATGGCTAAATCATATTCCATTGTATGGATGAATGTGTCCATTCATCAGTTGATGGACATTTGAGTTGTTTCTACCTTTTGACTACTGTGAATAGTGCTGCTGTACACATTTGTGTATAAGTTTTTGTTTGAACACTTATTTTCAGTTCTTTTTGGTATATACCCAGGAATGAAATTACGGGAATATGTGGCAATTCAATGTTTAATTTACTGAGTAACCGTCAAGCTGTTCTACACAGCAGTGGCACGATTTTCCACTACTGTCGACAATGGATAAAGGTTTTGCTTTGTCCAGAGCCTAACCAACACTTGTTATTTTCTGGGTTTTGGGGGCTTTTGTTTGTCTTTTGTTTTTCATTATAGCCATCCCAGTGTATGTGAAGCTTTATCTCATTGTGGTTTTGATTTCCATTTTCATAATTATAAGTGATGTTGAGCATCTTTTTATGTGCTTGTTGGCCCTTTGTCTATCTTTGTTGAAATGCCTATTCATTGTTCATATATAACTTGGGTTGTTCGTCTTATTTGATTGTAAGAATTCTCTATATATTTTAGACACTAGACCCTTATCAGATATGTTTTGCAAACATTTTCTCCCTTTCCATGGGTTGTATTTTCACTGTCTTGAGAGTGTTCTTTGATGTACAAAAGTTTTCCATTTGATGAAGTTAAATTTATTTTTTTTCCTCTTACCTGTACTTTTGATGTTAAATCCAAGAAACCATTGCCAAATTCAAGGCCATGTGTTTTTCCTAAGAGTTTTATTGATTTAGCTCTTGTGTTTAGGGCTTTGATTCATTTTGAGTTAAATTTTATTCATGGTGTGAAGTTTTAAATCTTGATGATATTTTCCTTCAAGTTGTTGTTGAATATCAAGAAAGGGCAATTATTTTGTATCTTCATGATTATTACCTAATCAGAAGGCAATGATGTTGCTTTTGGTTTTTATTTTAGATCTAGTTTTGAAAAAAAATGTGATCCAGTAGAATTATAGTATTAGACACACCTAGTAAGAGCAAGTTATTAGCTTTCTCCCAATAACCTTAGGTAGTTTCTTTTATAATTATTGTCATAGAAATCACCTAATATTTTGGAAATATAGATAAATTCAGAAAATGCATTAGTGACAGTAAAATAATATAACGGCATTACAAATTACAATAAAATTAATAGTTAAAATTTGATTGTTCAGTATAAACAACACCAGAGTTGAGAAACGAATTTATTTTAAGATATATCCGTTTTAGGAATTAGGCCCCAGAAGCAAATAGCAGCAAGTCTGTCTGTCTTCCATTGCAAATGTGAGCAAGTTATATATGCTTTGTGGGAAAGATAAACAAGATTAGCATTAGTCAAAGGTGGAAGAAATAAAGAAATGAATCAGAATTTCAAGACCAGCATCCTCAACCAACTAACCCAGAATTCATGTGTCTGGTTAACTTAGTGTCAGTAATCTTTTAGAAATTATTTTCACTACTTGAGTATGAGTGTAGCCATTTCTTCTTTGACTTTTTGAATTTGCATACTTTAATGTGTACCATTTAAAAAATAAAATTGAGTGTTCATGTTTTGGGATACTCCAAAGTACCTTTCCAAATTAAGCCTCAGCATTAATTGTGTACTTTTCAGGGAATCTCCTTCTCTTTTTAGTGTGGAAGAGACTTTTAATTCAAGTTTCAGATTAAATTTTACCTCCTAAAACATACTTTTTTCTATTACCTTTCCTAAAGTGGCTTCCAGTTACTTTTCATATTAACCATTTTCCTTTTCATCATCATAATTCTCATTAGCTACTATTTTTGGTTTTATTTATTTTAATTTATTCTTGTTTTCTATCACTACAGTGTGAACTCCCTGAAAGTAAAGACTAGTCTTTTAAAAAAAAATTATATACCCAATGCCTAGAATCATGACTGGTGTGTAATAGATGTTCAGTAAATATTTGATGAACAAATAAATAGCAATGAGACTTAAATCCATCATCATTATTTATACCATAAATGATAAGTCATAATAATTCCTAATTTTGTAGTAAAAAAATTTATTATAGCCATATCATTTATTTATATTTATGTTAATAATATTGATGCTGTATATAAATATGTATTATATGTAAAATTAAAAGTCACTCAAGTTTTTAAAGTAACAAGGAAATTGTTCAAGATTGACTTACTGTGTTTATGATGTCTCAATATTTTTAAGTTACATTATTTGCTAATGCTGTACATTACATTTGAGCTGTAGTCTGGTATTTCTGTAAGAAAGTTAACACATAGCTAATCAATGTTCTCATCAACAGGACTGCACCTAAAACACAGTATACAGGATGTTCAGTTCATGAAAATAATAATGGCCAAGCAGCTTTTGAAAATCCCATGTATGACACCAACACGAAGTCAGTGGAAGGGAAGGCAGTACGATTTGATCCCAACTTGAACACGGTTTGCACAATGGTATAACGAGGCAACAGAAGCTTGGAAATCGACACACAAAACAGTGCACATTTAGTTCACTGCTAAAAAAAAATTAAAGCACACTTTTCAGGACTTGCTGGGTCACCTTTTCCTGAGGAATGATACAGAAGAGTGTTTTTTCATAAACTGGACCATAATTCTTCATGTTTACCATGGAGAGTTTTACAGAAATTTGGCTGCACTCTGAGAGTGCTTACTCACAGTTTATTTGCTTTTTTTAAAAAGGAGATTATTCTAAAACATAAACTTATTTGCATATATTGGAGGAGCATCCACTATCAGTATTTCTGTGCTTTATAAACTATATTAGAGGGACTGGGTTTAAAAAAAAAAAAGATATAGGGTAGAAATAAGAGCTATACTTACAAGAGTCAATAGATCACTGACTTCTCTTTAACTGTCCTGAGCTACATCATGCCCACAAATCTGTCTTTCATACCACTCTATCTGCCATTCGTTCTTGTTAATTGAGACATTGTTTTCCTTATTTAAGATTGAGTTATGACTTTAAATGTTTACGAGCTAATTTATGTCTCGGAAGAAATAAGGTTGCCCATTCCAATTTGAATCTTTCTGTTTTTTATTCTTTAGTATTGTATTGCTCTTCTTCTTTTGGACTGGTTGTCATAGTTTCTGCAAATGGCAAGTTCATTGTGCTACTCTCCTGATTTCCCCATTATGGAGTAACCAGTATTATTCAGTGAGCTATGGGGTAGTGTTTAACTCCATGCTTCAATATGTTTTTTTCCTATTTATTTTTATTATTTTTTAATCCCAAATGTGATAGTAGCTTCAATATGTTTTGTCACCCAAAAACCATTTGGCTGGCAAAAATTGTCTAGAAAGATTATTATTTTGCAGTTATCTGAGACACCAAACTTACCAGCCTTCATTTTACAATATTTTTGAAAGACCAAATAAAATGTCCTAATAATCTACTCTATTTATATCTACATTTCCTTCCAGTTGAGTCTTCAAATTTACTGTTATTTTGACACTTTTAACTTTCATTTAACAATGGATTAGAAAAACATTTTGGTCTAGCCATTAAACATAATGACTGAAAAAAATTGTTATTATAAATCACCAATATAAATTTATTGCCTAAAATTGTGGACTTATCATATTTTTATATATTTTTAAATTTCCATACCTTTATTCTTAAACACCAAGTTTCAGATACAACAGGTTTCTTTCAATGTCAAATTAAGATATGTATTTGTAAGTTATTGGTGGCTCATTTAAACTGTATCATACAGCAATGCCAGCATTTTTATTTAATAGGTCATTGTCTTCCTTTTATAGCATGTTTTACTTCATTGAATGAAATCATGTACCCAGTGTTAACTCTTTGTTGTTGTCCCTTTCAAATATGGATAACTCTGTGAACAGTCTCGACTTTTTGAATCATGAGACAGAGTGCCTAAGAGAAACCCTTGCACCTGGGAGCGCTGCTTGGATCTATCTCTACAACATTTAGTGAATTTCTTGTAAACCACTTTGAGATACATTGTTTTGGAAATTCATACAATTTTCTCAACATTGTACTCTACTGGCAGGATGCAGTTTTAAATTTTATGCCATCAGTTATTTATTCTTGTTTATTCAAATGACTGCAATAACAATGATTCATTCATTAATGTTAAGGCTAATACATTTAAGATCTTGTTTAAACAATGTTTCTTCTGCAACTGGCTACTCCTCTTATATTAATGCATACACTTTTGTAAAGAAGTATATTTTTATGAAAAGAAACTTTGTAAAAGTATGATGTAAATTTTCAGTGCAATGTAAACAAAATAAAAATGGATAATTGCTTTTGTAAAATGTGTTTTTTCTTCCCCAAAATAAACTGCAACTGTTCAGGTTAGTAAAAGAAATGAACAGCGCACATTCATTTGTTGTTTTTAAAAGTTCCCAAACTGCATATTCTATACATTTAGTTAGCAACATAATGAAATATGAGTGTTTTTCTTCTTTAAATTCCATACTTCCTCAATTATGACACTTTTGGGAAAATTGATTCTAAGTAAATACAGTAGTAACATAAGAACTTCATCTTATGTTGAATGAGTGGTTTGCTAGAAAAAGAACAAGAATCCCATCTTAGAAGTTTCCTTAAATGCTAATATTTAACGGTACGGTCTAAATTTAGTTACATCTGATGATTTCTAATATGTCTGTAGTATATTTTCATATAGATATGTTATACTCTTTAGACATGAACTCAAAACTTTTTGAATAGATTAAACTGATACTCAAAAACAAATATATTTTTGTCAGGATGGAGGATTTCCACAAATAAATGGACCGTGTAAAAATCTGTATTCAAGAAACTTATTAAGTTTCTATAAATTCAAATTACAAGTTACTAAGTTCAATTTTATTAGATAACTCTTTTTTTACAAAACACAGTGTCTTTATATTTTCAGAACCTCAAACTCCAGACTGTATAGTCTATCTCTGTTTATTACACTTTAGCTTTAGAAAAGTATGGTTCTTGACAGAATTGTAGTTTCTTTTTTAACTTTGTTACCTCCATCTTTCACTCATTTCACATCTTATAATTTCACTTGTTGTTCTTCATCTTTTTTTTATTCTACTTTGTGTTTTTACTTTTCCTTTTTCGTCCACTTTTTAATTTCTCTCTTCTGCTGTTTTTCTTTCTTTTTTTATTATTATACTTTAAATTCTGGGATGTATGTGCAGGTTTGTTACATAGGTATACATGTGCCATGGTGGTTTGCTGCACCCATCAACCTGTCATCCACTTTAGGTATTTCTCCTAATGCTATCCCTCCCCTAACCCCTCAGCCCTTGACAGGTCCCAGTGTGTGATGTTCCCCTCCCTATGCCCATATGTTCTCATTGTTCAACACCCACTTATGAGTGAGAACATGTGGTGTTCGGTTTTCTGTTCCTGTGTGTTAGTTTGCTGAGAATGATGGTTTCCAACTTCATCCATGTCCCTGCAAAGGACATGAACTCATTCTTTTTATGGCTGCATAGTATTCCATGGTGTATATGTGCCACATTTTCTTTATCCAGTCTATCATTGATGGGCATTTAGGTTAGTTCTAAGTCTTTGCTTTTGTGAATACTGCTGCAATAAACATAAGAGTTCATGTTGTCTTTATAGTGGAATGATTTATAACCTTTTGGGTATATACCCAGTAATGGGATTGTTGGGTCAAATGGTATTTCTAGTTCTAGATCCTTAAGGAATCACCACACTGTTTTCCACAATGGTTGAACTAATTTACACTCCCACCAACAGTGTAAAACCGTTCCTGTTTCTCTACATCCTCTCCAGCATTTGTTGTTTCCTGACTTTTTTTTTTTTTTTTTTTTTTTTCCCTCTGAGACGGAGTCTCACTGTGTCACCCAGGCTGGAGTGCAGTGGGGAGCTCTCTGCATACTGCAAGCTCCCCCTCCCATGTTCACGCCGTTCTCCTGCCTCAGCCTCCTGAGTAACTGGGACTACATGTGCCCACCACCACACCCGGCTAATTTTTTTGTATTTTTAGTAGAGATGAGGTTTCACCATGTTAGCTAGGATGGTCTTGATCTCCTGAACTTGTGATCTGCCTGCCTTGGCCTCCCAAAGTGCTGGGACTACAGGCGTGAGCCACCGTGTTTCCTGACTTTTTAATAATTGCCATTCTAACTGGCGTGAGATGGTATCTCATTGTGGTTTTGATTTGCGTTTCTCTAATGACCAGTGACGATGAGCTTCTTTTCATATGTGTGTTGGCCACATAAATGTCTTCTTTTGAAACTCCCTTTTCATGTCCTTTGTCCACTTTTTGATGGGGTTGTTTTTTGTTTTTTCTTGTAAATTTGTTTAAGTTCCTTGTAGATTCTGGATATTAGCCGTTTGTCAGATGGATAGATAGCAAAAATTTTCTCCCATTCTCTAGGTTGCCTGTTCACTCTGATGATAGTTTCTTTTACTATGCAGAGGTTCATTAGATTAATTAGATCTCATTTGTCAATTGTGGCTTTTGTTGCTATTGCTTTTGGTGTTGTAGTCGTGAAGTCTTCGCCCATGCCTATGTCCTGAGGGTATTGTTTAGGTTTTCTTCTAGGGTTTTTATGGTTTTAGGTCTTAAGTTTAAATCTTTCATCCATCTTGAGTTAATTTTTGTCTAAGGTGTAAGGAAGGGGTCCAGTTTCAGTTTCCTGAATATGGCTAGCCAGTTTTATCAACACCATTTTTTAAATAGGGGATCCTTTCCCCATTGCTTGTTTTTGTCAGGTTTGTCAAAGATCCAATGGTTGTATATGTGTGGTATTATTTCTGAGGCCTCTGTTCTGTTCCATTGGCCTATATCTCTGTTTTGGTACCAATACCATGCTGTTTGGGCTGCTCTAGACTTGTAGTACAGTTTGAAGTCACGTAGCATGATGCCTCCAGCTATGTTCTTTTTGCTTAGGATTGTCTTGGGTATACAGGCTCTTTTTTCTTTCCATATGAAATTTCAAGTAGTTTTTTCTAATTGTGTGAAGACAGTCAATGGTAGCTTGATGGGGATAGCATTGAATCTATAAATTACTTTGGGTAGTATGGCCATTTTCACGATATTGATTCTTCCTATTCCTCAGCATGGAATGTTTTCCCATTTCTTTGTGTCCTCTTTTATTCCTTGAGCAGTGGTTTGTAGTTCTCCTTGAAGAGGCCCTTCACTTTCCTTGTAAGTTGTATTTCTACGTGTTTTATTCTCTTTGTGGCAGTTGTTAATGGGAGCTTGCTCATGATTTGGCTCTCTGTTTGTCTATTATTGGTGAATAAGAATGCTTGTGATTTTTGCACGTTGATTTTGTATCCTGAGACTTTGTTGAAGTTGCTTATCAGCTTAAGGAGTTTTGGGGCTGAGACAATGGGGTTTTCTAAATATACAATCGTGTCATCTGCAAAAGGAGATAAGTTGACTTCCTCTCTTCCTATTTGAATACCCTTTATTTCTTTCTTTTGCCTGATTGCCCTGGCTAGAACTTCCAATACTGTGTTGAATAGGAGTGGTGCAAGAGGGCAACCTTGTCACATTCCAGTTTTCAAAGAGAATACTTACAGCTTTTTCCCATTCAGTATGATATTGGCTGTGGGTTCGTCATAAATTGTTCTTATTATTTTGAGATATGTTCCATCAATACCTAGTTTATTGAGTGTTTTTAGCATGAAGGGGTGTTGGATTTTATCTAGGGCCTTTCCTGCATCTATTGAGAGAATTATGTGGTTTTTGTCATTGGTTCTGTTTATGTGATGAATTACATTTATTGATTTGTATATGTTGAACCTGCCTTGCATCTCAGGGATGAAGCCAACTTGATCGTGGTGGATAAGCTTTTTGACGTGCTGCTGAATGCAGTTTGCCAGTATTTTACTGAGGATTTTCACATGGATGTTCATCAGGGATATTGACCTGAAATTTTCTCTTTTTTTGTTGTGTCTCTTTCTGCCAGGTTTTGGTATCAGAATGATGCTGGTCTCATAAAATGAGTTAGGGAGGTACCTCTTTTTCTATTGTTTGAAATAGTTTCAGAAGGAATGGTACCAGCTCCTCTTTGTAACTCTGGTATAATTTAGCTGTGAATCCAACTGGTCCTGGGCTTTTTTTGGTTGGCAGACTATTAATTACTGCCTCAATTTCAGAACTTGTTATTGGTCTATTCAGGGATTCGACTTCTTCCTGGTTTAGTCTTGGGAGGATGTATGTGTCCAGGAATTTGTCTATTTCTTCTAGATTTTCTAGTTTATTTGTGTAGAGGTGTTTATAGTATTATCTGATGGTATTTTGTATCTCTGTGGGATGAGTGGTGATCTCCCCTTTATGATTTTTTAATGTTTCTATCTGATTCTTCTCTATTTTCTTCTTTATTAGTCTGACTAGCAGACTATCTATTTTGTTATCTTTCAAAAAACCAACTCCTGGATTCATTGATTTTTTTGAAGGGATTTTTGGGTCTCTTTCTCCTTCAGTTCTGCTCTGATCTTAGTTATTTCTTGTCTTCTGCTAGCTTTTGAATTTGTTTTTTCTTGCTTCTCTACTTCTTTTAATTGTGATGTTAGGGTGTTGATTTTAGATATTTCCCACTTTCTCCTGTGGGCATTTAATGCTATAAATTTCCCTCTAAACATTGGTTTAGCTGTGTCCTAGAGGTTCTTGTACGTTGTGTCTTTGTTCTCATTGATTTCAAATAACTTATTTATTTGTGCCTTCATTTCGTTATGTACCCAGCAGTCATTCAGGAGCAGGTTGTTCAGTTTTCATGTAGTTGTGCAGTTTTGAGTTACTTTCTTAATCCTGAGTTCTAATTTGATTGTACTGTGGTCTGAGAGACTGTTTATTATGATTTTCTGTTTTTTGCATTTGCTGAGGAGTGTTTTACTTCCAGTTTTGTGGTTGATTTCAGAATAAGTGCTCCATGGTGCTGAGAAGAATGTATATTCTGTTGGTTTGTGGTGGAGAGTTCTGTAGATGTCTATTTGGTCCACTTGGTCCAGAGCTGAGTTCAAGTCCTGAATACACTTGTTAATTTACTGTCCTGTTGATTTGTCAAATATTGACACTGGGGTGTTAAAGTCTCCCACTATTATTGTCTGGGAGTCTGAGTCTCTTTGTAGATCTCTAAGAACTTGCTTTATGAATCTGGGTGCTCCTGTATTGGGTGCATATATATTTAAGATAGTTAGCTCTTCTTGCTACATTGTCTTTACCATTAGGTAATGCCCTTCTTTGTCTTTTTGAGCTTTGTTGGTTCAAAAACTCTCTTATCAGAGACTAGGATTGAAACCCTTGCTTTTTTTTTTTTTCTTTCCATTTGCTT
Organism: Macaca thibetana thibetana; assembly: GCF_024542745.1. Lineage (NCBI taxonomy): Eukaryota > Metazoa > Chordata > Mammalia > Primates > Cercopithecidae > Macaca > Macaca thibetana. The sequence goes on from NC_065585.1 coordinate 32,945,692, forward strand.
GGTAAATCTTCCTCCATGCCTTTATTTTGAGCCTGTGTGTGTCTTTGCACATGAGATGGGTCTCCTGAATGTAGCACACTGATGGGTCTTTGCTCTTTATCCAATTTGCCAGTCTGTGTCTTTTAATTGGGGCGTTTAGCCCATTTACACGTAAGGTGAATATTGTTATTTGTGAATTTGATCCTGTCATCATGATGCTACCTGGTTATTTTGCCCATTAGTTGATGCAGTTTCTTCATGTTGTCTTTGGTCTTTACATTTTAGTCTGTTTTTGTAGTGGCTGGTACCAGTTTTTCCTTTCCATATTTAGCGCTTCCTTCAGGAGCTCTTGTAAGGCAGCCCTGGTGGTGACAAAATCCCTCAGCATTTGCTTGTCTGGAAAAGATTTTATTTCTCCTTCACTTATGAAGCTTAGTTTGGCTGGAAATGAAATTCTAGGTTGAAAATTCTTTTCTTTAAGAATGTTGAATATTGGTTCCCGCTCTCTTCTGGCTGGTAGGGTTTCTGCAGAGATATCCACTGTTAGTCTGATGGGCTTTCCTTTGTGGGTAATCTGACCTTCCTCTCTGACTGCCCTTAACATTTTTTCTTTCATTTCAACCTTGGTGAATCTGACAATTATGTGTCTTGGGGTTGCTCTTCTCGAGGAGTATCTTTGCGGTGTTCTCTGTATTTCCTGAATTTGAATGTTAGCCTTTCTTGCTAGGTTGGGGAAGTTCTCCTGGATGATATCCTGAAGTGTGTTTTCCAACTTGTTTCCATTCTCTCCATCACTTTCAGGTACACCAATCAAATGTAGGTTTTGTCTTTTCACATAGTCCTATATTTCTTGGAGGCTTTCCTCATTCCTTTTCACTCTTTTTTCTCTAATCTTGTCTTCATGCTTTATTTCATTAAGGTGATCTTCAATCTCTGATACCCTTTCTTCCTCTTGATCAGTTCCGCTATTGATACTTGTGTATGCTTCACAAAGTTCTCATGCTGTGTTTTTCAGCTCCATCAGGTCATTTATGTTCTTCTCTAAACTGGTTATTCTAGTTAGTAATTTGTCTAACCTTTTTTCAAGGTTCTTAGCTTCCTTGTATTGGTTTAGAACACGCTCCTTTAGCTTGAAAGAGTTTGTTATTACCCAGCTTCTGAAGCCTACTTCTGTCAATTTGTCAAACTCATTCTCCATCCACTTTTGTTCCCTTGCTGGCGAGGAGTTGTGATCTTTTAGAGGAGAAGAGGCATTCTGTCTTTTGAAATAATTTTCAGCCTTTTTGTGCTGGTTTTCCCTCATCTTCATGGATTTTTCTACCTTTGATCTTAGCCGTTGGTGACCTTCTGATGGAATTTTTGCAAGGTCATCTTTTTTCTTGATGTTGATGCTACTGTTTTCTGTTGGTTAGTTTTCCTTCTAACAGCCAGGCCCCTCTTCTGCAGCTCTGCTAGAATTTGCTGGGGGTCCACTCCAGACCCTGTTTCCCTGGGTATTATCAGCAAAGGCTTCAGAACAGCAAAGATTTCTCCTTCCTCTGGAAGCTTTGGCCCAGAGGAGGACCCACCGGATGCCAGCCAGAGCTCTCCTGTGTGAGGTGTCTGTCAACACTTGTTGGGAGGTGTCTCCTTGTCAGGAGGCTTGGGGGTCAGGGACTCACTTGAGGAGGCAGTCTGTCTCCTAGCAGAGCTCGAGCACTGTGCTGGGAGAACCGCTGCTCTATTAAGAGCCAGCAGGCAGGAACATTTAAGTCTGCTGAATCTGCATCCATAGCCGCCCCTTCCCCCAGGTGCTCTGTTCCAGCGAGATGGGAGTTTTATCTATAAGCCCCTGACTGGGGCTGCTGCCTTTCTTTCAGAGACGCCCTGCCAGGAGAGGAGGAATCTAGAGAGGCAGTCTGGCCAACAGCGGCTTACTGCGCTGCAGTGGACCTTGCCCAGTCTGAACTTCCTGGCAGCTTTGTTTACACTGTGAAGGGAAAACCGCCTACTCAAGCGTCAGTAATGGCAGATGCCCCTCCCTGCACCAAGCTGGAGAGTTCCAAGTCGACTTCAGACTGCTGTGCTGGCATTGAGAATTTGAAGCCATTGGATATTAGCTTGCTGGGCTCCTTCTGCTGAGCAAGACTACTTGGCTCTATGGCTTCAGCCCCCTTTCCAGGGGACTAAATGGTCTGTCTCACTGGAGTTCCAGGTGCCACTGGGGTATGAACAAAAACTCCTGTAGGTAGTTCCATGTCTGCCCAAACAGCCGCCCATTTTTTTGCTTGAAATCCAGGACCCTTGTGGTGTAGGCACCCGAGGGAATCTCCTGGTCTGCGGGTTGCGAGGACCATGGGAAAAGCTTGGTATGTGGGCTGGATAGCACCGTCCCTCAAGGCACAGTCCTTCACAGTTTCCCTTGGCTAGGGGAGGGAGTTCCCTGACCCCTAGTGCTTTCTGGGTAAGGCGATGCCCCACCCTGGTTCTGTTCACCCTCCATGGGCTGCACCCATTGTCTAACTAGTCCTAATGAGATGAACCAGGTACCTCAGTTGAAAATGCAGAAATCACCTGCCTTCTGCATTGGTCTCGCTGGGAGCTGTAGACCTGAGCTGTTCCTATTCAGCCACCTTGCCTGGGAATTAATTAAATAATTTCTTTGAACTTAAAGCTTTTGGATACATCTTCCACCCTGTCCCTTGGAGATGATCTCACTTTTCAATACTTGACGTTTGAGAGTTGTAGTTTGCTGCAGATAGTCATGTTGTATTTTAACCTCTTTCACACATCTTACTGTGTTCTCTTCTCTGTAACCCGCTCATCACTGCTTTTCTTAATAGTCTTTCTTTTATATGTTGTCTGCTTTTTAGCCTTTTGTTCTTATTTTTTATTTTGCTATTTTTCCTTTTACTCTTAGTCTTCTCAAAAGTGAGCAGCAATTTTAGTGAAAGTAATTTTAAAGAACCTTAGGAGGCTTATTGCATGTCCCATATGTTTAAGAATGTTAAGAGAAGATGTAGCTTCCACCCACAGTCTCTTGATACTGGAGCCTGATGAGTGATTGTGGAAATAGAACAACAGGCAAGATTTATCTTATTTGTCCTTTTCACTTACAAGTGGGGGGAGGGGAAGGGGCAAAACATTGTCTAAAAGAGCTAGTAAAGTAACCACATAATACTCTCTCTTAAAAGAAAATGAGAATGTATTGCCTGTCAAAGTATTAATCTGTGAATATCTATAAATTAAAAACAAGCATAATTGAAGTGAAGTTTTAAAAAGCTCTTCTGTAGAATTATAGAAGCACGTGAGGCTAAGAAATAATTTATAATGTGTAGTTTGAATTTTGGCTGAAAGAAATATTGACTTGCTTCTTTTTTTTAGGAAGACTTTGGAGATAAGGGAATATTGATCTGAGAAGATATACATGTTATAAAATCTAAGAAATGTCTTTCTGTCATCACTTTCATGAACTTGGTGTTCTAAAGGAATTTCAGAACAGATTTAGAAGTTACTTGGGAATAGAAATAGCCACTGGACATTAGATTTGATTCTTCAGTATACAGAACAATGGAACTAGTGAACACCTGCTGGATACTTTTCCAACTTTTAATAAGTCCCCATGTGTAATAATTGTATTAGTCTTGGAAAAAAGTATATGTCCTCTACATTCAAATTCATAGCTACAAATTGTATTGTAAAATACAGAACAAGAAATCTGTGTTTAAACACTTATCAGATCCAAACCTTGGTTGTCACTATTAGTATACCTGTCATAATAGCAATGAACCTCTGTGCTCTGGCAAGACCAGTGAGATATATGTAGATAAATATATAAAAACAATTACATAGAATTATATGGTATAAATTAAAGGGAACCCTAAAGTTTTTCAGTTGTACAAGTGTCTTCCTCACCACCTTGAGTTAAGATTTTGTATCTCCAGAAAGAATTTATTAGAATGAGATATATTATCTGGGGAATATAACAACTTTGTAATTCCAATTAGCAAATTAACACTAAGCTAATTAAAGAGAAAGTCAGTAGAGAAATCCAGGACTTCTTTAAAGTCTGTGTCCTCCTTTTCAGAGATGCTTTTAAATTTATAAAATGAAGCACACAGAAACTTAATTTTAATAAAATAATTACAAAATATTTTAAAAATATGTTATATATTAACATGCATATATGTACATTAATACATACTAATACATATATACACATTTCTCTACTGAAGAATTAAGTAAGCAGGGGCTATTAATTTTGGTAATTTTGAAAAGGGGTGATTATAAGCAATATTATGAGATATTCATAACATTTAAACATGACCTTAAAATATATGTGATTTTTCTTAATGACAAAATCAGAAATTATTTATGCCTATCTTTATGGTTGAAGAAAGTACTATATTTTATTTAGAAGATAAGTGAAGATAAAGGTATAATTTCCTTTTTCATTTCAAGATCACAAACTCTGAATTTTATCTGTGTACCAAATTAGGAACCCTGACTTATAGGTTGAAGTTTACAAGTACATAGCAAACGGGCAGGGAAGAAGATGTAGTCTGCTCTCTTATGCCACTGGACAGCAAAATGTAGGGCTTAATTTGAAGCTTGGTTATTGTATTAGGCCATTCCTGCATTGCTATCAAGAAATACCTGAGACTGGGTAATTTTTAAGAAAAGAGGTTTAATTGGCTCATCGTTCTTCAGGATGTACAGGAAACTTGATGCTGGCATCTGCTTGGCTTCTGGGGAGGCCTGAGGAAACTTCGATCTTGGCAGGAGGTGAACAGGAAGTAGGCATGTTACATGGCCAGAGCAGGAGCACGAGGAGAGAGAAAGGAAGAGTGAGGTGCCACACATTTTTAAACAACCAGATCTCTTGAGAACTCACTCATTATTGCAAGGACAATACGAAGAGGATGGTGCTAAATCATTCATGAGAAATCCGCCCCTGTGATTTAATTTCTCCTCCCAGGGCCCCAACTCCAACACTGGGGATTATATTTCAACATGAAATTTGTGTGGGGAACTATATCAGTTACCAAATACCAGCATAAAGGCAATGAACTCTAAAATTAAATTCCAAATGGGAAGGAGTGGGTATAAATAGCAAAATGTCATTAGTCAATTAATTTGACAATAACAAATATCTTCTAATTTTAAATGTGTACTATGAGTTGTGATGGATATTGAAAAAATAAAAATAAAAAACATGACCAGGCTCGGTGGCTTACACCTGTAATCCCAGTACTTTGGGAGGCCAAGGCGGGAGGATCACCTGAGGTCAGGAGTTTGAGATCAGCCTGGCCAACATAGTGAAACCCCATATCTACTGAAAATATAATAATTAGCCAGTTGTTGTGGCATATACTTGTAGTCCCAGCAACTCCAGAGGCTGAGGCAGGAGAATCACTTAAACCTGGGAGTTGGAGGCTGCAGTGAACCAAGATCATGTCATTGCACTGCAGCCGGGGCGGCAGAGCAAGACTCCATCTCAAAAAATAAATAGAAATAAACATAAAACACATAGATCTTATCATTCAGTGTGTAACTTGATAACTTTTTAAGCTACAAAAAATTATTAAAGTATATTAAGGTGCCACACAATAGCTATGTGATGTCTGTGTATGTCTATGTGTTCTTTCACTACTTTCTATTAATTAAATTAACTTCTATGAATTACAGAGAAACTTGACACATTTCGGTCTGTTGAATGAGACACTATCTTATTTTACTCTAATAATTAAGGGGTATAAAAATGGTTTGGGCTATGTGGCATCGATACATATTTTCATACGTATTTTCAGAATATTCAGAATTTGATGGAATGAATTACTATGAAAAGTGTATGTTAGATGACTTCAATAGCATGAAAACCTTGGGTATTTCTTGACAAAATAATCATAGGCTGTTCACAATTTTAATGGGAAATGTTTACTTTATCCTTTTGTTTCATATGTATATATTTCCTTAGGAATCTTTATTAGTCGATGCCTTATCTATAGAACATCATTTGCACTTAAACTGAAAAAAAATGAACCTACAATTTCAATAAAAATCAATGAAATAAGACAGTGAGACAAAGGCCAAATTTATATTTAGTGATATGCTATCTACTGAATAAGGGAAATCAGTATTCCTTTTGGCTTTGTAATTCTACTTAACATACTACCCAAATACTCGTTAAACAATCATAGATGAGTATTTAACTTGGCTTTTCAAACTATGCATTGTTTGCATATGGTGAAAAATATATCACTGGTCACCAATGTGTGAGCAGCATAAATATTCACTGATCTCGGATTGCAGTAGAAATCACCATGCATGAGTAACTAATTACTGGAAATTAGGTTCAAAGTTTATCAATGTGGAGACTTCAACATTCAAACCAAAACCACAGTGTATCTATACGTCTCTTTGTCTCTGTCTCTCTTTTTTGCATCTCCCAAATACACACGTATACAAACATAAATATCTTGAATCAAAAAATGAAGTGTAAGTAGTGGTTAGATATTATCAGAAGTATGATTTTAATTTTTCATTTCCCCCCTCAGAATGTATATATGTTAATTTCATTATAAAAACAATAGTTTTAAAAATCAAATAGTATTAAATTTAAAAATTAGATGTTACTGTGATGATAACTCTGCGTGGAAGAAGATACAGCCCTGCACGTGATAAAGAACCTGAGTTCAGGAGACACCTATATGAACTGTATCTTTGTAGATAATCAATATGATAACAATCAAAATAGTTTTTAAAAGTTTCAAAACTTTTACACAGAAAAACTCCTAAGATTAAAAGAGGTAATATCTCTATACAGTAAATTGTCTAAACAATTAAAAACTTGAGAAAAATTGATGAATTCATGGAATAATCAATGATTTTTGTCAAATGTCAGTATAGTTTCATTTTACTTTTGTTGTGTGCATTACATCAAAATTGCCCGGAATAAGAATATTGGCCAAACAGATAATTTTCCCTTGCAATGAAGCTTCCTCTAAAAATGTAACTAAAGTACCAAGTAGAATCTTAGTCAATATTTTTATGTTTATTCTATATGGCTTAGAAAATAATTTTCTTTCCAAATAACTATAATGGTAGATGTTTTACTTTATAAAATATGTTTTAAAACCTTAAAAACATCCAAGCAGAAGTTTGCTTTTTTATTATTATTGCTTTGAGCTTATTGAGTTAATCAATTTCTTTTTCCTCAAAGCAATTACATTATCCAATCTAATCTATTTTTTTTTTTTTTTTTTTACATTTCATTTTCTCTTATTAAGATGTAGTTCAAGTACTTTTACCTTGGATAGTGCCATGTAACTAATTACAGGCATCATTATTAAGTGACAGTTTTAAATATTTCTTAGAACTATAAAAAAGTAGAAACCATAAAATTTACCAAGTAACATAGTAACTTAACAAGTGGTTTATTTTTTTAAAGTCCTTTTTGGTGTTCATATGTCCCTCCATCCCTATCCACTGTTCGATGTAGGTAATGGCAAATTCTAGCAGCAATTGTTTTGGGAAAATACACCTCAAATTACATGTATAAAGGATTTGGTACACTATTCTAGTAATGGAATCCAACCATACCTTATTGTTTAAATTGCAATTTCATTTCCAACTCTCAGAACACGATTGACGCTGTGTAAGTAACGATGATATACACAAATATTTAGAAAGTGAAAGTCAAATTTATGTGTAATGAGTTTAAACTGTGAAATGTTAATGTTAGTTTTAAGAAGCTTTATAAATCAGCAGAATAATTTTTTTCACAAGTTTAATAGGTGATGGCAAAAATTAATAGCTCTTCAATAACACTTGTTTTGAACACTTGAATTTGTTCCATTGTGATTGACATTTCAAGGCAACAATTTGAGTGTAGTGGAATTTTGCATTTGTTTATACCTGACTTCCCCAACCACGGACAACTGTGAACTCAGACAACGGTACCCTGTTGAATCTAGTTGAATAGGAGTATGCAAAAAATATTCACATGCAAATATCCTACCAGCTGCCTCAGTTCATCATGCGTGTCGGGGACAGACCCATTGACATCTACTGTGACAACTGTCCATCAGATTTCAGATCCTCCTTGTTCCTCTACTACACAATAACTCACAAGCTGCAACCCTTCTGATATACACTTCCAAAAGCACACTTGAGGTCTTTCTTAAGATAAAGTTCCATAATCATTGTGGTATTTATGCATTCCTTAAGTATTTAACATGTGCAAAACTGTACTATCATTTTTGTTAGATTTTGTTCTTTTTGTTTCATGTGCCACTGACAAAATTCTTTTTTATTGGTCGGGGTGAGGGGTGGCGGTGGAGGTGGGGATGGAGTTTTGCTCTTGTTGCCCAGGCTAGAGTGCAGTGGCATGATATCTCGGCTCACCGCAACCTCCGCCTCCCAGGTTCAAGCGATTCTCCTGCCTCAGCCTCCCAAGTAGCTGGGATTACAGGCAGGCACCACCATGCCTAGCTAATTTTTTTGTTGTTTTAGTAGAGACAGGATTTCTCCATGTTGGTTTGGCTGGTCTCAATCTCCCGACCTTAGGTGATCAGTCCACCTTGGCCTCCCAAAGTGCTGAGATTACAGGCATGAGTCACTGCACCTGGTCGGTGACAAAATTCTTAACTGTTATGCCCCTAACTTTATTTTTCCTTACAAAAGCTGTGGTTCCTTATAACATAGTCTTATTGCATGGTCCTGCCAACAGTGATTTTTTTTAGTAACACATATACCATATTAGAGCAGAACTGAATGTAATTATTTAAGTTTTTCCATTTTAATGCATTCACATTTTTCAAATGTTAGAATAGTAAGATATAGTACAAATTCTTCCTCTATTTCTGTGGCCATATTCATTAATTTTCATACACCTGTCCTATTAATTTGTTTTTTATTCTTGGAAAGAGAGTTTTGTGTGTCCAGAAGGCAGTATTTCCTCTAGTATTTTTACCAACATTACCATTCTCTTCTCACACACTTTTCTGCATCTCATTTTTTTATTGAATATATCCTGAAGATATTTTCAAGACACAGAAAGCTTTCTCATTCTATTGAATGTTTATATAGTACAATATATACGTATATAAACAGTTTCCTATCAATGAAGATTTACATTAGCAATTCAATCTCAAGTTATTACAAACAATAATGTAATAAATGACTTTGAACTTTTGTATTTTGTACATATGCCAATATACACATGGGTTAAATTTCTAGAACTGAAATTGCTAGGCCAAAGGGTGTGATGCATTAGAAAGTTTAATAGGACTGCAGGATCTCCCTACAAAATAGGTTTGTGACATTTTAAGCTCCCACTTGTAATGAATGACACTGGATGTTTCTTCACAGCTTTTAATGTTGCCATTTTGCAATATACTTTTCAATGTACATTAGATAAATACAATTTCTTCAATACTTCAAGAGGTTATATGCACTGTATTGTTTATCATCTATGCTAGCACTTTCCACATAATGTTTCACAGGATACCAATATGGATTAAAATGCTCAATAGATGTTTTTTGAAACAAAAAATTTACTGGACCAAAAATAGTTTTAAAAACCTTGAATAGATCATTTTTCCCCAAGAAATTCTCAAAACATTTAACATATCAATGTGAATCTCAAAGATGAATATAAAAATGAAATATTTTCCAAAACTTTTTTTTTTTTTTTTTTCTTTTGAGACGGAGTCTCGCTCTGTCGCCCAGGCTGAAGTGCAGTGGCCGGATCTCAGCTCACTGCAAGCTCCGCCTCCCAGGTTCACGCCATTCTCCTGCCTCAGCCTCCCGAGTAGCTAGGACTACAGGCGCCCGCCACCTCGCCCGGCTAGTTTTTTTTTTTGTATTTTTAGTAGAGACGGGGTTTCACCGTGTTAGCCAGGATGGTCTCGATCTCCTAACCTCGTGATCCGCCCGTCTCGGCCTCCCAAAGTGCTGGGATTACAGGCTTGAGCCACCGCGCCCGGCCTCTAAAACATTTAATCATGGAAAGCATATTAGCATTACATAGACTGCTATCATTTCTTAGAATTTAATGTAGAAAAGAAGAAAAGGTGTGTATCACCTTTGGCATGTTGGGAAGATACATATAAGCATAGAATTATTTGGGGTTATAATTTGTCCACATGTTAGCTTTTCTCTAAGTTAACCAAATATTTCAACTAAGCAAATATTTCATGCAGATTACTAATCTCGATTGATATATCATGTTCAATATATGCAATCATAAAGAATAACACATTATAACTCTAATATTTTTTCATAAATACCAATTGTTTTTTGGTACAGTATATGGGCTTTAGTTACAGGACAAGATTTCTGCCACCCTAGTCATTGTAGTTCACAAAGTTGACTGGGTGAAAATATACAAAGTATCAGTAAATAACTAGCCACCTTTCAGAGGACAGTCAGGAAATAGTATTTTACTTTAAGTGCATATTATTGGCAAAGAATCATATGTAAGAGAAACTGCTCAGAAATATATTTTCTTTTTACATTCCTTTCCTACTATTTCATCCTCTTCACCACCCAGACTTAGTAGCTTTCGCTCTTCTAAGCAAAGCAAGCTTGTTTATTCTCTACGGTCTCATAATCCTTCTTATCTACATTAATTATAGCTAATATATTAATGTATTTATGTGATGCAAGCTCTGATTGTTGTCTAAATTGTGTGGACTCTTCCAAAGTTAAATCTTAATTTATGTTTGTGTCTCACTCCAATGAAGGAGGATGGAATTGAAGCACAAGAAAAGATGAATATTTATTTATGTCCATTATTTACCTGGGAAGATGTGAAGTAAACATGTATTTAGTATTCTATATAAAATTAAAATATAAATTTAACATTTTTGTAGCAATGCTGTAAAAGAGGTATTTATATCTTTTTCTATAGTAACTAGCGTAAAATAAAGGCTAAATAAATGTTCTTTGAATTAATAAAGTTCCTCTCTTTACTCAAGGATTCACTTCATAAAATTATTCTGCTTTATTTGTGTTAATGATATACAATATTCAGGAAGGATGCATAGCAATCATTCTTGAAAGTATTTTCTGGGAAATATAAACTAAGGTAGATATCACATTTAACAGTATTGATTTTGATATAAATTGCATAAGACTTCAAATGCTTTGTGTTTTTTAAATAATTGGGCTACTTTAAAACAATTCATTACTCACATTTTCTCAACTAAGAAAAATTCTTTAATTGAAATCTTATGCAAAGGTTTTTGATGTGAGAAATTTATAGATTTCTAGATGTAATTTGGAATCCTAGGTGAAATTTACCTATTCTTCATCAAGCACACCTATTGTATCTATCCATTATTATTGATATCTATTATATCAACTTTGTATAGGGAGAAGTTTTTGGAAATATCCTAACAATGAAATGATAAGTGACTCTAAGATGAATATCCCATCAGTGTTCTCTAGGCAATTTTCTTCATCAATTTCTACATTTATTCTGGAAAGCACATTAGTAACTAACCAATGTCAACTTTTTAGTGAACTAAAAACTACTTAATACTTATTTTATTTCTTTGTACTGAAATGTACTTTAATATTGAGTATAATTGTACTCATCTAACACAACTATTTTGCATTTACTTGACATTAAATGTGTCAACATCAATGTCCTTCAGCTAAAGAACAGCATGGAAAACGATTAACACTGGCCAAAATAAAGTACATGAGAAAACATTCAAGTTGATTCATAGAGGAGAGGAGGTTTTATGTTCAGTTGTAACTGAGTTTCTGGGATTCCCTTCTGTCTCAAATAGGTAGTTATGTATCTGGATCATGGATATAAAGTATGGGATTGGGAGAGCAATTTCGATTTGGAATTCACTTTTAAATGGTATTGCAGAAGCTAAATGTGGCGGTTGGGTTGTCCATTAGAATACGCAGAATATGAAAAGAAGATGGTAAGACAGGTGAACACCAAAGACAACTTCTCTCAGAGGCAACTAGTCTGAAATGTTTCCACACTGTGTTACATTTGCCCTTTATATTGTTCTTCTATTTTCCCTTGATATTTTTTAACATTTTGTTTTTATTTTTGAGATTTTGTTTTGTTAATATCAACCTATTTCAAGGATTTAGTTAATATCAACCAATTTCCTTTGCTCAAGGAAAAAGAGACAGATCACTCTGTGTAACACAGTATTAGAAGCCATATCCAACTATAGCCCCAAGAGGCTGAAAGTTTGTGGAAACTAGAATCAAAGCTCAAGAATACTGAGGGGCAAAGTTTAAATTCACTGGACAAAGTTAAGGTCATTTTGTCAGGTTTTTCTTTCTTTTTTTTCTTTCCTGTCTGGTAAGATTCTTCTACCAGGGTCATAAACATTCACAAGTAGGCAGAAACACTTTAAATTATTCATCTACTTTTATCAGGTAGGTTCTTAAAGGTAATTGACAACTTTTGTTCTAAAAAAGACAGCCACAATACAATGCAACAGTTATAAGCAAGCTTACAAATTGCTGTTCAACTAATCTTGTTTGCACATGTAGATTTAAAAAGCCCTCAAGGAAAGATTACTTGTAATATACACACACACATACACATATATGTATAATTACTATACATTTCCTAGACATCCAAGTATAGTGGAAAGCATGTAGTAATCACACAATAAATACTGCACAATCACCTGTTTGGTTATTAATTAATTTTAGCCCATCAACTTCATATTTGAGGAAAGAAAAAAAGCAGGAACTATAAGAATAAAAATAAAGCTCAGGTAAATGTTTTCATTTTTGTGTTTGACTCATAATTTTATTATTTTCTTCTTTTTTTAGTCATTGTAAACAAATATTTGAAGTATTACATGGTATTTGAGAGGACCATTTGTGAATGACCATTGTAGTAATTTTAAATTGTTTAGTTTGTTGAAAATATATGAAAATTATCCATTTTAACAATGTTCTGAAGATGTTTGAGCTATGTGCAGAAATGGGACAAACAATAGCTGTAAATAACTATAAAATCTCACTTCAGTTTAGTCAATATCTGAGAAAAAAAAGAATGCAGTAAAAGAACAGAAAGCAAAACTTAGCTTAGAAAATATTTCCCAATTCAAAAAATGAACAAGTCAGATTCTGTAAAGATATTCAGTGAAATCTTGAAGACATATTATATTGATTATTAATTAATCTGATTGGAAAGGGATCTTGGGTTAACAATGAGGTTGTTGAAAACATGGCATTTTCATACAACTGTACACCGATTCAATATTTTTGCACATTGTTTACTTTCCTTTCAAACTTTGATTTCTTCTTCATGATCCACGTCAAATTGTTGCCTTCTTAGTAAATCTTTATCAAGTTTGCAGACACCTCCACTGAGGCAAAATTAACCTACTCTTCAGTGGGCCTGTAAAATTTTATATGATTAGCTACTATAAATGCATTCCATCAGTTGATTATTAACTATCTCTAGGCAAGATTGAAATTTCACAGGGTCAGAATAATTTGTTATTCATCTTTGTTTTCCCGGTGACTAACATGTGGTTATTTAATTACTGAATGAAGTTTTATCATTCAGTAATTAAAATATTTTTAAATTTTATTGTAATTTGACAAACTATAGTTGCATATATTTATGGGGTAAAAAGTGATACTATGATACAATTGGAATATACAATTTGGAATAATTTAAAATTTGGAATAATTAAAACAAGATAATATATCAAATACCTCAAATACTTATCATTTTTGTTGTGAGAACACTTGAAATTTACTCTAAGTGATTTTGAAATGTATTAATTCAATACGTTATTATTAACTATAGTCATTATGCTGGACAATAAATCTCAAAAGCTTATTCCTTTTATCTAACTGAAGCTTTGTACCCTTTGACCATCATCTCCCCATTCCTTCCACTCCAGCATCTGGTAACCACCATTCTACTCTCCGCATATATCAGTTTCATTGTTTTAGGTTCCACATTAAATGAAATCATGTGTTATTTTTCCTTCAGTGCCTAGTTTACAAAGAAACTGTTGAAGAGCAGTTTCATTTATTTCACTTAGCATAATGTTTTCCAGGTTCTTTCATGTCATTGCAAATGTCTTAATTTTCTTCTCTTGTAATAATGACTGGTATTTCATTGTGTATGTGTACCACATTTTCTTTCCCCACTCATCTGTTGATGGACAACTAGGCAGATTCCATAACTTGGCTCTTGTAAATAATGCTGCAATAAACACAGGAGTACAGATACCACTTCAACATACTGATTTCAAATCCTTTTGATATATACCCATGAATGAGAATCCTGGATGGAAAATAGAAAGGCAAAAATAGAAAAGTAATTCCATTTTTTTTTTTTTTTTTTTTTTTTAGGAATCTCCATACTGTTTTCTATAATGCTTATACTAATTTATATCACCAACAGTAAACACAGGTTCTAATTTCTTTATGTCCTTGCCAACACTTGTTATCATTTGACTTTGTGATAATCATTCTAACAGGTGTAAGGTAATATCTCATTGTGGTTTTAATTTCTATTTCTCTAATGACTAGTGTTGTTGAGCATTTTGTCATATACCTGTCGGCCATTAGTGTGTGTTCTTTTGAGAATGTCTATTCAGATATTTTGCCTGTTTTTAATTATCTGTTTCCTTACTATTGAACTGTTTGAGTTTCTTATACATTTTGGATATTTATCTTCCATCAGATGTATATTTTACAAATATTTTCTATAAATCTGTAGGTTGTGCCTTTACTCTTAATTGTTTCCTTTGCTGTACAGAAGCTTTTTTGACTGATGTAATTTCATGCATTTATTTTTGCTTTTATTGTCTCTGACTTTAGGCTTATATATAACAAAATCAGTTTTTAAGCTCAATGACATCAATCACTGTCAATGAGCTTTCCCCCGTTTTATTCCTATTTTTATAGTTTCAGGCTTTACATTTAAGTTTTTAAACCACTTTGAGTTGATTTTTGTAGCTGGTGTGAGGTAAGGTCTAATTTGTTTCTTCTGTTTGAGGATATCTGGTTGTCCCAACACCATCTGTTGAAGAGACTGTCCTTTTGCTATTATGTGTTCTTGGCACCTTTGTCAAAAAACGATTGACTGTAAGTGTGTCTGTCCTCAGTTTGATTTAATTATTGTAGTAAATTTGATGTTCACTTCTTTGTAAATGATTCCTAAATATCAATTTTTTGTTTGTTTGTTTGTTTGTTTTTTCAGTGGAGTCTCACCCCATTGTGCAGGCTGGAGCACAATGGAGGCTCACTGCAACCTCCACCTCCCGGGTTCAAATGATTCTCCTACCTCAGCCTCCCAGGTAGCTGGGATTACAGGTGCCTGCTACCACGCCCAGCTATTTTTTTGTATTTTTGGTAGAGATGAGATTTCACCATGTTGGCCAGGCTGGTCTCGAACTCCTGACCTAGTGATCCGCCTGCCTCAGCCTCCTAAAGTGCTGGGATTACAGGCATAAGCCAGCACACCTGGTTGCTCAAGCTCTTATCAGTCAACAGCTTTCATCTCATCAACTCTCACCATTTTGAGAAATATCTTGAAAACTATCTTCTGCATATTTCTAACTATAGATGTTCTAGCTTTTCAAATTCAGTATTTTTAAACTGAAATTTTTCATACATTATGATGAAACTCTTAGTTATTCTGATTATGTTAATAGCATCACCAGCTCAACCAACCCAAGCTAGAAAGTTGAGATCTAGCTGGTCTAATTACTTCTTTCAACAATATTATCATATTGAATCAATATCTTTAATTCCTAACTTCTTGCATAAGTTTTCTCTGATATTCTCATGCTCAACATATTCATTATTTTTGGACTATTATTGGACTGTTGCAATGGACTTGACACAAATTTGCCATCCTCAAATATATTTCATGCAGAAATGTAAGATTAATTTTTTAAGACACAACCTTGTTAAAATCACCCCCTAGTCTAAACACACGTTTTGCCTTTCTGTGTCAATTAAATTCCCACTTTCTCTGATGGAATTCGAATTATTCTGAAATCTTTTTCAAACATTCCCACTCTTTAGTGCACACTGTTGTTTACCTACCTGTTATGTGTGCGCCTAGTTGAAGAGACTACCCAAACAGGCTAAGTGTGAGCAACAAAGCTGTTTATTCACTCAGGTGTGAGCAGGCTGAGTCTGAAAAGGTAGTCAGTGAAGGGTTGTGGGAGTGGAACTGGTTTTATAGGTTTGGGGTAGGTAGGGGAAAGTTACAGTTGGGGCAGTTTTTCGGGCAGGGAAAGAATGTCACAAGGTGCATAGTCACAAGGTGGGGGGAGGTCACAAGGCATGATAACACAAGGTTGATTGATGAGTTAGGGTAGGGCAGGAACATATCACAGTGGTGGAATGTTGCAAGGTCGGTTAATCTGTTAAGGCAGGAACTAGCTGTTTCTTCTTTTTTAGTGATTCTCCTGTTGCTCCAGGCTTTGTGACTCCAGGAGGCCTGTACGTGTGGGTTACAGGGTCACAATGGTGCGACCATGGTGTAGCCTGTTCAGAGGACCGTATGCTACCTACAGCCATTCCCCCATTCTTCCTTGCTAACAGATCCCCTATGTCAATTCTATCCCCAAAGACACTGGGAAAATGCTGATTAATTTAATCCAGAAAGTTTATAAGTTTCCACTATCCCCTTTACCAATGATTTGCTTGTAAACCAGTCCTATCCCAAGAGGGAAAGCCTGCTATCATTATTGGGAAAGTTTTCCTAGCTAATCAAAAAAGTCACACAGAAAAACATACCAACAAGTAACAACAATGAAAAACCCAGCAACAATCTTATGTCTGCTGGACATTTTTATGTCTAATTATGACATCTAATATATGACAGACCTTTTACAACTGGGTGGGGTAGGGAGGGAGCTTGCCTGAGAAAATTAAATACTCTGAAAGTTGGAAAATAATCTCAAAAATCAAAAATATTTGGAATGTTAAGCCAATGGAATACCATTCCTGGAGATGCCCCACTCATAAACTTCCTGTCATATAAAATAATATTGCATTTTTGAAACTAGTTGAGTTTTCTATTATGTGTAGATGAAAGTTTACTGACAGAGACTTGTCCTATATTATGGTTTTACACAAAAATGGAGATGCTTGAGTTCACATTCAGTCTGTACCATTTACAGGTATTCAACCTTTGCACGTTGTTTAAGTCTGCAAGTTTCAGCTTTGACTTGGAAATTGGGGTAACAAATTAACTCTTTGGCTCCTTGTGAAGTTTAAATAGGTAAATACTAGTGATGCCTTTAAAATATTGCATGACCAGTGAAAATGCTCAATAAACACTAGGTATAATTATATTATTGTGGTTTTGTTTTTACTTACATTCACCCCACATGCCACAAACTTTGCCATATATGCTCAGGTCATACTATACACCAGAAATGCTTCTTTCCTAACATCTCTATCCAAAGAAATTCTGGCCCTTTTACAAATTCTGTTTAAATGCTACCTTGATTCTACAGGCAAGAGTAAAAAATGTTACATAAGTAAACATTTATTTTCTCCAAACTCCTACAGTACACTGTTAACACCTCTCTTTGCACATACTTTATTACATCTTTTGTTACAGATATTCATGTAACTCATTTTCTCATTAAAGATATTAAGCTATTTTTATAGTCAGGTTTTCCTGTAGTCACAAGTAAAATTCAATAGCTCAATGGCTTAACAAAGCTCTCTAACACATGCAAATTCCAAGGCTGGTCAGACAGCCCAGCTCCATCTTGTAGGCAAGGAATCTTTATCACATGCTTTTGTTTAACAGGAGACTTCCTGTTTCTAAGTGAAGGGAAGAAAGGAATGGACAAAGGACAATGACTTCTCACTGTTGGTGAGGAAATTGTACATCCCTTCCTTTTATAATTCCTTGTCAAAACTAGTATGGGGACCCAACTTTAAGGGTAGCTGAGATGTGGAGCATAGGACAGGAAATATTTGATGAATACTGCCTTTGCCACAGTTTACTTTTCTGCTTTGCTGCCTCTTTCCACAGATTAAACGAATTCGAACCTTTTCTGAGAGACACGCCTCAAAGTCCCTTCCAGGGTTTATCCAGTTTAAATTCCAGGGTCCACATTTAATTTACAGTAGTTTCTCCATCACACCAGATGTCTAAGTTAACTGTCTCCTTCTCTCCCATCCCACACAAACACACCCTTGGTAGAATATTGTATTGCTTCCTGAGGTAACAAATTACCACAAACTTGAAGACTTAATGCAACAGAAATTTATTCTTTTACAATTCTAGAGGCTAGAAGTCCAAATCCCAGCAGGACCACACTCCTGCCAGGGGCTATAATGAAGAATCAGGGTTCTTATTTTTGCCTATCCTGGCTGCTGTTGGCTGCCCTGGGATTGTGGAATTTGTGACTGCATCACTCTGATCCCTGCTTCTGTTTTCACATTGTCTTCTTCTCTGTTTGTCTGTTATTTCTCTTTGCCTTGCTTATAGAGACAGTTGGAGTTGCATTTAGGGCTGGAAAATAACAGAGTAATTGCATCCCCTCAAGATCTTTAGCTTAATCTCAACTGCAAAGATTTTTTTTTTTCTCCAAATAAGGTAATATTTTAGATTTGCAGGGCTGAGGACTTGATATCTTTGGTTGGCCATTATTCAACCTACTTCAAACATGTAAATGATATTTTAGTGCCAGAGAAAAAACACACATTCAAATAACTCAAAACTAAATCTTGGGGCTGGCACAGAGAGCAAAGGAAAGAGACAAACAAGATAAGCTGGAGAGAAAGAAAGAGCCAGACTAACAGCACCTTGTAGGACATTGTAGATGATAGCGAATCCAAGCTAATCCAAAGCCTCTGTCTTGTATTCCTTCTTTCATACATAGATTGTGGGTTAGGAGCTCATCTTAGGGTGATGAGATCTCCCTTCAAGAGAGACACAGCTGTGAGAAATGTAGTAAGTTAAGAGGTTCCTGCTGCTGCATCTGCCAGAGCATTCCTTCTGAGGCCACATTTTCACCAGACTGTTCACAGCATATGACCAAGCACTATGCGATTACTAGGTCAGGTCCTTCTGGGCCAGTGTGAGACTCTTCTAAACAGTAGGTTTTCTTTCCGATGGGGCTTCCCATCAATCTAATTTTTTTATGGCAGTATTTCAGTACTACTCAATCATCCCTCCATCCCCTTCTCTTTTCATGAGTATCATACATGAGTACTCCCTGCTTTCTTTTACTCCATCTTTCTTTTATTATTCAAAGGCATGTTTTTTTTGTTTGTTTGTTCATTTTTGTATTTTACTGTTTGTTTGTGGACTTGAATGGTCACAGTTGATACCTGGACTAGTCCACAAAGACAATTTTTAAAATGTGGTTGCCTCCAAGGTCAGGAGATCGAGACCATCCTGGCTAACACGGTGAAACCCTGTTTCTACTAAAAATACAAAAAATTAGCCAGGCATGGTGGTGGGTGCCTGTAGTCTCAGCTACTTGGGAGGCTGAGGCAGGAGAACGGCATGAACCCGGGAGGCAGAGCTTGCAGTGAACTGAGATCACACCACTGCAGTCCAGTCCAGGTGACTGTGTGAGACTCAATACAAATATATATATATATATGGTTTCCTCATACTTAGCAAGCAAACTTACAGCTCAAATAGTATGTGGCATGTGAATTATCTCTGGAACCAGATGGCAGCCTGTTTGCTGAAGAGTGAACTGGTAGTTATCTGGGAAAACATCTTGCATTGTGCCAAAGCAATGATCCAGGTAGTTGAAAAGTCTGGGGCAGTAATGCGTAAAAGGAGGTGTAATTGATCAGTAATTACTAAGCTGTATGTTCGTGCTCTTAATGGAGGAATAACACTTTTTTAAGTTTGAGGCTGGATCTCACTCCTGTCACCCAGGCTGGAGTGCAGTGGTGTGATCATGGCTCACTACAGCCTTGACTTCCCAGGCTCAGGTGATCTTTCCATTTCAGCCACCCTAGGAGCCAGGACTACAGGCTCAAACCACCACACCTGGCAAATTTTTTGTATTTTTAGTAGAGACGGGGTTTTGGCATGCTACCCAGGCTGGTCTCCAGCTCAAGCCATCAGCCCGCCTTGGCCTTCCAAAGTACTGGGATTACAGACGTGAACAACCATGCTCAGCAGGAATAATACTATTTTACAGGAAAAGAATACAGATAATCTTATTTAATCTCTCCCTTTATTATGAAAAGTATAAATATTAGTATGTTTCAATTATTGATACTAATGAAGTGGTCATATCAGTGAGAATTTTCTGTAGAACTGTCATGCCAGAGACAATTTTATTGTCATTAAACTTTCCTGAAGACCTTACTTAAAATTTGGAAGACTCAATCAGATATTCTTATTTAGTAGATCTTGGGACAAATCATTATTTAAGTAGGCATTCCAGAGCAGTTTGTACTTAGACTGTTCTAGACTCCAACACAAGACTTTTCAAAGAGCCTTAAAGAAAGAATATCTAGATTTAATATTAAATGCTGCACTCGACCATATATCAGAATATAAATAATAATTATGTTAAAGTTATTTTTGTGTGAAATGTGGAACTGTGACACCTCTTTATCTTTTAGAGCAATGAGATTAGGGTAATTCAAATTTTGGATGGATAACCCAAGTCTCAAACAATACTTTTACCTCATTTTAAGTTAGTTCAGTTCTAATAAAGCTTTAAAGAATCCAGCAGCTGCCCTAATCTCTGATATATTTAGTAGAGGTCAAACTAGCAAAATTTATTTTAATTCTTTTGGTGAGTGGCCAGTCTACGTAACTCACCTAGAGAACTGACAGGGCCATGTATGTAAATGAAACATGTTCTAACTTTGCTCTTGAAGAGTGAAAAATAGCTCAAGATACCAGATTAATTTTACCTTGCTCACAGTATGCTGCCAGAAAAGATGAATGGCAAGTCAATTGTGTCATTCCAAACTACATGTTTTTGCTAATGAAAGGCCCATTAATTAAATAAAACAAGGAGGGATTTTTTTTAAAAAAGATTTTGCCTTGTATACCACTATTCCTAAATATATCTACTAAGAAAGATGGTATTTTGTTTCTCAGGTTTCTATAAGGAGAGACAGAGTGAAAAGCTTTACTAGAACTTAGTAATTTTTAATAGTTTTTTACATTTTCTTCGTTCATTTATAAAATCCTCAAAGACCCCTGTATTTTAAGATGGAGTATTTTGTGATGCACTTCTTAGCTAGTACATTTAGGTTATGACCACTCCTTTGTATTTACTGGCTAGAGGGTAATATTTATTTCCTTTTCTAGACGGGGCTTTTACATTAAATTTCTTATTGAACACACACACACACACAATTGTTCAGGGACTGGTCTCCTGTGCTACTCTTAGTGACAGGAAAGCCTTTTATTCTTACAGGAGTCTGCAAGCTAGAACTCCCCATGCCTCTTCATCTGGAGTAACATCAATCAAGACTTAGACTTAACTTTTTTTGTTTTTTCCAGAAATCCAGAATTTTCAGTGAAAGAGACAAGTATTTTTTCAGAGGTAATGGCAATCCAAGATGCAATTGACCAATTTTGGGAAAGTTGAGTTCACACAGATCACCAAAGGTGATGAGAGATCAGGAAACAAATACAAGTATTTTATGGATGAGGACCGCATTGATTGTAAGATGGCACCATTATTCTGTGCACCTCTTAGAAAGACAAGTTAAGCTGTGACACAATGCTTTATTGATAGCTCTGGGCAGTGAATGCATTGATCACACCAGCCTCTCATGCTTTGACATTTGTTTTCATCTATTCTAAGATATTTTGTAATTTTTTCTGCCTTCAGTTGAATTGTTTGCATGGCGTAGGCTGTGCCTATCCAGACAAGTCCAGAGTTTTCAGTGAAATATTTTTCAGAGGTAATATCAATCCAAGATGCAGTTGACCAATTTTGGAAAATTGACCAATTTTGGAAAAGTTAAATTCACACAAATCACCAAAGGTGATAAGAGACCAGGAAACAAATAGAATTTTATACACAGATGCGTATGTATAAAATCTCAAATGACAAATGTAATACAGCATCCTATTCTTCAATCTTCTCATCTTAGGTCCTGATATCTGGTGGTGATTTAACAAAATGTGTACACTGTAGTTGATTGCTTCTCTAATGACAAATATTTGCTTCAGTAATTTTTATATCAGTACTAAAATACAATATATAATTTGGGAATGTATTTTAATACTATTTGAACATAATTCAAAATGTTGACAACATCAATAGCCATGATGAAATTTCTACATGCATAAGCAATGATCACTAAATGATAATTACCATGTGGCTGATTTTATGTTATTACTGATGACAAGGTGCATTACAGTTTTGGAGATATTATAATGTGAAACCACGTATGTGTCTAGGCGTGGATGAAATAAGATAAGCTGTTGCTAGCTGTCGGCTAGAATTAGCGGTCCCTCAGAATAAAGGTCTGAGTGCTTCAATTCTCAGAGGGAGTCCTAAGGCTAACTTTTGAACAAAATTAAAAACCTAAATAAAAATATGACCAGCCAAAACTATTAGCAAACACATAATGTTACTTCTGTTATTAATCTGCACATTAGTTTTTCCTCCTCCAGATTCTCTTTTTTTTTTTTTTTTTTTTTTTTGAGACGGAGTCTCGCTCTGTGGCTCAGGCTGGGTGGGGTGCAGTGGCGCGATCTCCACTCACTGCAAGCTCCGCCTCCCGGGTTCACACCATTCTCCTGCCTCAGCCCCCCGAGTAGCTGGGACTACAGGCGCCCGCCACCAGATTCATAGTACTTTGGTGCTTCCTCTTCCCTAGTCCAACCTCTAAAATCTTTAAAATATGCTCATAAGAAATGTGGCGTGAAGAAACTGCCTTACTAAAATGGTTTGGATGTTAGTCCGCTTCAAGTCTCATGAGATGTTGAAATGTGATTCCTGGTGTTGGAGGTGGCGCTTCAAGTCTCATGAGATGTTGAAATGTGATTCCTGGTGTTGGAGGTGGCAGGTGATTGGATCATAGAGGACTGATCCCTTCTGAATGGTTTGGCATTATTCCCTTGGTGGTAAGCGAGTTCTCATTCCTGTGCGATCTGGTGGTTTAATATGTTGGGCCTCTCCCACTCTCTCTTACTCCTGTTCTCACTGTGTCCTATGCCAGCTCCTCCTTTGCCTCCCACCATGACCGGAAGCTCCCTAAGGCCTCAGAGTAGCCAAGCAGATGCTGGTGCCATGCTTCCTGTACGGCCTGCAGAATTGTGAGCCAATGATATCTCTCTTCTTTATAATTTATCCAGTCTCAGGTATTCCTTGATAGCAACACAAAAAACATGGGCTAACCCACTTATTTTCTTTCAACTCTTCACCAAAGTTATTTTCCATCTTCTTGAATCAATTATGGCCAGATAATCTATCAGTCATAACCTGTATGTGGGTTAAAGACAGTAGGACATCAGCATTCTTCTCAAGTAGAAATTTCTGTTTGATTACATGCTGCACATTTTAGTATAGAGAACGAGCTATTAACTATATCTTCTCTTCTATCCCAAAGTCACTTTAAGGATACCACTCTTCTTATCTCATATGAACAAATGCGATATTCAGATACTTCCACTTGTGGCTTTACCACCAGCTCTGACTTTTTATTGGCATATAAAATCACTCTCTTCCACTTGTGCTCTAGAGTTCTGTTAGATAACTCTGTCTTCTCTGTTCAACTTCTTCCATTGTTTTGAGTCCTTTCCTATTAGCACTCAACTAGTCCAAGTCTCTGTCAACTACAAACAATAATAAAAGCGTAGAAAACCAAAAAAAAACCCTCCATCAACCTCAAATATTACCATTTGTATCCTCTGATTATATGGACGAACGTGACAGAATTTTCTACGTATTCAGATTCTATTCCTCACTTCTACTGACCATTCAAATCTGAGTGTCACATTCAACATTCCACTGAAATACCTGTTTAAATTTGCTGAAATGACCACCTGGAACTACATTTAGTAGAAAATGTGTAATTCTTAACATAGTTAATCTGTCAGATAATGTTTGTGATTATTGACACTTTTCTTCTCCCCCACTTCCCGCCCCGCCCCGAGACTTCTGTGATATCCTTCTTCTGACTTTCTCCTGGATCTTCCACAGTTTATTCAATCTTCTGGATTTTTCTCTTTTTTAATATTTTTACATAGAAGTGCACTCAAATTAATATTCTTAGGTTCTATAAAAACCTCTTTTCCTATCTTTTTTTTTGTTATTGTACTTTAAGTTCTAGGGTACATGTGGATAACGTGCAGGTTTGTTACATATGTATACTTGTGCCATGTTGGTGTGCTGCACCCATCAACTCGTCAGCACCCATCAACTCGTCATTTACATCAGGTATAACTCCCAATGCAATCCCTCCCCACCCCTCCCCGTGATAGGCCCCGGTGTGTGATGTTCCCCTTCCCGAGTCCAGGTGATCTCATTGTTCAGTTCCCACCTATGAGTGAGAACATGCGGTGTTTGGTTTTCTGTTCTTGCGATAGTTTGCTGAGAATGATGGTTTCCAGCTGCATCCATGTCCCTACAAAGGACACAAACTCATCCTTTTTTATGGCTGCATAGTATTCCATGGTGTATATGTGTCACATTTTCTTAATCCAGTCTGTCACTGATGGACATTTGGGTTGATTCCAAGTCTTTGCTATTGTGAATAGTGCCGCAATAAACATATGTGTGCATGTGTCCTATCCTTTTAAATGATTCCACCTGGGCAATTTTATGCAGTCCTATCTGTCCATTGTTGTCTATTTGTGATAAAACAAATAGCTGACATCTCTCTTCTGAATTCTGAGTTCATGTATCACATTGCCCTATTGAACATTTCACAAAGTTTTCAATCTGTATGTGTCTATAAGTGAACTATTATCACCAAACCTATTCATTCTATGTTTCTGATTTCAGTTAAATGACATAGTCACTTACTTGCCACATCCAGAAACCTGAGTGCCATTTTGACTCCTTTCTTACTACTCCAACTCAGCAAATCACATTTTCTTGTTGGATTACTTCATCTTACTATTTCTTCAATATGAAAATTTTCTCCATATACACCATATTACATTACTGCATGACACAATCTTCTGTCACTGAGATTATCACACAATCTTCCTGGGGCTTTCGTATGCTTTCACTCTATTTTTCTTTGTTTGTTTTTCTCTAAACTGAGGATTTATTGAATTGCAGATTGTGTCACTAAAATAATGATTGCATCACTCCAAGGCAAAAAAAAAATATTTTTGGTACCTTTTTTGTTATTGTTTTCAGGATAATATTTACATTTTCTGCTAGCCATGACTTTACATTTCTTTTTCTCTTAATGTATACTTTCCTGAAACATTCTAATCTCAAGCTATACTAAATGATTCTCTGTTTCTTTACCCAAAGCCTCTCATTTCTTATCCACTCTTCCCTCTGGTTGAAACCCGTTACCTTTTCACACCTCACCCCAAACCTCTATCTTCTAATTTTTATACTTTCTCAGCTTGAACACGATCTTCTGAGGGAGTTGGGGTCGCTTTCTCCTTGAACAGTTGAAAAGTCACATGTAATTTTTGACTCACCCCCAAACTTAGTTACTAACAGCCTAATGTTGACCAGAAGCCTTACTGATAATATAAACAGTTGATTAACATCTATCTTGAGTGTTACATATATTATAAGCTATATTCTTACAATAAAGTATTCTACAGAAAAGAATGTTGTTAAGAAAATCATAAGGAAGAGAAAACATATTTACTATTTGCTAAGTGGAAATGGGGCATCATAAAGGTCTTCATCTTCATGTTGAGTTTATATCATCCTTATGTTGGGTAGGCTGAGGAGGAGGAGGAAGATGGGGGGTGACAAAAATCCACATAAAAGTGCAGTTGAAATACATATTGTTCGATGGTCAACTATATTAGCTAAATGAGGAGAAAAAAAACATAATATATTATTTTATTATTGTTTTCCTATTCTTATGTTTTCTATATTTCCTTTTTTTTTTCCCCAAAAGAGTATATGGAATTCTTGCAAGTTGATCTTTTCAAAGAAAAATCAAATCTAAGTGTTACGCAGATGTGCTTTACTGAACATACTTCAAAGAATGATATGAACTGTCTTAGTCTATTTGTGCTGCTATAATACAGTGCATGAGACTGGGCAATTATAAAGAATAAAAATGTATTTCTCACAGTTCTGGAGACTGGGAAGTCCAAAATTAAGGTCCTGACTGGTTTGGTGTCTGGTGAGGGCCGGGACACTGCTTCCAAGATGGCACCTTGAATGCACTATCTTTACATGGTAGAAGGTGGAAAGGCAAAAAGGACCAAACTCACTGAAACTCTTTTGTGTTTTTTTGGTTTGTTTGTTTGTTTGCCCAGTCTAGAGTGCAATTGTGTGATCTTGGCTCACTGCAACTTCTGCCTCCCAGGTTCAAATGATTCTCACGCCTCAGTATCCTGAGTAGATGGGATTACAGGTGTGTTGCCAAAATGCCCATTTATTTATTTAGTCTTTTTGGTAGAGACGGGGTTTTCTCATGTTGTACAGACAGGTCTCAAACTCCTGTCCTGAAGACATCTGCCTGCGTTGGCCTCCTAAAGTTCTGGGATTACAGGTGTGAGCCACTGTGCCTGGACCTCAAGCCCTTTTATAAGACCACTAAGACCATCTATGAGGGCAGAACCCTCATGGCCTAATTATCTCCTAAAGGCACCACCTTTTAATACTTTTTTAACATAAGTTTTGACATGTGTTCAAGAAGGAACACAAACATTGATACAATTGCATGAGTGAGTCGTTTATGCTTCTCTGATCTTTGGCAAAATGACTATTTAACCTGCCAGTGGATGAAAAATAAATATCATTTTTTTCAAGTTTTTTCGTGTTCCTTTTGACAGGATATATTTTAATTCATATGTAATTTATAAAAGCTCATACTATTTCTTTCATTCAATAATTGTGTCTCTGCTCTCATTTAGGGAACATTTAGGGAACATCAATTATGTCTGTTGAATTGAGAGAAGCTAAATCTACTCATGAAAAAGCTTCCTTTATCCTTTATTCTGGATTCAATAAAACACATCATCTCCAGTGTGAGATGCTCAGTGGTTCACATGGTTTTCACAGAGAAGAGGGTTAATGCTGCCTCAAGTATCAGATGGGGTCTTAGCAGGATAGGATGGCAAATTTAAACTGAGCAATTTAAATACAATTTTATAACAGGGCTATTTACAAAGCTGTAAGCAGGATTTAGGCAAACAAATAAAAGATTAATGTGGTACCAAAGGCTAGCAAGAGCACTGTTTAAGCCTGGAAGGGCAAAATAGGGGAGTGCCCATCAGAGACACGAGAAAGCCACTTGCAAGGGCTTTGGACTTTGGCGAAGGATCCAGCAATTCATGATCCAGTAGAGAGACAGCCTGGGAAACCCCTCCCCTGATACCTCTCATCTTCTGCTGACCTCTTGAAGAAAAAAAAAAAAGTAAATACATAAACCCTTCAGAAGAAGTGAAGATATTTGTAGGGAAAATATCCCACATAAAATATGCCAAAGGAATGAATTAGATTTTTTTCCACATGGCTACTATATTAGGTTGGTGCAATTACTTTTAATTGTGAAAAACCACAGTTATTTTCACACCACTCTGTATCTCCTATATGCTATAAAATTTTTGCCTACCTAATGAAAAATTCAAGTAAAATAGTCAATTCAAGTATAAATAAAATTCAAGTATAAATAAAAATATGGTGAGTTATGTTTGTAGTCATACATTTTATGTCTTTATTTGTGTTTTATATTATATTTGTGTTCCCATTAGAATACAGACCCTTCTAGTGAAAACATTTTAAAAATAATTCTTATATGATTCAGATTAAAAGTGAACTGTAAAAAGAAAAAAAATTAAATACTTTCAATCTTCTCCCCTGATTCCCAAATTGGCTAAATTGGCTGCCATTTAAGGTTTTGTGAATGTGGTAATCCATAAAGTTGTGGTTCATTTCTTCTCTGATAACCTGCTTAATAATAGAAGAAAGTAAGTCTTTTTTCCTTAAATCCTTTGGAGTTGAATGTCAGCTTGCTTCTGTTGACAAACATGCTACTGAGAGAGTGCCTTTTCATCTCATTGACATGGATCATATAAAACAGGGAACTGGAAGCCTGCCACCCAGGCAATTTAGACTGTGTCTACACTGTTTCAAAAGAAAGCTTTGAAAAACAGTATTTCTTACAAACTGTCTGACTTGTCTACATAGATTATACGGTTGTGAAAAGAATTTGACTATGTTTTCTCCCTAGCATATCAAACTGTGTTGCAGTGTGCAAGCACAGCTACAGTCCATTTTCTTGCCTTTGGAAAGATCCTTCCTTTTCCCCACTATTACAACCAGGTGAGGATATATGTATGGGCTGGTATCTACAACTGTCCTGGGAGAGCAATAGGAATCTCTTTTGCTTTACATATCATTTACTAAAAATGGAAAAATAACTGATGTGTTTATGAGGGCATTTCCACATGAACACTTATTTTCAAAAGCCAGAGAAAATACGTAAAGTTTATTAAACTCCTACACATAAATATGGTGGATAGCATCTTATATTTAAATTTTAATTCAGTCGAACCAATAAGTATTGAGCACATATGAGAAAGACACCATAACTTATACCAGTAAAAAAAAAAATACAAAACAAAACAAAGCAAAGCAAAAAACAGTTTCTGTATAGAAATCCAATTGAAAGGATTAAATTGGCATCCTCTATTACTTCTTAGGCATCACGTTTATGCTTTCAATTGAATTTCCACACACAATCAGTACTAGTTGTTAGCTCTATATGTGTGCTGAAGTCAACTCTGTTCATTTGCTAAACTAATATTTATTGAGTGGCTTCTATGTGTCAGGCGCTATTGTATGTGCTGGAAATAATAAGAATGACAGCTCACTGAGTCATTAGTATAGAGAAGCAGTCCTTTAACTCTTCAGTGATTCTGCTTAACTGATCCCCAACTAAAACAACCTTGATTTAAAATAGCTATTTACTAAAAAGTAACAATGTAATAGTAATTCAGCATGTTCTTTTCAATCAACATACATCTTTCTATATATCTTCATAGAATGAACTTGAAGTTAAGGACTTGGCCTCATGTCGGTTTTGGATTTCAAGATTTTTATATGTCATTATTTCCTAAAACATATGTTTATAATCTTCCATTCTGCTTTCTTCAACAGGAATATTCTCTTGAAACGTTGCTGGTCTCTTTCTTACTCTTGATCACTTTATGCACTATGTTGTCTTCTTATCTCTTCAGTGATGCCTCCTCCGTCCCCACTGGTGGGAAAGGGAACCTCTTTGCAGTGCTAGAACCTAGAATTAAGGGTTCCAAGGAGGCAGGGCCTATCTCAAGAAGACTGGGGACTAGCAGATGTATCACTCCGATGAACATGGAAACTTCCAACCAGGATTCTTACAGTCATTTTAGACAACTTCTTAGTACTGCTGGACTAGAGATAGTACGAGAATCCAGAATGAAAGAAATTCGGGACATTTTCTCTCTCTCACTCTGCAATCATAGCATCATAGAATGAATCCCCAACAAATACTATATTCAGTTTAATAACTAATTCTAGTCCTGCCTTTCCTGCAGAATAACAATTCGACATTTACTACTCTAAGTTTACTGAAAAATAAATTACGGATTATATGATTTCTTACCTCATGGAGCTGATTAGAGGATAGAGTCAGATAACACATGAGAAAGCTTATATTCACTTTGAATGGGCTGAAGCTATAAAAAATGAACAATCAGCTCTGCTTTGCACAGTAGAAAACTCACAGAACTGTCACTCTGCCTGGCACATGGTAGGAGATTATTAAATATTTGTTATATGAATGAAATATCTTTGGGAACTCTATGCTTTTGTTCCTCACATTCATATAGTGCTACAAAGAACTTCTTTGATCTATTATTTCATGAATATATCCAGAAAGTAAAATTTAAATGGCTAAAGAATTATACCAACTTTTTTATTAACATTATTTTTTCAACAAGGTACACAATTAAAATTATACAAATATATGTTTTTTATAGTACACTCAGGAGAATTTTTTTATATTAAATAAAAAATAATTGCTGCCATTACACATTTATCTGATTTTTGCATTGAAGTGAAATTCTTGCTCATTATTCTACACTTCTTTCTCCACCACACAAACTTACTCATTGTTCCAGATGATAATTTTCATCTACTTGGGTAAAAATACCATCACATTTATTTTATTTTTCATACCGATACTGTCTTGAACAACCATATGCCAGATTGTAACTGGAATCTGTAGGGGTCTTTACTTTTTTCTTAATTTGTCTAGAACTACACAAGTATTGTCAGAAGTAAACTTGAACTCACAAATACCTACTTTCACCTTTAGTTTTCCAAACACACAGTTTCTGGAGAGAAAACTGAAAAATGCAGTCACTCCTTGATTAGACTCTGGTTTTTTGACTTTTACTATCTTCGCAACTCTTTAAATTGGCCCTACATTTCAAATAAATCTCTGGTTATTGTTGTGAGTATACATTTATTGATACAGACCACCAAATTCTAACCCTGACCCTAATCCTAATCAATGGTGACATATACTTGGGTTCCCAATATTCCAGCTCTTTGCTTTGCATTCCCGTGTTCAGCCATGTTTCTCAAAGAACTCTTACCATGCCAGGACACCTTTACTGGGAGTTGAGACTACTTCAAACCATCAGAAAATTTTTAATATCATTAAACACCAAAATACAAGTAATTAAAATTTAAATCCTTTTTCTAGTAAGAGAACTCTTGAGCACTGTACACAGTTTTGTAGTTCCAACAACTTTGAGACCTGTACGTGTAGTCTTTTAACTCACTAAGCCATTGTCCATTGGATCTATAGGAACATGTGTGAAAATGAAGTCATTATTTTTTTAAAAGGAGAGATTTTTAACTTTTCTCTTTCTCTTATTGGCATTCCAGTTGCACCAGCTAGAATCTATAAACAAAATTTTGTTATATTCTATCCTTTCCTGGTTTGTTAAACCTGTCTGATCACTAAGTCTAGTTAATTAATACAAGAAATGACCATATGATGTCATTTCTCCCTCTCTTATTGCCAATATGTTAGCTCAGATGTTTATAATTTCAGGTTTAAGAAAACTTTATAATTATGCTCATATTATTATTTTTTGCTCTCTTTGAATTCATTTGACATGTTGTCACTTTACTCATTCATTTGACAATACTGAATCTAGATAATGCCTGCTTGAGCCAGGCACAACGCTAGATCATGGGAGAAATATGAACCACGTTTCTGTCCTTAGGAATTAGAGCAAGGAGAAAAGTAATTTTCGTTTAATGGACTCTACACTTGAAGAAGCACTAGGTGCTGGGAGAGAGTGTATTAAGGGACAAGTAACCAAGTAACAGATGAACAGTGGTCAGGAAAGGCATTTCAGAGGAAGTGACATTTCCTCAAACTAAGAAGATTTTTAAATAAGCATTTGACACTACACAATTGAATTTTAAAGAGGGTATCTTTCTAAGTATAGACAAATGAATACCTCTGTGAAGACGTATCTTTATCTGTATAATTCAAGGAATCTTAATAGCAGTATTGTTTGAGACAGCTACAACTTAGATAAATGTTAATTATTAGTGTTTTATTAGTGGAGTAAAACTTACTGTGTATCTATGAAATAATGATCAAACAAATTAGGACAATATTCTTACTTTGAAAGAGGAATAAAAACTGTTTAAAGAAACAATTGACTAGAAATATTAGCCCCTGCTTTCCATTGCCTAGTCCAATTGCAGATTTTTCAGATTTGTTGTTTACAATTAGGCCAGTTCAATCTTTGAAGCAATAACTAATATTCAAGCCCTGTTTACTACAAAAACTCTTCCCTATCATCAAGTGGGGTTTAGTGTTTTTTGTTTGTTTTCTCTTTTACTAGTCAGTATATGACATAAGCTCCAAGGCATCAATGTACAACACAGAATAGGTGATGTTTAAGGCATCTGACTAAAAATAAACTATAACAGATTTGAAACCTGAGAAGCCTTTTCCTAGCTATTTGACTTTAAGTGATCATTTCATATAGTTCCAGTAATCTTAGCTTCCCTATCTGTAAAACATAAATATAGTATATCAGCAAATAATTATGAAGATGAAAATAGAGAAGGTATCTAAAACACTTAACATATGTAAAACACTTAGTAGTGCTTAACTGACAAGCACTCAGTCAGTTTTCTGTGGCGACTCTTACTACTACAACCATTGTACTATTACTATTACCATTATTTCTTTTACTATAATTATCATTACTACCCTTATTTTTACTATCAATACTACTATTATGAGAATCATAATAAAAATAAATAGAGAATAAAAAATAGAGAATCAGTCCATCCAGTTGGCCCTTATTGTACTATTGTGGTATCCAAAGAGGGTTGACTCTACCCTAGAAACAATTATTTTGAAGTTAAGGGAAAGAAATAAAGGTTATTTTTGTATTTAATTTCTTTAACATTTTAAATTCTATTGGGTTAGTATGTTCTATAAGGTACACACCGTATTAGCACAATACCGCATGTTTATTATGTCTGAAGAAATACGTTAAAAGGATACAAGCAAATAAGTAACACATTAAACCTTTTTGTTGTGGTGGTGGTGGTTGTTGTTTTTGAGTCAGAGTCTCACCCTGTCACTCAGGCTGGAGTGCAGTGGTGCCATCACAATTCACTGCACCATCAAACTCCCTGGGTGCAGATGATCCCCTGACCTCAGCCTCCCAAGTTAGTGGGAGTACAGGTGTGCACCACCACACCCGCTAATTCTTCTATTTTTCATAGACACGGGGTCTTACCATGTTGCTCAGGGTAGTCTCAAACTCCTGGGCTCAAACAATCTGCCTGTGTTGACCTCACAAAGTACTGAGATTACAGGCGTGACCAATTACACCTGGCCAACACATTTTAAGTATTATAATAAATTCTATGGAAGAGGCACAAATACAAAAACACTACCCCCCCCAAAAAAAAAAAAATCTCTAACATGGGTGCTGCATTTGAGAAATCTAGGAAATCCGTGATCTATGGGGCGATTGGCACCATGAAGTTGGTCCAAGTGGACATGAAGATGACTAACTGAGCCAGGCAGATTCTATAAGGAATTTGAAATGGAAAAGATAGCAGTTGAATCAGTGTATTTGAAATTGGAGAAGAAGTTGAAAATACAAAGATGAATTTATGAAAAGCAGGAGCTTATGACTATTAATTGAAGCTATAAGTAAAAATGATAAAAATACAGATGATGAAAGAGTAGAGTGTACAGTGGTTGTTAGATGTCAACACAATAGAAAAAGAGACAGAGAGTGGCTGAGTTACCACAAAGAAGAGTAATAAATTCTTGCTATTGAGGGCACATGGAGATAACCTGATCCCCAGAGTTTTGTGTATCCTTCGGCTTCTAAATTACATTTTGGTCTCTGAAAGGCCTTGGCATATTGCAGGTCCTGGGATCCTGTGAGATTCCCTTGTCTTTATACCCACATATACTCTTTTCAATATACTCCTAATTATTTGCAGTATCTTGATTGATTTCTAAGTCTTTGTTTAGTAGGTTCAAATCTCAAGCCACGTAAGTGTGCAAGAAATATAACTTTCATTAGTTTTAAATAACTCAATTACTATTTGGTACCACAGTTCCACTTTATAGTAGAAACTAAATCTCAGTCAATTCTTTGTAATTTTTAACACTTTGGGGATTCTCGCCATTGCTCCTGGAGCCCTATTCTGCAGGACTCAAATACTGACAGGACAGGGAATTGGGGTAGTTCACCTGCTGCCTGACTATCTTCCTCCCACACTGGTGTTCATTACAGAAACAGGACAACCAGAAACACCTTTGATTCTTGATATGCAAAGAATGTTGCTACATTATTCCTCACACACAGCAGCAAGAATGGAAGCCATGGAAAACTTAGTGGAGCTGTAACATTTGTTTCACGATGCTCTGCTTTTCTCAGGATCAACATCTGAAACAATTTAAACTTTGAGAACCTCTGGGAACCTCTCAGACCTAGGTAGCCTGCCATCTTGCAGTAGCTTTTCTGTACCCATGGAACTGGCCACTTCTCTGTGTCTTAGGCAGTCCTGATGTAAAATGTACGTTCTCTTTAAGACCCCAAAATTGACCTAAGAGTGTTTTGTGTTTCTGTTTCCACTCTGGAATTTGCTCCAAGATTTTCTTTGAGAACGAATTGAGTGCACATCTCATTCAGTGGGCTCCACCTTTATTTATTAACATCTTCCGTATTTTCCTCAACTGTTAGACTTCCTAACATTTAATTATGAAAAATTTCTAACATATAGAAAAGTTGCAACAATTATGCAATGAATACTCATATATCTGCCTCTGAATCTAACATTAACACTACACTATATTAGTTTTATCTCCCCTCTATCCAACTACCCAATCCTATATCCATCCGTCAATCACATTTTTTTTTTGATGCTTTTCAAAATAAATTGTAGGCATCAGGATACATATCTTTCTAAATACTTCGACATGCGTACCATTAATTGGAATTCAGTACTTACATCTTTCATCATAAACTTAAATGAGATGTTTAAATATTAAGTATGCACTCACTAAATATTGATGAAAGCATGAATTTGTGTAAAGAAATCCTTATCGAGGCATACAGCATTACTATAATCAAATAAATTTTCCTCATGGTCCATCCTAGTAAATTTCTGTCCTAGTGGCAACTGGCATCATTATTTTTTTAACCACATATTAGTTTATCTGTTCTGAAACTGCCTATAAATGGAATTATATAGTATTTATCATTTTTTTGTAAGGCTTGTTTCACTGTCAGGAAGGTTTTGATATTCATCCATCTTGCACACACCTGCAGTTTGCTCCTTCTTATTGTTGAATAGTATCCCTTTCTGTAAATATGCTATAGTTTATGTATCCTACTAATAAACACCTGACTTATTACCAGGTTTTAACTATTGTGAATAAAACTGCTATGAACATTCTAGTATGACTCTTCTTGTGAATATATGCTGTTATTTCTCTTAGATAAATATCTAAGAGTGGCATTGCGGGTTTTAGTGTATGTGCATGTTTAGTTACATAAGAAACTGCTAGAACACTTTTAAAAATAGTAGCATTACTTTGTACTGCCACAAAAAAAATATGAAAATATGGTGTAGTCTTTACATGTGAGTTTTTTTAGGGGTAAGATAGGTTAAGAATTGGAAAAATATTATTATATTTACTACACAGTCTTATTTCAGGCATGGCCTTAGCTATAGCTGAAACATTGCTTTTTCCATGGGAATAGATGGCAAAAGATCTTAATGAGGAAGGGTCACAGAACACTGGAAGTACTGTTACTGAGCAAGCAGTGGGCTCACTGACTGATGCACATAGAAGCCAATACCACAGCACTGGATTTTGAGAAAAGAAAGGCTTTATTGTGAGTCGACTGGCAAGGAGAAAGAAGGTAACACTCAATCTGTCTCTCTAAGCTGGGGCTAGGATAGGCAGAGGATAATGAAGTGTCATCTAATTGCATGTTGCATGAGACAATGCTAGGAGGTGTGATTTGACTGGATCAGGCCATGGGGTAATATCAGGGCTCAATTTGATTTGATCATGGATTATTCACTTTTTTTATTTTGTTTTCTTTTTGAGATAGAGTCTCATTCTATCACTCAGGTTGGAGTCGCCCAGCCATGATCATAGGTCACTGCAGCCTCAAATTTCTGGTCTCAAGCAATCCTCCCACCCTAGCCTTCCAAGTAGCTGAGACTACAGGTGTGTACTACCAGACATGGATACATTTTTAATTTCTAATATATAAAGACAGAGTCTCACAGTGTGGCTCAGGCTGGTCTTGAACTCCTGGGGCTCAGCAATCATCCTATCTGAACGTCCCAGAGCTTTGGGATTACAGGCATGAGCCACTACACTTCTTAATTCAGTTCTCATTCCTTAGTCTGAGTACTTGGTTCCCTCCATGGTTGTATAAATGACTACATGGTCATTTTGCAGGTCTGTCTGTTATGAAGATAGTTACAATAAGAGAATGGATCTCACCTGTTCTGTTTCCAGTAATTACAAAACTGCCTTCTGATTATAGCTTAATGTTTCTCAGATTTTCTAACTTATAAAGACTATTTCATGTTGTTTACATAGCATTCCTTTTTGTACTTTATTTCCCCCACAGGAAATAATGAGCTTTATATACACTGGTGAATTATGCATGAGGTTACTTTATGTCAGTTCTTATGTAAGTTTCATAACTAGTAAGTATTGTTACAGGCTGTGTTTGAAACTATTTGGTTTTTACCTCTTCAACTATCTCATTTTCTTTTTAAGATGGGACTTACAATTTATTTATGGTTTCCCCCAGTGCCTAGCTCAGTGCTGAACAATTTATTTATGGCTTCCCCTGGTGCCTAGCCCAGTGCTGGATTATAATGGAAAGCCATCAATCCCTAGCTCCCTAAATAAATATAGAGATAACTCTTAAATCTTGTTGTTTTATATATTAAATATTACTTAAAAGCAACATAATATGATCATGGCAGCAAATTTAACAACCTTTTAGAATGCACATATATATTTGTGAACTCAACTATGCAATGGTAATATAAATATGCTAATAATCCTTTTTATGTAGTCTATGTCCCTATAATTCTGCTAAAATTAAAATTGATAGTGACAGTTTACTCACTGATTTGATCTTATTCAAGTGGTTTTCAAATACAATTGGATCACAGAATACTTTCTTTCCAATTTATATCTAAATAATGTGATTCAGCTGGTTGGTTAATTGGCTCCCTGTCCACATTCATTCACTTTATTCAGTCAGCAGAAATTTACTGAAGAGCTGATTGACATGTGACAATCACAGAGCTAAATTCAGGGTTTATGACAATTTAAAAAAATTAATCTCTGAACATGCCTGCAATCTAAGAAGAAAAGAAAGGCTGGACACAATTAGGAGGAAAATTTTATTGCATTTAAAATATATACATTTAGATTCTATTGTGATCAAGCAAAAAGAGGAGAAACTATTAGTTTTAATAAAAAAAGAAAAGGGGATATGTGGTAAAACCAAAACTAGAGGCAGAGTTAAACCAGAGATGATACCCTGTAGGGGCATACAGGTAAAAATTCCACTTGGACCTTATTTTCTTGTTAATAGTGCAAACTTATATGGGTTTTAATCTACAGTGCTTTTCTGATGTCCTCCCTTTTTCTATTCTGGTCACATGGTTTTATTTGCTCTGATGCTAAGGAGTAATTTGGATTATTATTTAGTTATTGTCACAAAGAGAATCCCATCAGTAATTTCATCGGACTAAATTGCTCTGATTTGTGACTTTTCTCCAGTATTTAGGTAAGATAAAGTGATGAAATAGCAACCCTCTCAAGATGTCTACATCCAAATCCCTGAAACCTGTGAATACGTTAGTTGATGTTACGAAGGGGAATAAAAGTTGTAGGTGAAATTAACATTGTTAATCAGTTGACTTTATATTGAAGAGAGTAATCTGGATTACTCAGGTGAATCCAAAGTAATTAAAGAGTCTTCAAGAGTAGAAAAAGAAATCAGAAGAAAGTTAGAGAAATGGTAGCATGAGAAGGACTCTGCCCAATGTTGCCAGCATTGAAGATGGAGGAAGAAACCATGAGCCAAGAAACGCAACCAGCCTCTAGAAGCCAGAATAAACAAGAAAATGAATTCTCCTCTAGAGCCTCCAGAAAGGAATGCAGGCTTCCTTGAACCATCATTTTAGGCCAGTGAAGCCCAGATTTATGATTTACATAATTGTAAGGTAATATATGCATTTTGTTTTAAGCCTCTAAATGTGAAATAATTTGTTATAGCAGGCATCAAAACTAGTACAGCTATCTTCAATAACCTTCTCTTATCTAGGGTCTTGAAGTATATTTTTGTTAACTTATCTTGGCTCCCAACTTATGTAAAAATTATAGGCCTAGCTGGTTAAGAATTCTAGCTTTGCTTTAATCAACAAATATGTCTGGGGCATGTGCTATGATCCAGAAACCGCACTGGTCACTAGGAACACAGTGATGAAGAACTAATGGTTCCTTGTTTCACAGAGTTCAAAATTTGATGAGGGAATAGAATGCAAAGCAAAGCGAGTAGTGGCTAAGTTACAGAATTCTAGGGATCAAGAGCAGCTGTGTCTATTCCCTCGCGTGGGAAAGAGGGCACATATTTCAGTACAGAGGTGTGAAAGGAGCTGTGTTCCCTAACATAACTCCTTGATGAGCCTTCACTAGGATTCTCCACTAACCAGGGTTTTTTCCACAGTCTGATCAGCGTGCCTCTTTCCCCTCTCAGAGCCCCATATCCATAGTTTATCTACTTTTCAAGGTCTGTATTAAAAAAGCCTCTCTCATCTCTCACAGCTGGAAACCATCTTTTTACCTACGTTTTTAGCACTTTATCTGTTTGTCTTCAATGGCATTTATCACTCTTTCCTTTGTGGTACAGTTATTTTTGAGCATTTCTTACTTTCCAGACTAGATTATAGATTTTTAGCTTTTCAAGTGTTCTTGGAAAGTGTAAAAGGGCAGAAAGCAGCATATGGTGTGATAGCACTAGGTGTGATACAGAGATTGAGTCTGAGAAAAAGTTGGGAAGCTGAAAAACATGAACATGCTGAGAAAGGATTAGGAGCTGAATGGAGGCACTGGTAGCAATTTAGCCTTTTCAATTTCTCACAAGCCCTGTAGCCACATATGGGTAATCATTTCTCAGTTAAACAATTGTTATGACTCTTATTTCCAGTTCTCTGCCATTTCCTTCAATCTGGTGATAAACCACAATGATCTATTTAAGTAAAATGCATCTAAAGGATCCTCAAATCTTCTGCCACCAAGTTGGCACATTCTAACCACAAGCATATACCTAATGTGAGAACATTTGAAAGAAAAGTAGAAATCATAGAGTTATCTGAGTTGTCTCTACTTAACACGGAATATCTTAATATTTGAAAACACTCCCATATTGCATGCAGATATTTTAGTGATGGGCAAATTCCAAAGTCATAATTTTAAAACTCTTCTGTAAGATATTATACAATATCTCACTGTATATGTCAGGATGTGGAAGGCTATGTTGTAATGAAACTCAAATATATTAATGTCTTAAAGCAACAACAACAAGAAAAGATTTCTCACTCTTACTACATAGCACTCAAAGGTCACTTGGGGTCTACTCCTTGAAGTCCCCATCTAGGGACCAGGAACTGAAGCTCCACCAGCTAGAACAATAATATTTTTTATGGCTATGGAAAAAGAAAGCAGGAAGAATTGATTTGACAGCACTTCTTAGCTGTATTTTATTGACCTAAACATCTCGTATGATTAGATCATCTCTTATATCAAAGAAGTGGGGAAAATCTGGATGCAGTGGCTCATACCTGTAATCCCAACATTTTGGGAGGCCGAGGTGGGTGGATCATGAGGTCAGGAGTTCAAGACCAGCCTGGCCGTCATGGTGAAACCCCGTCTCTACTAAAAATATAAAAATTAGCTGGGAGTGGTGGCATGCACCTGAAATCCCAGCTACTCAGGAGGCTGAGGCAGGAGAATTGCTTGAACCCAGGAGGCGGAGGTTGCAGTGAGCTGAGATCGCACCATTGCACTCCAGACTGGGCAACATAGTGAGACTCTGTTCCTCGTTAAAATAAATAAATAAATAAAAGAAGTGGGGAAATGCAATCCTCTCATAGTCTCAGAAGAAGAGGTTTTGGCAGAAATGTTGGTGAGTAGCTGCAACATTTACTCTGTTTATTTACCTGTACCCAATACTTAAAGTAATATTTTAAGTAAATATATTAAGATCCAAAGAAATAAAACAGCATAAGAAAAATCTCATCGACCACCCATGGAAGTGACTGTTACACAAATAACTTCTTCTGAAAATTAGTAATTAAAGGTGAATATTAACCACATTTAACAGTTCAATGAGAACTATATTGTGGAATCAAAAAGGCCAGAGTTGATAAAGAAAGACTAATACCAACTAACAATTATAGAAGAAATATCATTAAGCAATTGAGAGTGCAACCCAAACAAAATGATTGACTGAAGCAAGGAAGGTCAACGGTTGCTAAAATCAGCAGAGGAAAATTTAGTATGACTAATCTTATTACGAACAGTAGGAAAAAAAAAAAGATTGAGTCTTCATTAAACAGTGTCACCTGTGAGTTATTCTAGACAAATTTGTTTAGCCTGTGTCTGATAACTTTTTATTTGCTGTTTATATGACATTCAGATAATAGAGGTAAGAGTTAAAGGAAAATGAAATATGTGATAAATCTATTCAGATCACTTCAAAAGATGAGATATTCTACAGGATAACTAACCCAGCCTCCACAAATACATGTCATACGAAAACAAGTTAGGAGAGGGTGAATTATTCTAGATGTAAAGAGCTCTAGGAGATATAGTATTTAAATGCAATTTGTAGTCTTTAATTGAATTCTTTAAACCAATTTTGACCAATTAAGGAAAATTTAATACACTAGATGCCATTAAGCAATTGTTGCTAATTTTTAGGTATGATCATACTTTAAGTGCATGTAGTGAAAATGAAGCAAGCTTGTTTTCTAGAGACACATAGTAAGATATTTAGGGACAAAATGCAAAAGAGTATTTAATATATTTAAAAATATTTCAGCCAAGATTTAGCAAATATGGCAAAATGTTACTAATTGTTCACTCAAGGAGGGGTGGTTTTGGGGGGCATTTGACTAGGAAGATTGAAAGACCATCCAGGCCTGAATTTTGCTTTCACGTTACTGATTTACACCTGAGTGTAGAAGTAGGCAGTCAGCCCAACTCAGAGACATGAACCAAGAGAAAACCAAACACCGCATGTTCTCACTTATAAGTGGGAGTTGAACAATGAGAACACATGGACACAGGGAGGGGAACATCACATACTGGGGCCTGTCAGGGAGTGGGGGGCAAGGAGAGGCAGAGCATTAGGACAAATACCTAATGCATGTGGGGCTTAAAACCTAGATGATTTGATAGGTGCAACAAACCACCACAGTATATGTGTACCTGTGTAACAAACCTGCAGGTTCTACACATGTATTACAGAACTTAAAGAAAAGAGAAAAAAAAGAGTAAGACCAAAAGGAGCTTGAAGATACAGTTACCTGAGGAAAGGTAAGTGAATTCTGGAATGTAAAAAACACTCTGAATTGGTAAGGATCTAACTCATGGTTCAAATTGAGATCTGTCTCCAATGACTACATTCTTCCAACCACACAACACCATGGGTTTGACCATTTCCTCTGTGTCCTTCTGTATTCCTTTTGTCAATAGAGAATATTACTTATTTGACTTGTCTTTTGCCACACCTGCATCTATTTCCTCTATAAGATTATATGTGAGTGGAAATGGAGCCTTACTCGTCTTTGTATACTTAGCATCTAGCATGTAAGTACCAGACAGTGGTATCCAGTGATGTATTTTCAAGTGAATTAGTTGGTCCTGGCACTCAATGAATACTTGTTAGATTAAGAGTAAATAAACAAGGTAATTCAAATGAATGATATTTAAATAGCTGTCATGGTGAGTATCCTTTGTAATAATAAATTCATATGCTCTTCTAAAAATGTTTGAGTTCCTTGAGAAATTCAGCGACATTTACTACAGTCAAAAATGGAATTTAATAATATTTAGTGAAAGCTACAAGGTGTTCCAGTGGGTCATTTAAACACATTCATCAATTTACAACTTGATGAATTTCGTTTGCTTGACACTTTTAATACTTGTAATCACATATTGGCTTTTCTTTAAAACTGGAATTAATGGTCTGTGATATATTCAGTTTTTATAAAATTGTCTAAAAATGCAATTTTCTTAATTTTATGTGTTTTGGAGTATAAGCAAAGCACTAACTGCTCTTATCTGCATATCAAAATACTCTCTTGTTTACTTCTTTCCACCAATCCTATATCAGTTATCATATTAATTCATGAATTCTGTCATACCAAAATAACTATGGTTTTGAATATATTCTAAGACATACTTTTGCATACTCTAAAATATGACCTGAGGTTTTTACGTAAATATGTCTATCCATGACCACATGAGATGTTATCTGAAAGCATCAGATAAGCTGGCCTAAACTGGATAAAATTTGTATTGTTAGAAATAAATCCCCTCTTTAAGCAAGCTGCCTAGTCCCTTTTCTACCTCACCAAGTGCTCTAAATAAAGCATTGCTTATACTCGATGTCAGAAACAATCTAATTCAAAGCTCACAAAAACCTTGAGGGAGAAGCATCTATTACTCCATTTTACAGATATAAAAACTGAAATATCTTCTCTCAGAGGCACTCAGCTGACTGTTGGCAGGTGGGTGATCACCTTCATGCTCAGCCTCTATAAGCCTGAACTTTCCTAAAAGCCCAGCTAACACTCATTGCCTCTGCGAGTGACCACCATGGTTTGGTGGGAGAGTCCTTGGAAGAGCCAACCAGGAATCTGGGGGGAGACAGTGACACTGGGTGAATGGGGAGGGCTTCTCAGGTCACCTGCAGATCCTTATCAGATGCAGCAGGAGACCGGCCCCACAAGATAAGTGCAGAGCGGAAGAACCCTCAACATCCACCTTGCTTGTAAGCACAGGTGGGACGCTTTCTAGAGTCTACAGATATGCTTGCACTTTACAGTGAATGTGGGTGTGGATAAGCAGGTGAGGTGAACATATTGCAAGTCTCACTATTCTGTTTCTACTGACTTTCTGACTGAATAGGCTGATGAGGCTTAGGTTAAATTAGCTTACTTAACCAGTTAAATTGATTTATTTATATCTGGGTATGCTCTATGTTACTCAATTAAAAGGATATCTAAATTTCTGTTCTAGCCAATGAATTTTAATTCATTCATCTCTAGTATCCTTCTGAAATAAGAATCTCACAGACTTTTTTTTTTTTTTTTTTTTTTTTTTAAATAGGAACAGGATATTGCTGTGTTGCCCAGGCTAATCTCTAACTCCTGGGGCCAAGAGAGCCTCCTTTCTCTGTCTCCCAAAGTGCTGGGATTACAGGTGTGAGCCATTGCACTCGGCCACAGACTTCTTTATTGATGTTGATAGAATGGAAAGGCCTTCAGGGAGAAATGAACAGAAGAAGGCAGGAAACTACACATAAAAGAAGGATTTAAAATAGAATATCAAGAAAACAAAAATAGTGTTGGCATTAAGTATTTTCCATACTACACTAGGTAATTTAACTTTATCCAAATGTTCTAAAAATCATATGTGATTTTTATCCAATCCAGGAATAAATCCTAATTTTCATTTTCTTTGGATTGCAAATTAATTACTTCATACCTACCTGTCAAATCACTCTCTGCTTTGCCTTAAAAGCCTACATTTATGTGATATGTGTAGGTGACAAGTGAATTAAATGATGAATTTTCTCTCTAGTTATATAAAATAAACACATATATCCCTGTAATAGAAGAGCTTGCTTTTATTTTTATGACTAGGCCTAAGTCTAGATGTGGGTGTCTAGATTTTAG
Organism: Macaca thibetana thibetana; assembly: GCF_024542745.1. Taxonomy (NCBI): domain Eukaryota; kingdom Metazoa; phylum Chordata; class Mammalia; order Primates; family Cercopithecidae; genus Macaca; species Macaca thibetana. The sequence continues at coordinate 32,989,308 of NC_065585.1, forward strand.
CCCTGCTAACACAAAACAAATACTTATTAATAACTAAGTCTTCCACATTAATATACAATGCTGCGTCTTATTTCTATAGGATTGTAATTTCTGTTGGTCATTTTATGCAAACTTACTGAGCAAGAAAGAGAAATTATAAGCATTTCATTTTATAAGTGATAAATATTTTTAATGATTATTTATAATATTATTATTATATACTCTGTATAAAAGACAATATTTATTAATTTTCCTGTAACGGGGTTTGAAGGCATAAGGAACAAAAATTGTGCCAAGATTAATTATTCAAAATGTATAGAATAAAAGGAAAACGGCATAAAAATCCTGGGGGATATGTGTTATGTCAGTAGTCAGTAACCTTTGTGTTGGTGAAAGCAGGCTTAAATATAAACTACATTCAGAGTCACATCTGATATAACATTAGGGCAAAGACAATTTTTATTTTGCTCAATGAAACCCTTAAATGCCTCAGTATATATGACTCAACCAAATATTTTGTTTCACAAATGCCCAAAATGCTTTACAATTAAGGTCTGCAATAACCTTCTGTCCCTCCATTCAAGTCAAACTATTTGACCAAACAAGATACCCTGTGTGAACAGGTTGATTACTTCTCTTTTGATAAATCATCATAAATATGAAAAGCAACTGTAAATATTGACGTAAAAACAAAAATTTTAATTATATCTAAGGTATAAATAAAAACTCAACAGCTTAAAAATTGTTACATAATTTCTGCAGGTAAATTGGGGAAATCTTATCAGTTCTATGAAACTTATAAAATTATCAGTGCACTGTATAATAAACAAATGGAATTTAATTTACCAAATTAAGAAAAATGTAAACAACTAATTATAAAAAAGATAAATAAAACAAAAACTTCTTTGAATCAGCCATCTCCAGTAAAGATTTTGTAAAAATGATGTCAGGCATTTGTTTTCATATTAAATAATTATTATTCAGCAACTTAATAATATAATGTGCAAGTATTTTAAGAACACAAATTGTTTCAAAAAATTTTACAATTTCTTCTTTCAGCAGTACATGTAAAGTCACACATAAACTTCAAAGTGATAAAAATATTTCTTAAAAAAGAAAAATTTCCTAAATGAGACATTTATTTTAACTTAGATGAGTCTTCCTAGGAATTAGACCAGGTTAGAAAATCATTTCCATATTTGGTGTTTTTGTAATATATTTTATTTAGAAATTGGAATCTTTATTTGGATGTAATGAGTATTGTAGAGTTGGGAAAGGAGTGGAATACTGGAAATAAAACTGCTCGAAATTGCCTACTTATCCCAAATTTTTAAATGTAAGACCACTTCCTGTAACCACTCCATTACCCATCTATTCCATCAATATTTATTGGAGATCTGCAATATTCCAGGCATTATTTATGTGCTGAAAAATAAACACAAAAACAAGTTCCTGTCCTCATGCAACTTACATTATAGTAGGAAAGATAGACAAGAAATCAGTATGTAATATGATGTTACATGCTCTTTAGAAGAATAAAGCAAGTAAAGAGAGAATGATGTAATAGTGGAAGTTATTTAAGCTTAAGTGGCTAGTTAGGCCTTTTCAGGAGATTACATTTAGCAGAAAAATGAATTAAATGAGAATGTACCATGTATAGACTTCGAATAGGAGGAAGAAGTTCAAGAGATCTATGGCAAAACATGGTGCCTGTATTTAATAATGACATATTATTGGAAAATTCTAAGAGGATGAATATTGTGTTGTCACCACAAAAATGATAACTATGCCAGTTAATGCATATGTTAATTAGCTAGATTAGTCATTCCACAAAGTACATATTTCAAAACATCATGTTATACACCGTAAATACATACAATGTTATTTGTCAATTAAGAAATTAAACTTTACAAAAAGACTTTGGAGTCTAACATTTCCATCAAAAGAAAGAGCAAATACAGAAAAGCTGAGTCAGGAAGGAATCTGGCTAATTTGAAGAAGAGCAAAGAAACCAAAATGCCAAGAATGTGATGAATGAGGACAGAGGAAGAGAGGGCAGGGCCAGATTATGTAGTAGTTAGCAGGCCAGGGTAATGTTTGGATTTTATTCTAGTTAAGATGGGAACTACCACAGAGCATTGAAGATGGTAGTGTCAATCTGATCTGCATCTATAAAAAAACCTCTCTGGTTATATATTACATAGAATTTACATAAAATTTGCACTAGCAAGATATGAATGGAATCAAGGAATCCTAAAAAGACAACAGATAATTTTCTGTGGGAAAGAGGTACTGGTGAGAATTAGTGTGGGACTAGTGGGATATTGAGAAAGGCTTAAATTTAGGATGTATTCGAAGACAAAAAATGTTGGATGATTTAGGGTGAAAAGAAGAGAAGGTAAAGAAACGCCTGTGATTTGGGGACTGAGCAGAGTTTAAACATTGCTGCCATTTTCTGAATTTGGAAGAAGCCAGGGGAAGAAAATTAGCAGTAGAAACAAGAATTCTGTTTTGGACATGTTAAGTACAAAACAGTAGTCCAAAACGAGGTGTTAAATAGGCTGTAAATAATGTGTCTGGTCAGATACGGGCAGAACTAGAGATAGAAATTTTGGTAATCAGCACATATGTGATATTTCTGTATAATCCCTTTATAAGACTAATGTACACTTCCTTCACATTTGTTTTTGGGCTTTCAGTATTTCTTTCATATCTGCATGTCTTGCAGGATCAGATAAGATACCTTCTTTCCACCAAATCAAATCCTGCATTACTCCTGGCAATTTGAATACTCTAAGCCCTCTGCTTTATAAGTCTATATTCCTATCCTTTCTTCTGGAGGAGAGAATTTGAATACAACTAAAGTAAAACAGATATAATAACAATAAGTTGAGAGGTATTTGAGAAACAGTTGAATAGTTTATTGCTTAATTAGTGGAAAACATTCCAAACCAAGAAATGCTGACTCTTTGCTTTTTCATTTTAGATATGTCAATGTAAAAATATAGCTAATTTTTCTATTGTTTAAGTTATTCACAACTTGTTAATTCACATTTGGAAACTACATGAAGTCATTTGTATTTAAGAATGTTCTTTGTCAGAGTTAATTATCCCTATTCTTTCCAAAAACTCCTCTGTGATCATTGAACATATTGATAAATTGATGCCTACACGCAGGGAGCCAAACTTGAGTCACAAACAGAATAAAATATTTGTTTATTAAAGAATTAGTCTTCAACTCCTTAATTCGGTTATACTCATTATAAATAAATGTAATAGAAAGTTCAGTGAATATTATATCATCTGATATCACGAAAGTTCACATCATTTTCACTAAGAGCAGACAAGAGACTATATACAATAGTGCATAAAAACAACTGCTTGTTTGTGGCACTTACTATGTGAAATTTCGTATTTACTTATTCAAAAGTCAACAAATGTTTCTTGAATACCTACTGTGGCTTGAACATTGCTTTGGGATGTGGGCATACATCAGATTTCAAATCAATTCATTTTTTCATATTGTGACACACTCAGCTAATGTGTATGTTACCATTTTTCACAAAATACTGAGTAACAAACCATTCTAAAACTCCATAGCTTAAAACAATAAACATTTTTAAGATCATAGGTTTGCAAACCAGTTGTGAATATGATAATGTGGGTTGGTCTTTTGGGTGTCTCTGATTCATGTTATGGATTGACAGGACATCGGTCTTGTGTGATTTGGGCTCAGGTCTTTCCATGTGTTTTTGTTTTTGTTCCCAAACTGAAGAGGTATCAGTACCCCAGGGCCATGTTCTCATTTTGAGTATAAAACACATGTATCATCCTTCTTAAGTCATGTCTACCACATTCCATTGGCCAAAGCAAACCTGAGGATGAGTCTAAAATCAACCCGAAGCCACAGCAAGAATGTGGATATATTACAGGAAAGAGAAGATTTGGAGAAGAGAAATTAATTCTATCAAAGTAGTAGATACAAATATTACTATTTTAAGATAATGTACGGGGAAATTATCGGCTGTTCCATGGCCACACAGCTGAAAGGTGGCATAGTAGAAATTTAGGATTATCTGATTCCAGAGACTGTGATTGCAACCATTGAACTGTACTGCCTAATAATTTGTTACATTTTTGACTACTTATCTCTAGAAAGACATTTGTTATTAAATTAATTGCTAAAATATTTGTGTTATATTTTAGTCATGTTTCTTCCAGTAAATTGACTCTCTCTATATATAAATATACACATATTTGTACATATGTGTATATATACACACATATGCACATATCTATAAATATATGTATATACACATATACATATATGCATGCATACATGTACATGTATGCATATATGTATATATATGCTTATATATAAATGCAGGAACAGAAAACACATATATATACACATGCATAAGTTCCTACATCTATATATACACGCACAGACATATATGTGCATATATATAAAATATAATATTATAGTATGTAAGACCATTATTAACTAAAAACAAGTAGGTCTAACATAATGGAAAGAATACAAGTTTGAAATAAAAATAAAAGATGCATTTACATCCTATTGTACAGCCATATGATCTTCATCAACTTATACCTCTTAATCTTGGTCTTATTATTAACTGAAGTACTTTTACTTATCTAAAATGTTTGTTTTCGAGACTAAATGGAAAATGGATTCAACGTTCTAGGTTCGTAGTTCACAGTCTGTTATTCATAGTTTCTACCCCATCCCTAATTCAAGGTGGTAAATTAGCTTGGTCTGTTAGACACATCTGATGGAGCAACATTATTAATAGCTTAGTGAAAATACATTATATGGCAAATATTATACCTGTGATATCAACAAATGGTTCTTATAGATCCAAGATAATTTTATGTCTTAAAGATTTAGTTTCCATTTTGTATTTAATGGAATTGTTCAAATTACGAAGATGTTGTGTTTGTATTTTCCCCACAAACACATCTACAAATGTTATGACATGTTGCCTAGTTTTGGAACTTAGACAATAAGCTCCCCATACTGATGGACAGAAAGTTAGAAATTCATTGGTGGAGAGAAGAAATTTAGTTTGTTTTAAAAATTTCATTTACAGATTATCTCTTGAATTATTTAATCTTAAATTATCAGAATTTTACAGTTTTTAACGAATATTTTCTTAAAACTTTTATTTTACATTCAGGGCTACATGTGCATGTTGTTATATAGGTAAACTTGTGTCACAGGTATTTCTTGTACAGATTATTCTGTCACCCAGGTACTAGGACTAGAATTAGATACATATTTTTTCTGATCCTTTCCTTGCTCCCACCCTCCACCCTCAAGTAGGTGCCAGTGTCTGTTTTTCCCCTTTCTGTCCATGTGTTCTCATCATTTAGCTCCCACTTACAAGACAGGACATGAAGTATTTGGTCTTCTGTCCTGCGTTGGTTTGCTAAAGATAATAGCCACCAGCTCCCCTCATGTTCCTGCAAAGGACATAATCTCATTCTTTTTTATGGTTTCATAGTATTCCATGCTATATATGTACTACATGTTCTTTATGCAATCTACCATTAATGGACATTTAGGTTGATTCCATTTTTTGCTCTAATGAATAGTGCTGTAATGAATACACACATGCAAGTGTCTTTATGATAGAACAATTTATATTCTTTTGGGTATATTATGAGTGATGGGATTGCTAGGTCAAAAGGTAATTCTTTTTTTGTCTTTGAGAAATCATCACACTTCTTTCCATAGGGTTGAACTAAATTACACTCCCACCAACAGTTGATAAGCATTCACTTTTCTCCACAACCTTGCTAGCATGTTATTTTTCAATGTTCTAATAATAGCTGTTGTCTCTCCAGGTCTACTCGCAATCCATCTACATTCTTTCGTATGCCTCAGGATGCAAATGTTGAACCATCCTTGCAACACAGGGATAAATCCCACTTGATCATAGTAATTTATCCTTAATGTGCTGTTGAACTTTCTTTGGTAATAGTATTTTATTGAGAATTTTTCCATCAATGTTTCTCAGGGATATTGCCCTATAGTTTCCTTTTCTTGTGTATTTGTCTGGCATTGGTGTCAGAGTGGGCTGGACTCATAAAATGAGTTCTAAAGTATTCTCTCCTATTTAACTTTTTGAATGAGCTTGAGAAGAATTGGCATTAATTATTTAAATTTTTGGTGGAATTTACCGGTGAAGCCATTTGGTCCTGGGCTGTATTTTTTAAGAGTTTTTTTTTTTTTTTTTTAATAAATTACTAATGTAATCTTGTAATTCAACATCTACCCGCAAAAGAATGAAATTTGATCCTATTCTTACATCATGCACAAAAATCAACTCTAAATGGATTAAAAACTTAAACCTAAGACCTGAAAATGTAAAACTCAGAAGAAAGCACATAGAGAATTATTCTTGATATTAGTCTTGGGAATGATTTTTGGATATTACACCAAAAGAACAGGCAACAAGAGCAAAAATAGACAAATAAATTATACCAAAGTAGAATTATTTTGCACAGCAAAGGAAACAATAGAATATAAAGGCAACTCATGGAATAGAAGAAAATATTTGTGAACCATATGTTTGATAAGGGGTTAATATCTAAGATATATAAGGAACTCCTAGAACTCAACAGCAAAAATACAAATATTCTGATTAAAAAAATGAACTAAGGAGTTGAATAGATGTATTTCCAAAGAAGACATATAAATGGCCAACAGGGATAAGAACAGTGCTTAACATCACTAAGCTGAGGGCAATACAAATATAGATCATAATGAGACATTATTTCACACCTGTTTGCATGTCTATTATCAATAAAAAGATAGATATTGGTAAGCTTATGGAGAAACTGAAACCTTTGTATTCTGTTGGTGGGAATCTGAAATGATACAACCAATATAGAAAACAGTGTGGAGTTTCCTTCAAAAATTAATAATGAAACTAGCATAGGATCCAACAATCTCACTTCTGAGTATTTGTCTGAAAGAACTGAAATTAGGATCTTGAAGAGATATCTGTACTTACATGTTTATTGAAGCATTATTCACAGTAGACAAGATATGAAAACAATTTAAATGTCTATCAACTGATGAATGGTTAAAGAAAATTTGTTATATACATGCAATGGAATATTGTTCAGCCTTAAAAAGGAGCAAAATCCTGCCATATGCAACAATGTGGCAGAACCTAGAGGATATTATGCAAATTTAAACAATTACATAACAAGACAAATACTGCACGATTCCACTTATATTAGGTATCTAAAATAGGGAGTAGAGCAGTGGTTGTGAGGGGATGTGGGAAGAGGGAAATGAGTAGTTTTTATTCAGTAGGTATAATTCAAGTTATGCAAATTGAATCATTTCTAGAGATCTGCTATCAACATGTCTATGTTAAGCAATACTGTATTGTGCACTTAATTTTTTTTTTCTTTTTTTGAGACAGAGTCTTGCTCTGTCACCCAGGCTGGAGTGCAGTGACATGATCTGGGTTCACTGCAACCTCCACCTCCCGGGCTCAAGCAATTCTCCTGCCTCAGCCTCCCGAGTAACTGGGACTACAGGTGTGTACCACCAGGCCCTGCTAATTTTTGTATTTTTATTAGACATGGGATTTCACCATGTTGGCCAGGCTTATCTTGAATTCCTGACCTCAAGTCATTCTCCCGCCTCAGCCTCCCAAAGTGCTGGGATTACAGGGATGAGCCACAGCCTTGGCTGCTTAAATTTTTTTTTTTTTTTTTTTTTTTTTTTTTTGAGATGGTGTCTCACTCTGTCACCCAGGCTGGAGTGCAGTGGCACTATCTGGGCTCACTGCAACCTTCACCTCCTGGGTTCAAGCAATTCTCCTGCCTCAGCCTCCCAAGTAGCTGGGATTACAGGCACCCGCTACTGCGCCTGGCTATTTTTTTGTATCTTTAGTAGACAGGAGGTTTCACCATGTTGGCCTGGCTGACCTCGAACCCCTGACCTCAGGTGATCCACCGGCCTCAGCCTCCCAAAGTTCTGAGATTACAGGCATGAGCCACCACACCCAGCCACATTTTTTTAAGTGAGTAGATCTTTTGTTAAGTGTTTTTATTCTCTCCCACCACACACACACAAAGGCACATGAGGAAACTTTTGGAGATGATAGATATATCTATTACTTTGATTGTGGTGATTGTTTTATGGTGTAAGCATACAACAGAACACATCTATGTGTATTAAATATATGCAATTTTGTGTATATTAATTATAGTTCAATAAAGCTGTTAAGACAAAAGGAGTACTATTACAAATGATAGCAAATATTAGTAGTAAATAATCAGAGGTAGTCCTTTAAAATCAGATACATACAAACTGGCCTGCCACTATTATTTGTACTTGAGAGTGCTAAGGGAATGAGTTATACAGCAGGCTGCTAGGAGGAATCCTGGCTCTGTTATGATTAGCTGCAAAACGTTGAGCCAGTTACTCATCTTTCCACCTCATTTTTCTCACCTGAAAAAAAGGAAATACTTATACTGTCTACCTCATCTGGCATGCTGTCAGTTTTTTTTTTTTTTTTTTTTTTTTTTTTTTTGAGACGGAGTCTTTGCCGCCCAGGCTGCAGTGGCCAGATCTTTTTCATCCCGGGTTCACGCCATTCTCCTGCCTCACCTGAGTATCTGGGAAAAAAGTTTTTTGTATTTTTTAGTAATACGGGGTTTACCGTGTCAGCCAGGATGTCTATCTCCTGACCTCATGATCCGCCCGTGCTCGGCCTCCCAAAGTGCTTTACAGGCTTGAGCCACCGCGCCCGGCCTTTAAATAAATTATCACATGTACTTTGAATGGAAACTTACACATAACATATTAACAAATGTTATCCTTCATTATTATCTTTCTTTGTATTCAGCATTATTTTGGAAGTTCTGCTCAGTTCAATAAGAAACAAAAGTTAAAGAAATAAGTATTGAAAAAAAAAAACTGTGTCATTATGATAGAAAATTCAAGGGCATCTGTAGAAAATTGTAATTTACCAGAAAAACTCACATTCACCATAACATCATAGATAGTGCATACTTTTGCATACATAATTTGTTATATGTATTCCTAGATACTGTATCTAGGAATGTGGCAGAGCCTCCTAGAAGACATTATGCAAATTGAAATCATTCTTTAACCAGACAAATAGAGCATGATCCCAATTATATTAGGTATCAGAAATAGGGAGTAGAATGGTGGTTACTAGGAAATATGAGGAGAGAAAATGAGGAGTTTTTATTCAATGTGTATAAAATACATACAGTATCTAGAAATACGTATAACAAATTATGTTCCAAACATTTTAAATATTATGAAATTCAACAGAAAGAGATAAATGAAAACTAGATATTTGTAGTGATGTACCGCATTTATGGATATAATGACTTAATTTGTTGAGTCATTCCCCTCTTTTAAAATAATTTACTATAATTAAAATTAAAATTATCTATGTGTGGGTTTGCATGTACGTAACTTAAAAAGGTGGTTTGGACATGTATATATAAATGTTACAAAGTCAAAAACAACTAAGGCAATTTTGAGGTAGAAGAATGTGAATATTTACTCTACCAGATATCAGGATATGTAATACTTCTGCATTTTTAAAATAGAGAAGTTTTTATACAAGATTAAACAAATAAATCAATGAAAGAGAACTGGGAACTGAAGCAGTCACACATAAATATGTCATTGATATATACAAATCATTTGGGAGGAGGAAAGAATGAAATAATTTATTTAATAAATCATGTTGAAATAATTAGCTATCTTCCTAGAAGTACAACAAATCTAGTGTTCCACTTCATGCTGTACACAAAGACAAATTCCAGATTAAGAATTACTTCAAATTCCAGACTGAGAATACAAGAAGTACTTCTGTGAAATAGTCTTTTACTAAACATAGAATGCATTAATTGCAAAAGAAATTAGTCCTATTTAAAGTTAAAACTTGTGTATCACAAAGACACCAGTAATAATATGTACCAAAAACACACATATACACAAAGCAACAACAAAAAAATGAAAACAAGTTATAGATTGGTAGAATATTTGCATATTGATATTTGTGGTATATTTTTGAAGGAAAATGAAGTCAGAACCCTAGTAATCAATAAGAAAAAGCCACATGGCCCATTTCAAAAATTGCAATGATATGAACATACAATTCACAGAAGAGGAAATAGCAATAGCAAAAAATAAATGTGGCAGTCTTGTTAATATGCATAAAGCTGAATATAAATAATGACCCAGCATTTTACTTTCAACAGATTGACACAATATGACAGTATTAATAATAAATGCTGGTGAGGTTGAAGGGAAGTAGAAATTTAAATTCAGTACTTCAACATTGCCAGTTCGTCAAGTGGCTTCTTCCTAAGAGATGATATTTCAAGAATGCCTCAGGATATACAAAAAACCCCATCTACGTAGTTGTGTTAGTTTATTTGTGACACTATAACAAAATACCTCAGACAGGATAATGTATACACAATAAAAATTATTTTTCATGGTTCCAGAGGCTGAGAAGTTCAAAAATCAAGGTGCCAACAGAATTGGCAGAGAGGACTGCTCTCTGCTTCCCAAGATGGCACCTTGTTTCTTCATCCTCCAGAGGAAAGTAACACTGTGTCGTCACATGATAGAAGAGACAAAAGGGCAAGAGAGCTTTCTTCAATCTTCAATTCTTTTATAAGGATAATAATTCCAAAGTTCACACCTTTTAATACAGTTGCGTTGGAATGAATTTTCAAACAAATTTTGGAGGATATATCGTTATTCAAACCATAGAAGTAGTTGCACAACTTTTCATAAAATATGTGAATATCATTCTCTGACTTAAAAAACATGTTCAAAAGCAAAGCTCTAACTTTTTAATTGAGAAAATGTTCAGTCTTACGTATTTTAAAGTAAAGGTATATCTTCCTGAAATTATAACACTTCGTGAATCAGAGAAAATATGCAATGTTCTTAAGTGAACAAGGAATTATAAATAGAAAACCACCAACCACTTTTCTGATTTAGGTTACATGTTATGGAGCATAATCTCTTCACATTTGATATCCTGTGGTTCTCATTTTTTAATACTCAATTTCTTGTTTCAAGATAAAAATTTCAGATACGTGTGATGATTCTAACATCAGTGAATAGATGTACAGAATATTAAAGTCCCCCGCAGCTATATGATGAGATAATAGACTACGTGAAATCATTTTCAAGAAGCTAAACTAGAATTTTAAAAATATATACATCAGGTTTCAATCAAAAGGAACTAAGAGATCAAATAGATCAGACATTTCAACAATACTAATTAGTTGTGTTAACTCTTATGAGGCCTCACAAAAGCATGTGGCAACCTTCAGGTAAGTCTTACTCAATACCACTTTAAAGTCCTCAGTATTTCGGTTAAAAATGCCAACAGATGAATTTAGTGATAACAAAGTTTAAGTGTTTATGTTGCTTGCAATTTTCTCATTTACAATAAATTAATTTTTAATACATTTGAAAATTCCATTTTATATCTTTTTACATGAAATTAATGGACATGTTACAATATTTGTTAATTTTAATGTGTGACTATAAATGTTAAAGCTAAAGGAAAACACTTCTAAGACAGGAAAGAAGCTTTTGACTTTCTGAAGAACATGGAAATAATAAGAACAAGCAATATAGTTTTCAGATTTAAAAAGAGCAGAGATTGAATTCTGGCTTCACTACCTAACAATAACATCTTACATAAATTGCTTGTATTTGCTTATTTCTGTAACCTCATTTAAAAAATGAGGTTACTATTTCCTACTTTACAGTTTTATTTGAATCCTGTGTAAAGCATTTAGTGCTGTGCTGGTGCATATTAGTAAAACATATTCATTGGTGTCAACTTTCCCCCATCCCCCACATTAAATCTGAACTGGCTGGTGACAAATTAGCCAACTGAGAGTGACAGAAATAATGCTCCAAGATTGAAGAGGTTAGGCATCTATAAGAAAGACTGGCAGTTTCTGCTCTTGCTGTTTTGGAATTCCTGAGCCACCACACACACACACAAAAAACAACAACAACAAAAAAAATCCAGTTATTTTACTGGAAAGACGAAATGGAGGGGCACATGGGGAATGAATGTCTGACAATATATAAAAGGGAGAGAGCCCGAACATGTCAATGCTAATTGGAGGCTCCTGATCACTCTAGCCCCAACAACCATCTGTGTGCACCCACACAGAGAATCAAAATGGGAAGAGCAGAACTGCCTCGCCGAGCCCGTTCAACCCACAGACTCATGAGAGATAAGTACAGTGGTTGCTGTTTCAAGCCATTCAGTTTGGGGTATTGTGTTAAGAAGTGATAAACGATGAACACAACTATATCAAAATGGCTTATGGAGGTTTTATTCATTAAAATAAAACTTATTAACTTTCCATAATGTGCCAGGTATGGAATTGAGGATACAATGGTAAAAATTCTTGCCCACATGGAAGCAGAACCTGGCAGGTTACAGACATAAAGTCAAATGCTTACGACAAAGTGCTGTAAAGGCAAATTGTGAAATGCTGCGGAGAAATCTGAGGTCAACATAGTCCTGGAGGCTCCTGAGGAAGTAAATTTGAATTGAAATAAGAAGGATAGGTAGGCATATTAACAAGGTAAAGCGACAGTGGGAAACATATTTTCTGCAGGAGAGACAGCCTGTGCAAAGTTTCTTTAGTAGGAAGAAGTTATGTAAGGTGTTCAAAAGTAACTACCAAGGCTGTAGCACTGAGAATTAAGGGAGAGAAGGACAAGATGAGTTTGATTAGGGACAGATTAGGCAGAGTCTTGTAGGCCATGTCAGAGAAGAACTAATTTATGTACAAAGCACATCCTTTCCACCCTTAATTTTTTGTTATATACAAAATGATCTATCACTATCAAGAGGGTTATATTATGCTGAGTGGGAATCCTTTTGTATTTGCCCTTTTGGCAGAGAGGGAGGATTGCCTTAAAAATATAGATATGAGTTCACAAGCCACACTTGAGATGTACCAAATCCACATGTTCCAAAGCTCGTCATCAGAATTCAGTATTTAAAAAAAAATCTCCCCTGCAACTCAGATGCAAAGAATTTACGGACTAGTATGTGGGAACCACAGGTTTCAAGGAACAAGTGCTACAATTGTCTTTCCCAATTTAAAAGCAAAAAAATGGAGGTTAAGCAACATCGCTTTGGTTGCACAGTTAGCTAATTGCATAGCTGAAATTCTTTCACAGGCAGCTTGACTCCAGAACCTGTGATTTTTAAACCATATGCTGCAGTGGCCATTAAGGACATCTCTGATGATGATATGAACAAGTTGTTTAAATATTTTAAGCTTTGTGCAGTGGCAGCATTGTAACCAATGAGGCTTATCCAAGGCACGATTATTGCTAATTAAATATCTTATTTCTGTTTCCTTACATTTAAACAGAGGAAACTGGGCTACATGATTTCTTCATTCCCTCTAGGAAAGAAACGTTTTGTCTACCTCACTTCTCATAGTTTGGAAATGAACAGCAGTGTACAATATGAGAGTATGGAGGAAACTCATCACCATTCACAGCTGCCGATTACATATGTACACACCTGATATGTCATCAGTTCACACTTTCAGGTTCTACGACCATATGAACAAAACATGTTTTGTTCAGGCCTCCAAGAATATTTGAAAGAAGCTAAGGTCCTTTATTTTAACAAAAATGAAGGAGAAGCACATGTGTATTCATTTCTCAGGGAAGAATAGACCCAGGACTGGATTTCTGATGATCTGGGTGAGAGAAGCCCACAGGTGCATTGTATGGAGCTGCATGAGAGCCAAAGAACAGGTTTCAGGGTGTATACCAAGTCAACTCAAGCAGACAGCCAAAACAAAGCATCCATTCAAATGAGAAGCTGACAGTTTTTCCAATACTGAGAAGAGAGCAACAGCTGATATGGAACCTGTAGTTTCTATTCAACCCAGTCTGGAGAGAAACATTGAGCTTAGAAAACTTGCTTGAGCTTGAGAAATGATGACGAGATACAAAGGCCGAGTGCTGCAGGGACTTTTTATAATTCACCTGTGGCATTTTTCTGGGTTAACACACTAAAGAGGATCAAATTTCTTTTCCCTCTCTGCTTTTCACATTTTATCTGACTCATTTTATCTGTCACATCCTTAGCGTTGAGCTAATTAAGGAAGGAAATTCTGAATATGACCACAATATTATTTTCCTGTAAAATACATCACAATCTCAGAACTCATTTGTTTCAAAAACCCAATTCCCTGTGGCAAATGAGAGGACAGGTACACTGCACACTTGAAAGACTTTTAAGTAATAATTAAGCTGTGATTAGAAACTGAATTTATTAAATTACTTCATAAATGCTGCTTAACACCAAGAGATTATTTAGGAACAGGAAACTCCAAGGTATTTTTATTGAAATAATAATTATCCTTCTTTTCTACATATAAATTTTCTTCTTAAAAGTTTGTGCTTAAATATCATTAAGCGACAGTCTGAGACATGGGTGATTATCAGAGAAGATCAAGAGAAACGACTTTTCTACAGTTTATTGACCAGGGAACAATTTCTCGTCATTTTGCTCCCCGACAAGGAATAAATATCTGACAAGAGAGTAGCATTTTCACAAACGATTCTTAAAAGACCAAGTTCTGTGAAAACATCTTCATCTCAGTTTCTTTTATGGTGCATTTTTGTTTTTCTTAAAAAGCATTACTTTTATGGTGGAGTATTTTAATGTCTCTATACATAAAATGAAGCAAATTACAAAAGTGAAGGGGAAAGAACCTATATTTAAAGGATCATAAAAATGGAGTTTTATTGAGGTCCGTAGTTGCTTTTAAGTATCTTAAGTTATCATGATCATATACCATCTAAATATTGATAAATCATATGTCTACTAATTTGGAAGTAGTAGAGGTATATTTTAAAATAAATTCTGTTTCACAATGTTATGTAAGTAATAACTGAGTATTCAATGTGCTAATCTTGTCCCTTGCAGTATTTTATTAAAATTATACATTGGAGTATTTCCATATTTAAGATCCATAAACCTGAAGAGACAGATGGCTAAATGCTGCACAGATAAATGAAAATGATGAAAAATTTCAGAAAGGTTACTGTAGTACTGTTAGTACATTTATCCACCATGCTAGTTCAATCTGCTTCTGTCTAGACAACTTAAATATTGAGGACCTTTTCAATTAGGAAAATAATTTTTATACTTCATTCAACCTGTGTTAGTAGAAACCACATATATTCTTACTTACATTATAATTTATTCATAGACAAAGTGCTGCATTTACTTTATATCCTGTCATTCTTAAGTGCTATGTGTGTTAGGCAACATCTGTTATTGAAAATTATGGCTCATCTTTTCAAAAATTATTTAGATTTTGGACAAGTTTGTCGAAGCTTGATATCTTATGTAGGAAGTATTTAATAAAACTATTTGAAAAAATGGGTGCTAAATATGCTAAACAACAATTACCCAGAAAAAATTTAGAGTTTGAGTTTGAGGCATGCCAAATAAGTTGAAGCATTATTTCATTTATTTTTCCTCTGACTTGTCTCTTGGACAAGAAGCTTAGGGTGTGACAGAAAATAATGGATAAATAACCCAGGAAACAATAACCTACAATAATATAGTTAAATGTGGTAGCTTTAACACATGAGCTCATACCAGTACTTCCTGAAATTACACTGAATTATACTGAATACATAAAAATATTATAAACCTATGAGTGATTGTGAAAGATGAGGTAACACCAAAGATGATTTTGCAAATCAACACAATTTTGCAAAAAATAGACTGATGAATCATAAATGAATTAGCTAAATATAGAAAGATGAAAACTTACAACCATGCAGTATAAAAAAGACCACTACTAAACAAATTAATTTGTTTCTCAAAATGCCCAAAAGAAAACAGTCAGAGGCACTAGGTAACTATGAAAATAGGTTGGAGATAGTTTGATTAAGAAGTAATCAGGCAGACTGTCACTCCAAATTCACTAAACTGGGTAAGTATCACTCTTACTCTGGCAGGAGAAAGGAGGCATATTGGTGGAAGAACTTTAACAAAACAGTCTCTGTTCTTCTGCCCCTTAGACACTATAGAAAGATGGGACTTGTTCTGCCCAAAACCGAGAACCAGAAGAATAAGAGTTCATCTAAGAATAAGTCTCCTGCCTTCTTTACCTTAAGTGTTATGAGAATTCTGACAGCCAAAGTTATTACAACTGCGGTCCCATGCCCCATAAACACACACACACACACACACACACACTCTCTCTCTCTCTCTCTCTTAAGATCCATCAAACCAGCAAAATATTGGTGAGAATAAGACCCAAACAATGACGTAGTTCCCACCTGATTATTCTACTCTAAAGCCCAAAAGAACAAATCATACCCCAACAAAGGGTCCTCTATTAGTTTGCTAGTCTGCCATAATTAACTACCACAAACTAGGTGATTTAAAATAACAGAAATGTATTATCTTGCAGTTCTGGAGGCAAACGTCTGAAATTGAGATGTCCACAGGACTATTCTCCCTCTGAAGGATCTGGGGAAGATTCCTCCATGCCTTCTAGCTTCTGGTGGCCATGGACACTCCTTAGCTTCTTTGTTTTCTTCCCTCTGAAAATTTTGTGTGCCTGATTCTGTCTCTCTTTCTTCTTATAATGGCACTACTCGTTGGATTTAAGGCCAACTCTAAACCAGTATAACCTTATCTTGATTTAACTATTCCATCTGCAAAGACCTTCTTTCCAAATAAAGTCACATACTGAGGTTCTGCGTGAACACGGATTTTGGGGAGGTGCTATTCAACTCAGTGGAGATTCCCACTATTTTATTGTTTCAAGTGTGAATAATTTGTCCAACCTGTATCTTCTCTTCTTTTAGTGGAGGAATAAGACCATGTGATTGACAGTTACAGATCCATAAAAAGGAAGAGAAGAAAGAAAATTTGTGCATAAAAACAAAATTAAATGAGCAAAACAGATGCTTGCTAAAATATCTTTTGCTTCTATAAAATTGTGTAACTCAAATTTATATTTTATTTCAACAAATGATACAGTTTATATGCATTAAAAATATGACAAATTTGATTGGTATTGGTTAAGATTTGCATCTGTCAAAAATTTGTACCATTTTTATCTTCTGAATAAGAATTCTTCAAATATAATATTTATTTTAAAAATCAGTGAAATGTATTCAATATTTACTACAGCAGCTACTTAAAAACTACCTTTTCTAAGCATAATATAAAGATACAGTCTCTACTTCTGTATATCTAATAGATTTAAGAACTAACTATTTAAAGTGACTTTCATGATTGAAAATTGGTTTACCCTATCATTTAATGTTTGTTTTAATAAAAATCTGGTTTTCTTTTTTCCTAGGAATATATCAAACAAGCACAGCAGCAACTACAAATGGTATGCTTCTGTAAGTGGCTTTCTATGATTTATTATTGTGGAGAATAAAAACAAGTATGCAGATTTATCTTACCTTTTCTTATCGTCTAGAAATCCTAACCTCAAATATGGAGTTCAAATTTCTGATATCTGTTCATTCGGATTCCTTCCGATATAGTTTGTTATGTTTTATATTTCAAGATGTTTGTTTGTTCTGCTAGAATAAATATATGATGGTGTAAATAGAGAAAATAAGAGTTTTCTCTATTTTCATATAACTCCAGCTCCTAATATCTATGTAATCTAACAAGCTACTTACCCTAAGCCTCAATGTTTTCCTTTGAAAAAGAATAATGTCCACCTTACCAGATCTTTATGAAAATTAAATGAGATAATGTATTTAGCACAGCATTTAGCATCATATCATGTTCATTTATTCATTCTACTTATCTAAACGTCTTTTAAACTTCTGTATCAGTGATTATCAGTTACAGAAAACGATGTTAAATTAACAGAGATAAAATATGACCTAATGAAATTTAGGATAATTAAATGCCCCCAAAATGGGGCTACAATCACTAAAACTATAACTATATATAAATTCTATGTTAAAAGGTGTTACATAGCATGGGTACTGTAAACTCACGAACCTAAGTTTTATTTGTCTCAGATTAATCTGATTACTTTTATTAACCTATGTATACTCTGTAGGTCTTCTCCCTTGCCCTAAAATATCTTCTCTACATGTCTTCATCTTTGAAATCTTGACAAAAGCAGTAGACTTATGCTGCATCAAGATGAGTGATAAAGCAGCACAACAGATGACAATCCTTCCCACTGTAACTTCAGTGTGGTGTACCCAGACTGAGGCACTGCTTCCCACTCATGAACTGCTGCAACCTAATTTTGAGTCAACGAGACACGATTTCACATAGATTTATCTCTGTCCCCAACAGAGTGGTGAGTACAATGTTTGATATTCCAAATAAGCATTTCTGGAACGAAAACTAATTCTGTAGGTCTTAGTGTTTACTCACCATTATTGTTCTATTTGAGCAAGTTCCTTAATTTTCTTACTTTTAGCACTATCCTCGTTATATGTAGTTGTGATTTTTCTAATAGATGACAAAAACTATAACGTGTCATTTTATTTACAGTACCCAGTTGATACATTCAGACACTAGATAAATATTTGTTGAATAAATAACCTATAGACTTCAAGGCTACATTCTTATTGTTTATAAAACACATTATAGTGATTTAATGCAATAATTACATCATGCCTTACTTTAATTATTGAATTGTACTTATTTTCTCCTAAAACATTTCAAAATGCATAAGAAGTGATTAGGGAAATATAATATTTTTATGAAGGTTGTCAGATAAATTATTGAGCAAAGATTTTAAGCACACCTGCACAAGCTCATTTAAAAGCAGAAGATACAAAGTTGTTTGCCTAGCACAAAAGTGCTATGGTGATAAAAGAGAAATTATCTGCATTATATTTTATTTCCAGATGGTACTATGTTATAAAACTGGAGTCTAAATTATTGCAGAAAAGTGTCTTTAAAAATAGATCCTGCATAAATATATTTCTAAAATTCAAGAGACTGAGTTTGTACTATTAATACAATATTAATTGCACACATAACAGGTAAGTATAAATTAAATACTAGTGATTTTATTTTCCTTTGGTCATGAAGACAATTAGAAGTTTTATTTGGAAAGGGCAACTTGTTCAGCATATCATAAGCTTTACTTTTCAAGTCAAAATGATTGCATTCTTCAAGAAAAAGGAAATGTCTTGAGAATACGAAAAGGTTTGTAGATTAAAATAATATTAACCATTTCAAAGACTTTTTAAAACAGACATTTATATGAATATCTAACAAAATTAGAAAGGCAAAAAATTACTTTGTTAAAGGAAGGCATAGTGTTTTCCTATTTTTTCCTTTGCTGCAATACCCTTTTACCACAATTGGGTACTATATTAGGGTTCTAATTGCTGATGTAAATATATCCTAAAATTTCAGTGACTTTAGTTAATATAAATTTATTGATCATGTAACAGTCAATATGGAAGCTCTTAGTTGATCACTAGCTTTACTCTTCATGACTGATTAGAGACTCAGGCTCCTTCCATTCTGTACTTTTCCCATCCTGTAGGGTTTTGAGTCTATTGGAGTTAGCTGGCAGATGGGGAATAGAGGATAGATAATATACACAAATAGTTCCATAGATTCAAGGCATCTGAACATGTGGTCCCTGGCAGGGCAGCTATTTCTCAATTATATCACTGTACTATGGAAAGAGGAACAAAACTTATGGTGGAAAATTCATCATCTCTGCTTCATGTATTCAGGGCTACATTCATATAGGAAATTAAGTCACAGTCTTGCCTATCCCAAAATATCTCTTTATCATTCTGGCTTGAAACTCTATAAAAGTTTAAGTTGTGTGTTTTCCTGCTTAATTTGGGAAGGGGAACCTGGTAAGAATGACAAACTAATACTCATAAAAGCATTTTATGAACAAATAGTCAAT
The DNA here is from genome assembly GCF_024542745.1 of Macaca thibetana thibetana. Lineage (NCBI taxonomy): Eukaryota > Metazoa > Chordata > Mammalia > Primates > Cercopithecidae > Macaca > Macaca thibetana. Next base: position 33,009,288 of record NC_065585.1, read on the forward strand.
AGATAAAAATATTTGCACAAATCAGTTGAGATTGGAAACCTCTGATTCATACTCCTTTTTAAATAAAACCTGAATGTTCATCTTTACAAAGAGCTTTTGCTGATATCTGTATGATATCTGGTGGTTGTATTCAGTTGGTATTTTTGGTTTTCAAAAAAAAAAAAAAACTCATCTAAAATACAGATAAGAAATGACAACCTTCGATCAAGCACATTTTTTAAGCAAGAAGATTTAAAGATACCACCAATTAAGCTACTACTACAATTTAGGCCATTGTGGTGGTCTTTGCTGAGATAATAGTAAAGAAAGCACTTCTTATTGTAACTTTAAGTTAAAATTATAATGGATATAAAATTCTTTATTTTAACAGTTGGGTTGATATTCTAAAATATTTTATTTTTTACACAAGGAAAATGTTTTGAAATATAATCTCAATTTCTCTTATAGTTTTGATGTGACAAATCATCTGCAAAAAGATCCAAATTGATAAATAAAGTAAATACTATTGGAGGGAGGAAAGACACAAAATGTTTGAATATTCTGAAAAGTTTCTCCTCATGAATAATTAGTCATTAGTAAGGAATCTCGTTTTATTAACATTTAAATAAAAATAAAACATGCATGATGTATTCTAAAATACAAGAAATATTACGTGATGTTGCTTGTAAGTAAAATCTGGAATTCTCATAAACTCTTAAGAAGCTTGTTTAATCAGTTTTTTTCTTCCTTTTCCTACATTTCTTATATGATCAGTCACTTCCTTTAATTTAGCCAATTAGCTAATCTTCTTCATATTGTCTGTCAGTTTTTATTATTGCTATCTCTCTGAGTTCAATAAATTTCATTTCCCTTAGAATCAGACAAAACCCATTATTATACATAAAAGGCCTGCCTGATCAAAATGTCAGCTATCCTTTTAGACTTATCTAAACCATTCTACTACTTACTTTCCAGGCTCTCTCATAGTGACCTTTTGGTTCGCTTAATGATCACTCTAGTCCTACCCACTAATCAGACTTCACACATAGTGTTTTCTTGTTTATAATGGTCCATTCCTCCTCTAGATCTCAGTTTAAGATATATTCACTCTTGAGGAATGATTTTCCTTTTGATCTAAAATACATGCAATTTGTAATTATGAATTAACTAAAACGAGTGTGTGTTTAATGCGTCTCCCCTACTAGATTGCTATTTGATGAAAATAAAGATCATATCTGCTGTTTCACCACTGTAATCAGCATAGGTGGTAATATTCAGCTACTATGTGTCCAGTACAGCTACTCGCTCCTAATTACAGCGACCACATCTCAGTTTTCCCAGGCTTTTCCTATTTTAAGCATATTGCCCCAGCATAGCACATATCTTCAATATCAACATTTCATTTGGGCTATACAATATATGGTCACCTTCCCATCATGAGTGAGTCAGAAATACTTGTTAAATATTGACTGAACTGATTGCTTCTTTCATTTATTCATTTAAATGTGTTACATGAGATATTTTGAGACAGGCATGTGTTATATAATAATCACATCAGGGTAAATGGGGTATCCATCACCTCAAGCATTTATCCTTTGTTTTTCAAACAATCTAATTATACTATTTATTTTAAAATGAACAATTAAATTAATAATACATAACTAGTATGATAATACTATATTATCTTTTGTTGTTTAAATTATCTAAAGTGTATATATTCTAAAACTGCTTAAGTGACAAAAAATTGGTAATGAAGTTATTCTATACATTTCCAAATATTTTATATGTATTTTGTGTAATCTTTTATTAGATGCAAATTTTACTAAGTAAATGAAGAGTCAGTCTCAGCCAAGAACTAACCCAAAGTTTTCCATTAGTGATCTGTTTAGCAAGAAGATAATTTTCCTTAACAACAACAAAAATAGTGTTCAAAACACGGAAATATATCTCTGGTTCTGTTGAGGAAATACCAATTATATTTAATTTTTTCTAGCCATTATAATATTATCTGAATATCTTCTATATAAATTATTCACTAAAACAAATTTTTTGAAGTGTTATACTAAAAACTATATGGAGACTAATACTTTTGCTCAGATGTGAGATATCTTAGCATTATGCATATTCTTGCTGGGCAACTGAATTTGAATTCCAGTTATGACCTTTAAATTTTTGAAAACAAATTAGAAACCCTCTATTTCTTTATTTCTTTAATTCAAAAATTGTGGTCATAATTATTGAATGAAAATAAGTTCAAATTTTAAAAAGTTTAGAATGCTGCCAGACTCAAAGCAAGATCAAACAAATTTCAGTTCTTAAATTTGAGGAATATGAATATTAGTACCTGTGATGGGCAAATGTTGGTGAGTTTCAAGAAACTCATCTCCTTAAAAAAACGTGCTACTCAACAGGGATGGTAAAAAGGAGGATCTGCATTTCAGACATCTTCTGTCTATCTTTTTCCTAGGAATTCATTTACCCAGCTCTCTTCTGTTATGGAGTATGACTGTCATACTCCATTGGACTCCATAGGGGGCCATCCAATAGTTTATGATTACAGAAACTGAAGCAATCATAAACAGCCATACTAAGGCATCTCCAAGGATATGCCAGCTGGGAAGCAGATGGCCACAGTCAGATGGGCAATTTACCATTGATTTCTAGGGTGCTTGTATTGTTGCTTTGTGTTTTTAATCTCCACAGGTTTTGGCACATATTCTGATGGGCAACATAGGGGTATGAGGCTGGCAAATGAGTGACCGGGTTAGTAGCACCTAGGCGTTATTCATCCAGGATTCCCTGAGGCCAAGTAGGAGGTAGAAATGCCACAGTTCCTTTTTTTTTGTGGTATTTGTGGAAGCTAATTGTGTGGAATTTGTGGAATCAAGATCTTTGTAGGCTGAATTACTTTAGTATATTCTCTGTATTAATAAATGGTACCATCTTTCACCTAGGCATCCAATGTAGAAAACTGGAAGTCCCCCTCTTCTTTTCCCCTCATTCTACATATTAACGAATTAATCAAGTCATAGTGACACAATTTCTCACTTGTTGGTGATGTTCTCCACCGTTATTTTCTTTCAGGTCCTTGTCAGAGCTCTTCTGGATGATTACGATTTCCAACCTGCTGCCTTTCTGCTTTCAGTTTTGCAAGCCTCTGCTTCATCCTTCATATTGTTGCCCCAGTCTAAAAAATGCAAATCTCATCATGTAACTGCTTAAATCCTTCAGAAGTTTTCTATAGCTTAAAGCAATACTTCTCAACTTATGCTCTTAGGAATCTTGAGGTAAATACTGTGACCTTCAGGTGTGATGAAGAGGAAAAGAAACAGACAGAGGGCAAGATGCTGGCACCCTTATCTTGCTTCCTACTGAGGAGCTTAACTTTATCGTTTTTACATATTTTTGTGGGTAAGATTTTGTTTGCACAATGTGTTGCCATATAAGCAACTATAGCAAATTTCAACCAATTTCAAAAACAATTGAGCTAAAAGATCAAGTCCAAATTTTTGATATACTATGTACTTTCATCTATAATATAGCTTTTGATTATTTTTAGCATGATCTTTTAATCCTTCATATCTTGCCAAGAAAGCAAAAATCAACTGCAGCCATACTCAATTTTTATGAACATTTCTTTGAATATGCCACATTTTACATTTATTCATTGTTTCAAAAAATACTGTGTGCCAACTACTATACCAAGTGCTAGGGACAGTGTTAATCAAAATAAACAATATATATATAATTGTTTATATTCTATATATCAATTATCAATTCTATAATTGATATATAGAATAAATCAGTATATCAATAGTACATAAAAAGTGCTGTGGAAAAAAATAGAAATTGGAATAGAGAATTTGGAGATTATAATGCTTTTTTTTTTTTTTTTTTTGAGGCAGGTTCTGGCTCTGTCCCCCAGGGTCTGTCCCCCCAGAGTCTGTCCCCCAGGCTGTAGTGCAATGGTGCAATCACGGCTCACTGTAGACTTGATGTCCTGAGTGCAAGTGATTTTCCCATCCTGGCCTTCCTTGTAGTTAGGACTATAGGTGTGTGCCACCACATGCTGCCAAGAGTGGAATATAGTTTTAATTATAAACATGGTAGCCAGGGAAGTTCTAACAGAAATGGTAGCCTATGAGTTAAGCCCCAAAGTTGCTGAATTCAGACATCTGAGGGTAAAGTTTTCCAAGCAAAGAACAGAAAATGCCAATTCCTTTAGTCAAGAGGATGCCTAGAGCTGAAGGAACAAGCAAAAAAAGTAGTAGGGGATGAGAGTATGAGCAAGATGGGAACCAAAGTATAAAAAAGCCAAATAGGTCATTTTAATACTTTTGGCTTTACTTAGGGTGACATGCTGTGTTATGACTGTCATAACAAAGTACAAAAATCAGAGTGGATTAAAGCAACAGAAATGTATTCTGTCACAGTTCTGAAGGCCAGACAGAAGTCAATGTGTCAGTGGGGCCACGCTGCCTCTGAAGGCCTACAGGAGGATTCCTTCCTTGGCTCTTCTTAGTTTCCATTGGTGACCACTGATCATTGGCATTCCTTTGCTTGTATCTGCCTCTCTCCAGTCTCTGCCTCTGCCATCACATGGTGTTTTCCGGATATGTCTCTCTTTCCTTATAAAGACACCAGTCACATTGAATTAAAAGCTCATGCTACTCAAGTATGATCTCATCTTAACTTACTAATTACATTCGTAATGACCGTATTTCCAAATAAGATCACTATTTGAAGTATCAAAGATTAAGCCTCTATCATACCTTTTCAGAGGATATAGTTACAGTGACACTGTTTCGTGTTTGTTGGTGATGTGTTCCCAACTGTAATTTTCTTGGTTCAGGTCCTTGTCAAAGCTTTCCCAGACTACTATGATTTCTTCATAATAATTTAAGCCTTAGTGAATAGGAAGCCGGAGAGTTTTGGTTTAGAAGTTATATGACAAAGTCTAGCTTGAATGTGAAGGAGACATGTTTTATTGGTTTTCTTGGGTTGTGTTTCATTTTATTAGCAAAATTGTGAAAGTTGTTTCAAAGGGCTATGTAGAAGTGTGTGTGTGTCTCTGCGTGTGTGTGTGTGTTTGTGTGTGTGTGCTTGGCTACAGAAGTGTTAAATAAAAACATGCTTAATAAACATATATTCATAAATTTCATAAGGCCAATTATGGTTAAAATACACAAAGAGGTTACAAGTAAAATACTTCAACAGGCACAATCTTGCAGGAAAGGTGGGATTTTTTAAAAGTAATTTTTCCTTATTTTTAATCTATAAACAATTTGCTAAATTATTTATAGGCTGGGAGTGGTGGCTCATGCCTGTAAACCTAGCACTTTGGGAGGCTGAAGTGGGAGGATCGCTGGAGCCCTGGAGTTCAAGACCAGCCTGGGCAACATAGTGAGATCCCATCTCTACAAAAAAATTTAAGAAATGGCCAGGCATAGTGTTGCACACCTGTAGTCCCGACTATTCAGGAAGTTGAAGTGGAAGGATTTCTTGAACCAGGGAGGTCGAAGCTGCAGTGAGTCATGATTGTGCAACTGCATTCCAGCCTGGGTGACAGAGTGAGACCCTGTCTCAAAAAAAAAAAAAAAAAGTTACACTATCTGACTAGATATTGAAAAGGTCTTTTTAGCTACTCTGATAAAAGACTAAATAGAGACAAGCTTGGAAGCAGGGAGACCAACTAGGAGGTGGTGATAGACGACAACAGCCTTGGACCAAGGTGGGAACAGTGGAGGTGGTGAGAAGTGGTGGGATTTAGATATATTTCCAAGGTAGAGCTGATAAAATTTACTAATAGATTACAATGTAAGTTTAAAAGAGGGCATTATAAATAATTTCAAAATTTTGGCCTGAGCAAGTAGAAACTTGGGATTTTTATCTAAGAAGGAAAAAAATTAAAAATTTAGTCTAGAAGGAGAAGAGGAAGGGTTCAGTTGAACATAGCAAATTTGAGACATGCTTAGTTTGTCTGAAAAGTCCTGTCTATGTTGTATGCTGTACAGCATGTCTCTCGTTATTTTATTTATTTATTTATTTATTTATTTATTTATTTATTTATTTATTATTTTGAGGTGGAATATCCCTCTTTCACCCAGGCTGGAGTGCAGTGGCACAATCTCAGCTCACCACAACCTCCACCTCCCTGGTTCAAGCAATTCTCCTGCCTCAGCCCTCTGAGTAGCTGGGATTAGAGGTGCCTGCTACCATGCCCAGCTAATTTTTGTATTTTTAGTAGAGACAGGGTTTCACTATGTTGGCCAGACTGGTCTCAAACTCCTGACCTCAAGTGATCCTCCCATCTTGGCCTCCCAAAGTGCAGGAATTACAGACGTGAGCCACTGCACCCAGTCATCTCTTGTTATTTTATAGTGTAACATAATATTAGTATTAGTAGTGTATTATGTTCTTCTAGCAGCCATGACAAATTACCAAAAACTGCCTGGCTTAATCAAACAGAACTTTATTCTCTCACAGTTCTGGAGGTCAGATCTCTGAAATCAAGGTGTTGGTTCTGGAAGTCCTGAGAGAAAATTTCTTTCATGCCTTCATTCTAGCTTCTGGTGCTGCTGGCAATCTTTGGCATTCCTTCACTTGCAGGTAAATTAACTCCAATTTCTGCCTCCTTCTTCACATGCTCTCCTTCTCTGTGTATCTTTCCTCTTCTAAAGACACTAATTGAATTTAGGGCTCACTCCAATCCAAGATGATGTCATCTTGAGATCCTTGATTATATTTATGAAGACATTTGTTTTCTAAATAAGTTTGCTTACACGGGTTTTGATTGGAGGTTTTTTTTTTTTGTTTGTTTTTTTGTGGCAGGTGGGCATCAACCCACTACTAATAGTTACATTGGAACCAACTAGATTCTGGTGTGGTGTACCTGCACTCTGTGCTTGCAGCTTCTGTCATGGCTTTGACTAGTAGTTTGGAAGGTATGTGGGGAAGTGAATAGACTTCTCACTTTAATACTTGGTTAAATCTGAGAGAAGGACAGAAATAATTTGTCATTCGTTTTTGACCTTTCATTTGCATATGGCTGATAGTTGCCTTTCAAAGACCAGTGCAGGACACTTACAGATAAAACAAAATGTATGTAGGTAGCAGCAACTAACTCCCTCTGACCTGGTGGCGGTGGTAGGAGAGGACCCAATGCTGGGTGTGCTATGACATGATTGTGCCTGCAACATTCACAAAACCCCAGGCCTATTGTGAACCAAGTTGGTGGAAAGCGTGGGCACATATAAGTGAAGTGTACATGAAATAGGTATAGGAAACAGGAGCTAAGAAGTTCTACCACTGAGTATAGAGAGAGTTGTCTGACTATCCTTGCTATAGTGGTTTTGTTATTTAATTTACGATCTAAATCCAAGCAAATAGTTATTTGTTTTATTGTTTGATAATGCAATAAACCATTTGACAGAAATGAGTTCAAATAAATGAAAATGATTGTTTAACCAAAAATAGATCATGGGATTTTTTTTTTGAAGAAAGTTCATAATAAGCATGTACTTGTATAATATGTTGAGACATTTAAACAATCCATTATGTATGTATTATGTATGTGCTATGGACTGATAAAATTCATGTGTTGAACGTTAACCCCCAATGTGACTATATTTAGAGATAGGGTCTTTAGGGAAGTTATTTGTTAAATAAGTTCTTTTTATTTGTTTGGTTTTTTTGGAGATGCAGTCTTGCTTTGTTGCTTATGCTAGATGGAGTGCAGCCAGTGATCTTGGTTCACTTCTATCTCTGCCTCCTGGGTTCAAGCAATTCTTCTGCCTTGGCCTCCTGTTTGTATTTTTATGTTGGCCGGGCTGCTCTTGAACTCCTGACCTTAAGTGATCCACCCACCTCGGCCTGCCAAAGTGCTGGGATGACAGGGGTGAGCCATTGAGCCTGGCTGTTAAATAAGGTCTTAATAGCGTAGTCCTAATCCACTAGGATTGGTGGTCTTAAACAAATAGGCAGACCATCTCTGTCTCCCTCTGTTTTTCTCTCTCTTTCTGTCTCTCACTCCTTACCTCTCATTCTTCACATGCGTACTAAGGAAAAGCTAGGAGAAGGCATAGCAAAAAGGCAGCCATTGGCAAGCCAGAAAGGGAACTCTCATTGGTGGCACTCTGAATCGTGGACCTTCTAGCTTCCAGGACTGTAAGAAATCAATTTTTGTTGTTCATGCCACCCAATCCATGGTATTTTGTGATGGAAGCCTGAGCTGGTGAAGTCAGTGAGCCAAAGTGATGCCACTGACCACATGAAAATCAGAAAACCAAAATCTAGTTCAAACATTTATAGCCATTTAAAAAGATTTTACTCAATGATAATAATTTAATGCATGCAGCTGCTATAGTTGTGTTTAATTAATCACTTTCTGAAGCTTGGCTTTTCATTTAGATGAAATTACTATTCATCTAAAATAATTTTGCTCATTTTAGATTTTGAGGATTTTTTTGTTCATACAAATAATGAAGTTATAGCTCCATTAACAGAAGTACTTCACAGTTATATGATGCTAGTTTTATATCAAAGCCATTAAATGCTAAAAATAGAAAAACAGTTCATCCCAATAATGGCTCAATTTGTCTCCATTCAGTTTATGAAATAAAAGTAAAACTTTGGACATTTATACTGGTCCAGTAAAATACCTAACAATATTGTGATGACTGTTTATTATAAATTCAATTAAATGGTCTAACATTTAAGATAAGATCACATGATGTTAGGAAAACAAATTTTATTGCAGAAAATGCAGAAAAGTTATGAGGTAAAAATAGAACATTTACTAAATTAAAAACTTGGAATTGGATGTGGTGCACACATAATTTGTAGCTTCATCCAATTTACCAATAAAAATAGAAGCTAAATTTCTCTGTCTCTCTCTGTCTACACACACACACACACACACACACACACACACCCACCCCAGCTCTACGGTACACAGGAAGTATGACTGCAGTCCTATTTTTCTGGTGTAAAAGCTGGTGTTGAATAAAAAATAATCTTCAAATATAGCAATGCTTTTTCTCTTTTCTATCTGTTTAGAAATATTTGACCCTCTGAATAGTTGTTTTGTATGTGAATTTGTGTCTCGCTCTGTCACCTAGGCTGGAGTGCAGTGGTGTGATCTTGGCTCACTGCAACCTTCGCCTTCTGGGTTCAAGTGATTCTCCTGCCTCAGCCTCCTAAGTAGCTGGGACTATAGGCACCTGCCACCACATCTGGCTAATTTTTTTTTTTTTTTTTTTAAGTAGAGACGGGGTTTTACCATGTTGTCCAGGCTGCTCTTGAACTCATGACCTCAGGAGATCCACCTGCCTTGGCCTCCCAAAGTGCTAGGATTACAGGAGTGAGCCAGCATGCCCAGCTGAATTTATGTCCTTTAATAGCACTGAATGATTTTAAACTCCTCTAAATTTTGGATTTTATCATTTTGTTTTTAGCTCTACTTTTACATTTAAAAGCACCAGTTCAGATAATAATGTAAAAATGCCCTAACTTTAGATATCCATTTTACATTTCAAATAAGCAGTTGGATAGGTGTGTAGGAAGTGCAAGGAGGGGTCCTGACTAGATATACAATTTGGAAGTCAACAGTACGTAGATAGAAACATAAACCAAGAAAATGATTTTTCTTTTTTACTTTAAAAGGATAAATGAATCAAAGATCTTTTATATGTATAATCAGGAGTCTCATTGAAGTGTGTATTAGCAATTGTCCTTTAATATGAATGCCCTAAAACTTGTTGCTTTGGGGGAGTTTTGTGTATCATGGAGTCTTGTTTTTCCATAGTGGAATATTGGCTAACTTAGATCAATAGTGCTGTGAACACAGACACAAATACCTGGTACAATAAAATTATGTGACACATTTATTTTAGATATTTTAATACTTAACCAGAATTACCATTAGGAGTAGCAATTGCTTATATTATTTTTTTAATGATTGCATTCTCCCAGCAGTTTAGAATGGATACTGAATGTGTTAACCAAAATTCTCTATTTCATTGCAAGAAAAACACTGTACATAAAAGAGGTTTATACTCAAATTTCCAAACTTTTAGTGAAAAAAACAACCCTTGCTATCCAGTTTTTCTGCCAGAACCTCAAAATCTAATACACAAAGTTAACTGGTTTCCTACCTCTCCTATTTGTTCTCCAAATCTTTCTTCCTTCTGTGTTTACTGTGGCTATTTTGGAATCAATAGTTTTTGATGTACTTAACTGTAAAAGATTAGCGTTACTTCTGATTCTCTTCTTTCTCTTAAATGATTCCAGATATCCAGCCTTACTGACTGTATTGCTACAATAGCTCTTATATCCAACTCTTCACTCTCTCTAGCATATTCTGGCCTCCGTTTATACTTTACTTCATGATTAAAATATATATTTCTAACTAGCCTCCATTTACTTTACCTCATGATTAAAATATATTCCTAACTAGCCTCCATTTACTTTACTTCATGTTTATATATGCATGTAACTAGCATCTCTGCTCTGGTTTCTCTGGTTTCTCCAAACCTTGCTACCTAATGCTTTCAGTTTTAGTTTCCTCACAAAGATTGCTAAGCATGCCACTCCCTTGCCTAATAACAGTCAATGTCCTTCCTACGGTTATTGGAGAAGTTAATATTCCTTAAACTAGCAATTGAGCACCATTCTACTTTCCCAATACCGTCTCTCACTTTCATATTTTACACAGTGTGGTCTAAAACCCTGAGCTACTCACTTTTCCCGCACATATAATATATACTTTTTCTCTTCAATTCCATTCCCGAGTTTGTTCTGTCTGATTCTTTCCTCTCTCACTTCTGCATATCAAATGTATGTAATTCAAATGTCACGTGTTGTCGTCACCTTGCATATGAAGTTAAGCTGCGTAAACTACTTTTGTGCTTAATTTTTATTATTACAAAAACAATATATTTACTTTGTTATACAAATTCAAATCACCATTCTACTTACCTTAGAGAGGCATTTTTCCTTTATTTACTTTGGCAGTTGCAACCATAACTCCAAAGACCATGTTTTTACTCTATACTAAGTTTTAAAATTTGGAAAAAAAAGGAAAATGGAAGGCTTTAAGAGGCTTGCCTTTACAAATTCTATGTGTTAAGCTAAATCTTTCTTGGTTGTCACTTTCTTTTACCAAAAAGCTACCTCTAAACAATGTCTTTCCAGTTTACCACTTGATTTCAGATCAACTTCGGTAGTGCCTGGGCCACCTTTTCAAGGCCTCTGTTTCTTTTCCTCTTAGTACTTATTCTATGTTTGAGGGGAGACCCTTCCCTAGACTCTCTGTAAGAGAGTAAGAATTAATAAAAGTCAATCTTTTAACAAGACCTGGGATAACCAATTGGCTTTATTACAGAGATGATAAGGGTTAGCTGCTTCTAATTATGGTCTCTCTCAGATCCAGTGTTACATTTCAGGAGGTTCAGGACATGTACCTCTCAGCCCAGATCCTGGTCTACCTCCTGTGGCTACTGTTAGCTTACCTTCCTGGGTGAAAATGCCCTTAATCACAGCTACACTGCTTAGCGTGTGGGTGCAAATACATTGCAGGGCAGAGAATAGCATGGCATATCCTTGTGTTAGTTTGTTGTCTGTAAATTATAACAGAATACCTGAAACTGGATAATTTCTGAGAAAAAGAAATTTATTTCTTACAATTATAGAGGCTGAGATGTCGAAGGTTGAGGGACCATGTATGCTGAGAGCTTTCTTGCTGCTGGGGCTCTTTGAAGAGTCCTGAGGAAGCACAGGGTATCCCATGGTGAGAGGGCTGAGAGTGCTAGCTCAGATTTCTATTCCTCTTCATCTAAAACCTCCAGTTAATGGGTTAATGAGTTAATCTATTTACCCATTAACTAGTTAATCCATGAATGAATGAATGCATTCATGAGGGCAGAACCCTCATGAGCCAATTGCCTCTTACAGGCCCCACTTCTCAGTACCGCTGCAATGAGGATTAAATCTTAACCTGAGTTTTTGGAGAGGATATTCATATCATGACATCTCTCCTCTAAGGCAAGCTGTATCTCCTGAGACCTTGTTTTCCATTTTCAGATCTTCTATCTGAAGACAAATAAAAGTAACAATATATGCTTCTTTCAAGAGAGATCTGAAGGACGGTCTGGTTTTACAACCTTTAAAGTTGTAACCTCATTAACATATATTATGCTTATGTTTTCTGAAAATTACATTATTTAGCTGTAACCAATACTATATTTAGCGTAATAGTGCTATAGTCTAGGTAGAGTTTTTGACATTATCAGACATTTCATTTGTTGACCTTACATAAGTGAGCATGGAGTATTGTATTAACTGTTTCTGCAGTCCTTTAGATTGCTACTTTCATAGGATGCGGTACATACACACATACACACACATACATTTGCACACATACACACACACACACGCACACTTGCAAGCATGCATACACACACTCTTTCAAAAAACAGATCAAAATGAACAAGCGCGATTGATATCAAATCCATACTTAAAAAGAAAGCTTTTTCACTAGGAGAAATGTGATCTTTTTTTAACTAGAGGTGGCCTTTTAAATGATCATACAGAAAGCCCAGGTCTTTTGGCTTCATAGTACTTCAAATGTTTCTAAAACTATATCAAGTTGTTACTTTATTCTGTATATTTTATATTAAAAAGTCTATTTAAATACTTAAAACATTATATTTGTATTTCTGTATGTTGTAACTTTCCTGTTATGGTCATAAAATTTTTAGGACTACAACATAATCAGAAGTTTCAGATCAAAGGAGTAAATTATTTCTTTATGATTTAAAAACTCTGCAAGAAGGAAAGTTTTCTGTTTTTATGGCTGAGAAAGGCAACTCAATTTTTTGTATCATCTGGGGCTATCTCTATTCTCATGTCTAGAGTTTGGTGACAGGGCGCTGGGGCTAGGTCACTGATACCAGGTGACTGATGCTACAGGGCAGTAGAAGAGCTACTTATTTCTTTTGTAAAACAAGATATTAAAATTTTATAACAAGATGTAGCATTCCAAAATGTAGTGATACTTCAAGATGCATAATTTACTAAGAAAATGCATAATAACATATTCCCTGACTCTTGTACCTCCTAGTCGGATCAAGGCTATATGCACATATTTTTAAAAGCCAGAACATCTGTGAAAGAATAATTTAGTTAGTAAAATTGCTTTGAGAAAATCTATGGTATATGGTATTTTCCAAAGTTGGCTACAACAATATGTCCCTTCCCATATTCCCTTTTAGAACCATGACACTCCCTATCTAGAGGTAAAGTTCTCTCCTTGAATCTGAGTAATACTGTGACTCATTTGTAGCAGATAAAAGTGGTGGAAGTGATGCTATATGTTTTCTGAGGATATGCCACAAAAATAATGAAACTTCCACTGAGTTAACTGGGATATTCATTTTGGAGTCTAAACCACCATCTATAAAATCCAACTACTGTGAGGGCACCAGAAGAGCCCAAATCATGTGTCTATTCTAAAGCTTCAGTTAAAATTGCAGTTGGTAGCCAGTATCAACTGTGAGACATATACTAAAAACATTTCCTGATGATTCCAGACACCAGGGAGCAAGTCACCTCCTGCCCTGAAGTGTTGCTCCCAGGAAGACCCCAGCTATCCCAAAGCAGAGAAAAGCCATCCCTACTGTTCTCTGTCTGAATTTCTGACCTGTAGAATTTGTGAGCACAATAAAATTAATTGTTACACCACTAAGTTGTAAAATGGCTACACAGCAGGTGCAACTACAACAGAACACTACATCGTGAGTATAACGAGAGACAGGTGGAGAGAGCCTGAAGATTCACCTGAAACCTGAAGCCTGCTAATGCATTCTCTACAGATGGAGGGCCCAGGACTAACACCCAATACAGCTAAAATGGCGGCAGTAGAGCTGAAGGGAGACACCAGAAGGCTGCAACAGGCTATGAACGTTCCTGCTGGTGACCATTTTCCTTGGACCAGAGGTAGGCTAAGTTGAAGAGATATTTGGCACACGGTGTTTTTATGTCCTACCAACGAAAACGGGGAGGGTGGAAGAGCTCTGCAGTTACTGTCTGAGTGTGGGACTGAAATACAAGTGTTAGTTGAAGAAGGTATCAGGCATATCAAAGGATCTTTAATCAGAAGAGCACAGCTGGAGACTTCTGAAGAGCCTTGGAAGGTTTCCAGGATAGAAGTTTGAAATATCTGCAAAGCCCAGAGAGTTAGAAGCCAACTTACAAAAGTAAAATCCAATAATTATTTTTTTTCCTTTGTTCCATTGCCTTTCCTCCAAAATTATAGTTAAGGAGGACATCAGAGGAAAATGTAAAAAGTAAACAAAACAAAAACACCCGAGACCTTTTATTGAAAAGTGGAATGAGACCTAGTGGGTATACACATTTTAACCATAGCAATAGGATGGAAGGCAGAATCTATGGTCCCAGACACAGATGGGTAGATGTGGTTGTCTGAGCTACTAGAAGTCCTCTTTTAATTCCGCCTGCCAACAACCTTTTCTTTTTTTTTTTTTTTTGAGACAGAGCTCACTATGTTACCCAGGCTGGAGTGCAGTGTCACAATCATAGCTCACTGCAGCCTCAAATTTCTGGTCTCAAGTAATCCTGTCACCTCAGCCTCCTAAGCAGCTAAGAATACAGGTGTGTGTCACTATGCCTGGCCTTTTTTTTTTTTTTTTTTTAAATAGAGATGAGGTCTCACTGTGTTGTTTAGGCTGGCCTCAAACTTCTGGGCTGAAGCGATTCTCCTGCCTTGACCTCCCAAAGTGTTGAGATTACAAGTATGAGACACCTTGCCCAACCTACACCCCCTCCCATTTTCACAATCAAACATTTAGGAGGACCATCATCAAGAGGGAGGGCAGAAGAGAATATACATATTCGAGGAGAAAGGGTAAGCTATATAACAGTCATCAGGAATAGTAATTGGAGTAGTGTAATAGGTTGATTAGCAATCAGCATTAGTAGCTCATTTGAGGGTGGCAGCCAAGAATTTAAAATGATTAAGACCTAATGTGATTATCTATTACTTTTCAGTTATGTTTTGCTGTTAGATGGATGCATAGGTTAAGTAAACAGTTGAATTCTAGCAATCTTGAGGTTGCTGAGTGATTTTAAACAGAATCTTAAAATTTAGGCTGGGGTAAGGAGAAAAGTAAGGAGATGAGGCATGGTGAAGGAAAGGGGAAGTCTAGTGGGATCAAAGCTGGATGTTCTGCTTAAGTGAAAGAGCAGTCAGACTGGGGTTAGAAGGGGAAGTGAGTAGAAAAATAGCAGGTGACTGTTACCTAATTTAATAAGTCAGTGATATGTTTGAGGCTTAAAATATATTGGTCCATTATTATTAGGACAAGATTGCATTATGTGAAATACACAGGATAACTAGAATATTAAGCAAACTAGAAGTTACTGAAGTTACCAGGATATATCACGAATCTCATTTTATCCCATATGTTGCATATCTCAATTGTGCTAATTAGGGAAGCATTCAGAGAAAATTCTTCCACCAACTAAAACATTCTACAGATTTTCACTACACTTAAAAGCTATTTCTACTATTCATTGTGTTTACCTTTAATAAGCAAGCTTATTCTAGTCAACCAACTTGTATTCAAGTAGAAATTTTAGATGAGCAAATGCAATGTCTATTTGGGATAGCAACATATTTTGACAGGTATTGGGAGAGCAAGTAATTATAAATATTTTGGAATTGTTTAGAAATTTGTTTTTGTTATTTAATTGAAATGAGTGTACATCTTTTTCCTCAGCATATACATATATTCCGACATAGCAACTTTTAAGGAAGATAAATACAATTAAATAGAGAATGAATGTGCAAAATTGCATTTCTCCTCCCAATATGAGATACAGTCTAATACTTAAAAAATATGGCATTTCATATTCTGTGTATTCTTATTTTTCAGTTTTCTTTTTAAATGACTTAATTTATTCACCAAAGGCTGCAATTTTCAGATTATTTATAGATACAGAGGCCATTAAGCCTTTCCGCATAAATGGTAAATAATGACACCATGAATATAATCCTTTAATGTGACTTTATGAATATGTATGGCATTATTGTGAGTAATACTAATTCATATTTCTCAGAACTTCCTTATGAACAGGATAAGTAGAAATAAAATAAGCAGTAGGTACTCCAATCATATTGGTCCTACACAAAATTTCTATATGAATAATTTATATGAAAATCATAAAACAAAGTTCGAAATTATCTGTTGGCTCTCTAGGTTAAAACTTATTATTTTTAAATTTTAGAAAGTTCTACCACAAGGTAATGGAAAAGAAGGGGAAAACACATAATGTAGGTGAATGATGCCAACTGGAATTCATCTTCTTTGTTTACAGTTTCCAGCAATAATATTGAATAATATAAAAGCAGTAACATGCCCAAATCTGGCACTGGCTGAATTTTGTACTTCAAATTTGGATGCAATTAAATAAGCATTTTATTTTTGGAATTGTCATTGTTATTAACTTTGAATCCCAACAATGCTGAGAGATTTGAATGTTTTTATTGTCAATGGTATTCCACCTTTTAAAGCTGAATAGAACACAAAAGCTGAATCATTTTGATATTTCTTCATGAATTTTTTTCTCTAAAACAGTTTGTAATTATAATTGTTAGATATCTGTTGTGAATGCCCTACATATCAATAATGACAATATGATTTTAATTTTTTCCCAAAGCATGGTTCATGAATTTAAGTTGCTCAATGCCAGTATGGACAGTAAACAACCATTTAACAGGAGACAATTCCCATTTGTTACTATCTAACTTTGGTGGTTTTGCATCAATTATTAAAGTACTGTTATTTTTATAAGAACAGATGGTTAACTGTTATTAAAAATACATAATAGTATATCCTCCATGAAAGTCTTTCATTTCAATTAAGTATTATAAACAGTTATTGTGACAATAAGAATGAGAGGTAGAATTACATATATTGTTTTATTGTAAATAATGCTGAAATGAGCTTCAGTGAATGAATGGACAAAGAAAATGTGATATATTTACAAATTGGAACACTATACAGCCTTTAAAAAGAAAATGTCATTCATGACAACATGAGTGGAACTGGAGGCATTATGGTAAGTGAAATAAGCCAGGCACAAAAAGGCAAATACTGTGTGATATCACATATGGAATCTAAAGAAGTCTGTCTCATAGAAATAGAGTAGAAAGGTGGTTAGCAGAGGAATGAAGGGTAGAGACAGGGAAAGGGAAAATAATCAAAGGGGGTAAAGTTTGCTAAGTTGGAGAAATTCTTCTTAGTGATCTATTGGACTGTATGGTGACGAGTTAATAGTAGTATATCAAATACTTCAACATTGCTAAAAAAATAGATTTTTAATGTTCTCATCACAAAAAATGCTAAGTTGGTGAAGTGATGGATATGCTAATTATCTTGTTTGAATCTATCTACAAACATCACATTGTATTTCATAATTATGTATAATTTTTATTTTTCACTTTAAAAAAGTAAAAAAGAAAATTAAAATATGTTATATTGTATAAAGAAAAATCTCTTTACAAAACAATTACTATCTCTCTTTTGGAATTAAATCAATATTAGATATTTTAAAAGAATACGTACTTTAAAACATTTTCTGAAGACAATTTTCTGCTTTAATGTGTGTTTGAGAGGAATAAAGTTAGTGTAAGAAATTTCAGACTCAATGGGAGACTTCAAAAAAGAAAGGAAAAGAAAAACAAACCCAGCTGTTAAAAAGATACATTTGACTAAATGGTAAATGTAGTGTAAAGTACTAACTCAGAGCTCATTTTAAGCTTTGGCCCTAGCATTTACTTGCTTTGTAAATTTGAAGAATTGCTTATGTTTATGGGACTCAAATTCCTTATTTGTAAAGTAGAGAAAGTAATATATAACTCAATAGGTTGTTCTGGTGATTAGAATGACGTTATAGAGGTTTATATAGAGTTCTAGAATATGGAAGACCCAGTAGATGCTAGTGACTTCTGTTTAGTGTTCCTGAAGCCATCTCGTAGAGGCAGCTGCCTGTTTACCTACTTCACACCTTAACTTCATACCAGGGAGTAGGATGGATTGGACTTTAAAGCTGAAAAGTGGCCAAAGGATGTCCTGTCTCTTTACTAAAAACTATGGTGGCAATTAATCTAGCTAAATGCAAGCCTGTTAGAAACCATAATATCTTAATTAATGTAAAATTAGTATTACGCTACGAAGGTTAAAGAGGTAGCCTGAATGCTGACAATTTTGGAAATAATAGGAAAATTAGTATGGTAGGCATAATAAAAAGCCTTCAAATGACAGAAGAGGCAGTTGTCTGTTTTTTCTATATGTCACTATTTTATATTATGGCTTAATTACTGTGACATTTTATCTTCCCCTTCTCAAAATAAAAAGAGGTTATGTTATTCATTTTTATAGGTCAGGAAAACAAAACTTAGATTAAGTCACTTGTCAACGTCATTAAACTAGTAACTGGTGGACAGGAATCTATCCCACACTGTGTGACTTTGAGAACTATGTTTTAAATCACTAAGCTATATTAATCTTTAGATATTAAGTGTACCTGTATGTCATCCACTATTTGTAAACAAAGGCTTTCCATAGAGAAATATTAATATATAAAGAGGGGATATCAATAAGGTTGACTATTGGCAAAGCAGTAAAAAAAGAATCACATATTAATTTTCAATTTTACCTCCTTTTGATTGCATTTACTTTCAAATTTGGAAGTAAAAAGCTGGGTGTACTCCTACTCAGGAGGCTAAGGCAGGAGGAAGGCCTGAGGCCAGGAGTTCCAGGCCTCAGTGCAGCACAATACCATTGTACCTGTGAACAGCCACTACACTTCAGCCTCAGTAGCATAGTGAGATCTCTTTCTCTTTAAAAAAAAAAAAAAATATATATATATATATATATATCATGCCGGGTGTAGTGATTCACGCCTGTAATCCCAGCAATTTGAGAGACTGAGGAGGGCAGATCATGAGGTTAGGAGATCGAAACCATCCTGGCTAACACAGTGAAACCCAATCTCTGCTAAAAATAAATTTTAAAAAAAAATTAGCAGGGTGAGATGGTGGGCGCCTGTAGTCTCAGCTACTTGGGAGGCTGAGGCAGGAGAATGGCATGAACCCAGGAGGCAGAGCTTGCAGTGAGCCGAGATCACCCCACTGCACAGAGTGAGACTCCACCTCAAAACATCAGAAGTGGTTTTCTAAAGGGAAGTATCTAAAAACTACCAATACTGAAAATTGTATTATTATATAAAATATTTTTGGGGAACAATTGTCTCACATTATATATAGGTGTATAAAGGCTTCATGTAGCTGTGTTTCTAATAAATATAAATAATTCTATATAGAGAATATTTGTATTTCAGATTTTATTTCATTTTCAGGCTTTATTGTTGCTTTATATGTTTTAGTGGGTTTATTAGGATATGATTCATATGCCATTCAATTCACTCATCTGAAATATAAAATTCATTTTTTTTTTTTTTTACTATATTCATAGAATGGTGAAACCCTTATACAACCTGATTTTAGTCTCCTCAGCAAGTCATGTGGCAGTTAGTATTCACTCCCAAATCACTGACCCCTCAGCTCCTGGAAACCATTAATCTACTTTCTTCTTTATAGATTTGTCTGTTGAGGACTTTGCATATCAGTGTATTAATATATGTGATTATATGTGACTGGCTCCTTTCACTTAGGTAACATTTTCAAGTTCATTCACATTGTAGTGTCAATTATTATTTCATTGCTTTTTATTGATAAATAACATTCCATTTTATGAATATATCATATTTATCCATTCATCAGGTGATGGGCATTTGAATAATTTACACATTTTGGTTATTATAAGTAACGTTATTTTAAACATATATGTACAAGGTTTTATGTGACACGAATAATACATACAAGTTTTGTATTTATTTATTGGGTACATTTATTATACATTGTGATTTAAATTTTCATTTCCTTAATAACAAATGTTGTTGAGCAATTCTTGATATGCCTATTGCCTTTTTATACATTTTCTTCAGTAAAATATTTATTCAACCATTTGCTCATTATCATTTGTCTTCTAATGTTGAATTGTAAGAGTTTTTAACTGTATTCTTCATAAGAGCATCTTATCAAATATATGCTTTGAAAATAGTTTCTCCCATTTACAAGTCGTCTTTTTCACATACTTGATTGTGTCCTTAATGCATAAAGTGTTTAATTGTAATGATGCATTTAATTTTGATGACTAATTTTTATCTAACTTTTCTCTTTTTGCTTGTGCTTGTTTTTAGTGTCACATCTCTGAAAGTATTGCCAAATTCACTGTCGCAAAGATTTATCCCAATATTTTTTCCTAGGATTTTTATACTTTTATCTCTGATAGTTGGTCTTTGATCCATTTAGAGTTAAATTTTTTTGAGGTGGGGGCCTAACTATTTATTTATTTATTTTTTTGCATGTGCGTATTCAATTGTCTAAACACCTTCTTGAAGGAAATATTATCTCCCAGTTCAAGATCTTGGCTGTGAACTATCAACTAAACATAGATGTTTGGACTTATTTCTGGGCTCAGTTTTATCCATTAATCGATATATCTATTTTTATACCAAATTACATTGTCTTGGTTACTTTAGCTTTATTATATGTTTTGAAATTCAGAAGGGCGCATCTGCCAACTTGATTACTCTTTTTCGAATTTTTTTTGGCTATTCTGACTCCCTTGCATTTCCACATGAATTTTAATTATAAGATGTATATCTGTAAAAAGGCCATTGATACACACACACACACACGTGTCAAAATATCAATGACCGCTTCTGTTTTTCTCTTGTCTTTCTTAGTAAGTCACCTTCATTATATATATATATATATATACACACACACACACACACATATATATATACTTGTCCCTTGGTCTTCATGGAAGATTGGTTCCAGGACCTCCTATAGATAGCAGATGCTTAAGTTCCTTATATAAAATTGTGTAGTATTTGCATATAACCTATGCACATTTTTTGTATTCATTTCTTTCTTTTACTTTGTATACTTAAATAATATCTAGATTACTTATAATACTTAATACAATGTAAATACTATGTAAATAGTTGTCATACCATATTTAGAGAATTATGGCAATAAAAAAATTTGTACATGTTTAGTACAGATGGATCTTTTAAAAATAATATTTTTAATCTGTGGTTGGTTGAACTTACAGATTAAAAACCCATGGATATGGAAGGCTGACTGAGTACCTATCTATTAATATACAAATATTCTCTCATATATTATAGATATGTATTGTATATATAATTATCTGTTAGTACAATTAACCTTAGTCCAACACTCAAATATTTCTGCCTAGGGTACTATAAAATCTATAACACCTTCCTAATTGGTCACCATTAGGCCAACTTTGTCTCCCATCATCCAGAGGAATCGTTTGAAACTTAAACCAAAACAAATCACATTTCTACTTAAAACTATCCAAGTGTTTACACAGCACTTAGAATAAAATTAGTATTTCTTACATATATATGCTTTCTTGACTTCATATCTCCTGGCTTCCTACATTCTAGCCACACTAGGCTTCTCATTCTTCCTTAAGCACATCTAAGCGCATTGTTTGCATATGCTACATCCTCAACCTGAAGCATTTTTTTCTTTAAGTCTAGCATGCCAGGCTCATTCTGATTATTGAGGTCTCAGGTCGCTTGTCAATTAAAGTATTTCTTCCCCATTCACCCTATCTAAGTAGCCAATGCACATCACATTATTCTCCAGCACTTCAATAGTATTATGTTATTTAAACTTTCCGTCATTCCATAAAATAGTCTTATTTGTTAATGTACCTAATTTTGTTTGGTCTTCCTTCCTTTGTTGTTTTTGGTTCTAGAGTTCAGGGACTTTGACTGTCTTACTCATTGCTCTACCACCTGTACCTGAAACTGTCTACTGAGCCAAGTCTTGGTATTAGTACGGAATAACTAACATTTAGAAATCACCATGACCACTTTTCGCATAATTTTTCTACAGGTTAGATTATGTTGATTAGTACAGAGTGTAAGAGAAGTGCTTATCACTTTTTTGTTTCTGTTTTTATTTATTTCAGATTCAGGAGGGACACATGCATGTTTGTGACATGGATATATTGCATGATGCTGAGATTTGGGTGTCCATTGGTCCTGTCACCTAAATAGTGAACATGTTACCCAATAGGTAGTTTTTCAACCCTTGCCCCACTCCCTGCTTCCCTCTTTTCAGAGCCCCTAGTGTCTATTTGTCCTAGCTTGACATCCATTTGTACCCAAAGTTTAGCTCCCACTCAACTGTTACAGTTGAAAACATATGGTATTTGATTTTCTGTTTCTCCATTAATTCACTTAGAATAATAGCCTCCAGCTACATTCATGTTGCTTCAAAGGACATGATTTTTCTATTTTTATGGCTGCATAGTATTCCATGGTGTTTATGTACCATATTTTATTTATCCAATCTACTACTGATGGGCACCAAAGTTGATTCCATGTCTTTGCTGTTGTGAATAGCGCTGCAATAAACATGTGAGTGGAGGTGTCTTTTTGGTAGAGCAGTTTATTTTCCTCTGGGTATATACCCAGTAATGAGATTGCTAGATCAAATGGTAATTTTATTGTTCATTCTTTGAGAAAACTCCAAGCTACTTTTCACAGAGGCTGAACTATTTCATATTCCTGTCAACAGTATATAAGCATTCCCTTTTCTCATGCTTGTGACTTTTAAATATTGACTTAGAGATAACCTTTTTTTTTTTTTCCTTCAAGCAAGGATGTCTGGTTAAGTCAAGATCCTTTTTATTCTGTGTCAATGATAGAAGGAAAGATAAACTTCTACCGAGGACTAGTGTGTCCAAACATTGTTTCAGAGGGTAGAGGATTAAACCCAACTATGTTTAAACATTTGGGACACCATCTTTTTTCCTAGAAAAAATTCTGTAGATGGGCCATATTTTAAAATTCCTCAATATTCCCATTAAATCAGATAATTGTGCTGGAAAATCTTTCTAACCATGCAAAAATAATAAAATGATATCTTTAGCTCACTTAGTTCACAAAAAGAATTCTAGATGGATTGGATCAAAGACCTAACTGTGAAAAGCTAAACTTCAATATTTAAAAGCATATGAAAACATATATAGGGATAGCTTTTCCATAGCATAAAGAACCTATGAGATGGATTCGTCTAAATTAAAGTCAAATTGTGGGTTCTTCTTGCCTGCTGAACAGATAAAACCAATTTACTGAGGCAGTGGTGTTGCAGTAGAGAAAGGGTTAAATAATCACAAGTCGAGCCAAGCAGAAGGATGAGAGAAATTACTCAAATCAACCTCCTTGAAATCTCAGACATTAGGGTTTTTCAAGGAGAGTTTGGCAGGCAGATAGGTAGGGAGTGGGGGATGTTGGACTGAGGATGAAATCATAGGGGATCAAAGCTGCCTTCTTGCAATGAGTCAGTTCCTGGGTTCGGATCACAAGACCAAACAAGCTAGTTTCTTGGTATGGGTTAGCAGTCCAAGTGGCAACAGCTGGTCCACTGGAATGCAGTATCTGGAAAATACCTCAAACACCAATTTTAGGTTTTAAAATAATGATGTTATCTATAGGATCAATTGGAGAGATTACAAATCCTGTGACCTCTGGCTACTTGACTCCTACACCATAATTTTAAATTTGTGGCTAATTTGTTAGTTCTACAAAAGTGGTTTGGGTCCTTGAGCAAAGGGGTTAGTTTCAGGAAGTGGCTGTTATTATGTTGTTATGTTTTAAAGTTAAACTATAAACAAAACTTCTCCCATAGTAGCTAGCTTGGCCTATGCCCAGAAATAAACAAAAATAGCTTGGAGATTGGAAGCAAGATGGAGTTGGTTAGGTCAGATTTCTTTCACTATCATAATTTTTCTATGTCAGATTTCTCTCACTGTCCTAATTTTTGCAAAGGCAGTTTCAATCTTATAGAAGCAAAAACACTTGGAAGTGCTGTTTTTCCCATATACACAAATGTGTGTGTGTGTGTGTGTGTGTGTGTGTGTGTGTGTATAATTTTAATCCACAGAGATGAAAATTCGCTATGCCCACAAGAAATTATAGCAAGGTCACTTATTCAACAAAAATGAGTTTGGGGTGATGAAAGGTCAATTTAGCTAGAAGATATTGAAGAGAGAGAAAATAAACCAGAAAACATAATCAATAGATGAAGAGAAGGAGGTCATTACCCACTGACAATGCTGATTTCTTGTGCTAATTTAATATAAAAAATGTAAAGATTCTTTTTCAAAGTGTGTGTCTTCCAAATCTGGTGTTATAGAAGTTAAAACTTTACAGAGGAAACATTCAGAAACAATAAACACTGAATTTGCAACGAAGTCCCTTTGCCTAGAAATATTTGAAGAAATTGCGGGTAAGAATCTAAGAACTGTGATGATCTTGTTCCAGTATATGAGAGTGTGGCAGCAATAATAGAACTCACATTAAAAAAAAAAAGGACTAAACAAGTAACTCCACTGTCCACAGTCCCCAGGTCCCCATTTTGCATTCGATCTCTGAACAGCAGGGTACTTTCAGATTCAAGAAAATAAATACTTCTGTCATCAATTCTACTGGCTCATTTAGCACAGCATATCAAGAAAACATTTATCATTAAATATATGGAAAAAATATTATTTATAATTTTACCAGTAAAGGTATGTTTTATAATGTTTGAATCTAAAAGCAATTGAGCATAACCAACTGAAACCGTAAGGAGATGCATGTCTCTTCACAGCTGGAAAAACCTTATCTTTTAAATACACAGTTTAAAAAGACAAGCATAGTTTAAAAGGCAGGAGCTAACTTTTTTGCTATTTTTAATTTTTTTGCTTTTAGAAGTATGAGTGCAAATGTGTGTGTTTAGTGTGTTTTCGTTATTACTATTATTATTTTGGGGGAAAATAATTTTTAAAATACAGTCTATGGCAGTAAATACATGGGTAACAGTGAACATGGAAATTCAGTTTACACCTTAATCTTGTTTTCTTCCTCTTCTGGCATCAGAATCAGACCTCCTGAGCAGTTTAGAAGTTTCTTCTTTGTCTTTTTTTGTTTTTTTAAGAGTTAACTATTCTTTGACTACTACTGCATCCATATTCTTAGTTCTAGAGCAGTGCAAGAAAAAAAAAAAAAATAAAGGGACCTCCATCTTTTCCAGGTATCTACAGAAGTTAACCAGTGGTAATATCCCCACACATACTGAAAGCTGGATCTTCCAGAACCAGTAGCATGGGATTTTCCCCCTGTATTGAAAGTATACTAGTATAATGCTGGCAAATAGATTTTAAATTTATATTTTTCCCTCTCTCCAGCATTCAAAAAATCACAAAGTTGATTACAGTCTATGAATAAGCCATCTTCCTCTGTCCAAACTTGATCAGGGTTAGGTAGGTGACCTCTCACTCTGGGGAATGTTTATTTGTCATCATCTACTAATTGACTCATCAACCAGCTCTATTTAGATGTGTCATAATTTGAAAACTATTTCAGTCAGAGTTATATCTTAGCAGTCCCCTTTTGGGAAATGATATCTGTGAAGAAAAACATTCTTTAAAATTCTGCCACCTACTTTAAATATTTATATTAATGGTATTTTATAAGCAGATGTTTCCTAATTGCTAGAAGTATCAGCAACCTTTCTTGTAATTGCATGAAGGATGTGACTCAGCTACAGTACAGTTTATAAGTGTTAAATCATGTGATGATTTATAGAATTTTTAACCCTTACTAAAACACTCTTTAAGTTGCTTTTGCCTGATGAACTATTTCTATGTAGTTAAAGCCTAAATCAGACTTTGTGACCAAAGTTTGATCCATCATGTGTGTATTTTTTTATTTTCCTGGATTTTTAATTGTCAACTATTATATGCCATTTAACAAGCACCGCATCTTTATATATATACATACATGTAAAGCATCTTTATATATTATTTATATAACAATATACAATAGTTATAGGTATTCAGACCTCATATATTCAATATTGAATATATTTATATATAATGTTTCACTAATATTAAAAAGTGCTTGTTTGCCTTTGGAGAGTGGATATGGGAATAGTTTAACATTATTCAGAACTTTGCATCTTTCTATATATTATTACGTTGATATAAACAGGTGCTGTTCCCTAACTGACAGAAGCACTGATGTGAAGCAACAGTAAGGACAATGTCTAGTAATCTACGTATGTTTCAGGACAGCACTTGATGTTGAATATTTCACCAATTATATAGCCAAATGAGATTCCATAAACAGGTAAGTTTCACTATTAGATAATACAGAAAGAAAAATCGTAGGATTTTTGAGGTGAACATGTAAGTTGAAATGTTTGATTAGCATCTTCAACTCTGACTTTACTGTGACAGTAGTCACTTTACTAACCTAACATTTCAGATTTTCATGTATGAAAGGTGGTCTAAGAAATACTTTAAGGTTATTTAGGGAACTGTCATTAGATGAAGCAGCAAAGACTTGTTCTCCCCCCATCTATTCTCAGTTCTCTCAGGAATAGAGACTTAGAGTTGTACACATGGCCACTTAAAATAAAGAACTGTACTTCCCAACTATTCTTACAGTGAGAGGAGGCATGATTTCTAATTTCTGGCCAGTGGTATAAAACAAGTGGACTTTTTGTTGTTGTTGTTTTGTTTTTGTTTTTGTTTGAGACAGAGTCTTGGTCTGTCTCCCAGGCTGGAGTGCAGTGGTGCAATCTTGGCTCTCTGCAGCCTCCACCTCCCGGTTTCAAGTGATTCTTGCGCCTTAGCCTCCTGAGTAGCTGTGATTACAGGCATGCACCACCATGCCTGACTGATTTTTGTGTTTTTAGTAAAGATGGGGTTTCACCATGTTGGCCAGGCTGGTCTCAAACTCCTGGCCTCAAGTGATCAGCCCATATCCACCTCCCAGAGTGCTGGGATTACAGGAGTGAGCCACCATGCTCG
Source organism: Macaca thibetana thibetana (assembly GCF_024542745.1). Classification (NCBI taxonomy): domain Eukaryota; kingdom Metazoa; phylum Chordata; class Mammalia; order Primates; family Cercopithecidae; genus Macaca; species Macaca thibetana. The sequence goes on from NC_065585.1 coordinate 33,036,320, forward strand.
GCCAGAGTGGAAGTATTTTTAAAACCTTCTGCTTTGAAGCATGAGGTGGCCCACTAAAACTGGCAGAAGAAACCTGGGACTTGATAATCCTGTAGCCATCAGATCAGCTCTGAGCTGCCGGTGTTTATTTATAGGTAGAGACATAGTTTCAATCCTACGGAAACCACAGCTTCTTTGGGTTTTTCTGTTACATCTTCCCAAATATCATTCTAACAAATACAGATGGTAATGATTGTCTAAGTAATCTTTCTAGGGTTATGTTTTATAATCACTTTTTAAAAAGTCACTCTAAAGGGAAAGATTAAAATAAAATGTCATTGAGCAAGCAATAAAGAATAAACATAACCATAAGCACTAAAGTAAATTTATTAGAAATGATTATTAAAATTTAACTATTTTTGAGGTGCCCTGAGGTAGGTAACTGGCTATGACAGGCCTCCTTGGTGTCCTTTTCTGAGTCATTTTCTTCTGTTTGACTTCTAAATGTTGTCATATAGCAAGACTCTGACATGGGACTTCTTATCTTCATAATCTATAAGCTTTTCCTTGGAGGCTCACATAATCCTGTGGTTTTGAATGCTGTCTCCAGCCTTGATAGAGCTCCCAGACTTAGCTCTTGCTCTCACCTTGTGATGTTCCTCCTCCCCCTTCACCTTCCACCATGAATAAAAGCTTCCTGAGGCTCTCACCAGAATCAGATGCCAGCAACACGCTTTCTGTACAGTCTGTAGAAATTAGTCAATTAAATCTCTGTTCTTTATACATTATCTAAACTCAGATATTCCTGTATAGCAATGCAAAAATTGACTAACACATATTGCGTCATGGATTAAAGACAATTTTTTCAAGAAAGGAAGTGTAGTCGACTGAATCAAATGCTCATATGTGGCAGGCAGTGTTTCTCTGGTCTCCTACGCCAATGAGACATGAGGCAGGGAATGGTCACTTTTTAAAAGTATAGATTAAGAAATTTTAACTTACCTTTCACATTTGGTTTATGGTGCATAGTGTATCCTTAAATGTATGGATTTTAAATACATATAGCAGTGGTTTCAAAAGTAATATTGCAATATTCAGCAAATTTTGTCTCTCATATATCTCTCAGACTCAAAGCTGATATACATAACTGCGTAACTAAAATATCCATATCAATATATAATAGACCTAAAAGATTTTCCCTTTGAAATAAGCTCTTCCTCCAGCCTTCTCCATTTCTGCAAGTAGCACCACCATTGGTGCAATTAAGCAAACCATCTATGAGTTATCATTAACTCTTTTTCCTTACATTTTGTGACAGATAATGTTGGTTACCTGTCCAATAACTACTTCCCTCTTCCGCATCCTGTCTTGCAGAGTCCATCACCCATAAGAGATACTAAAATTGCCAGAGTCAACCTGGCTTCTGCCCCCTTTATCACACAGCATAAATATGAATTTCAGTCACAGCCAATGAGTCCTGGAAGGAAGTTTGCACTGTAGCTTCTAGAGAAAAATATTTTTCATTAAAAAATAATTATAGGCTGGAGAAAAATATTTTTCATTAAAAAATAAGTATAGGCTGGGCGTGCTGGCTCATGCCTGTAATCCCAGCACTTTGGGAAGTCGAGGCGGGCAGATCACGAGTTCAGGAGTTCAAGACCAGCCTGGCCAACATGGTGAAACCCCGTCTCTACTAAAGGCACAAAAAATTAGCTGGGCATGGTGGCGTGCACCTGTAATCCCAGCTACTCGAGAGGCTGAGGCAGGAGACTCGCTTGAACCCGGGAGGCAGAGATTGCAGTGAGTCGAGATTGTGACACAGCACTCCAGCCTAGGGACAGAGCAAGACTCTGTCTCAAAAAGATTAAAAAAAAAAAAAAAGTGGAAAGAGAAAGATTATCCCTTCTTCCCTCTTCTGTAAATTGCCATGTATATATGAGATGTATCTGTATCAGCCATTTATGATTAGGAGAGAACAAGCCTAACAATCAAGTCAATAATTTTGACAATTGAAGTTGTAAAAAGACAGAAACATTCTGGATCCTTGGTTTTATTTATTAATTTGGAAAGCCCTGGTTCCATATTTCTTTTTTCAGAGATTGTTTAAGCCTGTTTCAATTAGACCTTTTTTTGCTGAATTTGAAAGTATCTTAAATGATGCACACACACACCATCTCCATGTTCTTTCAAATCTCTTGTGAAAAGATATTCTGAATTGATTTCTCTTCATCTCCTCTAATTCTCTAGGCCAAATCGCTGTCATCTCTAGCTTAGAATAACACAGCAGTCTCCTAAATGTTTCCTCTGCTTCCATTCTTGCTGCCAGTCAAATCACTACCCCACAGTTATAATTGTCTTTCTAAAAACATACATTATTATGTCACCTTCCTGCTTAAAACTCTCCAGGGCTTTCCAATTGCACTTAGGAATAAAATCTAAACTGCCTATTATAACCAGATCCTATGTAATCTGCCCTGGTGTACTTCACTTTGCCTTCTTCACTCTGCATTAGCCACGCTGGACATTTCTGCTTTCATCAATACGTCAAAATGTTTCTACCTTAATATTTTTCCATAAACATCCCCAATGTTTATAATGCTTTTTTCAATGACTTTATTTTTTTAAGTTATTGTGGTTACATAAGAGATGTATACATTTACGGGGTACATGTGATGTTTTGGTACAGGCATACAATGTATAATAATCAAATCAGGGTAACTGGGTATCCATCTCCTTAAGGATTTGTCTTTTGACATTTATACCTCAACTTACAACAGCACGTTCTCAAGAAAATTTTTCATGGCAATCTAATCTAAACTAGCCATCCAATCACTTTCCTTTATGGCACTTACTTTAATTATTCAAAAACTATTTACCACCGTTTGTTTTTGTTTGCCATAAATATTAAGCATTTTTTATTATATGTGAGAGGAAAACTTGCGTATATTGAAATCATGCCATAGTGCAACAACTAGAACTGGGCTTAATACAAGTGTTCAGTTTGTATTTTTAATTACAAAAACATGTTAAATTTCATCATTTTTCAGTCTTAGTTGTATTTATATATCAATAAGCTGGCTTTTTATGTGTTTTACTCACATTTTTGTGCTTAGGTAGTGTAAGTCAAACTCAGATAACTCCATCACCTTTGGATATATTAACAAAATTAGAAGCCTAGAAATTTGACTGGGTGTGGTGGCTCACGCCTGTAATCCCGGCACATTGGGAGGCCAAGGTGCACTGATCACCTGAGGTCAGGCATTAGAGACCAGCCTGGCCAACATGATGAAACCCCGTCTCTACTAAAAATACAAAAATTAACTGGGCGTAGTGATGGGCGACTGTAATCCCAGCTACTCGGGAGGCTGAGGCAGGAGAATCGCTTGAACCCAGGGTGCAGATGTTGCAGTGAGCCGAGATCACACCACTGCACTCCAGCCTGGGCGACAGAATGAGACTGTCTCAAACAAACAAACAGTCTCGAAATTTAAACACAGAATTTCTAGAATATGGTCCAGTATCTTGTGGCTTTTATTGTATTCTACTTAAGTACCAAGCCCAACATTTTTCAAGGAGCACCTTATACTTTTGCCCTGAAGGTCCTTAACTTGCAAATTGAAGTTCGTTCTATACTCATTTTCTGCTTCCCAGCTCCCTCTGCATCAAAATAGTGTAAGAGATTTCTCAATGGTTATACACTATTTCCTAAAAAAAAAAAAAAAAAATTCACTTTCTGGATTTTCTGAGGGAATGTTTTAATATAAATTAAATGAGGTTTTTAAAAAGGGTTTTGTTCTTTTATTTTTACATTCTCTGCTCTGGTTTCATAAAGACAATAACACTAAACATATTGCAAGAATATGCTTAATTTATTTAGAAATGAAATATGATTCTAACAAGATACTTAAATGAGCAAAGGTCCCTAAAATCTTAACTTGATTTCAGTATTACTAATGAAACATTAGTGGACTTCCTTTTATATTACCACTTGAAAATTGGAATATGATTTTTAGGTTTCAGTATACTACCACTTATTTCAAGGTTTTTCCAGAAGGCAGTCCATTCTTATAGCTCCACTGCTTTGCAAAATGTATGACATGGAAGAAATGTGTAGAAAACTTGATTGAATAGGACTATAGTGCTATGGTCTTTGCAATATTAGATACATGTATTTTTCTAAAACAGAAAGACAAACGAGGATTCTGGAAAGATGATGAAATAGAAAACACCAGAAATCTGTCTCCCTAGCTGGACAATTACACTGGCAGAATCTGTCTGACATAACTATTTCGGAACTCTGGAGCTTATTGACGACTTGCAAGTTCCAGGAAAAGTCTTAGATGCTAAATTGTGCCTAATTTCAGTCAACTTAAGCTTTTAGCACAGTAGTAGCTAGCAATCTCCTTCTACCCCATGGCAAGTAGGGGTAGCTGTGCCTATGTTCCTGCAGCAACCTGCATGCTGTTTGGCAGATCCAGGGTATGCAAAAAGAATCTGGTCTTCCAAATATCTGGGATCTGTGCTCTGATTGCTAATTGCTGCTTCTAATCATAGAGGTGCAGAAGAAGAGTTGACTGGCCATTGTTATTGCACCTCCTCCCTTGTTGCAAGCCCCTTCCCTTCTGGCTGAATGACTTACAGGGAATTTAAAGAGCTAATATTATTTTCACCCCCTCCTCTTCATTTTTCTTCTTTTTCCCTTTTGGAACCCAGATATTAAAGAATAGGACATTCAATAACAATTGCATATAAGGAAAAACTAGAAAGTGGTCATATATGCAGAGGAAAAGGCTCACAAAAAACTTGACAAAATCTTAAGTTTATACCTTAGGTTGATGCTCAGCACAGAAGTAGCCTACAACAATTCAAAATAAAAACAATAACAAAAAGCAGCAAATTCAGGGGAAGAGAGTGAATCTGATTTCTCGAATTTCTATGTTTTTAGATTAAAATGTCGTTTTCAACAAAATAATAAAAAGTAACATATGGTCTATTCAAAAGGAAAAATAAACAAAAACTGTCCCTGAAACAGACTTCATGACATCTCTTGGACAAAGACTTTAAAAGACATTTTTTAAAGTATGTTCAAAGAAATAAAAGAACATGTGGTTAAAGACAATGAGACAATGTATGAACAAAATGGCAATATAAATAATGGGTTAGAAAACCCACAAAAGTAGCCAAAAAGAAATTCTGAAACTAAAAATTGCAATACAATAATGAAAAATTCCCTAAAGGGACTTAAAGGCAGGAAGAAGAAAGAATCTACAAACTTGAAGACAATAAAAACAACTGGACCTGAGCAATAGGAATAGAAAAGGTTGAAGAAAAGCCACCAGAACCTAAGACACCTGTGGGACACCAGTAACAATGCATTGTGAGGGTCTCAGAAATATTTGAAAAATAATGGTTGAAAACTCCCCAAATTTGATTAAAGAAATTAACATCAACATCCAAAAAGTTTAACAAACTCCAAGTAAGATGAATTCAAAGAAACCCACACCAAGACACATTATAATCAAACTCTCAAAAGCCAGAGACAAAAAGAGAATCTTAAAACAAGAGAGAAGGGATTAATTACATACAAGCAATCTTCAATAAGATTATTTGCAGAATTCTCATCAGCAAATAATTTGAATATATCAGCCCACTGTCTTTTGATTTCAAAGTGCTAAAGAAAAAATATATACCCAGAATCCTATGTCCAGAAAAGCTGTCCTTTAGAAGTGTAGTTTAAATTAGGACATTTATATCAGAAAAGTTTAGGAGAGACACCAACGTTATATATTAATAAAAGATTTTCTTCAAGAAGAGGATATGAGTAATAAATATTTTCCCACCTCAAGACACACTATCAGAAAGAGATCTTGAAACAAGAACTGACATTTGAAAGGAGAAAGATACAGTTTTACAATAATAGTTGCAGACTTCAACACATCATTCTTGATAATGAATAGAAAAACCAAACAAGGTAAGGAAGGAAATCGAGGACTTAACACAATGAACTAGATCTATCAGATACATTCAGAAACACAGCAACAATAACATACACATTTTTTCTCAAGTGGATATGGAAAATTTTCTAGGGTAGACCATAGGTTAGGCCACAAATGAAGTCACAATAGATATAAAAAGATAGATAGCATACAAAGCTTCATCTGTGATTGTAAGATAATGTTAGAAATCGAAACAGAAGTAAACAAGAAACATTACAAATTTGTGAAAATTAAAGAAAACACTGTTAATCAATGGATCAAAGAAGTCACAGGGAAGATAGAAAATACAGACAGATGAAAACAAAATCACAATACAGATAATTCCTGGCTTATAATGGCTCCACTTACGATTTTTTAACTTTATGATCATGCAAAAGGGATACACATTCAGTATAATATTTAATTACATTAGATATTCAACATTTTATTATAAAATCGGTTGTCATTGATTTTGACTAACTGCAGGATAATGTAAGTGTTCTGAACATGTTTAAGGTAGGCTAGGCTAACCTATGATGTTCAATAGGTGATGTGTATTGATTGCCTTTTCTGCTTAGTTTAGACTTACAGTGGGTTTACTGGGACATTGTAAGTTAAATAGCTCACCTCTATACCAAAACTTATGGTACTCGGTAAAAGCTTTTATAAAGAAGAAATTGATGATGGGTACTCATACCTGTAATCCCAACACTATGTATGGGCAGCTGAGGTGGGAGGATCGCTTGAGCCCAGGAGTTTGAGACCAGCCTGGGCAACATAGGGAGACCACATCTCTACAGAAAAAAAAAAAAAAAAAAAAAAAAAAAAAATTAAAAATGAGCCAGGCAATGCAGTGTGTGCTGTGATCCAAGCTACTTGGGAGGCCGAGGCAGGAGGCTAACTTGAGCCCAGAAGGTCAAGGCTGCTGTGAGCCATGATTGCCTCTGCAATTCAGCCTGAGATACAGAGTAATAATGTCTCAAACTGTCTCAAAAGGGAGGAGGAGGAGGAAGGAGGAGGAAAAAAGAAGAAGAAGAAATGAAATTCATAGCTATAAACACTTTAAAAATCAAAACAAAAAAAAAAAAATCCCACAACATACAACCTAAGGAGCTAGAAAAAGACTACTAGTGGAAAGAAGGAAATTATAAAAATTAGAGACAAGTGGAAGAGATAATAGAAAATAATCAGAGAAAATTAATTATGTCAAAATTTGTTTCTTTGAAAACATTGGCAAAATTGACAAACCTTTACCTAATGGACTAAGAAAAAACAGAGAGAAAAATTAAATTACCAAAATCAGAAGTGAAAATGGGATATTACTATCAATTCTCCAGAAATGTAAAGGATTGTAAGAGAGTACAATGAACCTTTGTACATAAATTGGATAACCTAGATGAAATGAACAAACTCTTTAAAAAAACCTACCAAGACTACCTCACAAAGTAATAGAAAATCTGCATAGCTTTATAGCTACTAAGGAGATTGAATAATTCCTTTTTTGAAGACCTAATCAGTAATCTGCCAAAAAAAGAGAAAAGCTGATGGCTTCAATAGTAACTTTTTAAATAATTATTATACTTTAAGTTCTGGGGTACATGTGCAGAATGTGCAGGTTTGTTGCACCAGTTTTCATGGTGGTCTGCTGCACCCATCAATCCATCATCTACATTAGGTATCTCTCCTATTTAACAAACAACTAATATCAGTCCTTCTCAAACTTCTCTAAAAAATTTAATAGGAAAGACCACTTCCTAACTAATTCTATATGTTCAGATATAGACCCCGATATCAAAGCCAGACAAAGACACTACAAGAAAAGAAAATAACAGACCAATCTACTTGATAAACATTGATGAAAAATTCTCAACAAAATACAAGCAGACAAAATTCAGCAGCATATTAAAAGGATCATACACCATGACCAAGTGGGATATATTCATGGAATGCAGGATGATTCAACATTTAGGTCAATTAATGTAAGTACACATCATTAGCAGAAGGTAGGAAAAAATGCTTTAGCATCCTCAATTGATGCAGAAAAAACATTTGATAAAATCCACACCGTCTCATGATAAAAACACTCAACAAACTAGGAATAAAGGCAAATACCTGAACATTATAAAAGCCGTATATTAAAAGCCCTTGGCAAACATACTCAACAATGAAAAGTTGAAAGCTTTTCTTCTAAAAAGAAGAGAAGAATATCCACATTCACCACTTCCACATAGCACTGGAAGTTCTAGCCAAAAAAATTAGGAAAGAAAAAGGAAAGAAAAGACACCCAAGTTGGAAAAGAAGAAGTAAAATTGTTATGAGAAATATTTGGGACTGTAACATCCGCCCCCATACTGAGAAGGAATTGAACGACCAAAGAATGACTTCAGACAAGTCCAGCTTGAAGATTAGAAGAGTTTATTCGAACTCACATACAGGGCACTCCTGGATGGCAGCAGGACATCTCTAGAGATCTGTGCTGCATCTCATCTCTAAATTGCTTTTAAGCTAATTTTCTGCCTCTTTGCCTACTGTGGTTGAGCAATTAGACTGTTTTTCTTGGTAGACTCTCAGATACTCTCTGGGATGTTTGAGTTCTCAGGGACACCTGCTCCTCATTTGGGCCTCATGGCCTTGGCTCACTGCCGAGTCTTCAGGGTTCAGGCAATAGACATACATTAAGTATGTCCACTGTAGGTAACCTGGTGGGGGGCCCATTACACTAAAAAATTATCTCTGTTCACCAATAGTGTCCTTCCATAACATATCACCACTCTGTATTTATGGTACTTCTTTAACAGTATATTCATTATTCTTTAATAGTAGACCTGTTTTTCTTACTTGCTAGATTTTGATCTTCTTGAGGGCAGAGGTTAGATTTTATTTATTGCTTAAATTGCAAATTCTAAAACGTGCCTTGCAGTGTATCCATACAACAAATGCATGTTACATTGAAATATTTTAAATTAGATGTGAGACCCTGACAAAGGCAGTACACCATGGATTAATTGTGCCCATTTTGAACTGTATATAAACAAAATAATACAAAGTGTAATATTTCATGTCTGGCTTCTTTCACTATATATTGCATCAGTGAGACAGTGAGATGCATCCATGTTGTCATGTGTTCATTTGTGCTCATTTCCACATGCTATTTCATTGAGTACATATGCATCACTGTATTTCTTACACTGTCTATAGGTATTTGTATTGTGTTGAACTTGAGGCAATTACACAGGGTTGCTATTAACATTCGTGTATATATCCTTTGTCAGCATTTGTATACATTTCTGTTGGTATACACCTAGCAGTGAAATTGCTAAGTCATATGCTAGGTAGATATATCAAATAGTTTTCCAAATTTGTCAAACCCATCACTTTTTACCTAAAGGATTTTTCATCATTGAAGACCATTGTCTGATTAGATGGTAGATTAAATTAACATTAAATATCAAGAAATTATTGTTAATTTTGTTAAGTATGAGAATAGTGTTACAGTTATGTAAGGAAATGACATTTTGGGAATTGTATTTTTGTCTTTAATTACACAATTATGCCTTCAAGTATGCTATAAAACTATATAAATGAGGTGAAGAGTGATAAAAAAAAAGTGTCAAAATATAGATAATATTTTAGGTACATAATATGTTTTCTCTATACTTTTGTTCATTTTCGAAAAATTTCACAGCAAAGAGATGTATATTGATGGAAAATGAAGAAACAGAAAACTTCTAATTTGAAAATAATATTGTTATTCAGATATAGAATTATTAGATAGAATATTAGAACTAAAAAGATAATTCAGCCTGTGTCAAAGTGAAAATTGTACCATTCAAATTTCAACAGTGAAAGATGACTTTATTCAAAGCTTTGTTAATAGGGTAGAGAGGCCAGAATTCAGTCTGAGATCAACTCCATAGAATAAAAGGGATAGGTGCATTTTAAGAGCTTGGGTTGGGGGAATAGTAGGCTCTCTGTATTTGCTAGTTGGCTTTATTCAAAGAAAAAGTAAACTTTCTTGTATTGTGTTAATATCCTATTAACAAATAACTTACATGTGGACAAAAATAGTACTTTTAAATGCATATTATAATTGTTCCTTTCTACTAGCACAGTCTCTTTTAAAAAAGCAAATGAAATTTATATAAGATTCTACCATCAAACCTTTATTTTACAATTAGGCTTTTTTTTTTATTAGAACATAAAAAACTTTTTTAACATGAGAACATATGAAAATAAATTAAAGCAGTATTGACTCCTCACCCTTATTAGCATAGGATTAACTTTCAAAAAATGGAAATAATTTAGGAAACATCAATTCATTTTAACTCAGGAAAGAATTACTCTGTAAAATAATGGTGCCTCAAATAATAAATAAATGAATACTTAAAATTGGCATTTATTCCTTCAAGGCACATAAAATATGTAAAATTAAATCCAAGAAAAGGAGTAATTAAATATAATTAAAGGGAGTTTCAATGGTTAAGACAGAGGAAAATCTCCATTCTGCTTTTCAATTTATCATCATGTACTTACAAAAATATGACTGTTTCCCATTTATTTACACAAGTCTTTATATTTCTGAATTTCAGAAACCAGATGCTAAAAAGCCAAAGAATTCGGGCTTCTCTTAACATTACATAACACAGTTGTCCCTGGGGTACTTCAAACACTTACCTTAACTGATACAGAATCTCACTCAAGTAGCCTGGGGCTGTTCAAAGTTGTCTCTATGATTTCCGCTCTTCACCTTTTTACTTTCTTAAATTGTTTGAGCTAATATCCCCAATCCATTTCATCAAACCCAGGTGAGTCATTCATATTTCTCAACTTATTTTTTCACAGCACACAATATTCTGTATTATATCCAGGATTGCACGGTATATGGGGGGATAAATCACATTATGCACCCAAAGATTTCTGCTGTCTATAGGAATTGTCCACCTAAAGATAGAAACTGAGGCAACATTAATATAGAGAGTATATTTGGGCCAAAGTTGAGGATGGCAGCCTGGGAAACACTGGAAAGTGGTCTGGGGAAACAAAAGAGTGGCTCAATTCTTTAAGAAAAATGGATGAATCAGTAGAGGAAGTGATTATAAAAGTTGTTGGTCTGGCATGGTGGCTCATGCCTGTAATCCCAGCACTTTGGGAGGCCGAGGCAGGTGGATCACAAGGTCAGGAGATCGAGACCATCCTGACCAACATGGTGAAACCCCTTCTCTACTAAAAACACAAAAATTAACTGGGTGTGGTGGTGCATGCCTGTAATCCCAGCTACTCGGAAGGCTGAGGCTGGAGAATCTCTTTAACCCAGGAGGCGGGGGTTGCAGTGAGCCGAGATCGTGCTACTGCACTCCAGCCTGGTACAAGAGCAAGACTCCGTCTAAAAAAAAAAAAAAAAAAGTTGTCAGGAATTCTCGGTGGTTTACAGAAATCATTGATTAGTAATTGGCTATATATTGTTGAACTCATATCCATTTGAGGTATGAGTTATGGTGTCTAGCATGTGGCATTATTAGGTTAATTTATGACTGTTGGTGGTGACAGTCATAGCTCAAGGTGGAAGTGAGGTGTGGCTGGTATCACTTTTCAGTACCTCTCTGGGCCTGATCATTTAAAGGGGTTTGCATTCCTCAGATAAAATAATTCTTTCCTTTGTCAGAATCATTCTCAGTTTTATTATTTGTGGCTGCCTGGCTTCTATTCTACATGTTTACAAAGACTGTAATCTCAATACTTGACTCCTTTTGCTGTGTGTAATTTTCCCGAAGTGTAGCTCTTTTACTCTTGCTCCTTTTTATGGTCAATCCTAAATAATGAAATTCAGAAAATACGATCAAGTATAGAGTTTAATCAAGTGCAAAGCTTGAGGATGGCAGCATGGACACACCAACTCTAAATGAGTGGGGTCAATGTTCCAAAGTAGAATAATTACCCTGCCCTCAGTGTCTCCGTTAAAAAAAAAAAAAAAAAGAAGTGGAGAAATTAAGTTTTCACTCATAAAGGTAGAGAAAGAAATTTCATCAGGATTACAACATTTTCCATAGGAAACCAGATAATACCCACAATAATTTGATTAGTCACAGATCGCTACATTCCAAGGACAATTATTTTATTTTTCTGTGAGGAGGAGTAGTGATCTGAGGGGGTCTTATGCTGGGTGCCATTTTGTCTTAATAGTTTTCAGGGAAAAAATACAGCAGAAGTTGCAGCTGCATGCCATGTGACTCAGGCCACATAGCTACATTCCTCTTAAGGCTTCAGAATAATTTCAAGTTCCAACAGCTTTGTTTGAATTCTTTAATTTCAGAATTCAGTTTTGATATATCTGTATTCCTGATAAATATGTGTGTGTGTGTGTGTGTGTGTGTGTGTGTGTCTGTGTGTATATGTGTGTGTGTTTGTGAATTTTGTTTTGGACTGTAAGAGCAGATATGAGAATAAATTAATTTTACTCTTCAGATTTCAGCACAGTCTTCTCATCAATGTGTATAAAACCCTGTTCTAGTTAACTTGTGCTGTGTTATGGCACAGTGTGTTTACTTGGTTTTGTTTGGTCTATCAGACTCTGCTCTTCTCCCTTTGCATCCAATCGTCTCTCCCTTTTCTCACTTCTCATAGGAACCTACTCAAAGGTGTCTGGCTTATATCCTTGGATGTGAGATATCTTTGAAAAATATATTGGGTATAGTGAATGTCTGTGTCATATAATATGTCTGTGCATATTATAGTATAGGTATTTTCCTGTGTCCTGCCTTGAAAAATATATCAGAACTATTTTTTATGATCTACACAAGTTGTATGTATCTCCATCACAGTTAATTAAATTACAACATTGTATTTCAAAGAGGGCCTTGCCACATTTAATCATTTCTGTAAGGAAAACTGAGTAACTACATTCTGCACTCCACAATCCAAATAGTGTTAGAACTTAGGTGTTTCTGTAAGAGATTTTTCTCAAGTATATAACTGAGAGTCAGAATACTAGTTCCTAGGGTTTATGCTTACTTATTTTCTAAGAACTATCAGATTGCCTCCAAACGGTAGCAATGGCCTACACTCCCACCAGAAAAGTATGAGCTCCTATTTTCACATCTTAGATGGTAAGTCATCTTTACCTACTTGATTTGGTCAATAGAGTGCACAATGGTATCTCATTGTTACTGACATTTACATTTTTCTGATTACTAAAGAAATTGCAGTTATTTTCATCCACTTAAAATTATTCTGTGAATTGCATATTCAAATTCTTTCCCTAACTTTCTTTTAAAATTTTTATCTTCTCGTTAATTTTGGAGTTAATTATACTTAAAATATTTTATTAGGTTTAGCTGCTAAAATATCTTCTCCCAATGTGCTAACATTTTTCCATTAAACTTCCCTATAGTTTCCATTGCTTAGAAGTATTTTATTGTTTTCTCTGATGTGTATTTTAATTTTTAAAAGTGTAAAAAAGTTATATGGATGGATAAATAATTGGTTCATGTTGAAAGAAATCTATGTATATTTTATATATATAAATATATAAAGGTATATATTTATACATATATATATAGTCTGTGGGGGTTGGTATGTGTTTAGGAACGAAAAACCTCAAATGAATGAGAGAAAATAAAAACCATCTTTGCCTCAAAAACATTTCTTAAACCATTTAAATTTGTAATTAATGCCTTTCTCTTACTGGATATTATTGGTAAATTATTTTTTGAAAAATGTTCAATAAGCTTTTTCAGCACCAATGAGGTCATAAAAGTGCATATTTAATGAGAAATTATATACTGAGTTAAAATATTTTGAGAAACACATGATAAATATGTAAAGTGCTGAAAATATTTGTTGACATTTACCAACCCCCCGGGCACTAATATGGTGATATCACTGGCTACATGAAAGACGGAAGACACAGATTTATTGCAAAAACATCAGATGTACTTTTTAAAATAACAGGCATTTAAGATACTGTTCCTGAAAATAAAAATTTAACAGAGGCAGTTGCAGAAGGCTCATTTACGTAGTACTGTGTAAAGCGTGGCTTTTCAATTATTATTTATTCTACCAAATTAAATTGGTTCATTTTTGACACTGTGTGTGTGTGTGTGTGTTTGCACTTATAGAAAATGTGATGACTCAGGACTAAGAAACTCAATCAAAATCGCTCAACTACATGGAAACTGAACAACCTGCTCCTGAGTGACTACTAGGTACATAACGAAATGAAGGCAGAAATAAAGATGTTCTTTGAAATCAATGAGAACAAAGATACAACATACCAGAATCTCTGGGACACATTTAAAGCAGTGTGTAGAGGGAAATTTATAGCACTAAATGCCCACAAGAGAAAGCAGGAAAGATCTAAAATTGACACTCTAACATCACAATTAAAAGAACTAGAGAAGCAAGAGCAAACACATTCAAAAGCTAGCAGAAGGCAAGAAATAACTAAGATCAGAGCAGAACTGAAGGAGATAGAGACACAAAAAACCCTCCAAAAAATCAATGAATCCAGGAGCTGGTTTTTTGAAAAGATCAACAAAATTGATAGACTGCTAGCAAGACTAATAAAGAAGAAAAGAGAGAAGAATCAAATAGACGCAAAAAAAATGATAATGGGGATATCACCACCGACCCCACAGAAATACAAACTACCATCAGAGAATACTATAAACACCTCTACGCAAATAAACTAGAAAATCTAGAAGAAATGGATAATTTTCTGGACACTTACACTCTCCCAAGACTAAACTAGGAGGAAGTTGAATCCCTGAATAGACCAATAGCAGGCTCTGAAATTGAGGCAATAATTAATAGCCTACCAACCAAAAAAAGTCCAGGACCAGATGGATTCACAGCCAAATTCTACCAGAATTAAAAGGAGGAGCTGGTACCATTCCTTCTGAAACTATTCCAATCAATAGAAAAAGAGGGAATCCTCCCTAACTCATTTTATGAGGCCACCATCATCCTGATACCAAAGCCTGGCAGAAGACAAAACAAAAAAAGAGAATTTTAGACCAATATCCCTGATGAACATTGATGCAAAAATCCTCAATAAAATACTGGCAAACCGGATTCAGCAACACATCAAAAAGCTTATCCACCATGATCAAGTGGGCTTCATCCCTGGGATGCAAGGCTGGTTCAACATATGCAAATCAATAAACGTAATCCAGCATATAAACAGAACCAAAGACAAAAACCATATGATTATCTCAATAGATGCAGAAAAGGCCTTTGACAAAATTCAACAACTCTTCATGATAAAAACTCTCAATAAATTCGGTATTGATGAAACGTATCTCAAAATCATAAGAGGTATTTATGAGAAAGCCACAGGCAATATCATACTGAATGGGCAAAAACTGGAAGCATTCCCTTTGAAAACTGGCACAAGACAGGGACGCCCTCTCTCACCACTCCTATTCAACATAGTGTTGGAAGTTCTGGCTAGGGCAATCAGGCAAGAGAAAGAAATAAAGGGTAGTCAGTTAGGAAAAGAAGAAGTCAAACTGTCCCTCTTTGCAGATGACATGATTGTATATTTAGAAAACCCCATTGTCTCAGCCCAAAATCTCCTTAAGCTGATAAGCAACTTCAGCAAAGTCTCAGGATACAAAATTAATGTGCAAAAATCACAAGCATTCTTATATACCAGTAACAGACAAACAGAGAGCCAAATCATGAATAAACTCCCATTCACAATAGCTTCAAGGAGAATAAAATACCTAGGAATCCAACTTACAAGGGATGTAAAGGACCTCTTCAAGGAGAACTACAAACCACTGCTCAGTGAAATAAAAGAGGACACAAACAAGTGGAAGAAAATACCATGCTCATGGATAGGAAGAATCAATATCGTGAAAATGGTCATACTGCCCAAGGTAATTTATAGATTCAATGCCATCCCCATTAAGCTACCAATGACTTTCTTCACAGAATTGCACTGGGAATTTACCTGATGTAAATGACGAGTTGATGAGTGCAGCACACCAACATGGCACAAGTATACATATGTAACAAACCTGCACGTTATGCATATGTACCCTAGAACTTAAAGTATAATTTAAAAAAAAAAAAAAAAGAATATCTAATACACTAAAAAAAAAAAAAAGAAAGAAAGAAAGTGTGATGATAGCTATTGATGTGTTAGATCCATTACCAGAAGAATCCAGCAAAAAATTACATGGTGCTAGTAAGTCAATATCATCAGATGCTGGGAACAGAAAGACAGTTGATTCCATTAATAAATAATTTGTTTTATCCAACATATGGAATCAAACAGAAAGTTTGATTCAGTCAGAAATATCTACTATTTTTGTGACTGATATTTGAAATTAAGATGTTCAATGTTGAATCTAAAGCTGTTTTTTTTCATAATGATATAAATACAAATTTGAAGGAAAAAAATATAATGCTCTAAACATTGTTCTTGCAAACTTCAGAAGCTTCTGAGCAAAATGTTCTTGGAATTTTAGTGCAAAAAATTTTATAAACAGAACTGAAGAAGCAGCAATCCTCTACCAATCAAAACAAAAGTTGTAGTAGTAAAAGATGTATACTTATATAAGCAGAGAATATTTTAAAGAAGACTTTATACACAATCAATACTACAGTACATGATTTCACCTTTTCTACTTATATTAAAGGACATTTAAACTTTTTTTTTTTTTTTTTTGAGACAGAGTTTCCCTCTGTTGCCCAGGCTGGAGTGCAGAGGCACAATCTCGGCTCACTGCAACCTCTGCCTCCTGGATTCAAGAGATTTGCCTGCCTCAGCCTCCCGAGTAGCTGGAATTACAGGTGCTACCACCATGCCTGGCTAGTTTTTATATTTTTAGTGGAGACGGGGTTTCACCATGTTGATCAGGCCGGTCTCGAACTCCTGACCGGTGTTCCACCGGCCTCAGCCTCTCAAAGTGCTGGGATTACAGCCGTGAGCCTCCGCACCAGGCCAGAACATTTAAACTTTTAAAAGTTATATGTAAATTGATTTTTCTACAATGACATTAAACATTTTTTTGGTAAATATTTTCTCTAAAAATATGGAGGCATTTTGTTCAAACTATGTTATAAATCTTTAAGTATTCACAAAAATTGAGAAAAACCTATCTTTTGATGACTTTTATTATAATTATTGACATTAAACTTAAAAAATGAAAATATTAGACTATATTTCTTTAAAATTCCGGTAGAAAATAAATTATATGTAAAAATATATGTAATGTAATAAAATTAAGGCCTATGTTAAGCAATACCTAAATCTGATAAAACTTTAAATGATCAAAATGATAGAAAATTAGTTGGCTTATTTTATCTTGTAAATATACTTTTTGAAGAAAAGTACCCTCAATGAAGGTAAAATGATAGTGCCTATAAAAATATTTCGGCTGAAATGTTAACATATTATAGTGAAAAAAGAAAACACGAGGAAGAAGTGCCAAGATGGCTCACTAGAAGCAGCTAGTGCATGCTGCTCTCGTGGAGAGGAGACAGAGTGGCAACTAACCACTGTGTCTTTAAGTGGATCATCCAAGTGGCCATGTTGAGATTCATCAAGGAAGCCATGGAAACCCATGAAGAGCAGGGAGGAGTGAGGCAGGACAGTCACTCACCTGGGATTGTCACAGAGCCAGGGAGGCTCCCTACTGCAGGGAAAAGGTGAGTGAGTGACAGCCCTTGGAGATCCACACTTCTGCCATAGACCTTTGCAATCCTGGGCACGGGAGATCCCCCTGACCCTTCTCGACTTCCAGACCAACATGGAAGGCTGCCTAGGGATTGGTCAGAGCCACGACTCAAGCCCACAATGAGCGCAACAAGCCTTGGATCTTTGAGCACCCTGGTGCTAGCTGCCATAGCCCCGCCAACTAGGTAGACCAGGCTTTATTTGCATGCCCCTAGGATAGGGGTCACATTCACGGTGCTGGGAAGTGGATGGAATTGGGCCCTGTCTCCTCTGCACCTTGCTAAGCAAGGCCCATTGGTCTGGTCCTCAGAATAGCCACCTTGCCTTTACTTGAGCACTCTGGCTGGTTGTGGGCCTGCATTTCTCTGGGACAGAGCTCCCAGAGGTAACCAACAGGCCCACTGTAATTGCCATTGCCACAATCCCTGCCCCTGCTGCCCTAAGGCTGAGGAGGGAACAAAGAGCCTGAATGAATGGTTGTATGAGAGCTGCACACAGCAGCTTCCAGACAGAAAGATGGCCAGACTGCTTTCCATGTGGGTCCCTGCCCCTGCTGCTCCTCACTGGGCAGGGTCTCCTAGCTGGGGCCACCACCCCTACCTAATCACTGCAGTTGGTAGTGGCTCTGCATTTCTCTGGGATACAGCTCTCAGGGACAACTGACCACCCCTCTGCTATTGTCACTGCTGCAGTAAGGCTCTTACTCTTCCCAGGCTAAGGAGGAAACAATGACTGATTCTTTTGCACATAAACAGCATGAGGACCCACCCTACAAAGAACATGCCAGACTGTCTTCCTTGCAATCCCTGGTGGCCCCTGCTGCTCTACACCAGTCACGGCCCTCTGACTTGGGCTTGCAGCACAGCTGCCTCACCCCCAGCTGATCACCCCAATCAGCCATGATTCTACAATTCTCTGGTGTAGAACCGCAGAATCAGCTGACAGACCCCCTGACATTACCACTGCTGCATTCCCCACCCCTGCTGCCCACAAGATGGGGGGGGAACAAAAAGCCTGAGCTTGTTCCAGGGCTGCAGTGCATAGCTTGGGAGTGCTGAACTGAGATCTGTGGCTGGAATTTGAGCAGAATTGGAGCCCACACTCTCAGAGCACTGAGAAGGGTGAGTCATGAGGGCTGCCTTGGGAGCAAGGCATTCCTACCTCTCTGCAGGACCCGCCTGGAAAAAGCGTGGCCTACCTCCTTGCTGCGACTGTTGCCTGAGGGAGCCCCATGGCCTGGAACACCTAAAGAAAGAAATGTGGATGTAGTGTCAGTGATCAGAGCTGCTTGCCAGGGCCCAGTAGCAGACCTGGTGAGAGGGTCATCCTGCTGTCTCCTGATACGTCTCCCTGCTATAAGTTACCAGACTGACTGTCAGGGTAGAGCAGTGCTTGTGTTCAAGTAACCCTGATTTTGCTTAATAATGACCCCAAAGGGCAAGAGTAGTGATGCTGGCAATTCAGATATGCCAAAGAGAAGCCATCAAGTGTTTTCTTTAAGTGAAAAGGCAAAGTTTTTAACTTAATGAAGAAGGAACAAAATTTGTGAAGAAAAAAATGTATGCATAGCATATATAGGATTCTGTACTATCTGCAGTTTCAAGGATCCACTGGGGCTCTTGAAAAGTATCCCCTGCATATAAAAAGAAATTACTGTACAAGTAAATAAGAGATCAGAAAAACTGAAGCCTTATCACCTAAAAGTGTCAGAATTATCAGAGATTATCTCTGGCACTTTTAGAGATTATAACACTGAGCTGGAAAAACAACTGCAAATTTAAAATAAAAAATTGGCATCCTGAAAACTATAGCAGGAATGACTTCTAAATACCAAATATAAATTGCACACAAACAGTATTGACAGCTAAACTCTGCATGTGTCGGGGAGGCTGCTAGGGGCACAAGAAAAACAAAACATAAATCACAACAGGCAGAAGAAAAACAATCTTTTCTTGAAAAATACATAAGGAAACTCAGTAGAATAACAACATAATCAAATTTGAAGGAGAGAAAAGATTATTTAAAAATGACTGAAAATAAACAGAACCTCAGAGACCTGTGGGACAATATAAACCAGACTAATAGTTGTTCAAATTGATTTTCAGAAAGCGAGAAGAGAAAAGGAAAGAAAAAAATACTTGAAGTAATAATGGCTGAAAACCTCCTAATTTTGTGGAACACATTAATTTACAGATCCAAGAAGCTCGACAAATCCCAAGCAGGATAAACACAAAGGATCCAATGGGGGAACATCACAGTCAAATTGCTGAAAGACAAACAGAAAAAGAAATTCTTGAATCCACACAAAGAAAAATTAAATTGTTCAAACAGAACAATAGTAAAATTAATAGATAACTTATTAGTAACCATAAAAGCTAGAAAACATTGGAATGACTTTTTTTCAAAAGGATAAAGGAAGAATGAAAACATGTAACTGAGAATTTGATATCCTTCAAAAATGTAGGCAAGTAAAGCCATTTTTAGAAGAATAAAAGGTAAGTTTCTAGAGAAAGTATATTTCATGAGAAGGTGACTCAGATGTACAAGCTGATGAAAGGGAGTTTTGGGGAAGGAGATATTTTTAGGTTAATGGATAGATTTCATATTGTGATTGTGGTAATCAAGTAAATATGTATACATTAGTCAAAACTCAGCAAATTGAATACCTAATATGTTATTGAATGTAAATTATACCTCAATAAGAAATGCTGCAATGAGAAAGGCACTCAGATAGGTGTGATTGGGTGGAGTTCATAATTTGTTTCTTACTGTGAAGTAAGAAAATAATTTTATGTCACTATTTACACCATTATTCTTCCAAGAACCCTGACAGAATCTGGAATAATATTTACGCTGGAGCTAGAATTATATTAAAAAATGCCAAGAATGAGAGTCCAGTGTAATTATAAACAGGAAAGTAATAAATATTTGAATAAGTGACATTTCTTTAGGATAGGATATTTATTATTTAAAACCATTTTGACTGGATAATTTGATGTAGATAAATCATTAGTCTTTTAATGGGCATTGGAAACACAATCGTCAGTTTGTTGCATAACTAGATGAATTTAAAATGTATAGTTTAGTGGACAGAGTTTTCTCATTAGGGCTTTAAATTGGAAAGCTGAAACTTTTAGCTTTAAAAATAATTTAGAAAATTATTAAAAATCCTACCAAGATGGGCCGGGTGCAGTGCTTCATGCCTGTAATCCCAGCTCTTTGGGAGGCCAAGGCGGGCAGATCACGAGGTCAAGAGATCAAGACCATCCGGGCCAACATGATGAAACCCCGTCTCTACTAAAAATACAAAAATTATCCGGGTATGGTGGCACACACCTGTAATCCGAGCTACTCGGGAGGATGAGGCAGAATTACTTGAACCCGGCAGGCGGAGGTTGCAGTGAGCCGAGATTATGGCACTGCACTCCAGCCTGGAGACAGAGCAAGACTCTATCTAAAAAAAAGAGAAAATTCTAGTAAGACAAGAGAAGACAAGAGGAATTGAAGAAATTAAATCCCGAGGTTTATCTGTGGGATATAGTAAAAGAGAAAGTGACAATTGCTCTAGAATTTAATGAATACAACTTTATCAATAGGTTAAAAAAATAATAATAAAGAAAAATATGGTAAAGGAAAGGAAATTTGAAAGTTGATATTAATACTTTTTAAATGGTCAAAACTCATTGTTTAGGTTATTGTCTATATTTTAAAATGATTGAAGCACTTAAAACAATCTTGTATATTAGAAATTTTAAAAGTTTGAAACATTTGTTATATAAAAAATTTTTATATGTTCGAAAAAGTCTGATTTATGGAAATTCTATGTATTATTTATTAGCTCTATTCTTGTACCTATTTAGAAAAAGTATTTTTAGCATGCTAATAAATTTACTCAGTAGATATAAAACTAATAGTAGTGATAGAATAATGATCGTGAAAGAACTATTAATAATTGCTCCATGCACCTAAATATTTTTGGGGAAAATATAAAAATAAAGCAGATATATACATATATATATATATATAAAATAATTATAAGAGTAGAATATTTTTGTTTTTTTCCGTTGTATCTGGAACTGTTCAAGGTCATCTACATACATTAACTTCTTCAGGCTTTGGGGCTGGCCTGTGACTGACCATCATTGCATATGTAAAGCTGAGGCACAGAAAGGTTAGGTGGTACACTCAAATGATATAACTATTTCATTAGACCAAATAATGTCAGAGTAAAGGTTGAGATAAAAGGCCTCGGAAATATAGCTTATTAAGTTAAAAATGTATTTAAATACTACTAAATTAATCTTATGCACCAACAATGTTGATAAGAAATATTAATAAGTTAAAGTCTCTTTACACTAAAATGTTAAAGAAGTCATGATAATTTTAATACACGTATGCTAAAGGAAAGGTAATTAAAAGAGAAATTGAAGTTTAATGGCCATGTTAGTCCTTTTTCTCATATTTACTGTAGAACTCACTGAGAGCAGGTAGCTCTTCCCAGAGGCACCATGAAGGTGAGGGCATAGCATCTTGACCTCCTCCCCGGAGGAAACCACTGACCTTTCTGAGATATGGAAGTAGAAAGTCCAAGGGTGGTACCGTAAGGTAAATTCAAGTGGAGAGGCCTCCTTTCTCTGATTTAATACAACATAAACAATTAAAATATCTGTATCAGCAACAACTTAAACTAGTTAATACTTGAAAATTTCACATACAAAGACCACCCCTACAAAACTCAGTCTGCTAAAAATAGATTATTGGACACAGATAAGTGACAAAAACCATACTATTTGTTTAGATAGCCAGTAATAAACAGTAACTGCTTTAGCTTAAATATTTTTAAAGTTTTCAATATTTGACACATTAAAAAACAAAATTAAAGAGTAAAGAAAAAATTTGAAGAAGGAAAATTACTAATGAAAGCTTTTAAAAATTCTTTATATAAGAATTGATCTTCACTTTTTATCTTCCTTGGTAGGTGACTTTACATTTTTATTAGAAGTAAATGGAGTTTTTCCAAAACCTTCCCCACAAGATATAAAACATTTTTTAATATTTAAATGTCTAAAATTTAAACAAAAATAATAATGAAAAGTAAAACTTAATTTTACTTTTTATTATTATACTTTAAGTTCCAGGATACATGTGCAGAATGTGCAGTTTTGTTACATAGGTATACATGTTCAATGGTGGTTTGCTGTATCCATCAACCTGTCATCTACATTAGGTATTTCTCCTAAAGCTATCCCTCCCCTACCTAGCCCCCCATTCCCTGATAGGCCCTGATGTGTGATGTTTCCCTCCCTGTGTCCATATGTTCTCATTGTTCAATTCCTGCTTATGAGTGAGAACATGCGGTGTTTGGTTTTCTGTTCTTGCATTAGTTTGCTGAGAATGAGGGTTTCCAGCATCATCCATGTCCCTGCAAAGGACATAAACTCATCCTTTTTTATGACTGCATAGTATTCCATGGTGTATATATGCCACATTTTCTTTATCCAGTCTATCATTGCTGGGTATTTGAGTTGGTTCCAAGTCTTTGCTATTGTGAATAGTGCCACAATAAACATACGTGTACATGTGTCTTTATAGTAGAATGATGTATAATCCTTTGGGTATATACACAGTAATGGGATTGCTGGGTCAAGTGATATTTCTAGTTCTAGATCCTTGAGGAATCGCCACACTGTCTTCCACAATGGTTGAACTAATTTACACTCCCACCAACAGTGTAAAAAGCATTACTATTTCTCCACATCCTCTCCAGCATCTGTTGTTTCCTGACTTTTTAATGATTGCCATTCTAACTGGCATGAGATTGTATCTCATTGTGATTTTGATTTGCATTTCTCTAATGACCAGTGATGATTAACTTTTTAAAATATGTCTGTTTGCTGCATAAATGTCTTCTTTTGAGAAATGTATGTTCACATCCTTTGCCCACTTTTTGATGGGGTTTTTTTTGTTTGTTTGTTTGTTTGTTTGTTTTTGTTGTTAATCCGTTTAAGTTCTTTGTAGATTCTGGATACTACTTTGTCAGTGAGATAAATTGCAAAAATTTTCTACCATTCTGTAGGTTGCCTGTTCATTCTGATGATAGTTTCTTTTGCAGTGCAGAAGCTCTTTAATTTAATCACATCCCATTTGTCTATTTTGGCCTTTGTTGCCATTGCTTTTGGTGTTTTAGTCATGAAGTCTTTGCCCATGCCTATGCCCTGAATGGTATTGCCTAGGTTTTCTTCTAGAGTTTTTATGGTTTTAGGTCTTATGTTTAAGTCTTTAATCCATCTTGAGTTAATTTTTGTATAAGGTGTAAGGAAGGGATCCAGTTTCAGCTTTCTACATATGGCTAGCCAGTTTTCCCAACACCATTTATTAAATAGGGAATCCTTTCCCCCTTGTTTTGTTTTGTCAGGTTTGTCAAAGATCAGATAGTTGTATATGTGTGGCATAATCTCTGAGGCCTTTGTTCTGTTTCATTGGTCTATCTATCTGTTTTATTACCCATACCATGCTGTTTTGGTTACTGTAGCCTTGGAGTATAGTTTGAAGTCAGGTAGTATGATGCCTTCAGCTTTGTTCTTTTTGCTTAGGATTGTGTTGGCTATGTAGACTCCTTTTTGGTTCCATATAAAATTTAAAGTAGCTTTTCCAATTCTGTGAAGGCAGTCAATGGTAGCATGATGGGGATAGCATTGAATCTATTAATTACATTGGGCAGTATGGCCGTTTTGATTATATTGATTCTTCCTATGTATGAGCATGAATGTTTTTCCATTTGTTTGTATCCTCTCTTATTTCCTTGAGAAGTGGTTTGTAATTCTCCTTGAAGAGGTCCTTCACATCCCTTGTAAGTTGGATTCCTAGGTATTTTATCCTCTTTGTAACAATTGTGGATGGAAGTTCACTCATGATTTGGCTCTCTGTTTGTCTGTTACTGGTGTATAGGAATGCTTGTGATTTTTGCACATTGATTTTGTATCCGGAGACTTTGCTGAAGTTACTTATCAGCCTAAGGAGATTTTGGGCTGAGATAATGGGGTTTTCTAAATATACAATCATGTCATCTGCAAACAGGGACAATTTTACTTCCTCTTTTCCTACTTGAATACCCTTCATTTCTTTCTCTTGCCTGATTGTCCTGGCCAGAACTTTCAACACTATGTTGTTTAGGAATGTTGAGAGAGGGCATCCTTGTCTTGTGCCAGTTTTCAAAGGGAATGCTTCCAGTTTTTGCCCATTCAGTATGATATTGGCTGTGGGTTTGTCATAAATAGCTCTTATTATTTTGAGATAGGTTCCATCAGTGCCTAGTTTATTGAGAGTTTTTAGCATGAAGGGCTGTTGAATTTTGTGAAGGCCTTTTTGCATCTATTGAGATAATCATGTGGTTTTTGTCATTGGTTCTGTTTATGTGATGGATTACATTTATTGATTTGCATATGTTGAACCAACCTTTCATCCTAGGAATGAAGCCAACTTGATTATGGTGGATAAGCTTTTCATGTGCTGCTGGATTCAGTTTGCTGGTATTTTACTGAGGATTTTTGCATGGATGTTCTTCAGGGATATTGGCCAGAAATTTATTTTTTTGTTGTGTCTCTGACAGGTTTTGGTATCAGGATGATGCTGGCCTCGTAAAATAAGTTAGGGAGTATTCCCTCTTTTTCTGTTGATTGGAATAGTTTCAGAAGGAATGGTACTAGATCGTCTTTGTACCTCTGGCAGAATTTGGCTGTGAATCCACCTGGTCCTGGACTTTTTTTGTATTGGTAGGATATTAATTGCTGCCTCAATTTCAGAACTTGTTATTGGTCTATTCAGGGATTGGATTTCTTCCTCGTTTAGTCTGGGAACGGTGTATGTGTGGGGGAATTTATCTGTTTCTTCTAGAAATCCTAGTTCATTTGCATAGATGTGTTTATAGTATTCTGTGATGGTAGTTTGTATTTCTGTGGGACCGATGGTGATATCCCCTTTATCACTTTTTTATTGCATCTGTTTGATTCTTCTCTCTTTTCTTCTTTATTAGTCTGACTAGTGGTCTATCTATTTTGTTGATCTTTTCAAAAATCCAGCTCCTGGATTCACTGATTTTTGAAGGGATTTTTGTGTCTCTATCTCCTTTGGTTCTGCTCTGATCTTAGTTATTTCTTGCCTTCTGCTAGCTTTTGAATGTGTTTGCTCTTGCTTCTCTAGTTCTTTTAATTTTGATGTTAGGGTGACTAGCTTAGATCTCTCCTGCTTCCTCTTGTGGGCATTTAGTGCTGTAAATTTCCCTCTACACACTGCTTTAAATGTGTCCCAGGGATTCTGGTACACTGTGTCTTTGTTCTCACTGGCTTCAAAGAACATCTTTATTTCTGCCTTCATTTTGTCATTTACCCAGTAGTCATTCAGGATCAGACTGTTCAGTTTCCATGTAGTTGTGTGGTTTTGAGTGAGTTTCTTAATCCTGAGTTCTGATTTGATTGCACTGTGGTCTGAGAGACTGTTTGTTATGATTTCCGTTCTTTTGCATTTGCTGAGGAATGTTTTACTTCCGATTATGTGGTCAATTTTACATGTAACTATCTGTAACAAGCTCTAGGAGGTCACCTAGTGGGGTCTCTCAGATTATCTTCCCTGTTATGCTCACATGACCTATCTTATGTCCCATGGGAAAAGAGACTATGTCTTATGAGCATTTCAATTTCTTTTTTTTATATACTAACCAAGTCTATCAGAAAAGCAGATTCAATTACATCAATATGAAGAATTGAAATGATTTTATTCCTCAATGTGGATTGCCTGTTTTAACTGCCAGCGACTGACAGATTGACTTCATAGGTGAGGTACATAAACTGATCAGTAAAATTCAAAGGACAGCAAGTCTTGCATTCCTAATTTACTTTTAAGGCATAGTGAACAGATTTTGGAGATCAAATTGACTAACATTCATTATGACATATTCTCAAAAGAAGTCAAAATCTTTACCATAAATTTTATGGCTCTGAAGTCTACACCAAACAGAGAACTAGAAGTGGCCCTGATTATTTCAGCAAAGCTTCTATGGATGGGTACATGATCTTATGGAACTTGTAGATAACCAGTGAATAAATAGCATCATAGTATTAGGATCTTCTAAATTGTTTCAGAAGGTCAGGTCCAACATCTTTGATCTTCTTATTTTTCTATCTTCTAATTAAATTCTGGCCCTGAAAATTTGTATGGAAGCCCTGTGGGACTAAACAATATCAGATGGTAGCAACAGTTCACAGGGCATCATGTGCCAGTAACGAGGAACATAGACACCTCTGTCCCACTGTACAGAAGTTCCTTACTCAGTGGAATTCGTTTCTTATTTATTATCAAATACATATAATAGCATCATCACTAAAACATACTGCACAAAGAGCCTTCCTACTCTACCTCGAACACTGGCACTCAAGACTTCATCATAAAAGTTACCTTGTAAAGATGTGGATCTCATCTGTCTTGGAGAAGCAAGTATTTGAAAATTACTCTGTAACTTGTGCTCCTGGTAGTCAATAAGTATGTTTTGAGACTAAAGTAGTTCTTGAGGTTTATACTTCCAGTTGAGTAAGGAATTGATCATGAAAGCCTGAAAAACTGTGCCATGATACAGTCCAGATATCTACTATGTGGAATAGAATGAAAGAGAGTTGAAGAAATCTTATTTTTGACACTTTAATTACCATCATTATATTTATCTTTTACTAGTTTAATAGTTTTTGGTTCCCTGATTGATTCATTCCATCTGCCCTTAAAACTTCCTCTGAGACCTCAGATAAGGGATATAGTCCTAATTGAAGGGAGCCTTAGTTTCTAGATAGCTCTTGTGCAGATGCCTGTTGTTCAGAATAAGTATGATATTCATCACCTTTACAGAACTGATACTGTCTGGAGCACTTTTTTATTCACTGTTTTTTAAAAATTGTATTGTACTTTATGATTTCCCATTTAAGAGAATTCTCCACAACTGTCAAGATAAGTCTTTAATAAAGCAAGCAGTTATGAGGCTACTCTCTTTTTGGGAAAATTACTTATCACTTGAACTTGTTGGATTTAAATCTACAATGATCCTCCAGAAGAAAAATAATGGGGAAAACAAAGTTAAACACATAATCCAAAGTAAATCAGAGCGCCTTTAGGAGCTTACATGTTTTTCTTAACACTGCTTAAAGTGTAAGGTTGGTGAGAATGTAATCATTTTTTACCTTGATCTGAGCCATTTCTACCTTAGTAAATCCAGTTACTGGATTTGTGCTCATACTATACAGATCATAGCTTGGTTTATATTACTATTTCTGTCAGTCTATCCTTCTGGAACAAAAATTATCTTAATAGTTACCTAAATATATTGCTTTGTATCAAATATTTCAGCCATGTAAATAGCGCAGTATGACCATAAATAAACAGGAAGTTAATTGTGGTATTGATGCCCAATAGTTTGTGCAAAGTCATAGTGGAAAATTGCAGATTTCAATTCCATTATTATTATATCTTGGATTACTCAATTGCAAGTCTCTACACCTTTAATTTTTTTTAAAAAAAAGACCCTTTGAATTTTCTAGTTCTATTTTTTTTACTGATATGTCAATATTTATTAAGCACCTACTGGAACACACACTGTTCTAAAGTGCTGAGATTTGGCACTGAGCAAAGCAGACCACCTCTCCATCATCTGGAAGATTGCACTCTTGGCAGAGGAGTGGTAGGGGTGGGAAAGAAGACAGCAGACAGTATGGGAGCTAGTGATAAATGCAATAAAGAAAATAAAGGACAAAAGAGGATAAAGAGTGATGGGAATATTATTTTATACAGGGAACTCAGAGATAAGGAGAAAAGATAACGCCTCTTTTGATACCAGGATTTACAAAGAGTTTAACAACAGATATTTCTAAATGCCATTAATGAAACTATCAATAGCCTTTCAATGACAGCAAAAGCAGTTTTACTTTTTTAAAAACAATTTTCTTTTTCATTTTTCCCAAATACAAAATGTTCTTATTCACTTGTGCAGATTAAAACTCAAAATATTTTTGTTGTGACAATGCCACAACAGTTAAAGAGTGTGTGTGTAGAATATTTTTTCATTGTAAATTGAATAAAGGAAGAAAAACTTTGGTGTTACTTCAACTGATTTCTAATCACCTACAGATATGACACAATTTATTACAAAATTTAGGATGAATTTTTGTCATTGTAATCTATAATTCAGGTTGTCTGTCAATGTATAAAATCCCAAACCTTGACATTGGCACTGATATCTGTGAATGTTTGCATAAACTTTCAACCCATATAGATGCCTGTTTGCAGACTGTGTCTCATCCCACTTTTTTTTTTTCTTATTAAGCAGTATACATTTTTAGACTCTGCTCGAAGTGAGGAACATTTTCTGGCCATGCTAAATAAACATCTACTAATCTGAATGTACTTTATCTGTTATGGGGAAACTGTAAAAGTGGTAACTTCCTCTTCAGATGCCTTTTAGACTACACTGGTTTAAATTGGTAGCAGATACCCATCTGTCTGGATTTTGCATTGTGAGAGTATGCAAAATATTTTAATATAATTATTTTGGAGGAAAAGAATCTGCCTAACTGAAACATTCCCCAGCAGCAGCCTGGAGTGTGGCAGCCCCACTGGGCAGCAAGAGCCAGATGAGCAGCAGCATTCATAGTAGTCAATAGTCTAGCTCTCAGGGACTCCTATTCCTATGGTAAGGATGAATGTACAACATCAAGGGAACACCCTGTGGGACAAAAGAGTTTGGATGGGAGGCCTTGAGTCCCAGATCTTTCTGCTGGTGGGAAGTTGCTTTCAGCAGAGGCCTAAGTGCAGTGTTGGGTTCAGTGGGAAAACCTACAGCTGTTCCTCAACAGTCAGGCAGTCCTGAAGGATCCTGGAGAAGGAGACTTCTTTTCCCTCTTATCCACCACTGCAGACACAGCTGGGGCTTTTTTCATGGGAGTTTGGAATGAATGCACCTATAGAGAGCCTTTCTGGAACATTTAAGGGTGACTGCATTCCCACTGGAGGGCCCTTCAGGTTCAGGTTTGCATGAGGGGTAGAGCCCTGATTCTCTTCAATTTGGAACATCAACATTCCTGCAGATAAAAGAGGTGGCTATCTGCTTTGAATAGGTGGAATATTGATTCAGGAGTGTGACTAAGAAGTGGATCACTTTCCTGCTGGCCTGGCAGGGGAGCTGAGGTGGCTCCCACACTTTACCATGATAATACCTTAGTGCATTCACTGAGAATTCCCCAAGTCACTTCTGTCAAGGTTGGGACCTCTGGCCCCCATTGGTTTTCCCTCCTGCTTTAGTCACAGCTTGTTTCTACCCAGAGACACCTCCCCTAATGGCCTAAAGCTTGAACTATTCAACTCAGTAAATAAAATACCAGGGGAAAATAAATTAAAAAGTGCACAACACAGAGAAATTAGATAAACTTTAAGAGAGTTCTGTCACTCCAACTTCATAGAAGACAGTTAACCTGCTCATACACTAAGTACATTGCTATTACAGCAAGCATCTGAGAAAGCCATCATAAAAGTACTCTCTGTAACCAAAGAACTCATACAGAGTCTACACCTCAGAAAGCACCAAGCACCAAATTAGGCTACAATAAACTATAAAAACTAAAATCACATTATTAAGGGGTTAAAAATTGAAATTAAAATAACACAGTCAAATAAAAAATAAATTCAAGATTAATTGGAATAAATACTCTACCCAAGTGAGAAGAAACCAGAAAAATAATTCTGGCAAAATAATAAAACAGGGTTCTATAATACACTCAAAATATCACGCTATCTCTCCAGCAATGAATCCAAACCAAGATGAAATCATTGAAATAGCAAATAAAAAATTCAAAAGGTTGATTATTTAGCTACTCAAGGAGATACAAGAGAAAGGTGAAAAACAACATAAAGAAATTTAAGAAAAATTCAGGATATGAATGAAAACTTTTCTTAAAAGATAGATATTTTAAAGAAAAACCAATCAGAACTTCTGGAAATAAAGGACACATTTAGGCAATCACAGAATGCAATGAGAAGTTTTAATAATAGACTAGACCACGTAGAAGAAAGAATTTCACAAAGACAAGCGTTTTGAATTAACACAATGAGACAAAAATAAAGAAAAAGGAATCAAAAGAAATGAACAAAGTCTCCGAGAGATATAACGTTATATAAAATGACCAAACCTAAAAATAATTGGTTTCCTGAGAGAGAAGAAGTGGCAAAAAAATTGAAAAACTTATTTGAGAGAATAATTGAGGACAATTTTCCTGGTCTTGCTAGAGATTTTGATATACAAATACAAGAAGCTCACAAACTCTTTGGAGATTCATTACAAAAAAGGATATCACCAAGGCATGTTGTCACCAGGCTATCTAAAGTTAATATGAAGAAAAGAATTACAAGAGCAGTGAGACAAAAGTGTCAGGTAACCTGTGGAAGAAATAAAGGAAAAGCTATCAGACTAACAGCAGATTTATCAGCAGAAACCTTGCAGGCCAGAAGAGATTGGGATCCTATCTTTAGACTATTTAAACAGAGTAAATGCCAGTCAAAGATTTTATACCTAGCAAAACTAAGTTTCATAAAGGAAAGAGAAATAAAGTTATTTTCAGACAAACAAATGCTGAGGGAATTTGTCACTACTAGACCAGCCCTGCAAGAAATGCTTAAAAGGACTTTTGAATCTTGAAACAAAATGTTGATATAAACAAGAATAGAACTTCTGTAAAGCATAAAACTCACAGGGCCTATAAAACAATAACACAATAAAGAAAACAAATAGGTAACAATCAGCATGGTAACTGGAACAGTACTTCATCTCTCAATATTAACATTGAATGTAAATACCCTAAATGGTTAAAAGATATACATTAACAGAATGAATTAAAACATTACAAACCAATTATCTGCTGTCTTCAAGAGATTCACCTAACACGTAAGGATTCATATAAACTCAAGGTAAAGGAGTGGAAAAAGGTATTCCATGCAAATGGAAACCAAAAACAAGCAGGAGTCGCTATTTCATATCAGATAAAACAGATTTTAAAGCAATAATAATAAGACAAGGAAAGTCATTATATAGTGATAAAAGGATACATACAGTAAGAAGATATTACAATCCTACATCTGTATGCACCTAACTTTGGATCTCTTAGATTCATAAAACAATTACTTTGAGACCTAAGAAATGAGATAGCCACATTATAATAGCAGAGGACTTCAACACTCCACTGACAGCACTAGACAGATAATCGAGACAATCAACCAAGAAACAATGGACTTAAACTACACTGTAGAACAAATGAACCTAACAGATATTTACAGAACATTCTACCTAAGAGCTGCAGAATATACATTACTTTCATCAGCATATAGAACATTCTCCAAGATAGACCATATGATAGGCCACAAAACAAGTCTCAATACATTTTTAAAATAAAAATCATATCAAGTATCGTTTCAGACTACAGTGGAATGAAACTAAAAATCAGCTCCAAAAGGAAACCTCGAAACTATACAAATACATGGGAAAAAATAATCTGCTTCTGAATGATTTTTGAGTTAATAAAATCGACATGGAAATTTTAAAAGTATTTGAAATGAATGATAATGGTGACATAAGTTATCAAAACCTCAGATACAGCAAAAGTGGTGCTAAGAGGAAAGTTAGTAGTTCTAAATGTCTACATCAAAAAGTCTGAAAGATCACAAATTGACAACCTAACATCACACCTCAGGAACTAAAGAAGAACTAATCAAACCCAAAACTAGTGGAAGAGGAGAAATAACAAATATCAGCAGAACTAAATAAAATTGAAAAAACAACAAAAATACAAAAGATAAATGAAACAATGAGCTGGTTCTTTGAAAAGGTAAATTAATAGACCATTAGTTAGAGTAACCAAAGAAAGAAGAGGGAAGATTCAAAGAAGCTCAATTAGAAATAAAAATGAAGACATTACAAACACACCACAAAAATACAAAAGATCATTAAAGACTACTATGAAAACCTCTATGTACACAAACTAGAAAATCTGAAGGAAATGGATTCCTGGAAACATACAACCCCCCTGGATTAAATCAGGAAAAAAATTAGAAATCCTGAACAGACCAAAGCAGTGAGACCATATCAGTAATTTTAAAAAATGCCAACAACAAAAAAGCTCAGGGCCAGATGGAGTCACAGCTGAATTCTACCAGACATTCAAAGAAGAATTTGTACTAATTCTACTGAAACTATTCCAAGAAATTGAGAAAGAGGAAGTCATCCATAGCTAACTCTATTAAGCCAGATCACCCTGAAAGGACATACAAAGCCAAGAAAGGGCATAACAAAGGGAGGAAAGGATATAATAAGAAACCTACAGACCAATATCCCTAATGAACATAAATGCAAAATTCCTAAACAAAATACTAGCTGAAGAAATCCAAGAGTACATCAAAAAAACAAGACACAATGATCAAGTGGGTTTTATCCCAGTGATCCAAGGTTAATTTAACAAATGCAAGTCAATAAATGTTATACATCACATAAACAAAATGTAAAAAACCATATGATCTTCTCAATAGATACAGAAAAGGTATTTGATAAAATCTAGACTATCTTTATGATAAAAACCCTCAACAAACTACGCATGGAAAGGACAAACCTCAAGGTAATAAAATCCATCCATGACAAACCCACAGCTGGCATCATACCCAGTGGGAAAAAGTTGAAAACATTCCCCCTGAGAGCTGACAAAAGACAAGGGTGCCCACTTTCACCACTTTTATTCAACATAGTCCTGAAAGACCTAGCCAGAGCAGTCAAGCAAGGGAAAGACATAAAGAGCATTCAAACTGGAAAACAGGAAGTCAAACTATCACTGTTTACCAATAATATGATCATATATCTGGAAAACCCAAAAGACCCCTCCAAAAGACTCCTAGATTTGATGAACAAATTCAGTAAATCTCAGGTTATAAAATCAATGTACACAAATAAGTAGCATTGTTATACACTAACAACCAACCTGAAAATCAAATCAGTAACTCAAATCCTTTTACAATACCTGCAAAAAATTAAAATATCTAAGAATATTCTTAGCTAAGGAGGTGAAAGATCTCTATAAGGAGAACTATGAAACGCTACTGAAAGAAATCATAGATGATGAAAACAAATAGAAACACATTCCATGTTCATGGAGTGGAAGAATCAATAGCGTGAAAATGACCATATTGCTCAAAGTAATATACAGATTCAATGTAATTCCTATCAAAATACCAACATAATTTTTTACATAATTAGAAAAAATAATCCTAAAATTCACATAGAAGCAAAAAGGAGCCCAAATAGCCAAAGAAATTGTAAGCAAAAAGAACAAATCTAGAGGCATCACATTACCTGACTTTTTAAATTTAATTAATTTATTATTTTTTCTTTGAGATGGACTCTGTCGCCCAGGCTGGAGTGCAATGGTGCGATTTTTGACTCACTGCAATTTCTGCCTCCCAAGTTTGAACTATTCTCCTGCCTCTGCCTCTGCCTCCCCAGTAGCTGGGACTACAAGTGCTTGCCAACATGCCTGGCTAAATTTTGTATTTTTAGTAGAGACAGGGTTTCACCATGTTGGTCAGGCTGGTCTCAAACTTCTGATCTCAGTCCACCTACCTTGGCCTCCCAGAGTGCTAGGATTACAGGCATGAACCACCATGCCTAGCCACATTACCTGACTTTAAACTACAAGGCTGTAGTTACCAAAACAGCATGGTACTGGTATAAATGTAGACAGACCAATGGAACAGAATAGAAAATCCAGAAAAAAAGTCAAACACTAACAACTAACTGATCTTTGACAAAGCATATGGAAATATAAATTGGAAAAAGAACACCCTGTTTAATAAATGGCACTGGGAAAACTGGATAGCCACTTGTGGAAGAATGAAACTGAATTACTGTCTCTCACCTTATATAAAAACCAACTCAAGATGGATCAAAAACGTAAATCTTAGTTCTGAAACCATAAAAATTCTAGAAGAACACCTAGGAAAAACTCTTCTGGAAATTGGCCTAAGCAAAGAGTTTATAACCAAGATCCCAAAAGCAAATGCAACAAAACCAAAAATAAATAAATCGTGCCTAATTAAACTAAATAGCTTCTGTACAGCAAGAGTAATAATTATTACAGTAAACAACCCATAAAATGGGAGAATATATTTGTAAACTATGCATCCAACAAAAGACTAATATCCACAATCTATAAGAAACTTAAGCCAGCAAAAAAAAAACAAGAAATAATTCCATCATAATGTGGGAAAAATGACATGAATAGACATTTCTCAAAAGAAGATGTAGAAATGGCCAAAAAACATATAAAAATGCTCAACATCACTAATCATCAGGGAAATGCAATTTAAAACCACAATGAGATACCACCTTTCCCCAGCCAGAATGGCCATTATTAAAGTCAAGAAGCAATAGATGTTGGCAAGGTTGTGGTGAAAAGGGAATGTTTATACATTGCTGATGGGAGTGTAAATTAGTACAACCACTATGGAAAGCAGTAGGGAGATTTCTTAAAGAATT
This sequence comes from Macaca thibetana thibetana, assembly GCF_024542745.1. Taxonomy (NCBI): domain Eukaryota; kingdom Metazoa; phylum Chordata; class Mammalia; order Primates; family Cercopithecidae; genus Macaca; species Macaca thibetana. The sequence goes on from NC_065585.1 coordinate 33,071,556, forward strand.
AAAAGTAGATCTATCATTTGATCTGGCAGTTTCAATACTGAGATACACCCAAAGGAAAAGAAGTTATTGCATCAAGAAGACACCTGCGCATGGTATGTTTTTGCAATACAATTCACAATTCCAAAGGCATGGAACCAGCCTAAATGCCTATTGACCAATGAGTGGATAAATACATTGTGGTGTATATATACACCATGGAATACTACTCAGCCATAAAAAAAGAAGAAAATTCTTTTGCAACAACATGGATCAAACTAGAGGTCATTATGGTAAGTAAAATAGGCCAGGCACAAAATGTCAATCATTGCATGTTCTCACTTTTTGGTGGAACTTTTTGTGGTTCTCGCTTCTTATGGTTCTTTTTTATACTTATTTCTTTAGTAAATTCATTAATATTCCAAATTGTTTTTCTGAATTTTTGTATTGTTTTCCCAAATGCTTTTTATTTCACTGAGCATCCTTAGAATCAAAGTTTCAAATTCCTTTTCCAGGGTTTCTTTTTGATTGGGATCTGTTGCTGGAGGATCACTGTGTTCCTTCGGAGATGTCATATTTTCTTGCTTTTTCATGTTTCCTGTGCTCTTGCTTTCAAATCTGCACATTTGGCATAACAGTCACTTCATTCAGTTTTCTGAATTTGTGGTTGTACTGGAAGAGTTTTTCCTGAAGATGAATCTATTGTGCTGGTTAGATAGGACACTATGGCTTTGATACTGGGTGCAGTAGTGTAGTCTCTGTATTATCTCTTTGGCTATAAACAGCATCAGTGGTGTCTGTGACTTAATTGGTGGCTTAGGGTGCAGTTGTTAGAGGAGGCAGTGGTGAGGTTTTTCTTGGAACAAGTCATCAGATTGGCCAGTCTTTAGGCCTCAGTGGTGGCAGCATTGAGCTCAGTGTGCCTGTTCTTGGATCACATGGCAGTATATGCTGGCCCTGGTGTTAGTAGGTCCATGTCATTGAATTTCTGAGCTTCCAACTAGCTTGCTCAGGTGCTGGGAATGACATTAGTGGACTGGGCTTGAACCCCTGGACAGTGGGCATCGTGTGAGTGATGGCAGTAGCAGTGGTGAGAAAGCCTCTTGAAACCCAAGTGGTCCATGCTGGTGTTGGTGATGACTACAGTGGCTTGGGCAGGCCTATCCCCAAGAGCACACAAGCTGCACGTGGGTAAATACCAGCTGCAATAGTAGCGGCAGGTTTAGTGGGTCTGATCTCAGACCCCAGGGGGAATGCTCAGGTGTCACAGGTGAAGATCCCTAGGCCTGTGGACAGTGTGCTTGGGTACTACTGGAAGTGTAGAACCAGGCCAGACTATGCCCTCAGGTCCCCGGGTGGTGTATATAGAGGCTGGCTTTGGTATGCGGAAGCAGGGTGAGCCCTAGGTTCCTGGTGGAATGCTCAGGTGGAGATGGCAGTGGCTGTGCTGTGGCCCTGCTCCTATGAAAGGCAGGGTGGTTTTCCTGGGATCAGCTGTAGGCAGGAAGCTGGAGGGGCAAGTGAAGGAAACGGGCCTCACTTGTGCCTTGGCCCACAGCAGTCTGCACTGGTTGTGTAGAGTGGAATTTGTCCTCAGCATGCATGAAAATGCACGGCTGTCCTTCTGCAATAGTGGGTATTAGTGTGTGGGATGGCTGTCCATGGCTCCTATCTCAGCCCTGGTTGCAGGACAGGACACAGAATGGTGGGGACTGGGCTCTTGTCCCACCACTGGGGCATTGTGCTGTTACTACTTAGGACTCAAGGATTTTGGTGACCCAGCATCAGCTTCTTCTCTGCAGCAATGCCTTAGTGTGCTTTCAAGGGAGCTCTCTCTGTTAGTCTCAGGGCCCATGAGGTTGAGAGGCTACCCCGTGGCTAGAATTATGAGTCCATGGTAGGAATGTGGAATGTTGGGGGCCTTTCAGTTATTTTTAAGCATTAGGGAGTCTGCTACCCTGCAACTGTTTGTCTATTTATTTGTTTATGTATTTATTTTGTAGCTCTTTTGGTTATGACTTTGACATATTGGGCGTTGTGTAGATTGTATGCTAATCCTACTTCTTTCAGGTTTTTAATTCTATAGCACTCTTTATCTGAAATAATCATTTGGCATATAGAGTGACTGTGATGTAAATTTACATTTTTATCATAGACAAATGACCAAATAGCATAGGCTTTTGCTGAGTCACATTTCTGAATATAATACTGAGGATATTAAGGAAATGTTGGTGAATTTGACATATCCTGGAAGCTAACATGAGAATTGAATGGAGATAAATCTGTAGAAGCCAAAGGTAGCTGATAAGAGTGTGAAGAGGGAATGGAGAGAGCTGGATTCTCTAGGAAAAGCAAAAGGCTAGTGGGGAAGACTTTGCTTTTGTTCTTTCGCTTGTGTCCACATTGCAAGCCTTGTGACAGTTCCCAGTTTTGTAGGTAAACCTTGGCAACTTAGTACCTGTCAGAGGGGCCAAGAGGAAGTGTTCCCTCCTTCTCTCTACTCATTATAAAGATTACATTTTTAAAATCCAGAAGAGCAACTATTGGAAGACAACACAGGATTGGAGATCAAGGGCAGTTACCTGAAAGAATATTACCTAGTAGAATAGGGTAGAAACGGGATGAGGTTTGCCTATAGTTAACACCAGAAACTGCCCTGAGGCTTACCTTTCTCTCCTTAAAATTATATGACATCATTCAAAATTAATGGATCTCAGAGAATAAGATTTTTAAATACACATAAAAAATGCCCTCAACACTAAAAACGATAAGAGAAAAACAAAGCAAGAACAGGAAGTCATTAAAATAATCAACTTGAGTTATTACATACAAAAGTTTTAAATAAGTTAACAGTATAGATCAACAAAAAAGTGAATTTAGGAGTTAAAAGATCAGACTGAGGAACTCTTGAAAGAGGGCATTAGGAGGAGGTCACCAAGTAAAAAATGCAAAATAAAAGTTAAAAAAATGGAGATTTGAAATATAAGTGTCAACAAATCAAACAAGTAGGAAAAACAAAAATACAAAAAGGAGAAGAAATATTAGATGCAGTCATCATTTTATACTTTCCCAAGTGCATGAAATATATAAACTATAAGAGAATTTTTAAAAAATTTTAGTCTGAATACATCAAAATATTCATCTCTAAATTCAATGCCTTACAAACTTCAAAGCCAAACATTATCATGAAGATCCCATGAAAGGAAAAAAAAATGAGGAAATAAGCATTACATTGACTTAGATTTTTCAACAGCATCACTGTCACAAGAACAGTGTGAGGAGAACAGAATGAAAGAAGAAAAAGCAAGATTTGAAAGTATTTAGATTTTTCAACAGCATCACTGTCACAAGAATAGTGCGAGGAGAACAGAATGAAAGAAGAAAAAGCAAGATTTGAAAGTATTTTGATAAAAAATTCAAACTTGAAAGTTTACATATATTTCTAGAATAGTATTCAAATGCAAGCCTGAAATAAAGACACTCATCTATTTTTTTTCAAAATTAGATGTTTTGTCACACAAAATTCTTCTTTGGAATACTCATTAAAGAAATACTCAAAAAGAGACATAAATCCAGGAGGATATTACTAGTAAATTGAAGGAAGAGTAAGTTAATAACTAAGCAAAAGCAAATTTCTGCTAAGGATTTGCCATCTCTCTACTTTGATTTGCTCTCCAGCCACATAAATGGTACTGATCCAGAATTAAAACTCATGACTGATAACAATACATGTGTGGAAGGTGGCAGCAGGAGGTGAAGAGGATAGTAGAGGACCAGAGGGAGGTGGAAGTTTGTTGGGATTCTTGTAGTCTCGTAGGCAATATGGACAGCAATAAGCTTAAAAATTTGGTAAGGATAAATAACTATAAATATGGGTATTTTGTAATTGACATACAGTACTTTTACATATTTAGAGGTACATAGTGATGTTTTGATACATATAATGTATGATGCTCAGATTAGGGGTAATTAGCATATCCATCAACTTGAACATGTATCATTTATTTGTGTTGGGAACACAATATCCTTCTCCTACCTATTTGAAACTATTTAGTAAGTTATTTTTAACTATAGTCATCCTATAGTGCTGTAGAACACTAGAACTTATTCCTCCAATTTAGCTGTAACTTTGTATCCTTTAACAAATCTAACCCTATTACTAGCTCCCTTACCCTTACCCTTCTCAAACCCTAGTATCTTCTGTTATACTTTTTCTGTTATACTTCTATGAGATCAACTTCTTTTAGCCTCCACATATGAATGAGAATATGATAAGTGAAATAATCCAGAAACTGAAACACCACAAATATGGGTCTTAAATAGCTACATGTGACCACTAGAGACATGAAAATTAGTTTGTATACTCCCAGTTAAACATTGTGGATTGATTAAATGTTTGCCTTCTATTCCCTTGCAAAATTACACTAAAATAATATTGAATGAATAGCAGTGGTATAAATGCACAGCAACAAAGAGAATGGGAGAAAACACACCGCTAGATGAGCCATGTTAACATAATTTTGGAGGATGACGGCAATTGGGAAAGTGGTCACTGACTTCAAACTAGGAATGCTAAAATGCATGTATGGCAAAGGAGGAAACTGACAAGAAGAAAGATTATTTGCTTGTCCTATCTACAATATCCAACAGTATAGGCCCTGGCTACTTCTGTGGAGTGGGCACTGGGAAAAATAGGACTGAAAAATAGAATGATATGTTGACAATTTTAGATTTCCTTTTCCATCTTGAATAGCCAAATGACTACTATTATCCTACCCTGAAAATACAAGGAAAGTTTATACTATGGAGAAATTGAAAAGAAGATTCTTCATTTAAAATGTCAGTCACAATAAAGGGCAATGATTGGTTCTCCTTATTGAAAGCAGACAAGCTAAATACATGTCTATATTCACAGTATATAACAAGACTGTGGATTACGTCTCCTACTCATCATCTAGAAGCTGTCAACCAGACATACGCATTTAGGCAAGAGAGTGGAAGATTCCTCTACGGAGAAACTAAACAGTCTAGTATTCAGGTAATGGAATTACTTATTTTTAATAGAAAATGGCAAGACACATTGGTTAGCCATACTTTTCTAAAGCACTAACACTACCACTTCCAAGTTAGCAAAAACACATTCTTTCACTCAAGGTTTTCACACTTAAACATGAATAAATAACCATAGACCCACAGATCTTTCAAACAGCTTCTTATATCAAAGGAAGATAGCAAACAAAGCAAGCTAAAACTTGTTTAAAACTTCCAAAGGTTATAACATTCTTAGAAATGTGAGAGATGATATTGTATATATGAAGTAAAAATATAATGATATAAAAAGGAATATTCAGAAACAAGAAAGCATTCTTGGAATCAAAATTATGGGAGAAGAAAAAAGACTAGAAAGAGTGGAGAAAAAAGCTGAAGAAATCCAAGAGATAGGTTTAAAAAGAAAAGGAGAAGAAAAAAAAATAGGAAAGAGATAGGAATTTAGAGGATCAATGTTGGCAGTTATATTTCAGACAAATCATCTAGAAAAAATGAAGAGGAGAGAAAATGCATAGAAGAAAATAATCAAACATACTAAAGTCTCCCATTTCCAACAATTAATGAAATTAAACATTCTACAAATATTCCTGTAATAAACCAATTAAAATGTTAGATAATATGTGCATCATATCTGAATATATTTGTCATAAAATATTTTAAATGCTAGATAAGATGTTTAAAAATATCTTTTTAAAATACATAGCTAAGTGGAGAAAGTCAGCACACTCCTCAGAGCAGAAGAATAAGCCAGGAGCATCAGTTCAGTTTAGTAAGAGTTTGTTGAATCTGTGGCTGCCCTAAGGGCGTCTGCCTTAAAAAAAAACTTGAGTTTTAATGGTCGCAACAATGAAAACAACTAAAATCTAGTGTCTGTGTAAGACAGAAAAACAGAATAATAACCCCACAGAAAGACCTCTGAAGGTCTGCAATCTCAGTGTCAAAGAAACTAAAAATATCTATTCTGTAAAGAGAGATGTTTAGCAAATTTACCACAGCTTTGGCACTTGTTTGTAGAATGAGAGTCACTCCTGAGAATTCATGAGTATAAGCTGCCCTCGTGTGAAACTGGAGTTTAAATTCCCTCTACATAGGTGGTATCAGAAAACATTCAACCTAGGAAAGTAACTTAATGAGGTCTTAGGTTTCAAACACTTTGAACAAACACGCATCTCCTCTGGAGAACTGGACCTTAACACCAAGGCTCATAGAATTATCTCAGATGAACCACTGCATATGTGCTTACAACATTTTAGAAACAATCCCAAAATACTAGACTAAAATAGCAGTCTACCTTCCTTATGCTCAAAGGTAGTCACCTTCAAATTTTTAGTTGTTTCTTCTGATATTTACTTCTAAATTTATGAAAACATAAATAAATAATATATTTATTCCATAGCTTTTTTGTAGATTAGATTTTACTATCTTTTTACAATGCAAGAGGGGTGTTTTGGTTTTCTTGTCTTCTCCATATCCCTAAGCATTTGTTCACACACATTAAAACAAGCACACCACATTCTTGATCATAGTTAAATACACTTAAAATTTAAGATATAAATAAAGTAAAAACAAAATAAACAAAAAGTAACAAATACTAAATGCAAACAAAAATAAACACGTATACATTATCTAGCCCCAATTTCATACTATGGTACAAATAAAACTTTTGATTGATTTTTTTATTCTTTATTTTTCATCAGACCCTATGGTGGCTTATTAATTCAACTTTAGAGTTCTTGATTGATTATTGTGACTGTGTAGGCTATAGGCTATCTACCTTTGAGCTGCATGGATTATATTTGTAATCAGAACATAGTTTTTTTTTTTTTTTTAACCAATTGAAATAAATGTTTACTTCATTTATTCATTAGCTTTTTTTCTATGAATCTATTATTAATTTACCCCCAGGAGTATGAAAAATTTCCTTTAATGCTAAAGTACTTCGGGTCAGAGACCCGCCCTGCACCCTTGGTCTCCTTGCCTGGATTGATTGCTAACTCTGCTGCCCATTTAGAGGCCTGGTCCTTACCTTTAGCAACATGCTGAGCACCCTCTTTGCCATTCTCCTGAGTAAGATCCCATGATCCTTGGGTCCCCTGTATTTCTGTATTCATTTATTCATTCATTCATTCATTCAGTTTTTGGTTAGTGAGTCCCCCAATATCATACTAAGAAAGTATGCATTAAGTTCAGTTTTTAGTAATGCTAGCATATCTGAGAATGTCTTTATTCTAGTCAATTAATCAAAGGGGAAACTGAAATGACTAATATGCATATAAAAACATTTCAGTTTCATCAGTAATGCACAGAACCACATGTCAGGGACAAATATGAAAAATGTTGCCGGGCGCGGTGGCTCACGCCTGTAATCCCAGCACTTTGGGAGGCCAAGACGGGCGGATCACGAGGTCAGGAAATCGAGACCATCCTGGCTAACACGGTGAAACCCCGTCTCTACTAAAAATACAAAAAAAAAACTAGCCGGACGAGGTGGCGGGCGCCTGTAGTCCCAGCTACTCGGGAGGCTGAGGCGGGAGAATGGTGTAAACCCGGGAGGCGGAGCTTGCAGTGAGCTGAGATCCAGCCGCTGCACTCCAGCCTGGGCAACAGAGCAAGACTCCGTTTCAAAAAAAAAAAAAAAGAAAGAAAGAAAGAAAGAAAAATGTTGTTGCCTAGGAACAGGGATATCTTATGATAATGGATGGTTTGGGGAATGCTCAGGTCATGTGTATCATCAATCTATCTGAATCCATTGCTACTGCAGACCTAATGTGTGTCTTTGCTATTTATTACTGATTATACTTTTTACATACTTTTATTTGAGTATTGTCAAGTACAGAGTGCTATGCTGCCTATTGAGGTGTAATTTCCTATGTATTAAGTAAATACTGACACTCACTTTCATTTTACCATCACTCCTAGGGTGAGGGAAGCTGGGCTCTTCATATTAATAAAAAGCAATGTAACTGTTTTTGTAAAGAATAATTTTAGTAAAAAATACAAATAAATAACTCAACTTGAACTCATTATTGCAAATAAGGTTCAGGGTTGTATGCCAATTAAAACAACATATTTTAAGTATTTAATGTATTAAAACATTCATCTATGGAAAACATATATTTTCTATGTGTATGCATAAATATGCAAGAGGAAATATTCCTAGATTCAAAGATTTAACAAATGTGAAATAATAAAAGACTTTTTTACAAATAGTTATAGAAGGAAAAAGTTGATAAGTACCATAATAAAGAGGCATATTGGTATTTAATAATTGGTTTATTACTTCTGGCTGAAAGTTTTCATGATCTGAACCTTAGTGAATGGGTAAGATATTGAGAACCCCAGATTAAGATTTGTATATTTGAGGTTTGTATATATGAAGTACAGACATTCACTTCAGAATACAAAGAGTTTGCAAAGATTCACAGTGTTTCCAAATTGTGGAGAATATTTTGACAGCTTGAAATAGCTGAAAGAGGCAGGGTCAAACATGTAACTCTTGTTTATTTTTATGGCTTCTGATATTTACTTACTTTTTTATCTTCTGAATAAAAAAGAATTTATAAGACTTACCTCTTCGTATATTTGCTATGTTAATAGTAGCTGAACTGACATAATCAGTATAATCATAAGTACATTTTTATATCGATTGTACTTGTATAGGATTCTGCAATTAAAAAGCTGCAAATTATAACTTTAGTCATATAGTTGTAATTTATTTAGAAGATGAAATTATTTTCTTAAACTTATTTTATTAGAAAGTGTAAATATTACATGTAAATATATTTGACAGTGCATATTGCAGAAGGTATTTTAATTTCTATTAGTGTTTTATTTTTATCAAATCAATTTTGTTTAATACCACTGTGCAAATAATTATGTTACTAAGCAATTGGAGATTTTGGAATTATTTCATAAAGTTAGAAATGTGTTATTCTCTACAGTCTTTTGATTTTATTTTGTGTCCTTTTAAGAAGATTGTAAGTCAAGCTGCAACAGTGATTCTCAAGATGAAGCTTGCCTTTCAAAGACCATTCGTGTGTGTGAGAAATTTGTGAAGATGCCACTTGAGTATTTGAGCTGATTGCATTCCAAATGAATACAGGAGGAGGATTATAAAGGTACTTCCTGCTTTTGCTTTTCAACTTACACCTAACTTTCATTTTCAAATGATATTTTGCAGGTCATTAAGCTCTCATTTATAGTAATCTTACAGTTGGGGAAATTGTAAGCTTCTGACTATTGGGGAAAACGTGCTTACGGTATCCAGGCATATATTTTCTCTGTTCCGACAAACTTTCAGTGATACAATCCATTTTCTCTGCCTTGCTAATAATTATTTTAAATAAGTGTGTGTGTGTGTGTGTGTGTTTCTCTATATCACTATTTGCTGGATTTCTCTAAGTGATTATATTTTATTTTTACTGATTTTATTTGAATTCAATCTGCAAATGACAAAAGGAACAGGGGTTGTGAACTCAGTGGGATGTGGATTCCAATCTCAAGTCTGCTATTTAAAAAGTGGTGTCTTTTGGCCGGGGGCGGTGGCTCAAGCCTGTAATCCCAGAACTTTGGGAGGCCGAGACGGGCGGATCATGAGGTCAGGAGATCGAGACCATCCTGGCTAACATGGTGAAACCCCGTCTCTACTAAAAAATACAAAAAACTAGCTGGGCGAGGTGGCGGGCGCCTGTAGTCCCAGCTACTCGGGAGGCTGAGGCAGGAGAATGACGTAAACCCGGGAGGCGGAGCTTGCAGTGAGCTGAGATCCGGCCACTGCACTCCAGCCTGGGCGACAGAGCAAGACTCCGTCTCAAAAAAAAAAAAAAAAAAAAAAAAAAAAGTGGTGTATTTTTAGGCAATTTATTTTGCTTCATTTTTCTTTTCTGAAATATAAGAACAAAATATCATGGGATTATTGACATTTAGATGAAAAGCTTTGTACAAAGTGTCTAGCACAGTGTCTAATTAAGAGGCATTCAATAATGTATTTCTCTTTCTTGAAGAAAGGAACCATTTCAACATGTCAGCACATATCCCAAGTAATTTGTACTAAGCTGCACCATCTTTAGTGACTTATTAGTTCTTTTTTAACTAGTCAAGTTTGTTTAATGGGAGTGAGATTATACCTCACTGTATATAATAATAAACTTTATGTGTTTCTTGAACCTAATTGAAGCCCACAACCTCCCCATTGTCACTTTTCACCTTAGTGTGATACTTAAATTATAGGGAGCATTAATTTAGTTCACCGCTGCATTTTATGTGTATAAAAGCAATTGCTTCTCAATAATTATACAATCTAATTCTTATGCTAACGTGAACGTGGACTATTGAACTATAAGAAATTGTCATTATTAGACTGCATTTGATCTACAAAGTCACAACGTTTTATAGTTCAAACTAATAATTGCCAAAATAATATTTGGAAGGATTCATGAGTACCGATTTTCATCAATCGCTTATTCCTGTGTTCGACATGGAAATATATATGAGAGAAACTGGAGGTTTTAGGTGATCAGGAATTCCTAAGAGAAACTGAATATCACAGAAAAGGTTGTGTAAACAAAATGTAAAAAGGGGGAGATTATATTCTGTTAGCATTAAGAGCTAAATTCTGATTTGCAACTAGTTTCTACAATTTAAGTTAATTTGAGATGCTTCTTCTTGAAAAACGTTAGATGTTAATGGATTTTAAAACAACTTTTATGAAATAAAGATAATCTTTATTACTATGCTTGGCATTCCTCCTCAACAGCCACAGCATTAACAGAAAATTTAAAATTCAAATATAATTCTGACAAACCTGAACAATTTGCAGGTCCATAAATAGAGGCATTGAGGGAGTTCATCAATGCATTGTGCATCTTCATATCAACTCAGAAAATCATCATTCCAGATAAAAATAACTCTTTTCTTAAAACATTTCCACACATTTTCAACAGTCACTCAGCAAATTATCATTTCAATTCTTTATATAAGATGATAATGCCACTGGCTAAGATAATGACAGTCAATTTCCCACTGAAATCTTTTTAATTGTATTCATCTTTCTTATAATGTCTAATCCTACTCAGTGTGAAATATGCAAGAAAATCCCTGGATTAATGTCTTAATTACAGTGTTTATTAATGTTGCTAGGTATATGATTCCTTGGTTTTGATTTTTTTTTTAACCCTCTGAGAAGATAGGCTACCTTTTAAAGAGGTGATCTCATTTTCTGTAGTCCTAATTCAGTCAGATGGGCTACTTAGGTGGCAGGGATAGAATTTGTGCATGAACTCAACCATATGCACTATCTCTCACCAGTTACTACTGTGCTGAACTTCCTGACAATAGCAGGGTCCAATACTGAGATCCCCATGCAGCCCAGTTTCCTGAGGGTCCAGATTGACTTAATTAAACTTCTTCATCAAGAATAAGACACTGAAATGCACTGATATTGTGCATATGGGTTTGCCTTCATGTTCACAACTTTTCTTCCATGATTGTTGTTAGTGAACTTTGAGAATGCTTTCTTGTCAGTCTTATGCTGGTAAATACTTAACAACCAGTTTGCCAATAAAAGTTTGTTTATATGTTCATACACATACTTGTTATAAATAATGTTGATAGAAAGAATGTGTAGAACAAATTTTACAAACAATAATGTAATGTATGAAACTCTTTATGGTAAATTTCTCAGAACCAATTGTTTCATATAAAATGAGTTTGCTAATTTATGCTAAGCTCTTTTATCCATAACCCATCTATGATTGCAACTAACCAATGAATTTTGGTTGTTATTTTACATTGATGAGATGAAAATGAAGTAACAAAAATGTATGTTGGACTATTGGTTCTCTTGTAAGTGATTACTTTGTTAAATTAAAAAAAAAAAAAAAACAGAGTTTGAATTTTGGAGGAATATTTTATTTTGTTCCCCCTTCTATTCACAATGTAATACTGCAGACATAATATTCTTTTGAGTTTAATCAGAATTATCAATATTTTCTCCATCAATTTTAGACAACAAACAATGAAGTTATGATTTGTACTGTCTGTCAATTTCTATGCTTTAAATACTCTTATTATGTCCAGTATGTCATCCATTACGCTTTGACTTGAGAAAAGATACCCACTGTAGCACACCATTATAGTATTTTCACCATACAGATACCATAGATGAACATAAATTCAAGACCATAAAACAGTAAATTTAGTAAAACAATTAGGAACTGATGAGGTTTCAGTATTATCTTTCTTTTCAATATATTTTATTTTACTATATGTTTTTAAATTTTGATATTCAACAGTATTAATTTTATTTAGACTGCTCACACACCAGGTGTCCTAGATCAAAGACAAATATCTTACCAATTATGATATAGTAAATAAAACTAAAGCTAATTGAATATCCTCCCCCTACCCTTGCCCCAGATTTTACTCCTGCAGTGACATGATGGAAGCCAGGTCAAATGTCCTACTCAAATATCTAGTTGCTCCATAGGTGATGGACAAAGAGGAGACAGGCAGTAATGCCCTTTATTTAACCTTTTGGAATGCAAATACATCTTTCCAAGGGCCAGATAAATCTCAGGTGATTGTCTCCTATGACTGGCTTAGTCCATTTTGTGTTTCTATAACCAAATATCAGAGACTGGGTAGTTTATAAAGAACATAAATATATTTCTAATAGTTTTGGAGACTGGGAAGTCCACGATCAAGGTACTGGCAAGCGTTGTGTCTGCTGAATGTCCAGTCTCCATTTCCAAGATGCCCTGAATGCTGGGGAAAAACATGTTTCCCTACATGGCAGAAAAGCAGAAAAGCAAAGGAGAGAAACTATTCCCAAAAGCACTTTTAAAAAAGGCATTAAAAAAAAAAAAAAAAAAAAAGGTATGTACCAATAAGCTCCCACCCTTAGAATTCCTTTATATTATCAAAAGCCTATTCATGATAAAATGGCTTCTAGTTGATTCAAGCAGAACTCCATCTGAGTATGACACCTTATGGGTTATTTTTCTAGAGGGCACAATTTATTTCTTAAAACAGGGACGATATATAGTGTTGCTCTCCCCACAGATCTCTTTCTCTGTTACACTTAATAATCTACTTGTGGAAATATTGCTTCTTTTGACCATAGCTTTGGCCTTAATAGATTTGCAGATTGTAGTGCTCAAGGCAACAGTCATGGTTCCATCAAACTAGGAATTAAAACTATTTTGACCAACGTAATGAATTTGATACTACCCGTACTTATGACTCAACAAGGAGAAAAGGAGTTTGCTCTATTGTTTGAATCACAGTTGATTCAGATTACCAAGAAAAACTTGGATTGCTGCTACATAATGAGGAAAAGAAAGGTTGTGGTAGCTTGAATAATAGTCCTTAAAAGATGTCCACACCTTCATCTGTGGGATGTGTGAAAACGTTACCTTACATGGCAAAATAAACTTTGCAGATTTGAGTAAATTAAGGATACTGAGCTGGAGAGATTTTCTTGGAATATCTAGGTGGGCCCAGTGATGTAACTACAAAGATCTTTATGCAGATAGAAAGCAGAAACAGAGGGACAAAGGGAAAAAGATTTGAGGATGCTACCCTGTTGGCTTTGAGGGGAAAATAAGAGATTATCAGCCAAAGGGTGTGGGTGATTTTTGGAAGCTGGAAAGGACAAGAAAACATGATCTCCTGGAGCTTTCAGGAGGAACACAGACCTGTGAGTCCATTTTAGAGCTCTGATCTCCAGAATTATAATAAATGTCTGTTGTTTGAACTTATTGTCAAGCAAGTTTGCGATAATTTGCTACAGCAGCAACAGGAACCTAATAAGAAAGCTACATGCAAAATTTGAGAATTAACTGAGGCATCTTTTAGTATCCCCTGTCCAATAATATAAGTCAGTGGGAAACTATGAGAACCCAATAAATATAAGGTAATTTGGATCTTGTGAGCATTATATTTGGGATCACTTCACCAATTAAAAACTCTCTGCTGGCTGAGTCTAATAGAGGTGAATAAGAAGGTAAATGTGGAATAATAATGAAAGAAAGAAACTATGACTTTTAACTTAGGCCTTAAGGTCAAAAACAGAAATGGAGATATTATAGCAGATACACTATACCATATACACAGTACATACAGTGTTATGAAGCTAGTTACTCGTAACACCAGTATATTCTCAGTATTATGAACAATAAACGACATTCAGGAGGAAAAATTTCCTGGTGCATATAAAAAATAGAAGCTGATTGAGTTACTTATTTCAATGTAAGTCTGGTAAATATTTGTATATTATATAAGAGACATTCATTTCCATTTCTTAGTTAAAAAATCTGTTTTGCTTCTAAGTCTTTTACATGCAAAAAGTATATATATATATATTCATTTTTTCTGCCAAACCTTGACCTTTTAAAGTGGAATATCCCATGAGGATGCGTATTTTCATAATGTTCACTTTGGCTTCTTTACAATGGAGCTTTAAAATAGAAATACTAAAATCTGCCCCTGAATCTGTGCATATGCATATGTCAAGTTAGTAGCTTGGATATCTAAAGTTTCTTCCATTAGGACAAGTAAATAGCCCGCTCTCATTTATCAAGTATGACTCATTTTATTAGTATCTGAAAAGGGTAGGAGTAAGGAATAAAAGAAGTTTCTGTCTCAGAGTGAATGAGGCATAATTATGGGTTATTGTGGAATAAGCCATTTTCTGAGTGACTGTAATCAAGCCAATAATACACTCAATTAGATTTTCTTGGGGTCATTCAGCTAAGGAATAGCCCTTGTGCCAAGCTCTTGCCTTAACTGTGAAACACTAATCCCTTGCAGGGCTACTTTAGTCAAGTGTCCCAGGACATGCTGTTTATATTGTAGTTGATCCAAATGAATGAAGGGTTATGTACATTGCAACCTTGACCTATTGGCTACTGGCTTTCTTTCAAGTAGACTTCAGTTTCTAGATCTCCAGCCTCTTAATGGCATTAACCATGGCTCTCATTGACTTAATTCTTCCATCAGTTGGAAAGCTCATTTTAATCCATCACAAACATGGCAAAATTTAACAAAATAAATAGCTAGGCTTTGAAAGGCAAGCTCATTTAAGGGAGTGGAATGTTTAAGGTTAAGCAGAATAGCATGATGCAAAATCCCATTATCTTTCACAACATCTACCTGGGAAATGACTTTCTACTCATTCCATGGGTAGACAATTATTTCTATAAAAAACTACCATGGCACATGCGCATGTATACAAACACCACTGCCCCATCCCTGCTGGTGCCACATCCCCACCAACACATGCACACCCCACCGTGCATCTATTGCCATGAACATGCAAGTGTGAACCCCACTGCCACTGCCTCAATACAGTGCTTTGGCTGGTACCCCCCATCAGAATGTTGATGCCAGTGCACTGGTAATATCTTGGCCCCTCCAGTGCAGCAGGTGCTTAACCCTGAGAGTCCGGAGAACAAAGCCATTGGCTTGACACCAGTCCCCAAGGGGTAGAGTGAGCAACCTGAGTGTTGAGCTGAGCCATACTTCACCCCCATGAAATCTTCCAGATGAAGTTTTTTAAATGAAGCCATCTTACACCACAGTCAAACCCCAAGGGCATCAACATAAAATTAAAAAACAAAAACAAAAACACACATCAAAAGGACAACAGCTTCAAATATGAAAGGAATATAAGTGCACACATATGAGACAGAATCAGCACAAGAACTCTGGCAACTCAGAAAGCCAGAGTGTCTTGTTATACCCAAACAACTGCACTAGTTTTTCAGCTATGGTTTTTTTCAGCCATCTAGGTTGAATGGCTGAAATGGCAGACATAGAATTCAAAATATGTATAGGAAAAAGATTATTGAGATTCAGAAGAAAGTTGACACCCAATCTAAGGAATTCTAAGGAATTCAACAAAATGATACAAGAGCTGAAAGATAAAACAGCTATTCTAAGAAAAAACAAAATTTATTTGATAGAACTACAAACTTACTACAAGGATTTCATAATACAACTGGAAGTATTAGCAGCAGAATAGACCAAGCTGAAGAAATAATCTCAGATCCCAAAGATCAATTATTCAAATCAACTCAGACAAAGATTTAAAATGAAAATAAGAAGGAATGAATAAAACCTCCAGGAAATATGGGATTATGTGAAGAGACCAAACCTGTGACACATTGGCATCCCTGAAAGAAAGGGAGAGAGAGAAAGCAACTTGGAAAACATATTTTAGAATAGTGTACATGAAAATCCCCCCAGCCTTGTAGAGAGGTTGACATTCAGTTTCAGGAAATTCAGAAAATCACTGTGAGGTAACAGACAAGACAACCACCCACAAGATATATAGTCATTTGATTCTACAAGGTCAACGTGAAAGAAAAAAATTGTTAAAGGAAGCTAGAGAGAAGGGGCAGGTCACCTACAAAGGTAACCCTATCAGGATAACAGTAGATATTTAAGCAGAAACCCTACAAGCCAGAAGAGACCAGGGGATCTATATTGAGTATTCTTAAAGAAAAGAAATTCCAACCAAGAATTTTATATTCAGCCAAACTAAGCTTCCTAAGTGAAGGATAAATAACATCTTTTTCAGATAAGCAAATGTGAAAGGAATTCATTACCACTAGACTTGCCTTACAAAACATCCTTAAGGGAGTGCTGAACGTGGAAACAAAAGGCCATTACTAGCCACCACAAAATGCACTTAAGCACATACACCATTAACACTAGAAAGCAACTACACAATCAAGCAAGTCTACTTAATAACCAGCTAAAAACATAATGACAGGATAAAATCCACACATATCAATATTAGCCTTGAACATAAACAAGTTATATGTCCTAGCTTAAAAGGCACAGAATGCTAAGTTGGATTAAAAAAAAAAAGCAAAAAGTATGATGTCTTCAAGAGACCGATCTCACATACAGTGACACTCAGAGACTAAAAGTTAAGGGATGAGGAAAAATCTACCAAACAAATGGAAAAAATAAAAGAGGAGGGGTTAGTATTCTATTTTCAGAAAAAAAAAATTTTAAACCATCAATGATAGAAAAAGGAAATTATACAATCATAAAGAGTTCAATTCAATTAATTATTCTACATACATATGCACCCAACACAAGAACACCTAGATTTTTAAAACAGGTTCTTGGAGACCTATGAAGAGACTTAGACAACCACACAAAATAGGGGAAGACTTAAATACCTGACAGGCAGTATTAGACAGATTATTTAGTGAAGGATATGTAGGATATGAACTTGACACTTGGTCAAATTGACCTAATAGGTATCTATAGAACACTACCCTCAACAAAAACAGAATATATATTATTCTCATTTGCACATGGCACATACTCTAAAATCAACCACATGATCCGCCATAAAGCCATACTCAACAAATTTAAAAAAACACAAAATCATACCTACCACACTCTCAGACAACAGCACACACAAAAAAATAGAAATCAATAATGAGAAGATCTCTCAAAACCATTGAATTACATGGAAATTAAACAACCTACTCCTGAATTATAACTTTCAGGTAAACAATGAAATTAAGCAGAAATCAAGAAATTCTTTGAAACTATTGGAAAAAAGATACAACATACCAGAATCTCTGGGAAACAGCTAAAGCAGTGTTAAGAGGAAATTTTATAACACTGAACACACACATCAAAAAGTTAGAAAGATCTCAAACTAACAACCTAATACCACACTTAGAGAAAGTAGAGAAACAAGAACAAATCAACCCCAAAACTGGCAGAAGACAAGAGATAACTAAAATCAGAGCTGAACTTAGGGAAATTGAGATGCAAAAAAACAAAAAAAAACAAAAAAAACAAAAAAAAACAAAAAACATACAAAAGTTCAAAATAATGAATCCAGGAGTTGGTTCCTTAAAAGACTAAATGAAATTGGCAGACCACTAGCTATATTAATGAGAGAGAGAGAGAGAGAGATAGAAGACCCAAATAAACACAATTAGAAATGAAAAAACGGGCATTACCACCGGCCCTACAGAAATACAAAAAATACTCAGAGATACTATGAACACTTCTGTATACAACAACTGGAAAATCGAGAAGAAACTGATAAATTTCTGGAAACATACAACCTCCTAAGATTGAACCTGGAAGAAATGGAAACCCTGAACAGACCAACAAATATTCCAAAATTCATCAGTAATAGAAAGATTTCAAACCAGAAAATGCCTTGGACCTGATGGAGTCACAGTTGAATTCTACCAGACATATAAAGAAGAGCTGGTACCAATTCTACTGAAAATATTTCAAACAGTTGAGGAGGAGGGATGCCTCCCTCCCTCATTCTATGAGGCCAGAATCATTTTCAAATCAAAACCTGGCAGTGACACAACTAAAAAAGGAAACTGCAGCTCGGTATCTTTGGTAATCATAAATTCAAAAATTCGTGACAAATACTAGCAAACGGAATCCAGTAGCACATCAAAAACCTAATCCACCATGGTCAAGTAGGGTTTTCACAAATCAAAAAATGTGATTCATCACATAGACAGAACTACAAACAATAACCACATGATCATCTCAATAGATGCAGCAAAGGCTTTTGATAAAATTCAGCATCAATTTATGTTAAAAACCTTCAACTAGGCATTAAAGGAGCATAACTAAATAATGAGAGCCCTCTGTAACAAAGCCCCCAAAGCCAATGTTATATTGAATGAACAAAAACTGGAGCATGTCTCTTGAGAACTGAAACAAGGGAAGGATGATCACTCTCACCAATCCTATTCTAAATAGTACTGAAAGTCTTATCCAGGTAATCAGGCAAGAGAAGGAAATGAAAGGCATCCAACTAGGAAGAGAGGAAGTCAAACTATCTCTCTTTGCAGACAATATGATTCAACCCCATATATAACCTTTGCCCAAAGGCTTCTAGATCTGATAAACAACTTCAGCAAAGTTGCAAGATATAAAAATTACATACACAAATATGTATCATTTCTATTCACCAACAACATTCAATCTGAGAGTCAAATCAATAATGCAATCCTATTCACAATAGCCACACAAAAATATAATATACCTAGGAATACAACTAACCACAGAAGTATAAGTTCTCTACAAGGAGAAATACAAAACACTTTGAAGTAAATCAGGGATGACACAAATAAATGGAAAAACATTTCATGCTTATGGATTGGAAGAATCGATATTATTAAAAATGGCCGTACTGCCCAAAGCAATTTATAGATTCAGCGCAAATCTTACCAAGCTACCAATGTCATTCTTCACAGAATTAGAAAAAGAAAGCTATTCTGAAATTCATAGGGAAGAAAAACAAACCTGAATAGTTAAAACAATGCTAAGCAAAAAGGACAAGGTGGGAGGCAGCACACTACCTGACTTCAAACTACACCATAAAGCCACAGTAACCAAACAGCACAATATTGGTACAAAAATAGACACATATACCAATGGAGCAGAACAGAAAACTCAGAAATAAGCTGCACAACTACAACCATATCATCTTTAACAACGGTGACTAAAACAAGCAATAAGGAAAGGACTCCTTGTTAAGTAAATGATGCTGGGCTAACTGGCTAGGCATATTCATAAAAATGAAGCTGGATCCCCACTTTTTACCATATACAAAACATTAACTCAAAATGGATTAAAAATTTAAATGTAAGACCTCAAACTATAAAAATCCTGAAAAAACAACCTAGGAAATACTCTTTTTGACATTAACCTTGCCAAAGAATATTTGGCTAAGACCCCAAAAGCAATTGCAGCAAAACCGAAACTAGACAAGTGGGACCTAATTAAACTAAAGAGCTTCTGCACAATAAAAGAAACTGTCACCAGAACAAATAGACAATCTACAGAATGGGAGAAGATATTGGCAAACTGCATCAAATGAAGGCCCAGTATCCAGAATCTATGAGGACCTTAAATAAATCATAAATCAACAAGAAAAAAAAATCAAAAAACAAGGAATCCCTTTAAAAATGGGCAAAGGACATGAACAGATTCTTCTCAAAAGAACACATACACATGGCCAAAAAGCATATGAAAAAAAAATGCTCAATATCACTCTTCATTAGAGAACTGCAAATCAAACCACATTGAGATAGCATCTCACACCAGTCAGAATGACTATGATTAAAAAGTCAAAAAACAACAGATGGTGGTAAGGTTGTTGAGAAAAGGGAATACTTTTACACGCTGGCAGGGATAGAAATTAGGGCAGCCACCATGGAAAGCAGTTTAGACATTTTCTCAAAGAACGTGTAACTGCCATTGTGCAGTTCCATTACTGAGTACATACCCAAAGGAACAGAAATCATTCTGCTATTGAGACATAATGCACGTGTGTGTTCACTGCAGCACTATTCACAATAACAAAGACATGGAATCAACCTAAATGCTCATTAAGGGTGGACTGGAAAAAGACAATATGGTACATATACAGCATGGAATACTACACAGCCATAAGAAGGAATGAGATCACATCCTTTGCAACAACATGGATGAAGGTAGAGGCCATGATCCTAAGCGAATTATTGCAGGAAGAGAAAACCAAATACTGCATGTTCTCACTTACAAATGGAAACTAAACCTTGGGTACACAGGAACACAAAAAAGGGAACAATAGACACCAGAGCCTATTTGAGAGTAGAGAGTGGGAGGAGGGTGAGAATTGAAAAGCTGCCTATTGGGTACTATGCTTATTACCTGGGTGATGAAATAATCTCTGTAGGAAACATATGTTGGGGGAAGTTAGGGACCCAAAATGGAGGGACCAGCTGGAGCTGCAGCAGAGGAACATAAATTGTGAAGATTTCATGTACATTTATCAGTTCTCAAATAATACTTTTATGATTTCTTATGCCTATCTTTAATCTCTTAATCCTGTTACCTTCGTAAACTGAGAATGTACGACACCTGAGGACCACTGTGATAATTGTGTTAACTGTACAAATTGATTGTAAAACATGTGTGTTTGAACAATATGAAATCAGTGCACCTTGACAAAGAACAGAATAACAGCAATTTTTAGGGAACAAGGGAAGACAACCATAAGGTCTGACCGCCTGTGGGGTCGAGCAAAAAGGGCCATATTTATCTTCTTGCAGAGAGCCTATAAATAGACATCCAAGTAGGGAAGATATTGCTAAATTCTTTTCCTAGCAAAGAATATTAATATTAATACCCTGGGAAAGGAATGCATTCCTGGGGGGAGGTCTATAAATGGCCGCTCTGGGAGTGTCTGTCTTATGTGGTTGAGATAGGGACTGAAGTATGCCCTGGTCTCCTGCAGTACTCTCAGGCTTATTAGGGTGGGGAAAAACTCCGCCCTGGTAAATTTGTGGTCAGACCCATTCTCTGCTCTCAAACTCTGTTTGCTGTTGTTTAAGATGTTTATCAAGACAATACATGCACCGCTGAACATAGAGCCTTATCAGTAGTTCTGTTTTTGCCCTTTGCCTTGTGATCTTTGTCGGACCCTAATCAGTAGTTCTCCTTTTTGTCCTTCAAAGCATGTGATCTACACCCTGATCTTACACCCCCTTCCCCTTTCAAAATCCTTAATAAAAAACTTGCTGGTTTGAGGCTCAGGTGGGCATCATGGTCCTACCGATATATGATGTTACCCCCTGTGGCCCAGCTGTAAAATTCCTCTTTGTACTCTTTCTCTTTATTTCTCAGCCAGCCAACACTTATGGAAAATACAAAGAACCTAAGTTGAAATATTGGGGGTGGGTTCCCCCTATAAACATAAAATTTATCATATAACAAACCTGCACATGTATCCCCTGAACCTAAAATAAAAGTTGGAAAGAATAAAGAAACATCACATTAATAGCGTAAAAGAAAAATTGCCGTGAAATTTGTGTACTGTAAACAGAAATAGCAGATGTGATTTGAGATATGGTTTTCCAAATTAATCCTGTATACAAGTTTACTAGTAGTTTCCTAAGCACTCAAGAAAAGTGAAAAAAAAAAGCAACGATAGATTAGATCTGCTTTTATTGCTCAGAAAAGAGAAGAATGCTTATCATAAGGACTTTGCCAGCTGAATTGGCAAAAATAATCTATACTTTTGAGAATTAGTTTCTTGAAATTAGAGATGAAAAGTTCAGTTTCTAAAGCAGTTCATTTGAAAATAAATAAAAGCTATTGCATGGGGATGTCATTACTATCGTAAAAATAATCTACCTCTGCCCTAACTCCCTGCTTTTGTTCTTCTAGCTGGAAAAACAAACAAAACAAAAGCTGTACATCTATCATGGCCACAGCTTGAAATTTTGTGCTAGTTTTGAATACCTTTTAAACTTTCAACAATGTCACTCTTTTAATCTCACTCTCCACCCTGCATAATTGAATCATCCATCTCCATTGATCATTCTTAGCAGTACTCAAACATGTTTTTGAATGCTGACTATCTTCTTCTTTCTTCATCTTTCTCCTCCTCCTCCTCTTCCTCCTTCTGTTCCTCCTCCTGCTCTTCCTCCTCCTCCTCCTCTGGCTCTTGATCATACATCCTCTTCTGGCTTATTTAACTTTTTGTTTTCCATTCACTTCTTGATAGAATTATTTATCTGTATTTTGGGTGTGGATTTGACCATCATCCATTTTGTTCTCAACTCCCTAAACCATGGATTCCTTTTCAGTTAACAGAATAATTGCAAAGATCATTAATGACTTACTTTGTACTAAATTCAATTTTATTTTTATTTTGCTTTCGTCAACATCTAATAAGATTGTTCACTCCGTTATTGAAATATTTTCTTCTCATGGCTTTGAGGAAAAATATTTTCTTATTTTTCTCTCTACCTCCCTGAACATTGTGCCTCCACAGTTTCTTTCTTGTTCTTCTTCTTTTCTTGAACTCCAAATATTGTACTGCCACATTTTTCTGTCTTGACTCCCTTACTCTTTTCTTTATATTCATTCTTCCTGGATAACTTGTTTTAAAGGAAGGGTTTTAAATACTGTGTGCTGAAGACTCCAAAATCTACAAATCCATTCCTGCCTTCCCTCCACAACTCCAATTGCCAATTCCAAATGTCACATCTCCAAATGGATGTCTACTTGACATCTCAAATTTAATATGACAAAAACAGAACTATTGATTTATCTCTCGAACAGCACTCTGCTCCTTGCCCAATTTTCTTTGTCTCATTAAATTTCAGTGCTTGATTGCTTGAGCCAAAAAAATAGCAGTTGCTCTTCATTCCTTATTATGCCTCACTCCCAGATCATCTAGTCATATTGATTCTGCCTTCAAAGTATATCACAGAACTGTCTCTTTATCTCAGTCTCAACCAATAACCATTTTAGACCAAGCTACCACCATATTTTGTCTGGACTATTGTCATAGCTCCATAATTTGCCCCTTTACTTTGTCTCCTCCTCTACGACAACCTGTTTCCAACACAGCCAGTAAAGTGATATGTTCAATCTGTTAATCAGAAAATGTCATTCCCTGACTAAAACCCTTCAAAAGCCTCCTGTCAAAACATACTTATGACTCACTCATTAAATGAGTTGGACTCAGAATGAGTAAAGGAAACATCTCCATACTGTCTCACAACTACCATTCAAAATTACTCTTTTATAATTTTCCTCTCCATCTCAGGATTTTTTTTTTTTAGCTAATTCTATAGGTTTTTCTAGTAGCATTCATGTATTGATGAAGAATCTTGTTTTCTGGTATTAAAAAAGACCAGAAAGATGAAATATAAAAACACTTCAATCTGTCATGTAGTTTAAAGCATCTCCCTCCACAGCTCAGACACAAATCAGATTTTTTAAAGACTTTTGCAGAGGAAAAGAGTAGTTTTGTTTTGCCTTTTCCTTCCTTTCTGTCCTCCCTGACTTGATAGCTGCCATTCCTGACTTCTCCAGGATCTGGTGTGAAGAAAGGAAGTGTTTAGAAGAAATGACAAAGTCTTATGTGACTCATTCTATTGTATCTGTTGTTGTATCCTCCTGTGGAACAGATGTTTGTGTGTTTTTCTTTTTTTCTTTTTCTTTTTGAAATCCATTAATCAATTGAGATTTACAGAAATATATTTTTTATTGGCAAAATTATATCCTATCAACTGACCATTTATAACTCACCTCTCAGTTCTTCCATGCAATTCTTCATCCCATGTGGATTCCTTATGATTGGGGCATATCACTCTGACAGGCATACTTCTTTGGTGAGATCATGTCACCCAGCTCCCAACTTTGTTGAGCCAAAAGACATGGTAGGGGAAATGAGTGAAGGGATATCGTGAATCAGGCACTCTGATACAAACTCTCAGTCTTTTATCAGCCTCTCAATGAATGAAAACAGCCTTCCACTGTTTTGATATGGCCTAGAGGATGGTTATCAAGTAAGGTTTATAGAGTAGGCTTTGATCTACCCCATGAAAAAGTTTATGGTTGATCAAGTGCATTAATTGGGATCTCATGGTACTTGCCTCCTATTGTGTCCAGTTTTTAGATACTATACTAAAACCAAACTGGAATGTCTATTTAACACGTGACTGCATATGCTATAAATCTAGTATTCTTAACTGAGTTTACAGAGGCTAACAGGATTTGGCTCTTGCCTAATTCTTCTACCATATCTTATAACACCTTCTCTTTCACACCCATGACCAAAAAGCACTGGTCTGATTTTACAACCTTAAACAAAAGTTTGTTCTTGCTTTAAGACATATTATTTGCTTTTCCTTCTTCCTGAAATGATCTTTTTCTTGATATTTTCATGGATGACTCCTTTTTGTTTAGTTTTTTGGTTAAATGTACCCCCAACCCCCCACAGAGAAGCCTACTCTTACTTTCCTATCTGTAGTAGCAACAAACTCACTGTTACATCAAACCTACTACATTTCAGTAAGGAATTTCCTCCCCAACTCTCTCAGAAAACTATTTCATGTCTCTTTCCTCCACAAACATCCAAATTTCTCTATTTTTCTCTCATTTTATTACCTTGATTTTTGTTTCTCTGAGAAACCAGAAGCATGATAAGGATACCATATCATCTTCCTACCACAACATTTTCCATCTTATTTGTGTGTGTACTCAGACTCTGCCTTCCTGTTATGATGGATGGACTCTCTCTACTGATATCTAAGGCCAACCCTGTCATTGTGGATGCGTCTCATCCTTCTTCATTTACTCAAGAACACTGTTTATTCCAGCCTCAAGCCCCACCCTCACCTAGTTGCATCATCCCAATGGGCATGCAAACATGGATGTACTATTACCCATTATACTAAAATCTCCCTGTAGTCCCACAGTCCTCTCTAGCTACCATTTATTTTTCTTTCATTGATGGCAAGAATTATTGAGAAACTTGCTCAAGTTGCTATCTCCAATATTTTTTTTTAACAACACAATTGTTTTTTAGACAACTCTATCAAGTTTTAATCCTACTGCCCAACTAAAACCATGCTGGCAAATGTTACCAATGATTTCTACTATGACAAAACCCAAAATCAATTCTCATTTCTTTTTATCTTATTTAATGTTTCTCAGTACCATCTCTAAGCTTAAGATTGAAAACATCTATATCTTAATCCACAATTTTATCCCAGAATTCCAGACTTCTATTATGAATTCCCAAGGTAGTATCTCCAAATCAGTGTCTAATAAACTCTTAACTTTTTATTTCCTATATTAGTTGGTTACAGGTTTGGAAATTACAAAAAATGATATACAGGTAAAATATATTCAGGCTATCAGTTTACTTGGATTTCAGGATACATTGCAGAAAATATATCAATAAAGCCAAATAGCAGTCACATGATCAGGAGTAGCTTACAGTATCCTCCCCCCTTTTGGTTCTTAATAGCAAGGGATGGGGAATGGGAGAATCTACCCACACCATTCTTTACCCGTCTTTTATATTGTGTCCTCATCTATAGGTACATACCAAATTTTATGTCTCTTAGGGCTGCTGTAACTAATCAATTAGGATTTTCATAAACTAATACCTATATACATCCATAATTAATAACTAAATCCATTCTTACTTTATTCATCTATTTTTCTTCATACTTTTTTTGATGTTAGTGAGTCTCATTCACTCTTCTCTGAAACTGTATCTTATATTTGATCTTTTGCTTTGTTTTGCCACTCCCAGTGCCATTGCCCAAATCTATAGTGCTATCACTTATTTTTCTCTCCCTTCCTACCTTCCTTCCTTCCTTCCTTCCTTCCTTCCTTCCTTCCTTCCTTCCTTCCTTCCTTCCTTCCTTCCTTCCTTCCTTCCTTCCTTGTTTTCTTCCTCTCTCCCTCCCACTTTCCCTCCCTCCCTTTCTTCCTTCCCTGACTCTTACCACTAGTATATAAACAGAGGGGAAACACAGATCTAGCCTGACTTGCTCACTGCCCAATCCCCAATTCTGATAACATTGCCTCGCATGTAATAGGTTCTTAATAACCATGATTGAGTAATGATTAATCATCCCCCTCCTCAGAGTGACTGCAGGAAATACAGCATTTATTGCCATTGACCGGTTTCTTTGTCAAACCTTATTAACTCCATTGACATTTCTAGAAATAATTGATTCTTCATATGAATTGAGAAAATCCGCTTGCTCTTTCTCATGCTTTTCCTCAGAATATCTCTTTAAATAAGATTTTATCAACTCATAATTTTGTTGAGCATAAAGTTCTTATAATGTCTCTGTTTTTCTTACACCATTCATCTGATAATATCCCTAGGCTTTTATTACATTTGTCTAGCACAAGACCCTTAAACATATTGCATTGACAAAAATCATTCCATGGAATAAAAATATATTGAATGATGTTTTACTAACCATCTTCAGTTCACCCTTATTTTTGAGACAAAATAATAATTACAGTTAAGAAATCCAAAAAATGATAAACATAATACGTCTGGGAAAAACATTTATGACTAATGTATGTCATGGCTCTTGTTGCCTATTTAAATTAATGATTTATATTTTATGTTCTCTCAGCCTTGTGAGTTCTTGTATTCAGGGCTTCATGATTAACCTTAAGTGTTCCTAAACACGATTCCTCAAGGATCTAGAACTAGATGTACTATATGACCCAGCCATCCCATTACTGGGTATATACCCAAAGGATTATAAATCATGCTGCTATAAAGACACATGCACACGTATGTTTATTGTGGCACTATTCACAATAGCAAAGACTTGGAATCAACCCAAATGTCCATCAGTGACAGACTGGATTAAGAAAATGTGGCACATATACACCATGGAATACTATGCAGCCATAAAAAAGGATGAGTTTGTGTCCTTTGTAGGGACATGGATGCAGCTGGAAACCATCATTCTTAGCAAACTGTCACAAGAACAGAAAACCAAACACTGCATGTTCTCACTCATAGGTGGGAACTGAACAATGAGATCACTTGGACTCGGGAAGGGGGACATCACACACCGGGGCCTATCATGGGGAGGGGGGAGGGGGGAGGGATTGCATTGGGAGTTATACCTGATGTAAATGACGAGTTGATGGGTGCTGACGAGTTGATGGGTGCAGCACACCAACATGGCACAAGTATACATATGTAACAAACCTGCACGTTGTGCACATGTACCCTAGAACTTAAAGTATAATAATAATAAGAAAGAAAGAAAGAAAGAAAGAAAGAAAGAAAGAAAGAAAGAAAGAAAGAAAGAAAGAAAGAAAGAAAAAATAAATAAATGAGTACCTTACGTATAGCTATCCATTGAGAATCGGAATTCTGTTAGGAGAGATGGTGATCATGCCTACTCATTTTAAAGTCCCTCTTGAAGAAAGATACATGGTCTATAAAATCGCTATAAAGTGGGCATTTACATATATGACCCAGAAGCAGAAAACTGAAAACTCATTGGGGCCACAGGTAGGCCAGGGAATTAAAGCAGTATGCCATGAGATTGAGTTAGGTTTGCAGAGGTCTTAATGAGAATGTCTTAAACTGCAGATATGGAAGAATAGAGACAATGAACACATTATTCTTTATTTCTACTCCATAACTGGGCTATGGTATCTAAAAAGATATGCCCCTATTGTTGATTTTCTATTTTCTAACTTTTGTAGTCACATATAAAATTGGATCTATATTACACTCTGTTATGTACTGCCTATCTGACAAGCGCTTCCTCCCTTGATGGTCCACTGTAATGCTAATTTTTATTTAACCTGATCACAAATTCTACACATTTCAAATTACAGTTCTTCAAGGTAAAAGTTACATGTAATTGTCCCAATTATCAGTTTCTTTCTTCTTAGCTCTAAATTCACCCTTCAATATATTCTCTACTATAATAAATAGAATCCCTTTAAGCATGTCTTCCTTAAAGTGACCTCATTGTTCACTGTTCTCAGTAGAGTGCACTGAGAGACACTGCAGGAGGAAGACCTATTCTGCAGTTTCTAGCTGCTGTGTGGTGGATCAGGGCAGGGGGATGAGGACATCAAGGGAGCTCTGCCCCAGTCACACATAAAGAACACGTGGTCCGATGGCCGGGCGCGGTGGCTCAAGCCTGTAATCCCAGCACTTTGGGAGGCCCAGACGGGCAGATCACGAGGTCAGGAGATCGAGACCATCCTGGCTAACACGGTGAAACCCCGTCTCTACTAAAAAATACAAAAAACTAGCCGGGCGAGGTGGCGGGCGCCTGTAGCTCCAGCTACTCGGGAGGCTGAGGCAGGAGAATGGCGTGAACCCGGGAGGCGGGGCTTGCAGTGAGCTGAGATCTGGCCACTGCACTCCAGCCTGGGCGACAGAGCAAGACTCCGTCTCAAAAAAAAAAAAAAAAAAAAAGAGCACGTGGTCCTTGCAGTGATGACAGCCTTAGCGCTGGTACTGCCCACCTGGATACAGGAGAATTCTCTGTCCCTCTGTATATTACCTGAGTTTGCTGATCACCTGCTTTCCACTTGCACTCCAGAGGATTGGTGCCTGCTGGTCCTGTGACTGACTGCTGGTCCTGCTAGTCTTCGTTAGTGCAAGACTGGGCAAATTGACACATTTCTCTGCCATCCAGTGGGCTGACCTATGCCTTCTCCAAGAAGGTATGAATTCCAACTTTGAGGAGAAGCCCCCTTTACCAGTTTGTACTTCCTTAGGTACTCACTATTGTTCCTAGGGTGCTATTTGTAGTTGTCCCATATCTTATAGCTACTCTCTTATCAAAATGGAATTCTTATTTATATTAAAATTCTTTTGTTTAATCCACTTTGTGATTTCTATTCCCTATTGGACCTTAGCACCTAGTACACTTGATGTCACTTAATGTACTAAATATATTCATTAAGTGAGTAATACTACCTTTTATATTTCCACTTGATTTTCTTATCATCACTATTGGGTTACTCTCATGAACTCCTTTTCTGTGATTAGGGACATTTAATTTTGTGATTTCTTTAGCATTTTGACCTGTTTTCCAATTAATCAGATTTATGTTTCCACTAAGCCTCCTTAACAAACCATCTCTCTCCCACATTTAAATAAATAACATTTAGGAAAATCCTGCCTTTTTAAAAATTTTCGATGTTTAATGCCTATTTATTCCCAATATTTCATGAGTAGACATGGATATTAAGACATAAATCCCTTCTCTGATTCCTACCAAACACAACAGACTTTTAGATTATGTAGTAAGTGGATTTTATGCTTTCAAATTAAAGTTATATAGTAAAGAACTTTAAAGTTCATTAAACAGAATTCAATTCCATTGATCCCCAAATGATTTTTCACATATGGCCAAATATGTGAAATTGCTTGGCAAATGAAAATCCTTAATATCTGTCACGTTTTAATCAAATAACTGATCTGCCTTTATATACTGAATGAGACTGTAGAATATGGATAGTTTAAGAGTCACTCTGTTGGGGCAGAGAACTTGACTGGAAAGTAGGACTAGTTTTTACCTTTCATGTTTCAAGACATAACATTAAAAATATCTTAAATTAAAGGCACTGTAACTAAAAGAGACTAGTAGTAGAATGTTCTTTTACAACTCGTTAAATAAAATTGTTTACATTATCTGAAATAATAAAATTGTTTATAAAGAAGTTATTATTTCCAATGCCATCAACACACTTATTTACAAACTTTTAGAAAACACTGCATTTACTTTTCTATCTTAAGTGTTCTAGGGTATAAAAGTAGATAAGATAAGCTAAAATAAGCTTCCTTCCTTCAACAAAAGTTACAGTCAAGTGAGAGAGAAGAAAGTCATTTGAAATATTACAAATCAGTAGACCATGGGAATGTGGGAAGAGCTGGGTATGAACTGGGTATAAAAACAAAACAAAAACAAAAAATGAGTTTAAGTTGCAAACTGAAGTTCTTATGTTGTGATGTGAGATAATTTAGGAAACTTTTGGAGGAATTGAACCATGTGAGTTATGAAAGTTTTAGTTTTCTTTTTTAGTTCAAAATACATGCTGACTGTGAGGAAATTTAAACACTGTAAACAAAAATATAAAGAGCAAACTATAAAAATTGTTCTTACCTCTTTCTTAATTGCCCCTCTCAGACCTGGATTAAATATGCATTTTTAAAACTTTCGTGTGCCTTCTCCCAGATCATTTTATATTCACTTATAAACATTGCATTTTATACTATAGAATGTGAAATAAAAGGAATCTTGTTTATGTAATTTGTCACTTTATATCCCCTGCATAGAACATTTCTTAACCCATAGTAATTCCTCAAGAAATATTTATTTAATGAATTACAAATGAATATGTATGAGTGTATGTACACAAAAAATACAACACAATCACAGTCTATATGTTGTTCTGTAATATGCTTTCTTTCATAAAACAAGTTTGAAATATTCTTTCATATCAATATAGTCAACTAATCTTCATTGATTTAAATAGCTACATAGTATCAAATTATACCATAATTTATTAATATTTAACCAGTTTCTGAAAGATAAAGTTTGGGTTGTCTTTAATTCAATAATATACACAACTGAGTATTTTTGTACATGTGTTTTTGCATAGTGTTAGAATTGCTAGGTCCAAATGTATATATGTTTTGCATTTTGTATAATTTAGAAGTTCTACTCCAAAAGATAGCAACTGAAGCAATTTATATTCTAGAAAATGGTATGAAAGAATTAGGGGTTACATTAAACTTAGATTTATAAAATTTGGTCTTGGTAAAAAAGTTGAGACGATCTTTCAGGCAAAACACTTGAAGTCCTCTGTATTACTCAGTGTGAAATTTATTTTTCCTAATGGTGATTCAGTAAATGAGAAAACTAATTCTGAATTTTCACTAATTGGGGGCCATTGCGTCTGCTGGCAGGATATGGAAATGACAGAATCTTACACCTCTCCTTCAAAAAACCAGGAACACAAACATTTAAACCCAGCGTTCTTTCTGTTCACCCACTTTCTCCTTAATGTATTCATTCGATAAGATGACAATAGTTTTTGAACACCTTTTATTTTGAATAACTTGTTTAAGCCTAGGTGATAAGGACAGACAGGGTTCCTGAAGTTAGAGGTTTAATGGCCCTGTAGGAATGTGGCATAAATAGCATTTAAATGTGGCAATTGCTGTATTTTGATAATGTAAGTTAAGGGTAGAGCGAAAACACAGATTACCCACTAATTACATATCGGATGACTACCACTCCGGTGGTAGCCAGGCATGACTTTGAAGAGAAAGTTACCTTGAAGTCACATGCAAACTGAAATCAGAAGGAAATATGGGATTTAATCAGGTAGAGATTAAGGGGAACAGTGACTCAAGCAAAAAATCAGTGTATGAAGTTCTTGGAGAATTTGCCCATGCATGTAAAAACAACAGAACGGGTCTAGAACATTGAAAAAAAATAATGTTATTGCCTTTATTTTGTTTTTCTAAAGTATTTTGCTAGTTTAAGCTTATTTTTTAAAAGTAATATTCTCCTCTGGGCGCGGTGGCTCCTGCCTGTAATCCTATAACTTGAGATGCCTAGGTGGGTGGAACACCTGAGGTCAGGAGTTTGAGATCAGCCTGGCCAAAATGGTGAAGCCCCATCTCTACTAAAAATACAAAAATTAGCTTGGCGTGATGGCGGGCACCTGTGGTCCCAGCTACTCTGGCGGCTGAGGCGGGAGAATTGCTTGAACCTGGGAGGCGGAAGTTGCAGTGAGCCGAGATGGCGCCATTGCACTCCAGCCCGGGCGAAACTCCGTCTCAAAAAAACAAAAAGGTAAAATTCTCCTATTATGTCTTGGTATACCCCAGTTTTTACTATACTATTTATAGCTTCTTTCTTCCATTAGAGATTTTTATAGAAATTTTCCCTGGGTAGTACTTGAATACTCAAAAGAACTTTTTATTCAGATGCTCAGAACTTCTCCAGCAACTGCAGCTTAAAAACATTTTGTCAGTCACATCGCTAGGTTTGAAGTAGGTTAACATTTGTTTAAAATTCATACGTTAGGAACATATAACCTTATCTCTTAGTCAGATCTACAAAGTTTATAAAATAGCTGATAAAAAGTGGAAACATAATGGTTATTATCTAAATTTATACACTGTTGAACTCACAGGGCTTGCAAAAATGGCGTTAGCTCATAAATTATACTTGAAGTAAAATGTCAAGGTATATTTGGAAATTCTCCATTTAGTAAATCATTATATGCCAGAAATGAATTTATGCTGTAGGAATATCTAGTATTAATTTGATAGAATTTAGGTTTCTCTGTTTTCTGAGTGAATTCTCTTTGCAAGACATCTGAATGAGCCAATAAAGAATACATTTACATTTTTTACAATTTACGATTTTTTTTTTTTTCCTAAATGTCCAACCGGATTAGATCTCCTGGAATTTGTGACCACATTCTTTAATCTTCCAGCACGTAATCCTGGCAGCTTTCTGTAATTCTCATTTTACTTAAGAGTTTCAAGAGTAATTTCTATTGGATGCATATACGAGTTCCTATTCCTAAGCTAGTGATCATCTGATGCAACACATATAAATTCCAGTTTGAAAATCTTTCATAATAACACTTTCAGTCTTTACTGAGTAAATTAGTACTTGACCATGCTAATTATGTCAGCCAAAAATGGGTTTTAATTCTATATAAAACAATATATATTAGTAGACTCTGATGACTCCTTTAGAGGCACATAAGAGGCAAAAAGACAAAAGCAAAAACCATAGTAGTTTTAATTGTTTTTCAAATCTTAATGTGATGAAATGACTAGGAAAACAAACTTGGTACACAGTAATTTGCACTTATTTGGAATTTTCAGGTATGTGGTTTTTACATGCTGTCCAACAGCATCCTATACTTTTTCTACAGTTTTGATTTTACTTCATTTAGGTTGAAGCCTTGTCCTTTGTTTTCTGAAGTGGTTTCTATTCAGGAATGTAGTTGTATTGTCTCATGTTTAAAAGACACTTCATTCCATTTTGATGTTTATAGAGCTTTTTTCTGGTAATCATTCAGCAAATGTAAATTACATTGCAATGGCAAACTTTGTGTCCAAATCATTTAAAGGAGATTGTCCTTTGAAAGGCCAACTTTCTGAAGTAGTTATTCTGTCAAAAATAATTCATAATCATAAAAAGAAAAACATATAAAATTAAGAGAATATTTTGATATAGTATGGAAATAATGCTGAATCACAAAAATGATTGAAAATCATTTGAAATATTTCACAAGTGGAACTAAGAAGATCATATACAAACCAAAAATCTCACTGTAATCTTTATACAGATAAAACTTTCTCTTCATCATGAACAGAGGTTTCTCTCTGTGAAGACTTACAAGCTCATGCCCCCTAAATTCAAGTATTTTTTTTACCTTGGCTGTCAATCAGAATTGAAACAAAGGCTGTAAATAACTAGGTCATAGTCAATATAAACCTATCTCCATTTGGATGGTGTATGATTATTTATGAACTTCCCCATATACAGTTTATAGTTTTTAAGGAAAGAGAGAGTTTGGGGGCACAAAAATTACAGTAAAAAGTCGTCTTATGAATCCCTAATAGAATATATTTACCTACATATAATAGGAAGTATAAGAATTATACAGGATCAAATTCATAACTGAATAGGCAAGGTACTTGAGGTATATAAGTACATGAAATGGGAATAAAGTATCCATCATCACTCTATATGGGCAACTCCTATGGTTTCCTAATTTAGGATATCCGAAGAATAACTGACACAAAGAACTGCCTTTTTTTTTTGAAAAGAGGTGTACAGATGGTATGTATGACTGTTTAAAATAACTCAGAGTGTATTTCTTTTTGTGGTTATATCATTGTATTCATTTGACTGTTGTAACAAGTTACCACAAAGTTGGTGGCTTAAAATCACAGAAATTTATTTTCTCATAGTTCTGCAGCCAGAAGTCCAAAATTGGTATCATTGGACCATAATTAAGATTTCAGCATGGCTGTGTTCCCTCTGGAGACTGGGAGAGAATGCATCCTTGTCTTGTCCAGCTCTGATGGTGGTTGCAGGCATTCCTTGGTTTGTGGCCACATCCCTCCTATATCTCCCTTCGTAATTAAATGAACTTTTCCTCTTCTGTCTATGTCAAATCTCCTTTGCATCGCTCTTGTAAAGATACCCTTATTATCAAGATCCATCCTAATAATCCAGAATAATCTTCCAATCTCAAAACCTTTACTTTAATCAAATCCGCAAAGGCCCTTTTTTTCTTTTAAAAGTAATGTTTACAGATTCTAGTGATTGGGAGCTGATGTCCTTGAGTGGCCATTATTTAGCCCAATATAGTCATGGATAATAAAAAGAGTCTTAGGATATTTAAAAATGATTATTGCACTATTTTTTCATGGACATTAATATGTGCAAGTGGTTAATCTTTTGCTGTGCAGAAGTTCTTTAGTTTAATTAGATCCCCTTTGTCAAATTTGGCTTTTGTTGCCATTGCTTTTGGTGTTTTAATCATGAAGTATTTGTCCATGCCTATGTCCTCAATGCTATTGCCTAGGTTTTCTTCTAAGGTTTTTATGGTTTTAGGTCTTACATTTATGTCTTTAATCCATGTCAAGTTAATTTTTGTACAAGGTATAAGGAAGGGGTTCAGTTTCAGTTTTCTGTATATGGCTAGCCAGTTTCCCCAACACCATTTATTAAATAAGGAATCCTTTCCCAATTGCTTGTGTTTGTCAGGTTTTTCAAAGATCATATGGTTGTAGATGTGTGGTGTTATTTCTGAGGCCTCTATTGTGTTTCACTGGTCTATATATCTATTTTGGTACCAGTACCATGCTGTTTTGGTTACTGTAGTCTTGTAGTATAGTTTGAAGTCAGTTAGCATGATGCCTCCAGCTTTGTTCTTTTGCTTAGGATTGTCTTGGCGATATGGTCTTTTTTTTGGTTCCATATGAAATTTAAAGTAGTTTTTCTAATTCTGTGAACAAAGTCAATAGTAGCTTGATGAGGATAACATTGAATTTATAAATTACTTTGGGCAGTATGGCCATTTTCACGATATTGATTCTTCCTATCCATGAACATTGAATGCTTTTCCATTTGTTTGTGTTCTCTCTTATTTCCTTGAGCAGTGGTTTGTAGTTCTCCTTGAAAAGGTCCTTCACACCCCTTGTAAGTTGTATTCCTAGGTATTTGATTTTTGTTGTAGCAATTGTGAATGGGCGTTC
Source organism: Macaca thibetana thibetana (assembly GCF_024542745.1). NCBI lineage: Eukaryota > Metazoa > Chordata > Mammalia > Primates > Cercopithecidae > Macaca > Macaca thibetana. The sequence goes on from NC_065585.1 coordinate 33,107,197, forward strand.
ACTCAGGATTTGGGTCTCTGCTTGTCTATTATTGGAGTATAGGAATGCCTGTGGTTTTTGTACATTGATTTTGTATCCTAAGATTTTGCTGAAGTTGCTTACCAGCTTAAGGAGATTTTGGGCTGAGATGATGGATTTTTCTAAATACACAGTTATGTCATCTATAAACAGAGACAATTTAACTTCCTCTCTTCCTATTTGAATACCCTTTATTTCTTTTTCTTGCCTGATTGCCCTGACCAGAACTTCCAATACTGTGTTGAATAGGAGTGGTGAGAGAGGGCATCCTTGTCTTGTGCCAATTTTCAAGGAGAATGCTTTCAGTTTTTGCCCATTCAATATGATATTGGCTGTGAGTCTGTCATCATCATAGTGAACAGGCAACCTACAGAAAGGGAGAAAAATATTGTAATCTGTCCATCTGACAAATGGCTAATATCCAGAATCTATAAGGAACTTAATCAAATTTACAAGACAAAAACAACCCCATCAAAAAATGGGCAAAATATATGAACAGACACTTCTCAAAAGAAGACATTTATGAAGCCAACAAACATATGAAAACAAGCTCATCATCACTGATCATTAGAGAAATGCAAATCAAAACCACAATTAGATATCATCTCATGCCAGTTAGAATAGCGATCATTAAAAAGTCAGGAAACAACATATGGTGGAGAGGATGTGGAAAAATAGGAATGCTTTTACACTGTTGGAGTGAGTGTAAATTTTTTCAACCATTGTGGAAGACAGTGTGACAATTCCTCAAGGATCTAGAATAAGAAATACCATTTCACCCAGCAATCCCATTACTGGGTGTATAGCTGTATAGCTGAAGGATTATAAACCATTCTGCTGTAAAGACACATGCACATGTATGTTTATTGTGACACTGTTCACAATAGCAAAGACTTGGAACCAACCCAAATGTCCATCAATGATAGACTGGATAAAGAAAATGTGACACATGTGTACCATGGAATACTATGCAGCCATAAAAAAGGATGAGTTCATGTCCTTTGCAGGGACATGGATGATGCTGGAAACCATCTTTCTCAGCAAATTAACACTGGAACAGAAAACCAAACACCACATTTTCTCACTCATAAGTGGAAACTGAACAATGAGAACACATGGACACAGGGAGGGGAACATCACACACCAGGGTCTGTTGGGGGGTGGAGGGCTAGGGGAGGGATAGCATGAGGAAAAATACCTAATGTTGATGACAGGTTGATGGGTGCAGCAAACCACAATGACACATGTATACCTACGTAACAAACCTGCATGTTCTGCATGTGTATCCCAGAAATTAAAGTATAATAAAAAATTAAAGGCTACTGACAATAATTATCATCATTAATATTCACTAATACTTATTGAGGTCTTACTATCCAAGAACTAGAGAAGGCATTTTATATAAAAATATTGTTAATCTTTCTACTTCTTGAGGAGGCCTGAACATCTTTGCCATTATCAAAGAGGGAAGATATATATAAGGAGAAGACTGCCTAGGTATATATGATCCCCGACTATCTCACAGAAAACACAACCAAAAAAAAAAAAAAGAAAAAGAAAAAAACCACATACACACACACTTCCAAGTGGTAATACCCGCTAGCAGAAAAGGGAAGAACAAAGTCTGTGAAGCACAAAGCTCATTTATATGAACTTCAGGAAAAGCTATTGAGATAAACGTAGTGCTTAAAGATCCCAGCCTGCAGATCCAAGACTATTTTTTTAATTTACAAGCCACATCCTTCTGCTTCCCTGCTAACATGCTTTTTCTAAAGTTTCTACCTTCCTTATTAAGGAAATAGCATAATTTTGTTTACTTTATGTGACAAATTTTTGATGGAAAACAAAGGATAAAATATCACCAAAGCAAAGGGAAAATTATTAGACTGAGCCAGTAAATAAACGTGCAACACTTATCACTGGGGATGTGTTCTGAGAGTTGTACAATCAGGCAATTTTGGCATTGTGAGAACATCACAGAGTGTACCTAAATGCCAACCTTGATGGTATAGTCTTTTACACACCCAGGCTGTATAGTATAGCCTATTCCTTCCACACATGCTCCTGTAGAGCATGTTACTGCACTGAATACTATAGGCAATTGCAATGCAGTGATAAGTATTTGTGTCTCTGCACATACCTAAACAAAAAAAGATACAGTAAAACCACTGTTGTATATGCATTCTACTGTTGACTGAAACATCATTATGCAGCACGACTGTATTATTAAATAATAATTGAATCCTAATCTTGAAATTTTCTTAGTAACATTTAAATGTAAAAAGACTTATTTTATTTATTTATTTATTTATTTATTATTATACTTTAAGTTCTAGGGTACATGTGCACAAGGTGCAGGTTTGTTATGTATGTATACATATGCCATGTTGGTGTGCTGCACCCATTAACTCGTCATTTACATTAGGTATATCTCCTAATGCTATCCCTCCCCCTCCCCCCACCCCACGACAGGCACTGATGTGTGATGTTCCCCTTCCTGTGTCCAAGTGTTCTCATTGTACAATTCCCACCTATGAGTGAGAACATGCGGTGTTAGGACTTCTTTTTTTCTTTTCAATGTGCTGCAGGCAATTGTTTAATGTGCAACAGAAAAAAATGTAGAAGCAGTTAATTCGATGAAAAGCCTTTAAATAATTTTGTCAACATGCTCTACATGTTACTCCCAACTGGCTAAAAAGAAATGAAAAAACCAAAAAGAGAAAACCCATGTTATTATATGACTATCTGCAAAAGCCTATAACTTTTAATATGCAAAGGCTTTATTTAAGATGATGAGAAGATAAACAATAGAAAGAATATTATGAAGAGATTATTGTTTTGCCTTGAAGAGTTTTAAAAATTTCAAATCAATGCTTCATTGAATACTTGTGAATCTCTAAAACAAAAGTAAGGTTTCTGAGTTTTTTTAAACAAATACACATCACTTTTTGAGAAAATATATACCTAAAAGAAGCCAACTAATTTTTTCAAATATTTAAAGCTAATAATATAACCATTTGGTATTTGAGGCACTGTGTATTTTTGCAGCAAACCCAACATTTACATAATAAAACTTTTACTGTTCTGTGTCAGTTAGAATTCACCTCATGGGTTTGAATTGTTAGGGTCCACTTGCACATAGACTTTTTTTCAATAAAAGTTACTGTGTGTGCCTGCCACTTCTGCCTCCTCTTTTACATCCTGCATTTCTTCTACTTCTGCCAACCTTGAGACAGCAAGACCAACTATCCTCTTCCTCCTCATCCTCAGCCTACTGAACGTGAAGACGGCAAGGATGATGACCTTTATGATGATCCACTTTCACTTCATGAGTAGCAAATACGTTGTCTCTTTTTTATGATTTTCTTAATAACATTTTCATTTGTATGCATACAGTATATATATTGCATTCTTTCACAAATAGATTATGCATTAATACTAATATTATTTATGTTATCAGTAACGCTTCTGGTCAACAGTAAGGTACTGGTGGTTAAGTTTTTGGGAACTCAGCAAATATATGCAGATTTTTGATGGTGTGGGTCAATGCCCCTAATCTTTGTGTGAAGGGTCACCATTGCATTTTCATTAAGAATCATTCCCTATGAATTAACATACCAGTTTTTATCATTCACTTTTACATTGTCTGAAAAGGACATACTTTAATGTATGTTTGTTTTCTTTGAATTAAACTTTCCAAAAAGTGACAATAGTGAACAGTGATATTATGGGGGATAAAGGGTAACAGAAAGGAGTTGAAGTTTTCAGTGTACCTAAATAACTTCTGCTGTGGCCATAGGTTAGTTCCCATGCTGTAATAGAATGAGGTTAGGCTTTAGATGTAGGTGTATTCGGTTTTCATCCTAAATATCCTCTTCAGTAACTAGGGGGATTTTATTTAGTTCCTTATTTCCTGTGGTCCATTGCTTCTTCATTTCTTCAGTAAGCTGAGCAAATTAGCATATATTTCATTCCCATTAGTGGAATATCCAACTCAAAGTGATTTAAGCAGTAATATTTATAATCTCACCTTAAAAAAATCCCAAGGTGTGGTGGCACCAGGATTGATAAAATTCAGTAATTTAAAGACATGGTCTATTACTTGCATTCTTTACTTCTTTATTCTTTGCTATCTCTGAAGTTTTGATTTTATTTTAAAGCCATTCTTGGTTCAAGATGGCTATAGTCATTTCAGATTATACAACCAGAAAATATCCAAAGGAAAACGAGGCTAAAAGAAACTATCCACTTTTAATTTTTTTTCTCTCTCTCTTTTTTTTTCCCTTCTCTCTCCCATTTCAACAGCATACTTCCAGACCTACCTTTAAGTCTTATTGCCCAGATTTTGGTAACATAAATTTTGCTAAGTTGAAGGCTGGGTGCAGTGGCTCACACCTGTAATTCCAGCACTTTGGTAGGCTGGGACGGGCGGATCATGAGGTCAGGAGATCGAGACTATCCTGGCTAACATGGTGAAACCCCGTCTCTACTAAAAATACCAAAAAAAAAAAAAAAAAAAAAAAAATTAGCCGGACCTGGTGGCGGGCACTTGTAGTCCCAGCTACTAGAGAGGCTGAGGCAGGAGAATGGCATGAACCCATGAGGTGGAGGTTGCAGTGAGCCGAGATAGCGCCACTGCACTCCAGCCTGGGTGACAGAGTGAGACTCCATCTCAAAAAAAAAAAAAAAAAAAAAAAATTGCTAAGTTGATCTCTGGTGAAATGAATGATATTGTCACGATCATTGATTAGCAATTCTTGCAATAAGAAAATACACAACAAATTGTAGCTTTTGTTAAAATTACAGTCACAGATGAGAACTCACCAGAAACAAGTGATTCATTAGCAATGAATATAGCAAATAAAAAATTAAATGATTAATGGTCTATTGAACTGACTTGCTACCATTTTACTTTACATTCCTTTCCTAGCTGAAATTCTTGTCCCAACAGTTTTTCAGAGTAGGAGGCAAAAAGAAACCTTTTGACATCTGTCGTTCACAGTATTTCACTTACTAGTGACTAGAAAACCAATGTAATTTACTGTGTAGTTTTGTGAGCTTTTGTTTTAAAACACTTTATCATAAACTGCATATAAAATTAGATGGCATTATGCCCAGCCATGTTAAGTTACTAGGATAAAATAATTAAGAAATATTTATTAGATATTTAGGATAATGATATTTTAGCTTACATTCTTCATAATCCATCACTGCTGTGCATATTTATTAATATTTGTGTCATTCAGTTCCCTGAAAAAATTAATTCCTGCCTAAAATTCCATTCTAACACAGAATTCTAACACAGAATTCTAACATGGGTAACAAAATGTCAGTCCTATCTACCTGTGTGGTAAATCTAAAGACATTCCTTATTTTATTTTTTTGATTAATGTCCCTGGACACATGTTCCAAATGATTAAATTTGGAAATATGCTGTCATAGTCTATGTAAATATTACTTTTTTAAACACAATATATTATTCTGCTGGAAACAATCATTATATAAATAAAAATGCGCTGCTGAGTAGAAACAAGTTCTAAAATATTATAGCTATGATGTATATTTTTAAAGATCTCATCTTTTTCTATTTTGGTAAAAATGACTTCTTAAAATGAATGGAATTGAAAAGGAGAAAATCTTTAACTGAAGTTTGGAAAAATGAAAAGCTTACTCTAGGGTATGGCTGTTTTCTCAACAAATTATAGCATTATTATGCTCATTCTGTATTTATATGAATAAACTCATAAAATATATAAAAATATTCAAGGGTGAAATACATTAGTTTTACTGTACAATAACAGCTCTCATATTGGTTTGTATTTTACTTGACTGGTATAGCAGTTGAAAAGCCCAGTTGGGAGAACTATATATTAGACTACCTTCCAAATAAAAGATGTGCTACTTTTTAAATCTCCTGCCTTAGATGACTCTTTTATAGCTATATAATGTGCTATAAAGTAATATATCAGTATAACTTTCTTAGGCTGCTCCAGGAGTATAACCCAAACAAAAGTATATTTTGGTGAATTATATTTACTGGCAGATTTTCACAGTTATTTTCTTTAAGAGGAACAAAAAACGTAGACTGACATACTTTTTAATATTGACAATGGAAACCAGAAACAGTAGGATGCTATTTTCAATGTGCTAAAAGAAAATAACAAAAAGTCAAGAATTCTACCCCTTTTAAAATAATTTTTCAAAGATTAGGATTAAACAAAAATATTTTCAGTATTAAATCACCTTCCACAAGCAGAATCTCTCGAAAGAAATGTTAAAGCACATACTTGTGATGTAAAAAGGATACATTGAAGCTCTGAGAAAAACAGCAAAGAGAGTTGGCTTATGCTTTACAAAGGAGCTATTTAAATATCTCTTTTATTAAGTAAATGAAATATTCTATTGCTCAGTTTCTGTTTTTATTTTTTTCAGTATGTACTTTTAGCCACTGGATGGGTACATTTGTTAATTAATTTATTGTTTAGAGCCACATGAATAAACAATGTATTGATTGGTTTATATGTTTCTAATTTTTGTCCTAAGTATTATCAGTAATCAATTAAACATGAAGGAAAATGCCAATAGATTAATGTGGTAGATCCTCTTTTCCTGAGGCTAAAGGTTGTGACTTTCTTTAGGAAGAGATTCATCCAATGATTATTGCTATATGTAATTGCGTTCCTTTTTGGGAACTGGTGGTTGGAAAACACCTTTTTCATATTTAGATTTTTAAAAGCACTCTTACAATGAATTAAGTTGGAAAGTAATTATATATTTTATTTTTCTGTGGACACTCTTATATGGGCAAGAACCAAATGATAATTGCCTAATTAATACATTAATAAAACTAACAAAATCTGTGGAAGTATATCAGTCACGAGGACAAGGTAAGCACAAGGACATAAGAGCCCAGAACAGCTATTAGCAGCATAATGATGCTCCAGACTTGTAGACGATATTAAAGGGGGCAAGTTCGGCTACTTAATAAGGCTGCCAAGGCACCAGCTGCTGCTGTGGGGAACTGAGGCTCACAGCTCAGCATCTGGGTCAGTGTTTGCCATATGAAGAGGAAAGTGACAGGATTTTAATGTGGAAGGGCAAATGATATCTTTCCTTCACTGTATAGCAGCCTTTAAATGATTATTCTTTTTAGTTTTATTTTATTATTATTATTTTTTTGAGACGGAGTCTCTCTTTGTCATCCAGGCTGGAGTGCAGTGGCACTATCTCAGCTTACTGCAAGCTCCACCACCTGGGTTCACGCCATTCTCCTGCCTCAGCCTCCCGAGTAGCTGGGACTACAGGCACCCACCACCATGCCTGGCTAATTTCTTTTTGTATTTTTAGTAGAGACAGAGTTTCAGCATGGCTACGATCTCCTCACTTCGTGATCCGCCCGCCTCGGCCTCCCAAAGTGCTGAGATTATAGGCGTGAGCCACTGCACCTGGCCTAAAAGGTGATTTTTAAAAGCCTGTTTGTCACCTCTATGAGGAAAGACACTGATAGAATCAGGCCAATGCTTCAGAATCTTTCTACAGACAAAATGAATGAAAATATTTTCACTTCTTAGACATATTTTTAAAAACCTTCACTGTCTTAGTCATATATATATGTGTGTATACATATTCATCTATAGATTCACATTCATCTATAGATGAATATATATATGTTCATAAGGAAATGAGAAGTTTAAATACTTTCATATAACTCTAACAAATCTCCACAAAGTGTAAAGTTTAGCTATTACCATTGTCACCATTAAATATAACCTAATGGTAATTTGTTTGGTCCTTGGTTAAAGTTTAGCACAAGGAAGTCCAAAATAATATAGAAGTCAAAAATATGGGGTCTTGTTCTGATTCAGTACATTATATAAATCATTCAAACTTTGAGTCTTAAATTTTTAGAAAAAAGGATAAAAAATTATGTTCTTCCCACTTAACAAATATCCATCAGGTGCTAAGGAAAGTGCTTGCATTACCTAATACAAAGATTATTCATATTTAACTTCTACAATTAGCTTAGGATGTAGGTAGATTAAAATGTACACAGGCCTAATTATCTAGAAAGCTTATCTGTCTTGCTTATTATTATACAGTTTTTCTAAGGTGGAGGACAGACTAGAACCCAAGATTCATCAACTTTAGTTCAGTGGTGTCTCCATAAAATTAGAAATTGCTAGATGGTAGAAGATATCATTATTATTAATTATCCAAACTATCCATATGCGGTGTCAATCTACTGAACCTTTTTCAAACTTCAGCTTTATTGAGGTATAATTAATGAATAAAAATTGTATATATTTAAGGTGTACAATGTAATGATTTGATATACATAATTCACTGCAAAATGATTACCAAATGATGACTAATATTAATATATCTTAGTTAACAATACTGTATTATATGCTTAATATCTGATAAGCAGGATCTTGTCTCTTCACCTTGCAATTATTCATTATTAAAAATTATTTGCCAGGCATGGTGGCTCACGCCTGTAATCCCAGCACTCTGGGAGGCTGAGGCAGGATGATCACGAGGTCATGATTTCGAGACCAGCCTGGCCAACATGGTGAAACCCTGTCTCTTCTAAAAATACAGAAATTAGCCAGTAGTTCGAGACCAACCAGACCCATTTTGTACTAAAAATCCAAAAAACTTAGCGAGGAGTGGAGCGTGTGCCTGTATTCCCAGCTACCTGGGAAGCTGAGGTGGGAGAATCACTTGAACCCAAGAGGTGGAGGCTGCAGTGAGCCAAGATTGCGCCTCTACACTCCAGTCTGGGTGACAGAGCAAGATCCTGTCTCAAAAAAATGAAATAAAAAAGTCAATTGACTGTAAATATGTGAATTTATTTTTGGGCTCTCTATGCCATTCCATTTGTCTATATATCTGCTTTTATGTCAGTATCATGCTGTTTTCATTAGTATATCTTAATAATATATTTTAAAATCAGGTGGTTTGATGTCTCCAGCTTTTTTTCTCCCTTAAGATTTATTTCTTCTAAGTTATTAATTCAATTTGAGTTTATTTTTGTATGATATATGATAAGGCACTCATTTTATTCATCTGCATGTTGATATCCAGTTTCCTTAACACCATTTATTGAAGACCTTGTCCATTCCCATTGTGTGTTCTTTGTAGTTTTTTTCAAAAGTCAATTGGTTGTAAATGTGTGGATTTATTTTGGGTTTCTCTGTTCTACTCCATTGGCCTATTTGTCTATTTTTATGCCAGTGTAATGATGTTTTAATTAATACATCTTTGTAATATATTTTAAAATCAGATGGTGTAATGTCTCTAGCTTTATTTTCTCCTCAAAAATTTTTTGGCTATTCAGGGATTCAGGGTCTTTTGTGGTTCCATATGAATTTTACGATTGTTTTTCTTATTTCTGTAAAAATTATCATGGGAATTTTTATTGAAATTGTAGTAAACCTGTAGATCATTTTGGGGAGCCTGAAAATATTAACAATATTAATTCTTTCAATCCATGAACATGTTATCTTTCCTTTTTTGCATTTTCATTTTTTCATTTATGTAAAACTATTTTTTTAAAAAAGCAAATTCTATTAATATTAAGATATATTAGAATCAGTAATTCTTTTGTTTTTGTTCTTTTGCTGTTTTTTGTTTTTGTTTTTGTTTTGTTTTTGAGATGGAGTATTGCTCTGTCTCCCAGGCTGGAGTGCAGTGGTGTGATCTCGGCTCACTGCAACCTCTGTCTCCCAGGTTCAAGTGATTCTCCCACATCAGCCTCCTGAGTAGCTGGGATTACAGGTGTGCACCACCACTACTGGCTAATTTTTTTGTATTTTTAGTAGAAACAAGGTTTCACCATGTTGGCCAGGCTGATCTTGAACTCCTGACCTCAGGTGATCAGCCCGCCTAGGCCTCCCAAAGTGCTAGGATTACAGGCGAGAGCCATCACACTCAGCCAAGAATCAGTAGTTCTTGAGGAATGGGATAGACAATGTTTTAGACAAGATAACTGACCAGACGGAAGGACATTTGATTTGGAAAATGAGGTACGTTAATTGTCAAGTTTAGGGAAGTCACCTAAAACGAGAAAAACAAGCATGCAGGAGATATATGGAATTGTCAAGGAGACACATCTATGGATTAAGTGTATGGAATGAGGGTTGCAGATAGGTCAATTCATGTAAAACTTATCAACATCCTAGGCAGGAGAGCTGGAACAGAGGATGATTAAGATATGCACATACTTGAAATAAACACGGTCATTCAAGGCTAGGACAATGTCAAGAAGACATGAGTTAAAAATTTGATTTAAGGTTGTTTGCTTTTTCTCTTATTTATTTATTTATTTTGCAAAACCAACAAAAAGTGACTATTCCTTTTGTGAAAACTTTTTTCGACATTTGCATTATAAGCTCTATCATGTTTTTTACTTCTCATGAGCCACCTGTGTCTTTCTCTAGTTATATGTAGAAATAGTGCCATAATGCGTGAGTCACTCATTTGAGTGCTAAACAAGTCATATTTAATATGTGTTTCCTGGAAACAAAAACCCAAACTGTTTTCATTTAAAATGTAGTTTAAAATTTTTTAATTTCACAAGGCAGAAATTGCATATTCTAGGTAGTGGAAATAAATCAAAGGATTTTGTCAGAGCTCATATTTCAAAACAAAAAAAAATTTAATGTGTCCATTTCTAAGTAAGGTAAAGAAAAATATTAAAGAAGCACATGTTAGAAAGGAAAGCTACATTGTATTAAACTGTCTTCAGTATTAGGCAGTTTCATAGTTTCTTTTCTGAAAAGCAATTAGACAGATGTATGAATGTGTGTGTGCAAAGACATGCATTCAAATTTTATTGCCACAACATTGTAAATTATAGGAAAAGACGAAAAAGGAAATGCAGTTTTAAATTCCATATATATATATACACATATGTATGTGTGTGGAAAAATATATATGTGTATATACACATATATATGTGTGTGTGTGAAACTATATATGTGTGTGTGTGTTTGAAAAAAATATATATAGCCAGGGATTTCACTGTTACACTTCATGAAGTTTACTCATAAAGATTATTTTTCGGAAATCTAACCCATGTGATAGGGAAACTCGATGAGGCTCGATTGTGTTTGACTTAGTTTCATGTTGAACCCCAAGGTCTATAGCTCCACAATGATTTAGTACCTGATAGTGAGCTCAGACGTTCAATTTTCTTCCTCTTGTAGACTTTGTATCTCTTCTCCCTTATCTCCATCACAATTGTCTTGTGTATTATAAATGTTCTAAAAACTAAAGAAAAGGGGTCAAGAGCCTTAATCTAGTCTCTTTCATGTATCTAATTGATACCAAATTTTATAATTTAAAATTAATGCATTTGTTTTTCTTACTCATTCATTTCAGGAAGTATCTGTATGAGCCAGACATAGTTGGGCCAAAATCTTGCCTTTTTTTTTCTTTCTTTTCTTACTCATTCATTTCAGGAAGTATCTGTATGAGCCAGACATAGTTGGGTCCAAAACTTGCCTTTTTATAGACACATAAATTGAAGCACCACTGGCAAATTTATTAACTAAAATTCTGTCATGTTATGTATTACTTATATCAAAACTTATTAGAAAAATACCTTTTTTTTCTTCATGGTTAGCTTCAAGAACAATAATTCAGCAGAAATATGAGAGGTACGTTATATAGATAACTCTCATTGTCCTATATTAATGTCCCATGTTAAAAAATGTAGGACAAAAAAAGTGCTACATTTTTTAAAGTAAGTTTCACATTTTTTTAGAAATAAACTTGCTAAGCCTCATGTTTTATTAAAAATAATTTGTTTTATTAAAACCATAATCATGTAGGTTAGTATTATTTCATTTTTTTGTATAAGTAATATTGATAGTGATGCTTTATAATGGTGATGGGCAAAAAACGGTATTTAATAAAGGAAAAGCTGAATCAATATATATTTTTAAAATACAAAGGAATATTTTAATCTCAGCTTAACTATTTCATGGTTTATACTCACTCTGCATTTTACCTCCATTATTGACCCATTAAAAGTGTTCGTTGCTTCAGGACTAGAAGAAAGAGAACATCATAACCAATTATCCTGGAATGTTAAGCATGTTATTAATTCCAAATGACATAAGTTTACTTAAAAAGAAAAAATTTCGATGTTGATTTTTGTATTGCTAATAAGAAAAAAAGTCCCTAAAATTTAAATATAAAGACTCTTACCATCCATAAAACTTAAAGAAACAAAAGACTTATTTAATAAAAACAAATAGTTGTTATCTGTCATTAATTACACAAGTTTTGGAGAAATCTATTTGGTGATATGGTTGTTTTTATTTTTTTTTTAATTTATTTTTATTTTTTTATTTTTTTTTGAGACAGAGTCTCGCTGTGTCACCCAGGCTGGAGTGCAGTGGCCGGATCTCAGCTCACTGCAAGCTCCGCCTCCTGGGTTTACGCCATTCTCCTGCCTCAGCCTCCCGAGTAGCTGGGATTACAGGCGCCCGCCACCTCGCCCGGCTAGTTTTTTGTATTTTTTAGTAGAGACGGGGTTTCACCGTGTTAGCCTGGATGGTCTGGATCTCCTGACCTCGTGATCCGCCCGTCTCGGCCTCCCAAAGTGCTGGGATTACAGGCTTGAGCCACCGTGCCCGGCCGGTTGTTTTTATTATAATTTTACATAGAAGCATCTTTTTGGGAAATTGTTTCTTATCAGGAGGCGTGTTTACATTTACAGCAGATGAAAGCAAATCTCATTCATTAAAATTAATAATGATAAATATTCTCATTTGCTTATTGGAAGTGCATAATCAGATTGAATTAGTACTATGAATTAATTAGTCTACAAAATTAGGAGTTTGTGGTGATGCCAAATAAATGTAAGTAAACGGTTGACTGGATAGAACCAATCAATTTGAATACGAGCTGTTATCTGGGAGACATGGAACAGTTTCAGTTCTACAGCGAGTAGCTCAAAATGATACAAAACAATATACTCTTTGATTATATTACATATTAAAAGATGATACATATTTGACTTTTTGGAGTCATATTTTTTTCAGGTAAATTAGTTAAAATGTGTACATTGCTTCTCACAAAATTGCATATCTGGTATAGGGAGAACACCAAAAAGTTAAAAAAAAAAAAGATACAAAACATGAGCTAATTCCCACATTTAAAATGCATGACTAAACTAACAGGAAACTAAGACAAATCTTTGCAAACCAGAAACAAGTATAAAATATGAATCCAGAGAGCTGGGGCACCTCTAGATGTGGCCACAGGGCATCTGTCAACCCTCTGGTGGCTTGGAATTTGTAATTTTGTATGCACTTTGCAAGAAACCACTTCCTGAAGCTGGAAGCTGTAACAGGCAACACATTTGCTGTGAAAAATCTAGAATAAAGCACACTTAGAGTGAGACTTTATTCAGACTCTTGCCTGCTATAGATTTGAAGCATGAAGGAATGGGGCTAGGAGATGGTATTATGACTCTCCTTGAGAAATCTTGCCAGAATACTGCCTCCCACAGAGGAAAGGCTGAAATATTAGCACATGTGTGGTTCAAAAACTCCATTTAAAAATTTAGAATAAAAATGTTCCAGGGTTTTTAGCAATTTCCTAGCACCTGGCCAAAATAACCCCAAAAAAACAAACAAACAACCACAAAAACAAACAAACAAGGAAAAGCTTTTGGTAAACCTGTAAAATATGACATCAAATATTTCCTATAATATAGTGATAAGGAATATAAGCTCACTTACAAAAAAACAAAGAAACAGAAGAACACATAAGATATTTTTAAAAAGCAACAGCAAAAAATGCTGAATTTGTATACATCACATTGAGAATATAATATACATGTGTTTAATAAATTACTACAAATAAAAGAAAAAACAGAAAATTTAAATAAGAGGTAAGACAGAATAAAACAAGTGGACTGATTTGAAAATGTATAAAATAATAAAGAAAAAAGGACTGTAAAAATTTAATAAATGGGTCAGCCAATTACATTGACAAAAGAGAGAATGGAGCACATAAAGATAAAGAAACAGGATATTACATTAAGAGGTTAAGAGATATAGAGAACAGATTTTTTTAGAAAATCAAAACACTCTTAATTGATTACCAGAAGGAGATAAGAGTGAACATCAAATCTCACATTCTTAAGACCAATCAACCACAGCATAAGTGGCACACACAAAAACACGTTTTGACATATCATAGTAAAATTAAGCATTCCCAAATCAGCCAAACCTCCTCAAAGGCAAAAAGATATTAACAGCTTTAATAGTTTTAACCAGCATAAAAAAAGAGAGACAGCTTGACATTTTTAGTCTACTGATGGAAGATCACAAGGTAGTCCTACTAAAATATCTAACTTATATTTTTCCTAGATTCAATCACCAATTTATAGTAAATACAGAAGTATGAGTCACATATTAATCCACAATACAGTGACTTTAAATTCGAAAATTAGAAAATTAAAGCTATATGCTTCCACTAACACAATTTGACTTATATTTAAATTATAATGCAAAACAAAATGTAATTGTGAATTTCCTGTGTATAAATAATAAAATGTAAAGACCGTATACTCAGAACAAGATTTCAAGACAGTAAATATTTAATTATTTAATGAATAGTTATTAACTATGTCAGACAGCATGCAAAGCACTGGATTTAAAAACGAGTAAGTCATGAATATTTTTCACAGGTATCTCACAGACTAATGGGAGATACAGATGACTAAAATAGAATATATACAAAATTATGTAATAAAAGTAAGTTGTGGTATTGGTACAATTGACAGACTTGTCAATTCTTGAGTTTTAATGTTTTTGTAAGAGAAAGAAATTAGATTATTTGGCAGTCTTTTGGATCTAAGTGTAAACAGAAAATTATAAATCCTCTAAGCAAATGACTAGGGGAAACGAATTCCAGTCGGAAGGGTAAAAACATGCTGAAGGCATAAGGAGTGAAATGTTGAAGTGTGTTAATTGTTTGGTGAGTGGTACTCTATTTGCACAGTAAATATTCAGGAGTACGTGAAGGATAGTATTTGGTCAAATATTTATAGACGATTTACAGACTTATTTATATAGACTTATTTATGGACTATGGAGCAGGTTGTATTTTGACTATTTCACTTTGTTGCAATAATGCAAACCTAGATTCACTTCTGAATTTTAAACGTTGGTTCTCTTTATCTTTTTCTAGAATTGAAAGTCATTTCTGACCTGCAACTTTAGAGTGAGCGATATTCCAGGTTATCCTAAGTAAGATATCCCGAGTCTCATCTTTGTTAATGAGACTGGTACTCCTGCAGGCTCTTTCTGCACTTCATGGGCAGAAAAATAGGGATGCTAACTCATTAGTTTTCCTCTCCCTTATTTCCAGGACATCTGTTTAAAGGTTCTTCTGCCTTGAAGCAGAGTAGCCAGTGCTGTTAAATGATTGTAAAATATCACATAACACAATGGATCCCATACTTAACGAAGGTTGTTTTCTGATAGTATTTCTGTTTGAGCCCCTACCCTCTTTATCCTACCCCAGATCATTTTAAAGAGTTTCTCCCTTACTATAAGATTTGCTAATTCCCCCTTTTTTTTGTTCCCTATGTCGGAATTATCAAAACAAACCAAAGTTTCCATGATCATAAACCAAATTGAACATAACGAAATATGCCAAATAGCTTTCAAATATGTATGTTGTTGTTTCCTCTGTTTAACCTTTTATCCATTACTTTTGCCTGGTTTTGTTAGTGAGATGAGTTTTAGTGGCTTAATTCTTCTCTGGCTTAATTTGTAGATCGCTGGATCTACAAACTGTGTTCTGTGTTTCATTCCTATTCTCTATTTTGTCAGTGTCTCTAGAGGTAGAAAAACATTTCCACTTTTCTTCCACGTCAAAAACTGGGGCACCACTGTTTATTTTATCAGTTATTCAATTAAATGAAACTACTTCACTTTTTTTTTCCCTTTCATACAAAAATCACATTTCGGCAAAACACTGTCAGATATGGAAATATGTAACGTTGTCATCCGTATGTCAATTTTACATAAATTGGTAACATTGAAATTGCATCGAAGTTCAAAGTTGCATTGTGTTTTTCACATTATTGTTACCCATATTTCACTTTTGACTTGTGGAAGAGCAGGCAACTGATACAAGACTGGAGCGTGCATTACCATAGCCATTATCAGATATAAGTGCTAAAATGTTGACAGCTGAGAAATTAAAATTCCTGGCAGACCACAAAGCTTTCTTTTTCTTTCTTTTTTTTTTTTTTTTTTTGAGACGGAGTCTCGCTCTGCCGTTCAGGCTGGAGTGCAGTGGCCGGATCTCAGCTCACTGCAAGCTCCGCCTCCCGGGTTGACGCCATTCTCCTGCCTCAGCCTCCCGAGTAGCTGGGACTACAGGCGCCCGCCACCACGCCCGGCTAGTTTTTTGCATTTTTTAGTAGAGATGGGGTTTTACCGTGTTAGTCAGGATGGTCTCGATCTCCTGACCTCGTGATCCGCCCGTCTCGGCCTCCCAAAGTGCTGGGATTACAGGCTTGAGCCACCGCGCCCGGCAGCTTTCTTTTATTAGCATTAGAATTACCTTTCTATTTCAAAAAAGAAAAATGACTTTGACCTCATTCTAACACTTACTATAAAGAATGTTTCAGAAAGCAGATTAGTGAAAATATGCTTTGCTTTCATTAGTATTCCCTGCATTATGCTATAACTAATGATTTCTATTACTAATTGTCATTACTAAACAGGTTGTATTTGAAAACTTTGTGACAAATTTTAGGCATTCTTTCACTTTACTCCCTTTGAAGAAAAGAAAACTTTATTATACAATAATTTAATCATTCAGTCAGTTAGCAAAATAAGTTGGTTACCCACTGTGTGAATAATACTGTGGTTAGACATATTCGGGAGTGTCCAAAGGAAGAAAGTGGCATTTTTCTTCTCTTTCCCGAAGTTCACAGGATAGTCGGAAGGCAGGCTATAGTCAAGTGAAAAAGACTTTAGATCCCTGAAGGGAACTCAGAGAATTTCTCTGCAGCATGTTTAGTCTCCTGTTGAAATATATTCTTGACAAATTATAAAGATCTATAAATGATGCAATTATTACATAAAATAACATTAATAAGTCATAGTCCTAATTTAGATTTTTATTAAATGCATATCCCACTAGGTTTCTGTCCAAAGTGTCCACAGTTTGTGACCCAATTTTAAAAGAAAGAACCCTAGCTGAAATTTCAGAGTGAGAAAACAGAAAAAAAAACTGGTTTTGGAATCGTAGTGGGATTTGAGGATCGGCCATAGTACTTATGAGCTAGGTGATCGTGGAAAGTTTACTGTGTATTCTGCATTTTTGTGTCATTCTGTGAGAAATGCATATAGTAATAGAGAACTTCTATGACTGTGATAGGCTTACAGGTGATACATATATTAAAAACACAACACAATGCAAAGGTTAAATAAATGATAGCTCCTATTATTCTTATGCTAAAATATAGGGGCATACTGAAATGTTAACTAATATTTTTAAATACCTGGATATTTGAAATCATTGAGGTTATTACGGTTTTGTAATTATAGCCATTGCTTCTTGATCTGACCTTTTCACCTTTTCAGTAGTGAGTCGCTTTGCTTCTAGTTATGGGTCCAGCCCTCTTGTGGATAGTGAAGTATCTTCTTTCCTTTGGGAAAATTTTAGGAAATTTAATCAACCATCAAGTCAAACTTTCTGCTTTCTTCTGAATTTGTACTCCAGTTCTCATGAATTTCTTCTTGTCTTGCTCCCTACTTCTTAAAGACAACTTAGCCAAGTTTTGAAGGGTGAGATCTGTGGAGGTGATGCAGTTCATCCAGGGTAGCTTCCTAATGCATACAGAAGGATGTAGAAGAGTTGAGAATAGGTCTGGAGAGACAAGTGGAGAATAACCAGAATGATTATGCTGTTTTCCCCATTTCTTGATAGACGAGAATGATAGATCTGAAGTGTAATGCAGATATGGTGTATCTATCAAAGATTTTCAAAATATTTTTTTATTTACAGAAGGATATTCTGATGTGATATGCAGAAAAATTTTATGAGTTTTCCTAAACTTGTTATTATTTATTTCCCAAACCCACCATATCCTTGTACAGAGAGCAGAAAATGACAGTATTTTTTTTACCTCTGGTGAGTTGGATAAGTAAATCAAAACAATCAAACACACTAGGAGACTGGAGTGGCGTAGGATAGAACTCAGCTTGCCTCTCTCTCTGATCTATTTATCAGTGAGTTTGGATAAGAAGATAGATGCATACTTCAGAAATGTTTAGGACACATTAACCTTAAGGTTTCTATTGACAAAATTGTTATTAAAGATCTTAGCATAGTAAAAATTATCCAATGAAAGTTTAATGAAGATTTTATTTCACACACATACACACAGAGGCAAGAGAGAGAGACAGAGGGAGTAAAAGAGAGTTTAAAAAATACTTTGAACACATTGCAGAAAGAAAGGGTAGAAAAATTCACTTATTAATAATTGTATGTGATAATAGACATTGACTTGGGGAGTTTATTTGCTAAAAAAGGTATGATCTTAGAATGCCTCCACTTTGCACAAATATCAGAAAAATGGAAAAGACATGCCATCAGTGATTCTAATGATGAGATTGTATCTATGTTAGGAAACAAGAGAAATAAGGCAGAGCAAACAAGAAGGAGAGAGGACAACAAACAAACAAACGACATGAGATAAGAGGACAGCAAAACATGAAGGAGCTGAGACTTCAAAAGATAACACAAAAGCAACATTATAGCATCTGGAGGTAGCTAAAATGCTATCATGTGAAATAGTAATTAGATGCTGAAAACTTTTGAAAATTACAACTACAACAAGTAGGTGAAAAAGACAAAAACATTTGGACCAAAAATTTTCAAAAAAATATTGTTTATTGCCATTTTGAAAATTAAGGTATAATTTACATAGAGTAAAATTAATAAATTTAAGTGTACAGTTCCATAAGTTTTGAAAAAAGTTACAATTATGTAACCACAGTTATAGTCAAAATGTAGAGTATTTCTATCACAATTACCTTTTTCCCTGTTGTAGACAATACCTCAGTTCACAGAAAATATCCAGTAAATACAAAACTGCTTCCTAAAGTTATAGCTTAACTTTAAAAAGATGTCATAAATACAATGATAGACAATGTATACTTTTGAAATAGGCTTCTTTTACTAACAATAATGCATGGAGATACATCCATGTTTCTGTGAGATTCAGTAAATTATACTTTTTATTGTGGAATAGTATCTGATTACATGGGTTTTTCGTAGTTTTTTTAGCCATGCATGTATAATACCCCAGTTTGGGGTATTATAAATAAAATATCTCTTTAAAAAAACCCATTCATGCACAGGTTTTTGTATGAAAAATACCTACAAGTGGGATTGCTGGGTCATATGGTAAATGTATGATTACTATTGCAAGGACTGCTAAACTATTTTCCAAAATATCTGTCATTTTAAATGATCATCAGCAATGTGTGAAAGCTTAAGTAGTCCTGCACCCTAATCAGTGCCTAGTATTGTCAGAATTTTTTTTTTAATTTAGCAGTTCTAATTATGGTTCAATTTGCATTTACTTAATTAATAATGAGGTTGAGCATATTTTTATGTGCTTATTTGACATCCATTTATCTTCTTTGGTAAATATTTACTCAAATCTTTTTCCCATGGAGAGATGTTGTCAGATGGGTTTGCAAAATATTTTCTCTCAGTCTGTTGCTTGTCTTTTTATTTTCTTTGTTTGTTTGTTTGAGACAGTGTCTTGCTCAGTTGCTGAGGCTGGATTGAAGCAGCATGATAATGGGATCATGGCTCACTGCAACCTCCACCTCCTGGGCACAAGGGATCCTGCCCCTTCAGGCCCCTCTAGTAGCTGGAACTACCAGGCGTACAAGATCATGCCTCACTATTTTTGTATTTTTTTGCAAAGATGAGGTTTTGCTGTGTTTCCTAGACTAGTCTTGACATTCTGGGTGTAGGTGATCTGCCCGCCTTGGCCTCCTAAAGTGCTTGGATTACAGTTGTGAGCCACCATGCCTGGGGGACCCAGCTATCATTTTCCTAACAATATATTTTGAAGAGCAGAAAGTTCTAATTTTGATTAAATGAAAATTAGCAAGTTTTTTTGGGGGGGATCACATGTTTTTTAGTGTCAGAGGACTCTAGCTAACCATGGCTTAAAGATATTATTCTATGTTTTCTTCTAAATATCTTAGAGTTTTAAATTTTATATTTATGCCTATGATCAAATTTAGTTAAATTTGTACTAGCTGTGAAGTATATCTTGAAATTAACTCTTCTACATATATGTGTGTGTCAGCACAATTTGTTGAAAAGAATAAACTTTCCTTTTGAATTTCCCTTGCACTATTGTTTTACATCAACTGCCCACATATGTGAGTATTTCTGCACTGTCAGTTCTGTTCCACTGATGTGTATTCATATACTTTTTCCAATAGCATACTGTTCTGACCATTGCACCTTTATATTTTCTGGATATTATGTAATGTGAGTCTTTCAACTTTATTTTCATTTTTCAATATTGTTTTGGGTACACTAGTTTGTTAGTCTTTCCATATAATTCTTGAACTGACTTCTTTATTTCTATTTTTAAAAAAGTTCTGCTAGAACTTTGATTGTATTAAATGTTTAGATCACTTTGGGAAGAACTGAAAACAGAATAATATTTAGTTTTGATCAATAAATACAGCATATTTATTCATTTATTTAAGTACTTTAAAATTACATTTCATAAGCACTTTGCCTTTTTCAGCATATAGTACTTGCACATGTTTGGGAAGATTTATATGTAAGTACAAATGTTTCCTGACTTAACACATTTCAGCTTAAGACTTTTTTTATTTTAGAATGATGTGAAAGCAATACACATTTGGTAGAAACTGTAGGTCAAATACCCATAGAACTGTTTTATTTTTTTATTTCCAGTACAACATTCAATAAATTACATGAGATATTCAACACTTTATTATAAAATAGGATTTTTGTTAGGTGATTTTGCCCAACCTAATGCTAATGTATATATTCTAACCATGTTTAAAATAGGTTAGGCAAAGCTATGATGTTTGGTAGGTTAGTGTACTAAATGCATTTTCTTTTATTTTCAAGTCTGTCAAGCTTATTCATAACATATTAATTAATACCATATTAATTCAGTCTGCACAAATGCAATAAACCTGACAGGTATTGGATTTATTTTTTAATTATTTATTTAATTTTTAATGGAATCTCTCTCTCTAGCCCAGGCTATAGTGCAGTGACATGATCATGGCTCACTGCAACCTCCACCTTCCAGGTTCAAGCGGTTCTCCTGCCTTAGCCTCCCTAGTAGCTGGGATTACAGGCACCTGCTCAGATAATTTTTTGTACTTTTTAGTAGAGACGGAGTTTCACCATGTTGACCAGACTGGTTTTGAATGACCTCAGGTGATCTGCCTGCCTTGGGCTCCCAAAGTGTTGGGCTTAAAATTTTTTTAATTTTATAATTTCAAACTTTATTTTAGATTGAGAGGGTACATGGTCAGTTTGTTACCTAGATATATTGGATGATGGTGGCATTGAAGGTACAAATGGTTCCATCACCCAGGTAGTGGGCACAGTACCCAATAGTTATGTTTTCAACACTTACCCCCTTCCTCCATCTTCCCTCTAGTAATCCAGTGTCTATTGCTGCCATCTTTATGGCCATGAGAATCCATTGTTGCTACTTATAAGTAAGAAGGTGGTATTTGATTTTCTGTTCCTATGTTAATTTGCTTAAGATAATGGCCTCCAGGTGAATCCATGTTGCTGCAAAGGACAGAATTTTGTTCATTATTATGGCTGCATATGTATTCAATCATATATATGTACCATATTTTCTTTATACAGTCCATGATTGATTGAACCTAGGTTGACCCCATGTCTTTGCTATTCTGAATAGTACTGCAATGAACATATGAATCCATGTTCCTTTTTGGTAGAACAATTTAATTCTTTGGAATATATACTCAATAGTAGGATTGCTGGGTCAAAAAGTAGTTCTGATTTTGTTTGTTTGTTCGTTTGAAATAGAGTCTAGCTCTGTTACCCAGACTGGAGTGCAGTAGAACAATCTTGGCTCACTGTAACCTCCACCTTCTGGGTTCAAGCGATTCTCATGCCTCAGTCTTCTGAGTTGCTGAAATTACAGTTGTGCACCACCACACCCAGCTAATTAGTAGTGAAAGGGTTGTAACAAGTTGGCCAGGCTGGTCTTGAACTCCTGGCCTCAAGTGATTCACCCACCTCAGCCTCTCAGAATGTTGGAATTACAGGCATGAGCCACTGTACCTGGCTTGTAGTTCTGTTTTAAGTTCTTTGAGAAATCTTCAAACTGCTTTCCATAGTGGCTGAACCAATTTACATATAAGCATTCCCTTTTCTCTGCAGCCTCTCCAGTATTGGTTGTTTATTGATTTTTTAATAATAGCCATTCTAACTGGTGTGAGATGTTGTCTGATTGTGGTTTCAATTTTTATTTGTCTAATGAATATTTATATTGAGGATTTTTCATGTTTGTTGGCTGATTATATATCTTCTTAAGAAAAGTGTCTGGTTATATTTTTTGCCAATTTCTTAATGGTCTTTGTTGTTTTTTGCTTGTTGAATTGTTTATGAGTTTTGTCAGTTGCATGGTTTGTTAATATTTTCTTCCATTCTGTAGGCTGTTTACACTGTTGATAGTTTATTTTGCTCTGTAGAAGCTCTTTAATTTAATTAGGTCTTGCTTGTGAATTTTAGCTTTTGTTGCAATTGCTCTTGAAGACATAGTCCTAAATTCTTTGCCAAGGCAAAAAAAAAAAAAAAAAAAAAAAAAAAAAAAAAAAAGGTCTGGAATACTGTTTCCTAGGTTTTCTTCTAGGATTCTTACTGTTTGAAGTCTGACACTTAATTCTTTAACCTCTCTTGAGTTAATTTTCATATGATGAAATGTAGGTGTCCAATTTCATTCTGCATATGGCTACCTGCTATCCCAGCACTATTTATTGGATAGGGAGTCCTTTCTCCATTGCTTATTTTTGTATCTTTGTTGAAATTAGTGAATGTAAGTGTGTGGCTTCTTTTCTGAGTTTTCTGTTCTGTTCCATCAGTCTATGTGTCTGCTTTTGTACCAGTACAATGCTGTTTTGGTTATGATAGCATTATAGTATATTTTGAAGTTAGGTAACATGATTCCTCTGGTTTTGTTCATTTTGCTTAGGATTGCTTTGGCAATTCAGGTTCTTTTTTGGTTCTATATAAATTTTAACATGGTCTTTTTTCTAATTCTGTGAAAAAAGAGATTGATAACTTCGTAGAAATTGAATTGAATCTGTAGATTGCTTTGGGCAGTATGGTCATTCTAATTATATTGATTATTTATATCCATGAACGCGAGATAATTTTTCATGTCTTCATTTCATCTATAATTTCTTTTAGCAGTGTTTTACAGTTCCCCTTGTATAGAATTTTTATCACCTTATTTAGATGTATTCCTAGGTATTCGATTTTATTTTATTGTGACTATTGTAAATGGGATTGTATTCTTGATTCTCTCAGCTTGAACATTATTGATGTATATAAATACTAGTAATTCTTGTTCATTGATTTTGTATTTTGAAATGGTACTAAAGTCGTTGATCAGTTCTAATAACCTTTTAGCAGAGGTTTTAGAATTTTTTAGCTATGGAATAATATTGTAATATTGTAAGCAAAGAGAGATTGTTTAACTTTTTCTTTTCCTATTTGGATGCCTTTTATTTCTTCTTTTTGCCTGATTGCTCTGGCTAGGACTTCCAGAACTATGTTTAATATGAGTTGTGAGAGTGGACATGCTTGCCTTTTTCTAATTATTTAGGGGAATGCTAGAAGTAAATCAATCTTATTTATCTTTTCAAATAACCAATTGTTGGTTTACTTAATTCTTTATATGTATTTTTGGGTCTCAGTTTTGTTCAGTTTTGCTCTAATTTTACTTATTTTCTTCTGCTATCTTCAGGTTTAGTTTGTTCTTGTTTTTGTAATTCTCTTAGGTGTGATGTTAGATGATTAATTTGAAGTCTTTCTAACTTGGTGAGTTAGGCACTTAGTCCTACACACTTGTCTCATAACACTACTATTGCTGCATCCCAGAGATATTGGTATCTTGTGTCTCTATTTTCGATTATTTCAAAGAATTTTTTTTCCATCTTAATTTCATTATTTACCCAAAAGTCATTCAGAAGCAAGTTGTTTAATTTTCCATGTAATTGTGTGATTTTGAGAGATCTTGGTATTGATATCTGCTTTTATTTCACTGTGGTTTGAGAGTATGTTTGGTATGATTTAGATTTTTTTTCAACTTATTGAGATTTGCTTTATAGCCAAGCATTTGGTTGATTTTGGAGTTGTTCTGTGTGCATATGAGAAGAATATATATTCTGTGGTCAATGGATGGAGTATTCAGTAGATGTTTATTTTGTCCAATTTGTCAAGTGTCAAATTTAAGTCCAGAATTTCTTTATTAGTTTTCTGCTTCAATGATCAAACACTTTCAGTAGGGTCTTGATGTCTGCCACTATTATTGTGGGGCTGAGTCTTTTCATGGGTCTAGAAGTACTTGTTTTAAGAATCTGGGTGCTCCGATGTTGGATGCATATATATTTAGAATAGTTAATCAGATGCATATATATTTAGAATATATATAAGATATCAAGTCCTCTTGTTGGATTCTACCCTTCATTATTATGTAATGGCTTTCTTTGTCCATTTTTACCATTGTTAGTTTAAAGTCTGTTTTATCTGACATAAGAATAGCAACCTCATCTCTTTTATTGGTATTCTGTTTGTATGATAGGTCTTTCTCAAACCCTTTAAGTCTATAGGTGTGGTTATGTGTGAGATAGTTCTCTTGAAGATAGCAGATGAATGGGTCTTGTTTTTTAATCTAACTTTTCACTCTGTACCTCTTAAGTTGGGTATTAAGACCATTTACATTCAAGGTTAATATTGATATGTGAGGTTTTGATGCTATCCTGAAGTTGTCAGCAGTTTGCCTTGAAATTTGTATTGTGTATTTGCTTTATAGAGTCTCTGAGCTCTGTACTTAAGTATGTTTTTGTGGTAATAGGTATTGTTCTTTCATTTTCATGTTTAGAACTTCTTTAAGGTTCTCTTGTAAGGTTGGTCTAGTGATAACTAATTCCCTTACTGTTTGCTTGTCTCAAAAAGATTTTCTTTGATGTTTTATTAAGTTCGTTTTGGAAAGCTATAAAAGTTTCCGTTGGAATTACTTTTCTTTAAAAGTGCTGAGAAATAGTCTCCCCAATCTCTCCTGATTTGTAAAGTTTCTTCTGAGAAGTCGCTGTTAGCCTAATGAGGTTCTCTTTGTACAGAATCTGACCTTTCTCTCTAGCTGCCTTTAAGATTTTCTCTTCCATGTTGACCTTGGAAGTGTGGTGACTATATGCCTTGGTGATGTTCATTTTGTATAGTATCTTGCAGGTATTCTCTGGATTTTTTTTTTTTTTTTAATCTAGATGTCTACTTCTCTAGCAGCAAGACTGGGGAAATTTGTGTGAATTATTCTCTCAAATATTGTTTCCATGTTGTTCTTTAATCTTCTCTTCTCTTTTCTTTTCTTTTCTCTTTTCTCTTCTCTTCTCCTTTCTTTTCTTTTCTTTTCTTTTCTTTTCTTTTCTTTTCTTTTCTTTTCTTTCTCTCTCTCTCCCCCTTCCCTTCCCTTCCCTTTCCTTTCCTTCCTTCCCTTTTTCTTTCTTTTTTTCTCTCTCAATCTCAGATGCCAATAATTCATAAGTTTTGTTCCTTCACATAATTTCATATTCCTCAAAGAATTTGTTCATTTTTAAAAATTATTTTTCCTTTATTTTGTCTAACTTCTTTATTTCAAAATAGTGGTCATCAAGCTCTGAAATTCTCTTACTTAGTCCAGTCTATTGATAAGGCATTCAATTGTATTTTGAAATGACTGAAGTAAATTTTTTAATTCTGGAAGTTCTGACTGATTTCTTTTTAAGATGTTTATGTTTTCATTCATTTCATGGATCGCCTTACAATTTTTCTTTTTTTCTTTTTTTTTTTTTGAGACGGAGTCTTGCTCTGTCGCCCAGGCTGGAGTGCAGTGGCCGGATTTCAGTTCACTGCAAGCTCCGCCTCCTGGGTTTACGCCATTCTCCTGCCTCAGCCTCCTGAGTAGCTGGGACTACAGGCGCCTGCCACATCGCCTGGCTAGTTTTTTGTATTTTTTAGTAGAGACGGGGTTTCACTCTGTTAGCCAAGATGGTCTCGATCTCCTGACCTCGTGATCCGCCCGTCTCGGCCTCCCAAAGTGCTGAGATTACAGGCTTGAGCCACCGTGCCCAGCCCGCCTTACAATTTTATTTGTGTTTATTTTAAATCTCATCTTGAGTCTCATTGAGTTTCCTGTCAATCCATAGTTTAAATTTTTTATCTGCCATTTCTTAGTTTACATTTTGTTTAGAGATTATTGCTGAAGAGCAAGTGTGATCCTTTGGTAGTATTACTATATTCAGACTATATTTGGATTTTTTTATGGTGCGAGAATTCTTGTGCTGCTTCCTTGTGATCCAGAGATGCTGGCACTTCTACTTTTTGTAATTATTTGTATGTGGGTAGAATTTTCTCTTTTTGTTTTTTTTTCTCTAAAATATTATTATGTTTTGTTTCTCTTTTCCCTTTTCTGTACAGAATGTGACTGCAGAGAATGCTGAGCAGGCTTTTTTTCACTTTCCTTCTATAGCGGTATGCACTTTTGTCAGCAGGTTTTGTATTGGGCTGTGCAGTTTGATCTACAAGCCAGTAGATGACACTTACGTGTAAAAGCTGGTTGTAATCAAAATGGTTGGGTATATACTTGAACCCTTTTTTACTAAAAGAAGCTCTCTGTTGCCTCAGGCAATGAGTTGCTTTGTGGGATAAGCTTACTGGTGCCTCAGGCAATGGACTGATACATGGAGAGCACAGTGGTCTGAACTCCCTCCTCAGCCTCAGGGGGTTAGGGCACAGGATGGGCAGAGCCGGACTTGACATGTCTACCTACATGTTCCCTGATGGCAGGCACAGGCACCATCATTGAGGGAAAATCCAACGGGCAGCCCACAAGTTCCCAGAGGTGTGCCTAGGCATGGAGCTGAGAAATCTCCTAAACCACAAATTCTCTGCACAGGGATAGGGGATGGCCTAAACTCCTAATTCAGTAGAGTGAGTGCCCTTTATGCCAGGTGATCTGCCTGGGCATAAAGTAGAGAGCCCTCCCGCACCCAGATCTCTGTACAGGATGAGTGGGGCAGTTCAGGGTGCTGATATAGGTGAGCGGCCTGAACACTTGAAGATGTCCCTGCAATAAGAGGGCCTTATTGCACCCAGATCTCTGCACAGGAGAGCTGGTGCAGCTCGTGATTCTGAAGCAGGAGAATGGGTGCTCTGAATACCTGGAGATCTGCCTGGTCGTAGAAGGAAGAGAGCCCCCTGCACAGGATCTCTTCACAGGAAAGATGGAGAAACTCAGGCTGCTAGTCCATCTCCAAATTCCTGGAGATCTGCCGGTGTTTGGAGTGGAGAGGCCCCCTCTGCACCGTGATCTATGCACAGGGAAGTAGGGGCATCTCAGACTGCTGGTCCAGGCAATTAAGTCCTCCAAAGGCCTTGATTTCTGCCTGGGGGTGGATTAGAGGGAGCCCTGGTGCACCATGACCTCAGGGGAGAAGGCTAGGACTCCCAGCAATGATATATGCAAATCCTCTAGGTTACCAAGCCGGCCTTGGGTGCAAGGTTTATCATCCAGAAGAGATTCACCTGTGGAAGCTCTGCTTGTGCCCTGACCTCCAACAGGAAAGAACACAATTCCAGTGCCTACTGTGGTGGTACTTTCAACAGTTCTGGCTGTTGAGACTTCTACTTTGCTGTAGAGCAAGTGTTCCACTCTCTTCTCCTGTGACTAAAATGCCTGGTGGCCCTGCTGTTGGGTTAAGGAAGAATGGCTGTGTTTGTATGTTTCTGAATTTAAAATAGCATCCTACTATTCATCTTAGATGTAGGAAAATGGAAAATGCCTGCAGCCTGCAGCTTCACTCAGTGTCTTTTCCTCACAATATTCTTTCCCCAAGTTAGCTTCAGGACTTGGGAGAAACAAAGTGCTCTCCCTTGGCCTAGGTTGTTTGGATCCCTAGTGGAAAGGTGAGTCACAGAGGAAAGCTCTCTTCCCCTGTCGTGTATTGGACTTTCACTAACTTTATCAGCCAGATGCTGTCATGGAGGCTGTTTGTTCATGTTATCTTTTCTGGTATCTGAAGTGTCCTTCACAATTCTGACGGTCTCATTTTCTAACTTGAATTAAAGCTATCTGTATCTGCTGTCTTGCTATATCCAAGTGGCTGAGGCATGCTAAAAGCCTCTAATTCACCATCTTGGAAACATAATCACAAAACTAACAAAAAATGGAATTAAATGTGTTTCCCACTTAGGATATTTTCAACTTACAATGTGTTTATTGGGACATAATCCCATCGTAAGTAAAGGAGCATCTGTATTTTGTGTTTTGTGATGCTATATTATACATAGTCTGTTTTACTTATATCCAGTTATAATTTTTCTTTGCTTGAATTATAAATGCTATTAAGATTAATATTCTGTGACAATGCTAAAATCACTTATTAATTTTAAAATGTTTTTGGTAGATTGCTTGGGATTTTTACAGAAAAAGTTGTATTGTTGGCAAGTAGGGAATTTGTTTTTGTTCTTGTTGTTTCTGATCCTGATACTTTTCTTTTTCTTGTTCTATTACACTTGTTAGGACTTTATGGCAATGATTAATAATGAGGTTTGAGAGTAGATATGTGTGCCTTTTTATTGATCTTAAATAGGAAGTGTTTAATATTTGATCATTAAATATGATATAGCTGTAGATTTTTGCAGAAAATTTATCAGATTGAGGAGTATTCCTGCTGTTGCTTGTTTGTGGGTGTTTGATCATGAATGTATGTTGAATTTCCCAAAGTTACATTTTTCACTTTACCTATGAAAATTATTTTTTCCTATAATCTGTTGATATGATGAATAAAATTGATTTTTACATGTAGAACCAGCCTTGCATTCCTAAACTATGTATCACTTGGTCTTTGTATTATCTATTTTGTATGATATTATATTTGATTCGTTTGCATTTTTTGAGAATTTTTGAATTTATAATCATAAGCTATAATAGATTTTAGTTCTTTTTCTTGTTATGTCTTTGTCTTATTTTAATATCAATGTAATTTTGGACACATAAAATGTGTTGGGAGGTATCTCTTCTATATTCTAAATAATTTGTTGAGGATTAGTATTATTTTTTCTTTAAGTCTTTCATAGCATTTTCTAGTGAAACCATTTGAATCTTAGATTTTATTCATGGAAAGGTTATTTATTTATTTATTTTTTTTTTGAGAGGGAGTCTCGCTCTGTCGCCCAGGCTGGGATGCAGTGGCCGGATCTCAGCTCACTGCAAGCTCCGCCTCCCGGGTTTACGCCATTCTCCTGCCTCAGCCTCCCGAGTAGCTGGGACTACAGGCGCCCGCCACCTCGCCCGGCTAGTTATTTTTTGTATTTTTTAGTTGAGATGGGGTTTCACCTTGTTAGCCAGGATGGTCTCGATCTCCTGACCTCGTGATCCACCCGTCTCGGCCTCCCAAAGTGCTGGGATTACAGGCTTGAGCCACCGTGCCCGGCCGGAAAGGTTATTAACTAAAAATTTTATTTATTTACAAGAGATTAAAGATTATTTCTTCTTAAGTGAGCCATGTCAGTTATGAGTTCAAAGAGTTTGTGCTTTTCATCTAAGTTAAAAAATTTAAAGACATAGAGCGATTCTTTGAATGTCTTTTCTGTACTTCTTATGATAATGACATAAGTAGTAATATTTCCTTTTTTATTCTTAATATTCATAGTTTTGACTCTTTTTTTGGTAAATGGCATAGAAAAATATAAACTTCATTGATTTTTTAAAAAGAGGCAGATTTTTAAAATTGATTTTTCTCTATTAATTGTTTATTCTCAATTTTCTTGAATTCTGATATTACCTTCACTATTTCCCCTACATTTTTCATTTTATCTTAATATTTCTCCAGAGTTTTATGATAGAAAGTTAGCTTACTTGTTTAAAACCTTTGTCATTTTCTAATACAAGCATTTAATGGTAAAAATTTTCATCTAGGAATTGCTTTAGCATTATCTTGTAAATTTTTATATGTTGTATTCTTACGTTAATTCATTTACAAATACTTTTAAATTTTGTTTCTCACTTCCTTCTTGTCTTTTGGATTATTTTGATATGTGTTGTTTAATTTTTTATATATTTGGAAGTTTTCTGGGTATTTTCCTATTATTTATTTCTTGTTTAACCTCAATATTATTGAACCTGTACTTTGCATGACTTCTATTCCTATAAATACATTAATACTTATTTTAAGAGTGAGAATATAGTCCATCTTGATGAACGTTACATGTGCATTTGAGAAGTACTGCAATGGTGGACTCTGTTAAATTCATGCACCTTTAGAATAATTATATCATTTTGGAGATGACCTCTGTATCATTAATCAATGTCCACTTTTGTCCTTGATAATCTTCTTGTTCTGAAATTTACATTGCCTGAAGTTAACATATTTACTCCAGCTTTTCTTTAGTTTTTTTTTTTTTTTTTTTTTTTTTTTTTTTTTTTGAGGCGGAGTCTCACTCTGTTGCCCAGGCTGTAGTGTAGTGGCTCATTCTCGGCTCACTGCAAGCTCTGCCTCCCAGGCTGACGCCATTCTCCTGCCTCAGCCTCTGGAGTAGCTGGGACTACAGGCGCCTGCCACCACACCTGGAGAATTTTTTGTATTTTTAGTGGAGACGGGGTTTCACCGTGTTAGCCACGATGGTCTCAATCTCCTGACCTCGTGATCCGACCGCCTCGGCCTGGCAAAGTGCTGGGATTACAGGCGTAAGCCACCGCGCCCGGCCTACTTCATATTTGCATGAGTTATTTTTATTCTTTTAGTTTTAACCTCTGCAACTGGTATTTAATGTGATTTTCCTGAAGATATCATGTGATTGGATCTTGCCTTTTATACACTTCACAATATGTATGTTTTCACTGGAGTTTCTAAAACATTCACATTTAAAGTGATTATTAATATGGATGGATTAAAATATACTGTGTTGATAAAAGTTTATATATTTTCTGTATTTCTGACTTATTCTGAGTATTCTTATGATTCCACATTAAATCCACTATTTTTATTAATTGTTTTAATATAATCGTATTTTATATGTTTGCTTCTTTACAAAAAAATTTAGTGGTTGTCTTAATATTGACAAGAAAACGATCAATTAGTCTTTAAAAAATATACTCCTCCACTATATTGAAAGTTACAGTAGTGTACTCCTACATCTTTCTTCTTACTCTTTTTACTATTATTTTAAAACATTTTGGGGGGCGGAGCAAGATGGCCGAATAGGAACAGCTGCAGTCTCCAACTCCCAGCGCGAGCGACACAGAAGACCGGTGATTTCTGCATTTTCAACTGAGGTACTGGGTTCATCTCACTGGGGAGTGCCGGACGATTGGTGCTGGTCAGCTGCTGCAGCCCGACCAGCGAGAGCTGAAGCAGGGCGAGGCATTGCCTCACCTGGGAAGCGCAAGGGGGAAGGGAATCCCTTTTCCTAGCCAGGGGAACTGAGACACACAACACCTGGAAAATCGGGTAACTCCCACCCCAATACTGCGCTTTAAGCAAACAGGCACACCAGGAGATCATATCCCACACCTGGCCGGGAGGGTCCCACACCCACGGAGCCTCCTTCATTGCTAGCACAGCAGTCTGTGATCTACCGGCAAGGCAGTAGCGAGGCTGGGGAGGGGCGCCCACCATTTCTGAGGCTTAAGTAGGTAAACAAAGCTGCTGGGAAGCTCGAACTGGGTGGAGCTCACAGCAGCTCAAGGAAACCTGCCTGTCTCTGTAGACTCCACCTCTGGGGACAGGGCACAGTAAACAATAACAAACTCAGCTGAAAGCTCTGCAGACGCAAACGACTCTGTCTGACAGCTTTGAAGAGAGCAGTGGATCTCCCAACACGGAGGTTGAGATCTGAGAAGGGACAGACTCCCTGCTCAAGTGGGTCCCTGACCCCTGAGTAGCCTAACTGGGAGACATCCCCCACTAGGGGCAGTCTGACACCCCACACCTCACAGGGTGGAGTACACCCCTGAGAGGAAGCTTCCAAAGGAAGAATCAGACAGGTACACTCGCTGTTCAGAAATATTCTGTCTTCTGCAGCCTCTGCTGCTGATACCCAGGCAAACAGGGTCTGGAGTGGACCTCAAGCAATCTCCAACAGACCTACAGCTGAGGGTCCTGACTGTTAGAAGGAAAACTGTCAAACAGGAAGGACACCTACACCAAAACCCCATCAGTACATCACCATCATCAAAGACCAGAGGCAGATAAAACCACAAAGATGGGGAAAAAGCAGGGCAGAAAAGCTGCAAATTCCAAAAATAAGAGCGCATCTCCCCCGGCAAAGGAGCGCAGCTCATCGCCAGCAACGGATCAAAGCTGGACGGAGAATGACTTTGACGAGATGAGAGAAGAAGGCTTCAGTCCATCAAATTTCTCAGAGCTAAAGGAGGAATTACGTATCCAGCACAAAGAAACTAAAAATCTTGAAAAAAAAGTGGAAGAATTGATGGCTAGAGTAATTAATGCAGAGAAGGTCATAAACGAAATGAAAGAGATGAAAACCATGACACGAGAAATACGTGACAAATGCACAAGCTTCAGTAACCGACTCGATCAACTGGAAGAAAGAGTATCTGCGATTGAGGATCAAATGAATGAAATGAAGCGAGAAGAGAAACCAAAAGAAGAAAGAAGAAAAAGAAATGAACAAAGCCTGCAAGAAGTATGGGATTATGTAAAAAGACCAAATCTACGTCTGATTGGGGTGCCTGAAAGTGAGGGGGAAAATGGAACCAAGTTGGAAAACACTCTTCAGGATATCATCCAGGAGAACTTCCCCAACCTAGTAGGGCAGGCCAACATTCAAATCCAGGAAATACAGAGAACGCCACAAAGATACTCCTCGAGAAGAGCAACTCCAAGACACATAATTGCCAGATTCACCAAAGTTGAAATGAAGGAAAAAATCTTAAGGGCAGCCAGAGAGAAAGGTCGGGTTACCCACAAAGGGAAGCCCATCAGACTAACAGCAGATCTCTCGGCAGAAACTCTCCAAGCCAGAAGAGAGTGGGGGCCAATATTCAACATTCTTAAAGAAAAGAATTTTAAACCCAGAATTTCATATCCAGCCAAACTAAGTTTCATAAGTGAAGGAGAAATAAAATCCTTTACAGATAAGCAAATGCTTAGAGATTTTGTCACCACTAGGCCTGCCTTACAAGAGACCCTGAAGGAAGCACTAAACATGGAAAGGAACAACCGGTACCAGCCACTGCAAAAACATGCCAAAATGTAAAGACCATCGAGGCTAGGAAGAAACTGCATCAACTAACGAGCAAAATAACCAGTTAATATCATAATGGCAGGAACAAGTTCACACATAACAATCTTAACCTTAAATGTAAATGGACTAAATGGTCCAATTAAAAGACACAGACTGGCAAACTGGATCAAGAGTCAAGACCCATCAGTCTGCTGTATTCAGGAGACCCATCTCACACGCAGAGACATACATAGGCTCAAAATAAAGGGTTGGAGGAAGATTTACCAAGCAAATGGAGAAACAAAAAAAAGCGGGGGTTGCAATACTAGTCTCTGATAAAACAGACTTTAAACCATCAAAGATCAAAAGAGACAAAGAAGGCCATTACATAATGGTTAAGGGATCAATTCAACAGGAAGAGCTAACTATCCTAAATATATATGCACCCAATACAGGAGCACCCAGATTCATAAAGCAAGTCCTTAGAGACTTACAAAGAGACTTACACTCCCATACAATAATAATGGGAGACTTCAACACTCCACTGTCAACATTAGACAGATCAACGAGACAGAAAGTTAACAAGGATATCCAGGAATTGAACTCATCTCTGCAGCAAGCAGACCTAATAGACATCTATAGAACTCTCCACCCCAAATCAACAGAATATACATTCTTCTCAGCACCACATCGTACTTACTCCAAAATTGACCACGTAATTGGAAGTAAAGCACTCCTCAGCAAATGTACAAGAACAGAAATTATAACAAACTGTCTCTCAGACCACAGTGCAATCAAACTAGAACTCAGGACTAAGAAACTCAATCAAAACCGCTCAACTACATGGAAACTGAACAACCTGCTCCTGAATGACTACTGGGTACATAACGAAATGAAGGCAGAAATAAAGATGTTCTTTGAAACCAATGAGAACAAAGATACAACATACCAGAATATCTGGGACACATTTAAAGCAGTTTGTAGAGGGAAATTTATAGCACTAAATGCCCACAAGAGAAAGCAGGAAAGATCTAAAATTGACACTCTAACATCGCAATTAAAAGAACTAGAGAAGCAAGAGCAAACACATTCGAAAGCTAGCAGAAGGCAAGAAATAACTAAGATCAGAGCAGAACTGAAGGAGATAGAGACACAAAAAACCCTCCAAAAAATCAATGAATCCAGGAGTTGGTTTTTTGAAAAGATCAACAAAATTGACAGACCACTAGCAAGACTAATAAAGAAGAAAAGAGAGAAGAATCAAATCGATGCAATTAAAAATGATAATGGGGATATCACCACCGACCCCACCGAAATACAAACTACCATCAGAGAATACTATAAACACCTCTACGCAAATAAACTGGAAAATCTAGAAGAAATGGATAATTTCCTGGACACTTACACTCTTCCAAGACTAAACCAGGAAGAAGTTGAATCCCTGAATAGACCAATAGCAGGCTCTGAAATTGAGGCAATAATTAATAGCCTACCAACCAAAAAAAGTCCAGGACCAGATGGATTCACAGCCAAATTCTACTAGAGGTACAAGGAGGAGTTGGTACCATTCCTTCTGAAACTATTCCAATCAATAGAAAAAGAGGGAATCCTCCCTAACTCATTTCATGAGGCCAACATCATCCTGATACCAAAGCCTGGCAGAGACACAACAAAAAAAGAGAATTTTAGACCAATATCCCTGATGAACATCGATGCAAAAATCCTCAATACAATACTGGCAAACCGGATTCAGCAACACATCAAAAAGCTTATCCACCATGATCAAGTGGGCTTCATCCCTGGGATGCAAGGCTGGTTCAGCATTCGCAAATCAATAAACATAATCCAGCATATAAACAGAACCAAAGACAAGAACCACATGATTATCTCAATAGATGCAGAAAAGGCTTTTGACAAAATTCAACAGCCCTTCATGCTAAAAACGCTCAATAAATTCGGTATTGATGGAACATACCTCAAAATAATAAGAGCTATTTATGACAAACCCACAGCCAATATCATACTGAATGGGCAAAAACTGGAAAAATTCCCTTTGAAAACTGGCACAAGACAGGGATGCCCTCTCTCACCACTCCTATTCAACATAGTGTTGGAAGTTCTGGCTAGGGGAATCAGGCAAGAGAAAGAAATCAAGGGTATTCAGTTAGGAAAAGAAGAAGTCAAACTGTCCCTGTTTGCAGATGACATGATTGTATATTTAGAAAACCCCATCGTCTCAGCCCAAAATCTCCTTAAGCTGATAAGCAACTTCAGCAAAGTCTCAGGATACAAAATTAATGTGCAAAAATCACAAGCATTCTTATACACCAGTAACAGACAAACAGAGAGCCAAATCAGGAATGAACTTCCATTCACAATTGCTTCAAAGAGAATAAAATACCTAGGAATCCAACTTACAAGGGATGTAAAGGACCTCTTCAAGGAGAACTACAAACCACTGCTCAGTGAAATCAAAGAGGACACAAACAAATGGAAGAACATACCATGCTCATGGATAGGAAGAATCAATATCGTGAAAATGGCCCAAGGTAATTTATAGATTCAATGCCATCCCCATCAAGCTCCCAATGAGTTTCTTCACAGAATTGGAAAAAACTGCTTTAAAGTTCATATGGAACCAAAAAAAGAGCCCGCATCTCCAAGACAATCCTAAGTCAAAAGAACAAAGCTGGAGGCATCACGCTACC
Source organism: Macaca thibetana thibetana (assembly GCF_024542745.1). Classification (NCBI taxonomy): domain Eukaryota; kingdom Metazoa; phylum Chordata; class Mammalia; order Primates; family Cercopithecidae; genus Macaca; species Macaca thibetana. The sequence goes on from NC_065585.1 coordinate 33,143,475, forward strand.
TGACTTCAAACTATACTACAAGGCTACAGTAACCAAAACAGCATGGTACTGGTACCAAAACAGAGATATAGACCAATGTGGAACAGAACAGAGTCCTCAGAAATAATACCACACATCTATAGCCATCTGATCTTTGACAAACCTGAGAGAAACAAGAAATGGGGAAAGGATTCCCTATTTAATAAATGGTGCTGGGAAAATTGGCTAGCCATAAGTAGAAAGCTGAAACTGCATCCTTTCCTTACTCCTTATACGAAAATTAATTCAAGATGGATTAGAGACTTAAATGTTAGACCTAATACCATAAAAATCCTAGAGGAAAACCTAGGTAGTACCATTCAGGACATAGGCATGGACAAAGACTTCATGTCTAAAACACCAAAAGCAACGGCAGCAAAAGCCAAAATTGACAAATAGGATCTAATTAAACTAAAGAGCTTCTGCACAGCAAAAGAAACTACCATCAGAGTGAACAGGCAACCTACAGAATGGGAGAACATTTTTGCAATCTACTCATCTGACAAAGGGCTAATATCCAGAACCTACAAAGAACTCAAACAAATTTACAAGAAAAAAACAAACAACCCCATCAAAAAGTGGGCAAAGGATATGAACAGACATTTCTCAAAAGAAGACATTCATACAGCCAACAGACACATGAAAAAATGCTCATCATCACTGGCCATCAGAGAAATGCAAATCAAAACCACAATGAGATACCATCTCACACCAGTTAGAATGGCGATCATTAAAAAGTCAGGAAACAACAGGTGCTGGAGAGGATGTGGAGAAATAGGAACACTTTTACACTGTTGGTGGGATTGTAAACTAGTTCAACCATTATGGAAAACAGTATGGCGATTCCTCAAGGATCTAGAACTAGATGTACCATATGACCCAGCCATCCCATTACTGGGTATATACCCAAAGGATTATAAATTATGCTGCTATAAAGACACATGCACACGTATGTTTATTACAGCACTATTCACAATAGCAAAGACTTGGAATCAACCCAAATGTCCATCAGTGACAGATTGGATTAAGAAAATGTGGCACATATACACCATGGAATACTATGCAGCCATCAAAAAGGATGAGTTTGTGTCCTTTGTAGGGCATGGATGCAGCTGGAAACCATCATTCTTAGCAAACTATCACAAGAACAGAAAACCAAACAGCGCATGTTCTCACTCATAGGTGGGAACTGAACAATGAGATCACTTGGACTCAGGAAGGGGAACATCACACACGGGGCCTATCATGGGGAAGGGGGAGGGGGGTGGGATTGCATTGGGAGTTATACCTGATGTAAATGACGAGTTGATGGGTGCAGCACACCAACATGGCACAAGTATACATATGTAACAAACCTGCACGTTATGCACATGTACCCTACAACTTAAAGTATAATAATAATAAATAAATTAAAAAAAAAAAATAAATAAAACATTTTACTTTTACACATGTTATAAACACACAGTACATTGATATTATTTTTGCTTTAACAAAGAAACTACTTATAATAATTAAAACAAAACAAATTTAATTTTTTATTTACGTTTATTTATTTGATTTGCAGCAATTTTAAGTTTTTTTTTTTTGTATGAGTACAGGCTTTTGTCTTGTATCTTTTTCCTTCTCTGCAAACATTTTTTTAAAAAGTTCTTTCAGAGCAGATCTGCTGGTAATAAATTTTAGATCACTCTTATTTTTTGCTGAAAAATTTATCATTTTGCTCTCCTCTATGAACAATCTTTATGTTGATTATACAATTCTTGGTTGACTTTCTTTTGTTTTCTCATTGTTTTCTAGCTTTTACAGTTTCCCAACAGAAATCTGCTATGCTAAGTTTTTTTTTTTTTTTTTCCTATGAGACAGAGCCTTGCTGTGTCCCACTGGCTGCAGTGCAGTGGCACGATCTCAGCTCACCGCAACCTCTGCCTCTCTGGTTCAAGCAATTCTTGTGACTTAGCCTCCTGAGTAGCTGAAATTACAAGCCTGCACCACCATGGCCGGTTAATTTTTGTATTTTTAGTAGAGACAGGGTTTAGCCATGTTGCTCAGGCTGTTCTAGAACTGCTGGCTTCAAGTGATCTGCCTGCCATGACATCCCAAGTGCCGAAATTACAGGCATGAGCCACTGCACCTGGCCTTGCTATGTAATTCTTAGTTTGTTCCTCTATAATGTCTTTTGTCTCTGACTGCCTTGAAGATACTATTTTCATTTTTGATTTTAGCAGTTTGAATATGATATGTACATGTAGGGGGCCGGGGGAGTGGAAAGGGAACCTGGTATGCTTCCTTTGTATCTGTCATTAATTTTGGAAAATTCTTAGTTCTGTAAATGTTTTATTTCTCTTGTTTTCTCTATCTTTTCTTTCAGGAATTCCAGGTACCCCAAAATTAAATCATCTGATGCTTTCTCAATCTCTTGGCTACTGCATTTTTCTTTTTTCACTTTTCTTTCGGTACACTGTGTGTGTTAGTTTAGAGAATTTCTATGGAACTGTCTCTAAATTCTCTAATTTTGCCTACATGTTTCAAATCCACTGATGAGCCACCAAAGGCAAAGATATTCATACTTGTTACTGTTTGTTTATTTTTATCCCTATCATTTTCTATTTAATCCATTCTTATACTCTCCATCTCTCTGTTGAAATTACCCTTTCAGTAATGGACGCTGTCCTGTTTTTCTACGGAAGATTTAATCATTGATCATAGTTGGTTTAAGTTTTCTGTTTGAGAGTGCCAAAATACGTGTCATGTTTGGATTTGCTTCTGTTTATTATTTTGTAATACTTTTACAATTACTTTGTAATACTTTTACAATTACTTTGTCTCTTGATAATGAGGTTTTTTTTTAATATTACTTGTTTATATGCCTTATAATTTTTTAATTGAAACCCAGACATCTTGTGGAGGAAGACAATTTGTATACTTGAAAGTTAACGTGCTTTTCCTTTATTCTGAATTTCATTTTGGGGAGTTGAGTCAATCCATTCAGGAATTGAGCTGTGTTTGCAATTTGGCTTTTCTATGCGTACTCCTTCTGTACTATAGGCCACAAAATTTTAGTCTCACCTGTGTTTAGATTGAGATCTGGGTTTTTACAAATGTTTAGTCTACCCCTTTTCCTGTACCACTGGAATTTTTTCACTCTGCTCTTGCCTCTTGTTCAGAAATATGTATTTTTTAAAGTTATTATTTGCACTTTTGTTAGTCTAGTGGTGTGTGAGTGAGAGTAGGATGTTATCTCTGTCTTTATGAATAATCTTCAGTTTTGAGCATGCATAATGTCTGTCCTTGAATCTTCCAGTTGGGACCCTCTCAGTTATCCTGCCTCATGCCCAGCAGTAGGTCTGGGCCTTGCATATATTTACATTGCTCCTCCACTGAATTTTCTCTTCCCTTCCTTCAGCTGTAGTGCACCTTCACCAATGAACTAAGTAGTGTGACCAAATGTCCTGGCGTGACTGAGACTGAAGGTTTTCTCAGAAAATAGGACTTTTAGTTTTAAAATCATGACATCCCCAGGCAAACTATATAATTACTCTGGGACTAAAAATGTTTCCAGACATGAGAATTTTAGTACTAAACAGTGAAAGTTGAAAACAAACCAGGTAAATTGGTGACCCAAGAAGTAAAGGAGATGTGTGTGTGTGTGTGTATATATATGCATATATATATACATACACATACACATGCGTGTGTGTGTGTGTACATACACATATATAATAAACATACATATTTCCTGTGTTTATTTGATGGGAAGAATCAGGTACCTTTAAAATGGTATGTTTCAACTGTCATTCTAAATTAGGTGTTTAATTTAATTTCTTCCTAAATTTTATACTGTAGATTATATTGCATATTTTCTATAACACCATGCTATATTGAGATTATGTATTAGTATTATTCCCAGTCTTCTACATCTCAAAGTTTTTAGGAATTTCTTTTAAATACCTGAAAATATAGAAGAAAACTAAAACTATAATTATAAAATAAGAAACTATTTGCTTTCTTTTACAGTGAAAGATTTCTTATAATTACAGTAAAATTTTTCTTATAATTTTTGAGTTTCATACAGCATGTTCTACTCAAGGTTAGTAAATTAAAAAAACAAAACAAAAGACAAAGAGAAACTTTGTAGTAGCCATACTATGTATCCATTGGGTAGGGTAATATAAATTTAAAAAGATTCCTCAAACTGTAGCAACATAAATCCAGCCTGTTTCTTTGTGTGAAATCGTCTGAATTGTAGGCAAAATATTTGAAATATTTCACTTTTCTAAGCATAACAAATCATGGTTAATTTCTGTGTGTTAGACTATCTCCACTCTTGGGAACTTCAAAAATTTGTTGATGCATTGCCTGTTAGAAAATTTTTATTTTCACACAATTAATTTGAGGTCAAAGTAACTCTTATTTTGCATGAAAAAACTGACATGTACTAAGACTGAGTTGCTTGCCCAAAGTCATAGCTACTTAATAAAGAAATGTACTAGCAATTGTTTTTCTACATTCACCCTGAGAATTTATCTGTATATCAAACTGCCTGTCATCTTATATCCTAAGAAGTTAATAAGATTTTTAAAATTTCCTTAACATGAGCAATTTGCATATTTTCTAACCTCAATTTTCTAACCTCTTTTACTTTGTGGAGATAGATCCCATGTTTTCACAAAAGAAAAAAAAAGAAAGACTGGGAAGAAGTAATTTTAATCTTACTCTTCCTATCTTAATATTCAGTCTTTTGAGGGAATTGTTATATGTAGAACCTAAAAACTATCCTGAGTATTTTTAGGTTAGCTTGCTCTTTTATTTTGACTGAATATTCTTAAATTTCACTCCTAAATATATGTTGTTATTCACAAAGTGATAAAAAAAGTTTTCAATTTAAATTAAGCAACTTTGGTATAATACAAACCAATGAAATGTTATGATTGCACCATCTGCTAAGTAAATATCCATTTTATTTGATTTTTATGACAAAACAATGGTTGTAAAAGTTTTATTAACAAGCTATATTGCATTCAGAAATAGGTGCTTTGTCAAGACAATTGTATAAACTTATAAAGAAAAGTTAATGGGTCACATGTTTCTGCCTAGACTATAATATCAAGTTCTGGTCATTTCTCAATAACATATTTATTATTCATGTTACATACAGGCTTTAAATCCAACATGGCATATTTATTAGAAGAATTAAAACAATGTACTATTCCTCATTTTACGCTGGACACAGAAAAGATCAGACAACAGTTACAATTTAATTCTCAGTATCTTGATTTGGGCCACCAATAATACATTTTATGGTTTAAAGGTATCTAATATTTCACCCACAATTGTCATTTATTTATATTAAACACAATTGGCTTCTAAAGACGGAGTTGAAGATACTGAAGGGATGAAAAGTCTCTCACAGGAAGGGGAAATTTTGGAAAAGCTGGCTTGGTCATCTTTTTTTTGGCTGCTTGTTCCCCAAATTTTCTGAGAATTATTGCCATCTCCATCTATATGATTATCATGAAAAGAATACTTTTGTAAAATATAATTGTACCCTTTTATACAAAGTTGACTGGTAAAATGGCAGCAAACTCGTCAAAGTTCTGTCAACCAGTTGTTTATGGGGTGTAGAACTTGAAAGATTGATCAATCTTTGAGCATTTGAATATAGCATGCTGTGTAAATTAGTGTTAAGGTTGACTGTTAATAAAATAAACTCAACTATGGGGGCTTAGGTGAGTGAGTTGAAGCTTATAGTCACCTCACATTTTGAAGAAGTCTAGAGTTATGTATTCTACCGTTGGTTTTGTGATTCCATAGTAATCAGGGAACTGAGTTCCTTCTGTCTTTCTACTCTGCTATCCTTAGCGCTGATTTCCACTTTCTTGTTGATGGCATACTTCAAGGTGGCTGCTAGTGCTCCAGCCATCATTTCTGCCTTTCACTTAGTTGGAAGGAGAAATGAAGTAAAATCTCAAATGCTTATGACTTATTCCTGAAGGACTTTTACTTATATTTGTTTGGCTACTACTTACAAAAAATAGGAAGCTAGGAAATGTAGTTTTTACTCCGTGAGGCATAATAATCATCTATAAATTGTGATTGTAGTATACATGATTTTGGGGAAAAAAAAAAGTATTGGATCAGTAAGTAGAAACCTGTCATGAAAGTGAGAATTAGGAGACTGATCATGGCTGTGTTCTGTCATTGAACTAAAGAACAGAAAAAAAAAATTTCTAAAGAACAAAGAAAGGCAGATATATATATACCAGACATGAGTGAGAGAAAAACAATCCTGCAATGGAGTTCTCATTCTATAAATTGCTGTCTATTATTTTTGTCTTCTTCAATTTTCTACATTTCAAAGCCTGACAATAATATTTGTCACATAAAGTTGTTTTTAAAATTAAAATATAACTTTTTTTTGAGACAGAGTCTGTCTCTGTTGCTCAGGTTGGAGTGCAGTGGCATGATTGTAGCTCACTGCAGCGTCAACTTTCCAGGTTCAAGTGATCCTCCCGCCTCAGCTTCCCAAGTAGCTGGGACCACAGGTGTGCACCACCACACCCATCTAATTTTTTGTATTTTTTGTAGAGATGGAGTTTTGCCATGTTGCCCAGGCCTGGTGTCAAACTTCTGGGCTCAAATGATCTGCCACTTAGGCCTCCTGAAGTGCTAGGATTATAGTCTTGAGCCACCACATTCAGCCTTCACTGTTAAGAATTTGTGAATTATAATGCACTATAAAAAGGAAAGTTTTCACTGTTTTGATGGTAATGTGAGTTGACCCCAGAATGTGACAATGATTTGAGAATTCAAACGGTTTACAGCGAGACTGATTATAAATTATGAAAAAAATAGTGCTGAGCACTATTTGATGGAATCCAGTGTGATGGAGGAGATAGCAATAAATAAATAAATAACAGAAGGAATAAAGTTCTGGACCCCGCAGGGTTCCAGAACTCTAGCTAATAAAGATTTGTCATCCCCAGTTATTGTTTTAAATCCTTCTCTAGAATCATTTCCAATAAAGTGTAATCCAAATTACTTTTTATGGAAACTGACAAATACAAGTACAGGTTTCTGATGACTTTGGAGATCATACCATTGGACTAGGAAAGAACTTCCAGGACTCTAATTAAAAAGCTGCATGAACATTACTTATGCAACATCGAGTAGAACAGGAGTTGGTTACATGGTTCTGAACTAATAGAGGATTAAAAAAAATTTCAGTGATGTTTTTGTTTGAAACATTGCTGATTCTCCTTATGTTTTGTTTTCCAGAGTCAAAAAGACCCTCTTTTCTTTTGAGCCATTTCTAACTTGAAACAAATTAGATAAAATATTATTTTGTGAACAAAAAGTTGAAATATTTATCCTACTCTCTATCAGTTCCTCCAGAATTTGGAGGCTATTTGTGAATATTCTTTATTTATGACAATGTCATTATTTGCATACATTCAATAAGAGTCTGTTTTCTTTTTAACATGACTCAAGTGGAGACACTGATTGTTTTACCAAGACTTTGGAATGGCATATTTTCAGATATGACTAGATCTTTTTGAGGAATTGGTTGACTTTATAGAGCTGATAAAAAGCCCTTTAAAGTGATTGACCTGCTACCTTCTCTACACAGTTTCTGTACAAAGTTTCTGCAATGGGACTCCTTTTTTAATGAATGGTTCTGAGATAACCGGCTAGTCATATGCGGAAGATTGAAACTGGGCCCCTTCCTTATACCATATACAAAAGTCAACTCCAGATGGACTACAGACTTAAATGTAAAACTTAACACTATGAAAATCCTGGAAGATAACCCACTAAATAACATTCTGGACATAGTTCCTGGCAAAGATTTCATGACAAAGTCATCAAAACCCATTACAGGCCGGGTGCAGTGGCTCATGCCTTTTATCCCAGCACTTTGGGAGGCCAAGGCAGGTGGATCACGAGGTCAAGAGTTTGAAACCAGCCTGACCAAAATGGTGAAACCCCGTCTCTACTAAAAATACAAAAATTACCCGGGCATAGTGGTGAATGCCTGTATTCCCAGCTACTCAGGAGGCTGAGGCAGGAGAATCACTTGAACCTGGGAGGCAGAGGTTGCAGTGAGCCGAGATTGCACCACTGCACACCAGCCTGGGCGACAGAGTGAGACTCCCTGTCAAAAAAATTAACAATTACAACAAAAACTAAAATTAACAAATACAACCTAATTAACTAAAGAGCTTCTGCACAGAAAAATAAACTGTCAACAGAGTACAGACAACTTACACAACATGAGAAAATACTTGCAGCCAACAACAGTTTAATATATAGATTCTATTAAGAACTTAAATCAATAAGCAAAAAACCTCCACATTAAAAAGTGAGCAAAGTACATGAATAGACACTTTTCAAAAGACATACATGCAGCCAACAAGTACCTGAAAGAAATGTTCAACATCACTAATCAATAGAGAAACATAAATTAAGACAACAATGATATACCATCTCACACTAGTCAGAATGGCTATTATTTGCCCAAAAATAACAGATGCTGGCAAATTTGCTGATAAAAGGACACTTTAACACTGTTGGTGGTAGTGTAAATTAGTTCAACCATTGTGGAGAGCAGTCTGGCAATTCCTCAGAGAGCTAAAAACAGAACTACCATTTGACCCACCAATCCCATTATTGGGTATATACTCAAAGGAATATAAATTGTTTTACCATAAAGACACATGCACTTGTATGTTCATTGCAGCACTATTCACAATAGCAAAGACAAGAAATCAACCTAAATACCCATCAATGGTAGACTGGATAAAGAAAATGTGGTGTAGATGCATCATGGAATTCTACACAACTGTAAGAAAGAATGAGATCATATCCTTTGTGGGAACATGGATGGAGCTGGAGGCCATTATCTTTAGCAAACAAATGCAGGAATAGAAAAAATATATATACTGCATGTTCTCACTTTTAAGTGGGGACTAAACATTGATTACACGTGAACACAAAGAGAGATAACAATAGACACTGGGGTCTACTTGAGTTTGGAGAGTTGGGGGAAAGTGCGGATTGAAAAACTACCTATCAGGTACTGTGCTTATTAGCTGGGTGATGAAGTAGTCTCTACACCAAATCCCTGTGGCATGCAATTTGCCTACATAACAAACCTACACATGTATCCCTGAACTTAAAATACAAATTGAAAAAAGTGGCACTTTCTGACAGGCTTGGGAGCCTCAAGATAATTTGGGACTTCAAAAAGAGAGGAATGCACTCATTCATATAGGTATTACAGGCACAATCTCATGACAGATCTTTGGTGTAGCTAGCCTGAAAGCATTTAAAGTCCAAGATTGCTTATTAAAAATCTCCAGCAAAGCAATTTCTTTTAAAGAGCGTATAGTGCACTATCCTTGCTGTACTTTATGTAAATAATTAGGCCAGGTATAATAAGACTACAACTTATTTTATACACAAATTGCTTCTATTGTGATTTGCTGTGGTAAAAATGAGAAATTGGAGGAGAAAAAAACTGTATTTCAAAAGAAAACTTAAACACATCTGTTAATAGATTCCAACTCTGACTATTGTTTTAGAGTTTGTATTATTTGCCTATTATCTGGATTAAATCCTAAATCATTTTCTGGTTCCTACATGTCTCTTCTTAAAAATCTGGAAATAATATATTAAAACCCTTGTTTTCATGGATCCCATCAGGAAAAAATGATTTATTTTTGAAATATTAAGCTAAGAATTAAAATTTTGTATGTGTTGAGGTTTCTCTTCCTTTTTGTCAAGTCCTGTATACCTGCTGTTTGCTTCACAGTTTTTCTTTAAATCAACATTTTCTGCACATAAAATGATTACCCAATGTACAAAAGAGTTCTCTGACCCACCTGTCTGACCACAACCTGGGAAACATAAGTGTTTATAATTAAATATTTTAAAATATTATTTGTTAGACCCTCAACTGCAACACTAGTCAGCAAGAAGTAGCTAGAGTTGTCATTGCTCTTAATATTCATAATTGAGGAATGTACATAGGATAGGAAGAACTGAAATGATGCCCCAAAGAATTAAAGGCATCAATGAGTAACAAATTTTTAAATTTTCAGTATGGCAGATTAAAAACAAAAACAACAAATTATATGCAGAAGAGTGAAACTAGGCTCCTATGTTTCACCATATGCAAAAATCAAATCAAAATGGATTAAAGACTTAAACCTATAATCTCAAACTATGAAAGTGCTATAAGGAAATATTGGGGAAAATCTCTAAGACATTGATCTGGGCAAAAATATTGAGCAGTACCCCTTAAGCACAGGCAACCAAAGCAAAAATGGACAAATGGTATCACCTCAAGTTAAAAAGCTTCTGCACAGCAAAGGATACAATTAACAAAATGAGGAGACAACCCACAGAATGGGGGAAAGTATTTGCAAACTACTCATCTGACAAGGGATTAATAACCAGAATATATAAGGAGCTCAAACAACTCTATGGAGAAAAAAAAAAAAAAAGAAAGAAAAAAAACCCCTAATAATCTGGTTTAAAAATGAGCAAAATATTTGAATGGACATTTTTCAAAAGAAGACACACAAATGACAAACAGGCATATAAAGAGGTGCTCAACATAATTGATTGCCAGTGAAATGCAAATAAAACTACAATGAGATCTCACCCCAGTTAAAATGGCTTAAACCCAAAAGACAGGCAATAACGAATGCTAGTGAGGTATGGAGAAAAGGGAACACTTGTACACTGTTGGTGGGAATGTAAATTGGTATAACCACTATGGAAGACAGTTTGGAGGTTTCTTGAAATCTAAAAATACAGATATCATATAATCCAGCAATCCTACTGCTGAGTATATAACAAAATTAAATGGAATCAGTATATTGAAGAGTTATCTGTACTCCTATGGTTATTGCAGCACTGTTTACAATAGCTAAGATTTGGAAGCAACCCAAGTGTCCATCAATAGAGTGGATAAAGAAAATAAGGTACATATACATAATGGAATACTATTTAGCCATAAAAAATAATGAGATTGTGACATTTGCAACAGCATTAATGGAACTGGTAGTCATTATGTGAAATAAACCAGGCAGAGACAAACTGTGCATGTTCTCACTTATTTGCGGGGTCTAAAAATTAAAACAATTGAATGCATGAACATGGAGAGTAGAAGGATGGTTACCAGAGCCTTGGAAGGGTAGTGAGGTTGAGGAGAGATAAGGATGGTTAATGGGTACAAAAAATAATTAGAAAGCAAGAATAAGACTTACGATTTGATAGCACAGCAGGGTGACTATAGTCAATAATAATTTAATCATACTTTTAAAAATAACTAAAAGAATGTAATTGGATTTTTTTTTAACTAAAGATGCTTGAGGGGATAGACACTCCATGCTCCATGATGTGATTATTTCACATCGCATGCATGTATCAAAACATCTCATGTACCCCATAAATATATACACCTGCTGTGTAACTACAAAATTAAAAATAAAAAAGAAACCACCTGCTGAAATGCTGAAACTCCCTTAGTTTATGAGGTAAAATAACTGGTTCAGATTCAGTTGGAACCAATATGGCTGCCTGGAGTCTGTGCAGAATGAGCATGCTGACATCACAGCCTGAAATTCTACTGCATGTTTCATATCAGATCCTGCTAAATTTACACATAACACCCCGTGAGGTAGCATGAAGGCATAATTGCCCTTGTCCAAAGACTTTCCTGACTTCCCCTTTCCTTCCACCAATCACTGATAAAAATATTGCCTTAAAGTCAGCATGGAGAGATAGATTTGACCTTTACTTCTGTCTCGTTGTGAGTTGACTGGCAATATTGAGCTTTTCTTTTCTGAAAGAAAAAAAAAAAGAAAGTAATGTCACACATAGTCTGATTTTGTGTAAGAATATTTGCTCTGTCTCACACCAGGAGCCTCTGAAGACTTTCATCTCTAGATTCTCAGGACATTTCACTTGACCGCATTCCCTAAATGAAACTTTTTATTTGACCATAAGCTCTAAAGGGCAAGGCAATCTTCCAGGACTCTTCATTCGCTTTTATTACTATATAAATTGGGGAGATATTTACTTAAAATTTAGTTCCACTGGGAAACCATGGTCCTTAGAAAATTTGATCATAATTGCATTCAGAAGTACTGCTATTTTCATTAGAATATTTATCTCGGATTCTCCCTGATTTTTCTGGAAGAGGTTTAGTGCTTTTCCGTAGGGCAGGAGATACGCTTCACCAGAGAGGGAAACACTAATGATTTTACAGAGATAAAAATTCTTAATGGAAAAGGAAAGTATGTTAATAATTTACGCTAATGATTTACAATAGATACATATCGAAGTCATTGAAATTTGGATTATTGAATAATCACAATAACAGTCTAATTAACATAATAAGGTGTAAGTAAAACTGGAAAAATATGTATAGATTCCTAATATAAATTGAACTAGTCTTTGCAGTTACACACAGAATAATGGTATCACTGCATTTATTTATTTATGTCTTATCTATTTATCTATTGTACCCTTTAACTAAACAGATATTTGATAAATTTTAACTACATATACCATTAGGAACCCAGCAATGTATATGGCATCATCTTCTCTTTTCAAGAAAGTGGCAATCTATGAATCTGTGCTATTTGAGATAGCACAAATATGTGATACATATTAGTGTCATTAGTACTACAAACCACTTATGAAATTGCCTGACTAGGAAGATTGCAAAAAATAATAACAGCTATAAGATAAGATATTGCATTTATAAATGTGTGTAGATATTCTGAATATAAAGGATTAGTTTTCACTATTTCTTTTAACCATAAGATACTGATGGCTGTGAAAAGCATTACTGCCTTCAAAGGGATCCACAAATCTATTTTTTTCATCTCTGATCTCTATCAACTTCCGTATTTTCAGTCTCTATTATTTATTTCCTTATGATCTCTTGTGATTCCTTAAGATTATTCAAAATGTTCAATCTAAACATGTCATACTTCACAACAGATACTCCCTCCTGACTTTTCTATGTGATTGTAATAACACCATATTCTCACCTACTTAAGACCCGTGGCCCCGAATCATTAGTAATAATCTCTTTCTTTAGTTCATTATGTCTAGTCAGCCACCAGCTCTTGTGTTTTCTCTTTGTTCAATCTCTCATAAGTTATCTTTTCTTTTTTGCATCTACCATCCCTGTCAGTATATGAAACATATTAGTTCATTATTTGGGTTTGGCATCAATGTTAATTAGACTTTATACAATTATTTAGGAAGCTAATATGGCTATTAATTATGGCTTACCTAAATAGGGGATGGGTTGGGATGTTGCAGAGCTAAAAGGGTATAACATGGTAATCTGAAGAACTGCTGTAATTTTCCAGAAATAGTGGTTTCTGCCATACTTCCATCTAGTAAATCATACACAAGTTTATCTCATTTGCAAAGTCAGTCCCAGAGCCATATTACAAAGAGGGAAATTTCCTACACTGTTAATAAGAGTGAATGTTTATGCCACCATTTGGAAGAAAAAAAGTTGGCATTATGTACTAATAAACAGAGTATATTCAAACTTGAAATGTCATACAGCTGTGGAAATAAATACGTTCAACACTGTGCATGACTCTAACAAAAATAATATTGGGCAAAAAAGTTACATACTGAGAATAAAAACAGATAAAAACCACAATGATTACCAAAACGGGTTTAGAGAGTACAATTTAAAAGAAAAGTCAAGAGTGATTAGCATAGAAATTAGAGTGACTGTAACATTTAAGGAAAGGAGAGAAGGAACAGCAAGTGAAAGAAGAAATCAGGGTTATTTGGAGTGAGATAAGTGGGGGTTACTGGCAATGTTTTATTTCTTGTCCATGGTGGAAATAAAATGGGTATTCATTTTGGAATAAATCATTCTGTATATTTTCCCTTAAGTGTATTATAAATTTTAATAAAGAAATATTTAAAGCTATAATATCTTGAAGTTTTACATGTAAGTTATTTTTCCAAAGTATAAAAATAAAAAAATCATAGGGCAAAAGGAGCGGCAAAGAATAATTCTTCAAGGCAATGACAAAACTTTAAAAAGTTCGGATAATGTGAATTGTAGATGTGCTGTTTGATCTACAAAATTGGTCTGATTGTGTATACATGTTGGGTCCATGTTAAAGTAACCTAATAGGAAAAAATGCTTATGTAAAATGCAAGTCGAAAGTGTCCTATCTTCCTGTGAGTAAGGACTCTATTTAAAAGGAATCGGAGAGAACACAATCAGGGAAGGCTCATAAAACTTGCACCAGTTGTGAGAGTTATCTGGAGAGTTATTTATTACTAAAAATAATAAAGCTGAAACATGATTTTCAAAGTGAAAGTTATATAAGAAAAGAAATGCGAAGAAAGATATTACAAAATTGCCAGGTAATAGGAGGCCAAGCACCATGTCTAAAAGGAGAAGAAAATGCAGTAAACTGTACTTCATAATTTCTACTCCATTAATCTTCTATTCTACAGCTATATAAATCTCTAGTCCTGAAGCGGTTTCTGATATTTTCTTTATTAAGATTAGATTTCATGGTTTCATGTCCATAAAATTTAACTTTAAATTCCAATTTTATGGGATAGTCTATATAGAATAAAACCTGTTTAATGTAAACCTATATGTAGTAAGATAAATGCTTTTCATATAAAAATGATTTCAAATTTTAAACCACACAATTCACAGTAAATATTTTTATGGTAAATGCCAATACCAGTGTACATCAAGGATATAATCAATATAATCTACAGGGCACGGTTGACATTTTGTTAAATATGATACTCACCATAGTGAACATTCTGTCAATTGATGACCAGCACCATTGAAAATTGGATTATACATTTTTTTACAAATACACATAACAAAGAAATTTAGTTAGTTTGTTAGTTAATTAGTTTATATACCTTTGCATTTCTCAAATCATACTGTGGAGACCCCCTCTGGTCCATAAATAATACATTTATTTCCTTCCCCCTTCTATAATATATGACTACCGATTCCCATTAATAATTACTATATTCCTACCCCCACTCTCCCTGTTGGACAATTTGTCCCTAATTATTTTCAACCATTTCTTTCTCAAGAATATATATTTTAATGATTTTTGTTGTCTCCTTTATGAGCCAGAATCCCAGGAGGAAACAGATGGCCCACTCAAAAATGGGGTCATTAGAGGAGTTTAATAAAGCATCTAATTATAAAGTTGTGGGTGAGGTTAAGGGAACTATCAGAGAGGAATGGTACCCTCGGGCTAGTGAACTTGAATGAGCATGGGTTAGAAGGGTTTCCACAAGTCAAAGAGAACTGTGTATTGAGATTGTGATGTTTCCTGGAGGCAGTGAAAGAACCTCGGCAATAGATACCCTGTCCACACTCTAGCCCACCCTGTGTTCTACTGTGTTCTACTGCCAAAGCCTCCCACCAGCTGAAACTAACTGTAACCAGAGGGCAATGGAGCTTGTTCATCAAATCCATAAAGATGAACCTCCCAGAGGCACTTTGCAAGGCAGACACAGATAAAATGAACAAAGTATGTATCACATATTCACAAAATAACACAGGAAAGACCTCACATTCTTGTTGTGGCACGTTATAATTATTTAGGGGCCCATTATATATTTTCTTTTGAAGTTATTTCTGATGAATTGACTTGTAATCTTAATTGTTGTGCATTATCAACTCTGTATCCTGTACTTTTTAAATGAAAACAAAATGAGTTCAAAAATCCTATTAGCTCAAAATGAGTTCAAAAATCCTATTAGCTCACTGGTTTAGATCTTTCTACCCTGCAGAACAAACATGGATTTTGAATCAGATGAAAATGACTTCAGTCCTGACTCTTTTGTCTTTGTAAGATATGTTAATTAGATGAGCCTTATTTTCTTTTTTTTTTTTTTAAAGAGATTGTAATAATACCTACTAGAGTTTTTGAAGGAATAAAATAATAATATTTTAAGGTGGTTAAATACAGTTATGTGCTTGTGCTCTCTCTAAGGCAGAGACTGACATGGACTCTTGCATGAAGAAAGCAGAAAAGCAAGTCAGAGGATGTGAAACAAGGAAGACAGCCAATGTAAGTGCATTTTGAGTTCATCGCTGCCATTTGTCACTGATGTTTGATTATACCTGTCCATTATAAAAGTCCTTATTAATGCATCTAAGAAATGACCACCCACGGGAAAAGGTTATAAAGCCCATATCCATAAGTTCTAATTTTCTACTTATAGTGGGTGGACCCTTTAGTATTCTCACCCTCACATTATAAGGGTGAACACGCATGACTGCACAGTTTCCTGAGGGCACTGCATCCAAAACCTTCCTGGAACAGGTTGCTACAGTTGTAAATAGAGTATGAGTGTGGGATGAAAGGATTTTGAAGTGGTACATAAGAAATGTCCAGTGCAATTCTTGACACTTGATAAGTATGTTAAGGACTATATATGTAAACATAAACACATTTTTATCAATTAACCACTAAATATTATTAATATAATAATGCAATAAATCAGAGTATGACATTACCAATGTGTGGGATAAAATGTTCTAAGAATTTGAATATAGCACTATACAGGTAAAAAAGAACTCTGACAATAACTGTCAATCTTGGAATTGGAATGCAATGACATAAAATGAAAACTTCCCATTCGACTTCTCAAAGTTATTTCTTACATATGCCTCTCTTTTCCTTTCTTAACTTAGCCTTTATTAAACAATATTTTCTCCAAATAAAGTATTTCAAATTCAGCAACATCATTCATTCATTTGTATTGGCTACCTACAATGTGTCAGATATTTTTCCAGAAGCTGAAGATACAACAGTGAACAAAAAGTTTCAAGTCACTATGCTGATTGAGCTTACATTGCAGTGGTGGAGACAAATAATTGAGGGGGAAAGGGCCCATTGGTGGAAGAGCATTGCATGCAGAAAGAACAGCTGTGCAAAGGACTCAAGCATGACTTATATATTTAGAAAAATGTAGGGAGGCCAGTGTTACAAGAATGTGGTGAGTGATGGAGTTATTAAGAGAAGTTAGAAAGGATACAGGTCCAGATTTTGTAGCTTTCCATGTAATTGTACAAGTTGGACATTTGCTGAATGAGAGAGATAGCCACTGGAGAATTTCAAACTGAAGCATATAAAAGGATCACTTTGACTCCTGTGATGAGAAAACCATATTTTGGGATGCAAAGATAGAAGAACATGCATTATTGCAGGAATGCAAGTAATTTGGTAGTAGTTTAGTACAGTATGGTAGCATTGGAGATGGTAAATAATGATGAGATACCAGATGTATTTTATAAGTATAAACATGAAGTCTTTCTGATGGATTTGACAAAGAGTATGAGGAAGAAAAATGTTAGAAGTGACTGAGTGAGGTTTAAGCACATGGGAGGATAGTGTTGCCATTGACTAAATGGAAAACTTGAGAAAAAAACAAACATATTTTGGAAGGAGATTAAGTGTTTTGTTTTTGATGTATTACATTTGAAATGCATTTGTTATTGACACTGAGATATTGGATAAGCATTTAGATATATGAGACTGGAGTTGGGATAAGAAGCCTAGAAGATTAGCTAGGCACAGTGGCTCAAGCCTGTAACCCCCGCACTTTGGGAGGCTGAGGTGTGCAGATCATGAGGTCAGGAGTTCAAGAACAGCCTGGCCAGCATAGTGAAATGCCTTCTCTACTAAAAGTACAAAAATTAGCCGGGCATGGTGGCACGTGCCTGTAGTCCCAGCTACTTGGGAGGCTGAGGTAGGAGAATCACTTGAACCCGGGAGGTGGAGGTTGCAGTGAACCAAGATCATGCCACTGCACTCTAGCCTGGGCAACAGAGTGAGACTTCATCTCAAAGAAAAAAAAAGAAAGAAAAAGAAAAAAAGAAAAACAAAAAAAGAAGACTAGAATGCTAATAAAAATTGGGAAGTGGTCAATAAAAGATGTTATTTGAAGTCAGGAAACTGGATGAGAACATCAAGAGATGAGTGTCAAGAAAGAGCAGAATAGGGCAAGTGACTGGGCTCTGGGGAATCCCAACATTAATTTGTTCGTAATATGAGAAATGACCAGCAAAAGAGACTGAGACAGAGTAGCCAAAGCGTTAAGAAGAGAATAAGTATATGGCATCTTGGAAGCCAGGCAGGAAATACAATTTCAGTGAAGCAGGAGTAAGTAACATTATGAAATACTGCTGAGAGTTCAAACAAGATGAGGAGTGAAAGCTGATATCCAGCTTTAGTCAGTGGAGATAACTATTGATTTTAATAGGAGCAGTCTGAGTTGAATTCTAGAGAAAAAAAGACATTGGATATGAAAGAAGAGGAAGTAAGAGAGGAGAGGACAAGAAATGGTGACAGTGTATACAGGTAACTTTTCCAGAAATTTGGCTGAAAAGAAGACATGAAATGATAGCTAGAATGAAATATGTAAAAAATCATTTTTATATATGAAAAATATAATTGCATATTTGAATTTTTATAGAATCAATACTTTTAAAGAAAAATTGATGAGTTAAGTATAATGATATGATTGAGGGAAAGTATACAAAGTCCTTCTACTTGATGTTTAGAGACATGTCTGATCAAAAACTGCACCCTAAGGTTTTATTTAGAAACATAGCTTAACTGCCAGACATTTAAGCATTATTCTACCATTTCCTAAAGGCTCTTAATAATAAACCTGGGCAGATTTTCTGCTTCTCTTAAAAACAAACAACAAAATCAAAACAGAAAAACAAAACAGGCCAAACTCAGCTATTTTCAAATTTCATGATATTTGGGTTGCTTTCACTAAACATGTTTTGAGGGTGGCAGGGGGCTGGGTACACATACCATTTAAGGAAAATAATGCATGTTGCAAAAATAGATGATTAAAATTCAGCAAATCTTCCAAAAAGGACCTATTTATTTTGATTTTATGATTATATATCTTCTCGTTTATCTGTATATATTCATTACAACCTATAATAAATGACAGAAGTTCAGAAATCACTTTCTTCTTCTCCTTTCTCCCTTTCATTTTTGCCCCACTTTACAAATGCTCCATCAGTATGGAAAATATAACCACTGTGTTATTGTGCCAGTCATCTTTCCAGTCCTGAATCATCTCTCTTATTTTAATTATGTCTATGTATTATTTATTTATTATACTTTTATAAAATATTATGAGGCTGCTGTTTGTCTTTATACTGTAAATTACTTTGTCAAAGCAAATAAGTGGGGTCAATAGGTATCTTTACAATCCTCTTGGCTCCAGAAACTGAAAAATGAATGACTTCCAGGGGCAAACATTGACCAGCGTTTTCACGAGTGAGAATTTTTTTTTTTTTTTTTTTGAGACGGAGTCTTGCTGTGTCGCCCAGGCTGGAGTGCAGTGGCATGATCTCAGCTCACTGCAAGCTCTGCCTCCCGGGTTCACGTCATTCTCCTGCCTCAGCCTCCTGAGTAGCTGGGACTACAGGCGCCCGCCACCTCGCCCTGCTAGTTTTTTGTTTGTTTGTTTGTTTGTTTTTAGTAGAGACGGGGTTTCACCGTGTTAGCCAGGATGGTCTCGATCTCCTGACCTCGTGATCCACCCGTCTCGGCCTCCCAAAGTGCTGGGATTACAGGCTTGAGCCACCATGCCTGGCCCGAGAAATATTTTTTTTAAAACATGTTTTTCAATGGATTTTTACTTCAAATTATTCACTTTTTTAACCATCTTAAGGTTGACATGAGATACTCACAACTGCTTAGTGGCTTTATAAAATTACCGTGTCTCTCTCTCCACACAAACTCCTTTATAGAGGCATTCATTTTCAACAATACCATACCTCATCCTCTGGCTCCCACTGGCAGTAATCCCAGCTTCTGTGTATGTGTTGGGAGTTTTGCTCACTTACTGACATTTAGAGCCAAAACCCCCTTTGTTTTTACTGGAGGTCAGGGTAAAGTTGTGTAAAGATTAATTGTGTGAAAGTTGTTACCTTTCAGATGAGTATATTTACATCTGCTTAGTACATCTGCCAACCAAGGATAGCCTTTAGAACCTAACTAAAAGTATATACTTTTTTTTCATGAAGTACATGCTGCATATTATGTCTCAATTCAGTGAATTAAGTTGGAAAAATTCTACCTTGAAGATAATATTGTACTTGTTTTGGCTATTAAAACAATGATCCTACTGCTTAGTCATATGTAATATGCAATATGAACATAAATAAATAAACATAACAGATCCGTTTGTACAAAGTTGTAATACAAAATCTAAACTAATACTGCTATAGAGACTCTTAAAGAATATAAGTGTTTTGGAAATAGCTGTCATTACCTTAGAGCAAAATTACCTATTATCAGAAGAGCATTTTAAGAACTCTTTTTAAAAAAAAATTATTGTAAGTGTTCTCAATTTATTTATTTTAACACATTGATTTTTCACATTTCCTGGTTAATATAATGACTAATTAGAAAAATAATGATGTTCATTTCTTTCCAGCAACTCCCCTTGCTCCTTATTTGATTATTCATGCAGTCTTAATATCTCTCTTGTTTTCTCTCTATTGTTTTTTAATAAAATGGGCAAGTTGGAGTTTTTGAATAGTAGGGATTACTTGCAGTTTTGTTTATCTAAATTGTCTGGCAATGGCTGTAGCTCTGTTTCTCTTCAGCTATGGAGAACTGAGTAGAAACATTACCAAACCTGTCAAGAGGAAATAGCAAAGAACATAATTTCACCAGAAATATGCATCAATTCAGAGCATCTATGGATACTTAGGGAATTTGAGGTCCTAAAGTAATATATCAGAGGAACCATGAAGTGTGTGTTAAACTCAAAGGCTCTTTTTCCTATAAAACTAAATAAAGGAGTGGATAAGCAGTATTAGTATTCATTTCATGAAGCTACTTATGTTTCTGTGTGTCTTATTTAAAAAATGAGAATCTTTAAACATTGAAGGCTCAAATTAGAGACTATTGTCATAAGTTATGGTGTATTACATATTTCAAGAGTCAATGCAGTTCCATGACTTGAAACCCATAAAATGTAATATTAAAGTGAATATAGCATTTCATTTGATAAAATATTATTAAACAAGTAAAATTCAGTTGAATGAAGAAGAATTGAACCTGTGTCAGAACAGAGATGAATTCATTAGAGGTGCTTACTGATTCTAGAATATTATGTCTTAAAATTCAAACAGTACAATGAACAAAATATCAAAAAAGTTATAACAATTATCAGCTGGATCATATATATTTTAAATAATGAAGTCACAACTGATATGTGTTATTTCCTAAAATATAAAATCATTATGTACTGATAACTGCTTGGAGGTGCAAACAATTAGGGAACAAAAAAGCATCAAAATGCAGAAAGTCTTAGAGATACAGGTAGTTGCAGAAGAATGTAAAAGAGGGATTTTTCTGGTGGTTACAAGGAAAAGGAGTCATCAAAGACCTTTCCTGAGTGATCCATGGTTCAGGGGAAGGAATATGATGCGAGACTGTGAGTGTGTGTGTTCTTTGATAGCTGTGGGAGTAGAAGCATAGAGTTTGTTCAGTAAATGTTTACTGAGTGTTAAGCACTGTGATGTGTAGCAGAGGGATGAGTTGGAATCAATTAATTGGCTATTATATCACATAAATACTATATTAGTATATCAATTATATGTTTTAGGGTAAAAGTTGCAATGTATCAAACTAAAATTATTTTTAAATGTAAGCACATTTATTAATCTCAAAATATTGAAGCCTGGGAGTTCCAGGGTTGGATAATATGGCAAGTCAGTGATATTAGGACTCTAGGTTAACTTCGCTGGGATTCATTTGTCTTTTCCTTCTGGAACATTTTACACTATCAAATATTATATTGCATAGCAACGTCCAAGACAATAAATAGCTTGGGGAGTGTTATGGGATGAATTTCACTGCCACCACCCCCCACATCAAATGTGAAATATTGAAGCCCTAACCCCTAGCACCTCAGAAACTGGAGATAAGGTCTTTTTAAAAAGGTGGAAGTTAAAACCAGGTCATTAGGATGGGCCCTAATGAATCTGCCTGGTGTACCTCTAGGAGATAAATGTTAGGCACACGGAGACATCGGGGCACCTTTGTGGAAGGACAACCCTGTGAAGAGACAGCAAGAAGGCAGACATCTGCAAGCCAATGAGAAAGGCATCAGAGGAAACCAAGCCTGCTGGAAACTTGATCTTGGACTCTCAGCCTCCAGAAATGTTGGAAAATAAATTTCTGCTGTTTAAGGGCACCCCATCTGTGGTATGTTTTTACAGCAGCCCCAGCAAACGAATTCAGGAAACATTCTGAGAGAGTGGGGCTTCCTTATGCTTCTCTCTTTTTAAACTGAGTGTAATCTTTCTCACTCTTAGCAGACTTTCTCTCAGGTCCTGATGGCTAAGACTGGGTCACATGCCCAGTGCCTAACTGCAGCAGAAAAAGCTGCACGTGTACATGTTTGGAATTTGAGCACATAAAAACTGATGTGGGGTCTTTCTAACCCAAAAGAAGAAAGAGGCTAGATATTGCAATTGGGTAGGCAACTGATATTTATGTAAGTTAGAAGAATCTGAGGGAGTACGAGAGGGACATTTACTCAAATGCTAAAGTTTAGGCAGGACAGTTTGCAAGACTCGGCAAATTTGGAAAAAAAGTCATCTTTCTTAATTATATTTTATGACCATCTGTTATGTTTGTTGTAATAACTAAACAATTCTAACTACAAGTATATAGTAGCTTTTGGAGTTATGGTAGCTAAAGTCTCAGGGAACCATAGATGGAGTGTGGAATGCTTGAACTGAGTCATGATGGATAGGTAGGAATTAGTTCAATGAAAAAAGAGGGAGTACATTGTAGCAGAGGGCACACAATGAGCAAGGTCACAGAGAAATAAAATACCATGGCAACACTGAAGAAATACAAGCTGTTCCATATTTTTGCTGCTTGAAACACATGTTAGGGAACAGTTAGAGCTAAAATGGGGAAATTGACAGAGCCTGGTCATTGTAGTTCTGGAATAATGCCAAATTTTATGGTTTAGTAGATGCAAATGTCATAAGATTAACACATACAGGAAGAGACAGTACAGGAATAGAAGGCAAAAATTATTTGAACATGTTGAGTTTGACACTTGTAGACACAACTGTTGCATAGAGGCTACAACATGGGCTTAGATTTTATAGTATGTATGTTCTAATTCTTTTCTCTGTTCTTTGTTGGTTACAGAACTTTGGGAATATTATTTAATTTCTCTAAGCCTTAGTTTCCTCATACATGACATTTAATATAATAATATGTTTCCTGAATCAAGGAGTTTGTGATATTCAAATATGGTCATACGTGTTTGACTAAATATTAAAGTTATACATATTAATAAAGTTCAGCTATTCTTCTTCCCTATATTTTTTACTCAACCTCTGATCTTTCTATTTATTTAAATAAAGGCATTCACTAAGTTTTTGCAGTAAGCACATTTGAAGTAAGTTCATTTGAGAGATAGATTAAGGAGATATCATCATAAAGCAATGAAATTATGAAAGTAGGTGAAATTATTGTAAAGCCTGTAATGTCCAGAAGAGCAGTGACATTTACAGAGACATGAGAAATGCTAATTTAAAAAGATGACAGAAGAAAGACATTTATTTCCATTAAAGGTTTGAGGATGTTCAGAGAGATGATAGACAACCTAAGAAAGTTTTTAGTTTTATTTTTTTTGAGGCAAGGTCTTAATCTGTTACACAGGCTGGAGTGCAGCATCAAACTACTGGGCTCAAATGATCCTTCCACTTCATCCTCCCAAGTAGCTAGGACTACAGGTGTGGACCACCATGCCTGGATAATTTATTTATGTATTTATTTTGTAGAGATGGATTCTTGCTGTGTTGCCCAGACTAGTCTTGAGCTCCTTGCCTCAAGTGAGCCTCCTTCCTCAGTCTCCCCAAGTTTTGAGATTACAGGTGTGAGCCACTGTGTCTGTCAAAGAAAACTTTTTTTTCTACTAATGCTATCCCTTCCCTAGCCCCATACCCATCGACAGGCCCCAGTGTGTGATGTTCCCCTCCCTGTGTCCATGTGTTCTCATTGTTCAAATCCCACTTATGAGTGAGAACATGCGGTGTTTGGTTTACTGTTTGGTTTGCTGTGTTGGTTTGCTGAGAATTATGGTTTCCGGCTTCATCCATATCTCTGCAAATGACATGAACTCATCCTTTTTATGGCTGCATAGTATTCCATGGTGTATATGTGCCACATTTTCTTTATCCAGTCTATCATTGATGGACATTTGGGTTGGTTCCAAGTCTTTGCTATTGTGAATAGTGCTGCAATACACATACGTGTACATGTGTTTTTATAGTAGAATGCTTTATAATCCTTTGGGTATATACCCAGTAATGGGATTGCTGGGTCAAATGCTATTTCTGGTTCTAGATTCTTGAGGAATTGCCACACTATCTTCCACAATGGTTGAACTCATTTGCACTCCTCCAACAGTGTAAAAGCATTCCTATTTTTCCACATCCTCTCCAGCATCTTATGTTTCCTAACTTTTAAATGATCACCATTCTAACTGGCATAAAATGGTAACTCATTGTGGTTTTGATTTGCATTTCTCTAATGATCAGTGATAATGAGCTTCTTTTCATGTTTGTTGGCTGTATAAATGTCTTCTTTTGAGAAATGTCTATTCATATCCTTCCCGCACTTTTCGATGCAGTTGTTTTTTTCTTGTAAATTTGTTTAAGTTACTTGTAGATTCTGGATATTAGCCCATTGTCAGATGGATAGATTGCAAATATTTTCTCCAATTATGTAGGTTGCCTGTTTGCTCTGATTATAGTTTCTTTTTGCTGTGCAGAAGCCCTTTTGTTTAATTAGATCCCATTTGTCAATTTTGGCTTTTGTTGCCATTCCTTTTGGTGTTTTGGTCATGAAGTCTTTGTCCATGTCTATGTCCTGAATGGTATTGCCTAGGTTTTTTCCGAGGGTTTTTATGGTTTTAGGGCTTATATTTAAGTCTTTAATCCTCTTGAGTTAAATTTTGTGTAAGTTGTAAGGAAGGGGTCCAGTTTCAGTGTTCTGCATATGGCTAGCCAGTTTTCCCAACACAATTTATTAAATAAGGAATCTTTTCCCATTGCTCATTTTTGTCAGGTTTGTCAAAGATGAGATGGTTGTAGATGTCTGGCGTTATTTCTGAGGCCTCTGTTCTGTTCCATAGTCTATATATCTGTTTTGGTACCAGTACCATGCTATTTTGGTTACTGTAGCCTTGTAGTATAGTTTGAAGTCAGGTAGCATAATGCTTCCAGCTCTGTTCTTTTTGCTTAGGAGTGTCTTGGCTATATGGGCTCTTTTTTGGTTCCATATGAATTTTAAAGTACTTTTTTCTAATTTGGTGAAGAAAGTCAATGGTAGCTAGAT
Organism: Macaca thibetana thibetana; assembly: GCF_024542745.1. NCBI lineage: Eukaryota > Metazoa > Chordata > Mammalia > Primates > Cercopithecidae > Macaca > Macaca thibetana. The sequence goes on from NC_065585.1 coordinate 33,168,950, forward strand.
GGGGATAGCATTTAATCTATAAATTATTTTGGGCAGTATGGCCATTTTCACGACATTGATTCTTCCCATCCATGAGTATGGAGTGTTTTTCCATTTGTTTGTGTGCTCTCTTTGTGTCTACAAACCACTTGAGCAGTGGTTTGTAGTTCTCCTTGAAGAGGTCCTTCACATCCCTTGTCAGATTGATTCCTGGGTATTTTATTCTCTTTGTAGTGATTGTGAATGGCTGTTCACTCATGATTTGGCTATTACTGGTTTATAGAAATTCTTGTGATTTTTGCACACTGATTTTGTATCCTGATATGTCCAGAATTGGTGGGTTCTTGGTCTCACTGACTTCAAGAATGCAGCTACAGAACCTCGTGGTGAGTGTTACAGTTCTTAAAGATGGTGTGTCCAGAGTTTGTTCCTTCAGACATTCAGATGTGTCTGAAGTTTATTCCTTCTGGTGGGTTCGTGGTCTCACTGTCAGGAGTGAAGCTGCAGACCTTCGCCGTGAGTGTTACAGCTCATAATAGCAGTGTGGACCCAAAGAGTGAGCAGCAGCAAGATTTATTGCAAAGAGCAAAAGAACAAAGCTTCCACACTGTGGAAGGGGACCCAGGCGTGTTGCCCCTGACTGGCTCGGGCAGCCTGCTTTTATTCCCTTATCTGGCCCCACCCACATCCTGCCGATTGGTCCATTTTACAGAGAGCTGATTGGTCTATTTTACAGAGAGCTGATTGGTCCGTTTTGACAGAGTGCTGATTGGTGCATTTACAATCCTTGAGCTAGACACAGAGTCACAGAGTGCTAGTAAGCTAGATGCAGAGTTAGCTAGATACAGAGTGACACCAATTGGTGTATTTCACAAACCCTGAGCTTTGAGACACAGAGTCACAGAGTGCTAGCATTGATTGGTCCACATACGATCCTCTGGCTAGATATAAAAGTTCTCCAAGTCCCCATCCAATTCAGGAGCCCAGCTGGCTTCACCCAGTGGATCCTGCACCAGGGCTGCAGGTGGAGCTGCGCGCCAGTCCTGCGGTGCCTGCACTCCTCAGTCCTTGGGCAGTGAATGGGACCAGGCACCATGGAGCAGGGGGCGGTGCCCTTTGGGGAGGCTCAGGAGGCATGGCAGCCCACCGCCATGGGGGAGCTCAGACATGGTGGACTGCAGGTCCCAAGCCCTGCCCCACGGGAAGCAGCTAAACCTGGCAAGAATTTGAGTGTAGCGCCGGCAGGCCAGCTCTGCTGGGGCACCTGGCGCAACCTCGCAGCTGCTGGCCGGGGTGCTAAGCCCCTCACTGCCCTGGGCTGGCGGCGCTGGCTGGCTGCTCCATGTGCAGGGCCTGTGGAGCCCACATCCCCCAGAACTCACACTGGCCCATGAGCACAGCGGGCAGCCACAGTTCCACCCATGCCTCTCCCTCCACACCTCCCAGCAAGCATAATAAGGAGGCTCCGGCCTCAGCCAGCCCAGAGAGGGGCTCCCACGGTGGCCTGGCGGGCTTAAGAGCTCCTCAAGCACCACCAGAGTGGACGCAGAGGTTGGAGGCTGAGGAGGTGCTGAGAGTGAGGGCTGCTAGCATGTTGTTACCTCTCACTGAGACTTTGCTAAAGTTGCTTGTCAGCTTAAGGAGATTTTGGGCTGAGATGATGGGGTTTTCTAAATATACAATCATGTTATCTGCAAACAGAGACAATTTGACTTCCTCTCTTCCTATTTGAATACCCTTTATTTCTTTTTCTTGCCTGATTTCCCTGGCCAGAACTTCTAATACTGTGTTGAGTAGGAGTGGTGGGAGAGGGTGTCCTTATCTTGTGCCAGTTTTCCAAGGAAATGCTTCCAGCTTTTGCCCACTCAGTATGATACTGGCTGTGGGTTTGTCATAAATGGCTCTCATTATTTTGAGATATGTTCCATTAATATGTAGTTTATTGAGAGTATTTAACATGAAGGAGTGTAGAATTTTGTTAAAGGCCTTTTCTGCATCAATTGAGATAATCATGTGTTTTTTGCCGTGGGTTCTGTTTATGTGATGGATTACATTTATTGATGTGTGTATATTAAACTAGCCTTGCAAGCTAGGGATGTATCCTCCTTGATCATGGTGGATAAGCTTTTTGATGTGCTGCTGGATTCGGTTTGCCAGTATTTTATCAAGGCTTTTCACATTGTTGTTCATCAGGGATATTAGCCTGAAATTTCTTTTTTGTGTGTTTCTCTGTCAGATTTTGGTATCAGGATGATGCTGGCCTCGTAAAATGAGTTGGATAAAAGCCCTTCATTTTAATTGTTTGGGATAGTTTCAGAAGGAATGGTACCAGCTCCTCTTTGTACCTCTAGTAGAATCCATCTGGTTCTGGGTTTTGTTTTGTTTTGTTTTTGGTTGGTATGTTATAAATTACTGCCTCAATTTCAGAACTTGTTATTGGTCTATTCAGGGATTGAACTTCTTCTTGGTTTAGTCTTCGGAGGGTGTATGTATCCAGGAATTTATCAATTTCTTCTAGATTTTCTAGTTTATTTGCATAGAGATGCTTATAGTATTCTCTGATGATAGTTTGTATTTATGTGGGATCGATGGTGATATTCCCTTTATCATTTTTATTGTGTCCATTTGATTATTCTCTCTTTTCTTCTTTATTAGTGTGGCTAGAAGTCTATTTTGTTAATCTTTTCAGAAAACCAGCTCTTGGATTCATTGATTTTTGAAGGGTTTTTTGTGTCTCTGTCTACTTCAGTTCTGCTCAGATCTTAGTTATTTCTTGTCTTCTGCTTCTTTGAATCTGTTTCCTCTTGATTCCCTAATTATTTTAATTGTGATGTTAGGGTGTCAATTTTAGATCTTCCAAGCTTTCTCCTGTAGGCATTTAGTTCTATAAATTTCCTTCTAAACACTGCTTTAGCTATGTCCCAGTTATTCTGGTACATTGTGTCTTTCTTCTCATCAGTTTCAAATAACTTATTTATTTCTGCCTTAATTTTGTTATCTACCCAGTAGTCGTTCCAGAGCAGGTTGTTCAGTTTCCATGTAGTTGTGTGGTTTTGAGTGAGTTTCTTAATCCTGAGTTCTAATTTGATTTCACGGTTATATGACAGACTGTTTGTTATGATTTCCATTCTTTTGCATTTGCTGAGGAGTGTTTTACTTCCAATTATGTGGTAAATTTTAGAGGAAGTGCTCTATGGTGCTGAGAAAAATGTGTATTCTGTTGATTTGTGGTGGAGAGTTCTGTAGCTATCTATTATGTCCATTTAGTCCAGAGTTGAGTTCAAGTCCTGAATATCCTTGTTAATTTTCTGTGTCTTTGATTGGTCTAATATTGACAGTGGGGTGTTAAAGTCTCCCACTATTATTTTTTGGGAGTCTAAGTCTCTTTGTAGGTTTTGCTTTATGAATCTAAGTGCTCTGTATTGGGTGCATATACATTTAGGATAGTTAGGTCTTCTTGTTGCATTGATCCCTTTACCATTATGTAATGTCCTTCCTTGTCTTTTTTCATTGTTGTTGGTTTAAAATCTGTTTTATCAGAGACTAGAATTGCAACCGCTGCTTTTTTTGCTTTGCATTTGCTTAGTAAATATTCCTCCATCCGTTTATTTTCAGCCTATGCATGTCTTTACATGTGAGGTGGGTCTCCTGAATACAACACACTGATGGGTCTTAACTCTTTATCCAGTTTGCCAGTCTGTGTCTTTTAATTGGGGCATTGAGCCTCTTTATATTTAAGGTTAGTATTGTTATGTGTGAATTTGATCCTGTCATTACAATGCTAGCTGGTAATTTTGACCATTAGTTGATGCAGTTTCTTCATAGTGTTGATGGTCTTTACAATTTGGTATGTTTTGCAGTGGCTGGTACTGGTTTTTCCTTTCCACATTTAGTGCTTCCTTCAGGAGCTCCTGTGAGTCAAGACTGGTGGTGACAAAAATCTCTCAGCATTTGCTTGTCTGTAAAGGATTTTATTTCTCCTTCACTTATGAAGCTTAGTTTGGCTGAATATGAAATTCTTCGTTGAAAATTCTGTTCTTTAAGAATATTGAATATTGGGACCCACTCTTCTGGCTTGTAGGGTTTCTGCAGAGAGATCTGCTGTTAGTCTGATGAGCTTCCTTTTGTGGGTAACCCAACCTTTCTTTCTGGCTGCCCTTAACAGTTTTTCCTTTATTTCAACTTTGGTGAATCTGATGATTATGTGTCTTAGGGTTGCCCTTCTCGAGGAGTATCTTTGTGGTGTTCTCTGTATTTCCTGAATTTGGATGTCTGTAGGTTGGAGAAGTTCTCCTGGATAATATCCTGAAGAGGTTTCTCCAGCTTGGTTCCATTCTCCCTGTCACTTTCAGGTACACCAATTAAACATAGGTTTTGTCTTTTTACATAGTTCACATATTTCTTGGAGTCTTTGTTCATTCCTTTTCATTATTTTTCTCTAATCTTGTCTTCACACTTTATTTCATTAAGTTGATATTCAATCTCTGATATTCTTTCTTCTGCTTGATCAATTTGACTACTGATACTTGTGTATGCTTCATGAAGTTCTTGTGCTGTGTTTTTCAGCTCCATCGAGTCATTTATATTCTTCTCTAAACTGATTATTCTAGATACCAATTTGTTTAACCTCTTTTCAAGGTTCTTAGCTTCCTTGCATTGGATTAGAACATGCTCCTTTAGCTCAGAGGAGTTTGTTATTACCGACCTTCTGAAGCCTACCTCTGTCAATTTGCCAAACTCATTCTCCATCCAGTTTTGTTTCCTTCCTCGTGAGGAATTGTAATCCTTTGAAGGAGAAGAGGTCTTCTGGTTTTTGGAATTTTCAGCGTTTTTGCACTCGTTTTTCCTCATCTTCATCGATTTATAAGCCTTTGGCCTTTGACATTGGTGACCTTCAATGGGGTTTCTGTGCGGACATCCTTTTTGTTGATGTTAAGTGTATTCCTTTCTGTTTGTTAGTTTTCCTTCTAATAGGCCTCTTTGCTGTAGGTCTGCTAGAGTTTGCTGGAGGTCCACTCCAGACCCTGTTTGCCTGGGTATCAGCAGCAGAGGCTGCAGAACAGCAAAGTTTGCTGCCTATTTCTTCTTCTGGAAGCTTCATCCCAGAGGGACACCTGCCAGATGCCAGTCGGAGCTCTCTTGTATGTGGTGTCTGTCAACCCCTGCTGGGAGGTGTCTCCCAGTCAGGAGGGATGGGGGTCAGGAACCCACTTGAGGAGACAGTCTGTCCTTTAGCAGAACTCAAGCACTGTGCCGGGAGATCTGCTGCTCTCTTCAGAGCAGGCAAGCAGGAACGTTTAAGTCTGCTGAAGCTGTGCCTACAGCCACCCCTTCCCCCAGGTGCTGTGTCCCAGGAAGATGGGAGTTTTAGCTATAAGACACTCAATGTGGCTGCTGCCTCTTTCAGAGATGCCCTGCCCAGAGAGGAGGAATATAGAGAGGTAGCCCGGCTACAGCACCTTTGCAGTGCTGCAGTGGGCTCTGCATAGTTTGAACTTCCTGGAGGCTTTGTTTATGATGTGAGGGGAAAACCGCCTACTCAAGCCTCAGTAATGGCAGATGCCACTCCCCCCACCAAGTGCGAGCATTCCAGCTCAACTTTAGACTGCGGTGCTGGCAGCAAGAATTTCAAGCCAGTGGATCTTAGCTTGCTGGGCTCCGTGGGGGTGAGATTCACTGACCTGGACCACCTGGATCCCTGACTTCAGCCCCCTTTCCAGGGGAGTGAATATTTCTGACTCGTTGACATTCCAGAAGCCACTGGAGTATGAAAAAAAAAAAAAAAATCTCCTGCAGCTAGCTCGGGGTCTGTCAAATAGCCGTCCAGTTTTGTGCTTCCAACCAAGGGCCCTGGTGGCGTAGGCCCCAGAGGGAATCTCCTGATCTGTGGGGGTTGCGAAGACTGTGGGAGAAGCATGGTATTTGGACTGGAGTGCACTGTTCCTCACAGCATGGTTCCTCACGGCTTCCCTTGGATAGGGGAGGGAGTTCCCTGAGCCCTTGCACTTCCTGGGTGAGATGAAGCTCACCCTCCGTGGACTGCACCCACTGTCTAACCAGTCCCAGTGAGGAGCTGGGTACCTTAGTCGGAAATGCAGAAATCACCTACCTTCTCCATTTATCTCACTGGTGGCTGCAGACCAAAGCTGTTCCTATTCGGCCATCTTGCCTATGAGATCCAAAGACATGAAGAATTTCAGGAAGAAGTGATTAGTATTTAAACACAATAGTTAGATTTGTATAAATCCCATATGTAGCAGAAATTAATATGCTGTTTCAAATGTTTAAAAAGAACAAGAAAGACAATAATTTAGCATCATGGAACTCATTGCCAGAGAAGTTCCACTTGATAGCTGGGGAGAAAAAAGAAGTGGAAACAGTATGTGTGCTTTTAGACTAAAAAGGAAAGTAAAAGCATGATAGTGAAAGGGCCATATTCTATCAATAGGACATATTTTTTCTCTTTAGGTTTCTATCTTTGAGGGGAATGTTTGATCACATTAATAAGTTGAGCAGAAGATAATATAAGCAGGAAAGGAAAAGTTAAAGAACAATGGAGAATCAATGACAGAGTTAGTTTCAGTGGGGAAAAAAAAAAAAAAATAATAGGATGAAGGGCAGTGATATGTTTAGGCTCTGTCTCCTCACGCAAATCGCATATTGAATTGTGATCCCCAATACTGGGGAGGAACCTGGTGGGAGGTGATTGGATCATGGGAGCGAATTTCCCCTCTGCTCTTCTTGTGATAGTGAGTTCTCATGATACTTGGTTATTTGAAAGTATGTAGAGCTTCCCACTTCACTGTCTCTTTCCCCTGCCACCATCTTACCATCTTGCCTTCATTTGTCACATACATGACTACTTCCAATCATCGGAGAGATAGTAGAATTTACCATGTAAATTGATATAAGAACTGAAAGTTAATCTTAGAGCCTCTATGTTGTCTCTATGTTGTCATTGAAGCAGAAAGTTTGTTCCAAAATACAAAATTAAATGTATGCCCCAAATAAAAATAAAATATATACTTAATGTAGGCTTTCATATATTAAAAAGTGAAGTATTTAAAACCATTAATAACTTTAAAAATCTGCTTTTTTTTTTTTTTTTTGAGATGGAGTCTCCCTCTGTCACCCAGGCTGGAGTGCAGTGGCGCAATCTTGGCTCGCTGCAGCCTCTGCCTCCTGGGTTCAAGTGATTCTGCTGGCTCATCTTCCCCAAGTAGCAGGGACTACAGGTGTGTGCCTCCACACCCAACTATTTTTTTTTTTTTTCTGTATTTTTAGTAGAGACTAGGTTTCACCATGTTGGCCAGGCTTGTCTCAAACTCTTGACCTCAGGTGATCCACCCTCCTCAACCTCCCAAAGTGCTGGAATTACAGGCATGAAACACTGTGCCCAGCCTCAGTATTCTTAATATGAGTTAAATTGTATTCATTATAGGAGAGCTAACCTGAATTATCAGTTATGTAAAATCTCTACACGTTCTACGATATGACACATAATGTTCTTACACATTTTCTATTAACTCAGGAGAAAATAAATACATATATTTTCATGTGGAATAGTGGCATGGCAGGACAGGTCGAAAAGTAATGAGTCAGTAATTTTGAAAGTAGCCTCAATATCTCACATATTGAGAGTGACAGAATCTTAAATTTGAAAGAAGTCTCCAGAGATAACACGTATCCTTCTCAATTCAGTAGCTTGAATTGAGAGTTTCTTACATCAGAGGAAATTGAAATATCATTAATAGAGAAAAACATCTCCTAGCAGTGCATCAATTCAACACTTCAGTTCCCAATACCTCAATAAAGGCAGACTGCTTCATTTATCACTGATCTTATTATTTAGGGTCTTGCAATCCAAAGGAATGCATGCACTTCTATATTGGTTACCAAAGTAGTTGTTAAAGAATTACTTTGTAAAATCTGAAATCCCATTTCAACTAAGCAGTGGTGTATAATGAGCTTAGGTGGTTAGACATGGAGATCTTAGAGGTTCCAAGTGCCATATTAAATTCTGAAATGGGGCATGACTTTTGCCACTTAGATGAGAAATAAAAAAGTTATACAAACCTTTTCATAGTATTTCAGTGTAAGGGAGATTGACATGAGTAAGAGATGATTAGAATATCCATAATTAGTTTTAATTCCTGTTAATAGTATTACAATATTAGTCATTTTAATGCAACTAAGGTAACTCTTGATAAATAGCAGGATACACTCTTTCCAACATGCTATGCTTTGCCTATTATTTACATGAAACTCTATAGAAGATGTAGAGCTGAAGAAAATTGAATTGGAGGATATCCCTAAAAAGATAAACCTAAATATAGACTCTCAGGACAATAAAATGAAAAGCAAAACATAAACTGGATAACATTTTTGAAAGTTGGGCAAATATTTCCAAGAGAAAAAAAAAATTGAATCATGAGTCTAAAAGAGACAGTTTTCCAATTATTGAGATTAAAATAATGATAAAGTTTTGAGGTATGTCAAAATGAATCCACTATTAATAATAATTAAGTATAAAATGTAAAAGTGACTTAATTTTAATCAATAAGGGAAATTTGTGAACATGTATGTATAGTTATATCAATTCTACTCAACTCACTTTATAGCATGCTTCATTCATTGGGAGAGAGAATTATTGAGTTTCTACTGGTACACTGAAAGATTTAAATAATAAACATTCTATCATTTAGGTTTTACTGTTTCCTTCCCGGAACTCAATGGCATATCATAAAGGCATATGTTTCTCATGTGTCTGTAATATGGGAGGGGTCAGGGAAATATGCTGAGTAGAGGATTGTGGGTCTCTGGCTAGGGCTCCACCCTAGGGCCCATGAGAACAGGCACTCTTGCCTTCATGCACAAATGTTGCATTTTCTAAGACCACCCTGGCCCACCACACCCACATCCTGTGCCTATACAAACCCCAAAACCCTAGCAGACAGTCACACAGGCAGCTGGACAGACATCCAGAGGAGCACATTGGTGGAGGAACACCCAAGTGGCTGGACATCTAGAGGAGGGATGAGGGTAAGAGGACACAAGTGTCTGGACATCGAGAGGACACTGAAGGGAGCACATGTGAAAGAACACACAACAGGCACCAGCATACAGGCAGGCCATCCACTGGCAGAATGAGGCAGATTTTGGCCAGGGCAGCAGTCAGAGGAGAGCCCGACTCCAGGGGAAGACCATCTCCTTTCTGGCTCCCTCATCTGCTGAGAGTTACTTCTACTCAATAAAACCTTGCACTCATTCTCCAAGCCCGTGTATGATCTGAGTCTTCTGGTACACCAAGTCAGGAACCTGGGATACAGAAAGCCCTCTGTCCTTGAGACAAGGTAGAGAGTCTAATTGAGCTGGTTAACACAAGCTGGCTATAGACAGTAAAACTAAAAGAGCACATGGTAGCACCCATCCACTGGGGCTTCTGGAGGTGTAAACATCCACCCCCAGATGCTGCTGTGGGGTTAGAGCCCCACAACCTGCCCGTCTTTGTGCTCCCCAAGAGGCTTCAGCAGCAGGACACTGAAAAAGTGAGCCACTCCCCCTGTCGCACGCCCTGTGAGGGCGACAAGGGAACTTTTCCTGTTTCATCTGCAGGATTCAACTGATATAGACAGTATTTTATTGATACTGGTTGGGTTAACTCATTTGTCTGTTTACCTTTTCTGCTGTTTTTCCTCTTCTCCCTGGGATCAGTGGACTGGTTTAGATGAATCCCTCTCATTGCAATGGCAGAGGACAAACAAGCAAGTGAAAGCATGAAAGATATCTAGGTCTAGGCTCCAAAGTGTTACAATGTCACTTCCTTCTCATTTTACTGACCAAAGCAAATAAAATGGCTGAGTCTGTATTCAACTGCCTTTATAGCTGGAAGAAATTGCAAGTCATATGGCACAAGGCATGCTCTTGGGCAGAGAATGGTAAATAATTCAAGAATTATTTATTTGAAGAATGGAAGAATAGATTGGAATAGAACAGAATAGAATAGAATAAAGACTAGAATATGAAAGTATTAGGCTCTTAATATTGATTGTGAAATTAATAATCCTAAGTTATCTATGAAGATATTCATAGAATCTAAAATAAACATCAGTTGTCTTGAAAATGAATCAGCAATAATTCATTGAGTTGAACTATAAGGATTATCTATAAATGTAGCTTTACCAATAAATATATTGATTTATTTTGCATAACAAGTGCTGATATAAGGGGATTAGCTCAGTAGGTTTTTTTACTTTCTTTCCGCTCCATTATCTGCAGTGTTGTCAATACCATCTCCAAAGATGGTTACTAGGGATCCAAGCACTATTTCCTTCTGTGGAAATGTCCCAATCAAAAAGGAACAGGTGGGAGTCAAAGGCCACTCTGTTTACAACTGGAAAGTTTTTTTCTCAGAAGCCCCCAGCAAGGTTTACTTTACATTAGGACAGTTATCTTAAAGGGGAGGAGAACTTCCTTCCAATGATTAACTTAGTCTTGATTCAGTTGCTATGTGTAAAACTGATCCAATAGTTCCATAGATAGTTCTTTTGGATAAACGTGGAAATTGACTCTTCTGGTGTTAAGGCTTGAAACTTGCATTTGTTTTATCTGAGTTTCTTCCTCAGGAAAGGACCTCCAGGCCTCTCAAAAAGTATCAAAGAACTGACTCACAAATCAGGCATCCAGACTATCAGATGCCAGACCATTCATTTTTTTTCTTACCCCTTCTTAGTTCTTGTTTTTCAACACATTGTTACATTTTTTTCCCGTAATATGTAAACCCCTAACTTTAGTCCATCAGGGATATGGATTTGAGAGTGGGCTCCTATCTCCTCAGCTGCAACACCTGATTAAAGCCTTCTTTCTTGGCAATCCTGTTTGTCTCCGTCATTGGCTTTCTGTGCAGTAAGCAGTAGGTCCAAGACCGAACTCTTACTGTTTCAGTAATATATGGAAACTTTATATTGGAATTCTCTTACAAAGAAAGACTACAGGGAAATGTTTGTTGGGTGTGCAACCAGTAATGCCATAGCAGAGTAAAGGCTGATAATAACTGTACTTGTAACATAACTTAAGTATTAATTTAAAACTATATATAAAAGGAATTTTAATATTTTTGTTTTGAGATGCTATAAGTTAAGTGCATGCCATTGTCAATGGCAAATAAGCTATAGTTGATTACAATGACTTCATTCTCTCTGAAGTGTTCCTATCATCCAAGAAGAACCTAATGAATGTTTTTTGTACGTAAAATTCTATTTTTTCATTTACATTGATGAATTGGAAATAATTATACCTCTAATAGTTATTTTAAGAATATAGATTTTTACTTATATGAAGAGGAAAAATCCTGAAATGCTATTCTTAATTTTCACATGAACTATATCCACAAATAGAAATTTCCCATTATGTTCCTCAAAATTTCCTCAGATATCACAACAATGATGTAGCCATATTTGAAATGTTTTAGTGTTATTTTCATCAGTAAAGAAGGCAGGAAATTGATATGATGGTAAGGTAGCTGAACAATATCCATTTTCAAAATAAGAACAAATTCACTGAGGAACTATAAGAAGTGCTCTTATTTATGTTCTTCATGGTTCTCTAACCTAAATATTTATTAACTACATACGTGATGAAATACATCAAGCAGATATCTAGAGGAAGTGCTTAACAAACTTTCTGACCCATCATAGGTCAAATCATAATCTGCCACTGTGAACAGAATATATATCAATAAGCTTTTAAAAAATTCTGTGTTTTAAAATTTTAATTGAGCCTCTTGTTTTTGCAGAAAACATTTTAAATTGAATTACTATTCCCTCATGAAGCTTGGTATTTTAAAAATGTAATCCCCAAAAATAAATCCCACAAAACTTTATTTAATTGATATAAACTTGGCTCAGATGTGCACATTTTTCTCAAATGTTTGTAAGTACCAGAAGTGATAAGGGAATATAAAAAGATCTAATAAATGGGATAGCTAGGCAAGTTTCTTTATTTTTAATTCCTCTATTTTTCTTCATTTATAATCATAGCATGCATCTAACAACCATATTTGGAAATGTATATGTATAGTTTAAAGAACAATAGTAAAATAAGCTCATATATATATACCCATATATATGTGTCCATTACCCACATGAAAAATTAAATATTCATGGTATCCCAGAAGCCCCCAAAGTGTTTCTTCCTAAATGCATTTCCTTCTTTCTCCTAAAAAGAAAATCCTAATTTTAAATTCTCCTAAAGAGGAAAAACTTTGTTTTTTTAAAAATTTCTATAACTGGAATAAACAATATTGCATTTGTTTGGCTGTAAACCTGTTTTTTTGTTCAATATCATATTTGAGATTCATTTATGTTAATATATGTAGTAGTGGTACTTTCACTTTCATTACTGTATAGTCTTTTATTACATGATTATTCTACAATTTATTCCTTGTTAAACTGATATTATTTTCAGTGTTTTCCCTCATTGTGAACAAGATGTGTTAATATTATATGTTAATTTCTCTTGATTTATTTGTATTCAAAAATATAAAGAATATATAGATATTGTATATATACATATTTGTACAATGTTATAAATTATGTGCAATGTCAGTATCTTTAAATAATGCTAAGTTGTTTTCCAAAGGAGTTGTATAAATTTATCCTTCCTCTCAGAGAGAGGAACATCTCTAATTGGTTTGCTTTTCTAAAGAATTTTGGTATTATTTACTTTTTAAATGTTTACTAAACTATTATTTGTAAAATACTACTTCATAATGAGTATGCTTTTAATTTAACTGCTTAGAAATCAGGGTGAATATCATCTTCATATGTGCACCAGTGTAGTGTTTATACAATGTATCATCCACACTGGTACATGTTTATGTGTGAAACAGGATGATAAAAAAAATTTCAAATATTTATTTGTAAACAAATCAGTTTATGAAATTGTACCATTTAAAAACATTTTCAAAAAAATTTGCTGGGAAAAATATTACACATTCATTTAAATAGCTACACAAATTTCCACTTTTGTATCGATGATACAGACATCAACAATAGCATAAGATGAACAAGTTGGTACATATCTACTTGAATTTGAGTTTTGCATGTAATTCTCTCATTTACAAAACTTGTTGTGCTAGGATAGTGGCACTAGGAAGAAAATTATTTCCAACTCTATAACAAATCATTTCCACATATGATTGGCTACTTAACGTGTTCTCTATCCCATAGGTCAGTATACCCTCACTTAAGATAAAAATCAGGCTTTAATGAAGTTAGCTTTATATTAATTCTTGATGATGCATGAGGCAAGTTAGCATGTGCTATTTTATATATCGTGGTCAAGAAAGGTTTACAATGATAACTGATATTTTAAAAATATCTTGATTTCTGATTCAGATATTGCTAGAAGCTTTTATTGGATTAACTTTTTTTTTTTTTTTTTTTTTTTTTTTTTTTTTTTTGAGGCAGAGTCTTCACTCTGTCGCCCAGGCTGGAGTGCAGTGGCACCATCTCGGCTCACTGCAAGCTCCGCCTCCCGGGTTCGCGCCATTCTCCTGCCTCAGCCTCCCGAGTAGCTGGGACTACAGGCGCCCACCACCGCGCCCGGCTAATTTTTTGTATTTTAGTAGAGATGGGGTTTCACCGTGTTAGCCAGGATGGTCTCGATCTCCTGACCTCGTGATCCGCCCGCCTCGGCCTCCCAAAGTGCAGGGATTACAGGCGTGAGCCACCGCGCCCGGCTGGATTAACTTTCAAAAGACTGTAAATAATTTATAAAACAATGACAGGAAAACATTGGAAATCCAGAAAAAAAAAAAAAAAAAAAAAAAGGTATGCAGATATGGGAGGGGAGTGGATACTAGGAACAAGGGAATGGTGCTGCATGAGGTTTTTTTGCTTTTAGATCTTTTAGTTTGAGAGCTTTTCCAGGTAGGACCATGGGATAGGGATAGATAAAACTATAGTAGAGAATCTGCAGCTCTTTCAGCCTAAGAACCAAATAACTGAGTTTTGGGCAATCACGGCCTCTGACAAGTTGGTTTGGGGATGGAGAATCCTGGAAAAATGAAAGCCAGAAAGACGACCTCAAAATTCCCGTGAATATACTCTGCCTAAATCTCTAACAGACCCCTTAACCATGCAAGCATAGAGAAAAAATCAAGGATAACAGCTGAAACTAAAATAAGTGAATAGAAATTCAGCTGAAACAGATATAAAGATGTTGTAGTTTGAGTTTGTTAAATTTCTGCTAAATGAACAGCAAAAACCACAAAAATCTGCACTTCTCAAAAGCAATAACAAAACTGAAAGTCTCTAAGACATATCACAATGTTCAAGACACCATGTACAATTACTCATTATATAAAGAAACAGGAAAATTATTCATAAGATAAAATAAAATCAACAGGCAGAAATTGAGATGAATAATCCAGTTGTTGGGATTAACAGGCTTGAATTTAAAAGTAGTAATCAAAACAATGTGCAAAGATATAAATAAAAATATACTTGTAATAAATAAGCAAATAGAAAACTTTCCGCTAAGAAATTAAAACTATAAAATGATCCACCTAATATTCTAAGATTGCAAATCATAGTAATTGACATACAAAATTCCTAGATGTTCTTATTAAGAGCAGAATGGTGACAAAAGGTAAAAGAAAGAGTGAATATGAGAACAGACCAATGAGAATTATCTAATTTGAAAGAAACTAAAGAAGAGATTTTTAAGAATTAAGAGCCTGGCCGGGCACGGTGGCTCACGCCTGTAATCCCAGCACTTTGGGAGGCCGAGGCGGGCGGATCACAAGGTCAGGAGATCGAGACCACGGTGAAAAACCCCGAAACCCCGTCTCTACTAAAAATACAAAAAATTAGCCGGGCGCGGTTGTGGGCGCCTGTAGTCCCAGCTACTCGGGAGGCTGAGGCAGGAGAATGGCGTGAACCCGGGAGGCGGAGCTTGCAGTGAGCCGAGATCACGCCACTGCACTCCAGCCTGGGCGACAGAGCGAGACTCCGTCTCAAAAAAAAAAAAAAAAAAAAAAAAAAAAAAAAAAAAAAGAATTAAGAGCCTCAGGTACCTGTGCAACAGTAAGAAAAGTTTTAATATACAAGTACAGGTATTTGTCATACTATCAGATTTGGGCAGCCACTTCATAAATGAAAATAAACAAATGACTGATAAGGGCATGAAAATGAGACGAATGTAATTAGCCTTTGTGGAAATAGATATCATTATCTCAGTGAGGATCACTTTATACCCCCAAAATGGCTAAAATTAACAAGACAGACAACATCATATATTTGAGAATATGAAGCAACTGAAGCTCATAATCATTGATCTGCATGTAAAGTTGTACAATCAAAATGGTTCAACTGATGAGAATTAATATTCACAACATATTTGTTCAAAAAAGAAATGTTTGTAGTCACTTTATTTATAGTTGCTAAAATTAGAAATATTCCAGTTGCTCATTAGTAGAAAAATAGAAAAATTGGCCGGGCGCGGTAGCTCAGGCCTGTAATCCCAGCACTTTGGGAGGCCGAGACGGGCGGATCACGAGGTCAGGAAATCGAGACCATCCTGGCGAACATGGTGAAACCCCGTCTCTACTAAAAAAAATACAAAAAACCAGCTGGGTGAGGTGGCGGGCGCTTGTAGTCCCAGCTACTCGGGAGGCTGAGGCAGGAGAATGGCGTAAACCCGGGAGGCGGAGCTTGCAGTGAGCTGAGATCCGGCCACTGCACTCCAGCCTGCGCGACAGAGCGAGACTCCGTCTCAAAAAAAAAAAAAAAAAAAAGAAAAGAAAAATTGTGGCATAGTCATACAATGGAATACTATTCAAGAATAAAAAAGATAAAAACTACTGATATATGCAACAAAGTAGATGATTCTTAAAAATATTCTGAGAGAAAAATAATACACAAAGAAAATATACTATGATTCAAAGTGTATAAAGCTCTAAAGAGGCACAACAAATCTATGTCTAAAAAACAATGTTTTCTTTGTTTCTAAGAAGGTTGCATAGGCAGTATTGACTGGGTAGCTTTTTGTGGGAACTTTCTGGAGTGATGGCAATGTTCGGTACTTCAATAGATTTTTTGTTTACATAAAGATTATAAGTGATTGTCTGTCAAACTCCTGACATGATCCACTTATCATTTGAATGTCTCATTTTATGAAAACTTATCTGAAAAGAAAAAAAAAAACGAAAACAATATTAATCTCTAGCTAACTATACACTTGCTAAAATATTTAGAAAGGAGTGTATTGATATCTGCAACTTAATTTTAAATGCATCAAAAATAAGATAAATTGATGAATGGATAGATGAGAATATAGGCAGATATATATAAAACAAGACAAATGAAATATTCATTTAGATTCTAGATAGTGCATATATGGATTTTCAATTAACTATTAATCATTCTGTATGCTTGAAAATTTTCAGAATATAATGTAAAAAAATAGAAGACTGAATAAACGGAGAGTGATGCCATGTGGCTATGGCCAAGCTATCTGCGCCCTCACACAAACGACATTAAAAAAATTGTAGCCTTTCTCCACTTCAAGCACCCTACGCCTTCTTTAAAGCTACCTTACAACGAACAAGACATTCGAAACAAAAAACAAAGCCATCTAGCTAAAGAGAACAGAATTGAAAGTTCTTAAGGCTGAAACATGCATATAGGCATGAAAGCACAAATTTTGAAGCTATTGAACTGTTTGAAAGCAATTTATGTTAAATATGCTTGGCACAGAGAAAAAATCAGAATTAGTTCATGTGAAACAAAATCTACCATGTAGGCTTAAAGTTATGCTATGTAATAACTCTAGATGTGTTCATTTACTCTGCAAATTATCAAGGTGATACTATTTGTTGGGTTCCTAGATGCTTAGGATAAAATAGTGAGAAGGATATTTTTTTAGCCAGTGTTTTCATGAAATTTGCATTCTCACGTAGCAAAAGTATCAATGACATGGGATGCTTATTGTTAGTCACATGGTGTAATATGCTTCTCAAAATGTGGTCCAATTCTTACTGAAAATTAATATTTATGTCCCCTACCCAGACTATAAATTAGAACCTCTGAGTGACCAAGGTAATCTCCATTTTAACAAGTTCCCTCGGTGATTCTAGTGCACATCAACATTTGAGAGCAAGTGCTCTATTATAAACAACATTTGGAGTCAGAGATTGTGTTGAGAGACCAGTGGTTCCATTATTGATTATGTGACCACAGATAAAAATTTACCCTTGAATCTCTATTTAACATCTAAAAGTTGAGAAAAAATACTTCCTCTAATGATCTCACAGTCATTGTGAACACAGGGTCATTGTGAATATGAATTATAAATAATATTCATAAAAGTGCTTCTAAAGTTTAAAGAAGTATAAAAATTAATGACATTATTTACAATACATTTTTTAAGTTTTTGTTTATGGCTATATGAATTTGCAAGTATATCCTCCAGATATCAAGAAGCCTACATATGTAAGCATATAAATAGAGAAAGTCTTTGAACAACAGGTGCAGTTAATATTTGAGTCCTAATCTAGTATAAATCTATCACTGAAATTTACACTATTACAAACTATTTTGAAAGAGGACTATTCTTTTGTTTGGCTCATGTAATGTCTCCAGGAATGTGCATAGATTTAAACTTCTTATTCACCTATGTTAAAAGAAAAGGAAAACATCTGGATTTTGTTGACATGTCATATAGCACAGTCTTTAGCGAATACACTTAATAATGAGTGAAGTTTTGTCACACAAAAACACTTGAGGACATTTGAAATAGGCAAATTAGAAATTCTCATAACCCACTTTGGAATAATCCCAAATTAATGATGCTACTCATCGCTGGACCAGATCTGGCTTTATTTTTTGTTTTATTTTTAATTAGCACATAGTAATTGTACATATTTATGGGATACAGTGCGATGTTTCAGTAAATATGTTCATTGTGTTATGATCAAATTGGGGTAATCAGCATATTCCTCACCTCAAACACTTATAATTTCTTTGTGATGAGAACATTAATCCATGCTTGTAGGACATACCAATAATCATTTTAGTCACCCACCGCGCCATAAAACCACATAACTATACCTCGTAAAACCCCCCCCACCCAATCCACTTTTCTAGCAATTTTAAAGAAGACAATTATTGTTGACTCTATAGTCACCCTAATGTGCAGTAGAACATCAGAACTTATTCTTCCTGTCTAACTTTAAGTTTGTAGCCGTTGACCAATCTCTCTTCATACCCCCTTCTTTACTTTCCCCCAGCCTCTTGTAACCCACATTTCCCTCTCATTCTAAAGTTCAATTTTTTTACGTTCCAAATGTAAGTGAGATCACGCGGTGTTTGTCCTGCTGTTTTTGGCTTATTTCACTTATCATAATGTTCTCTGGGTCCACTCATGTTGTCGCAAATGACAGAACTTTCTTCTTTTTATGGCTGAAGAATATTGTATTGTGTGTGTATACCACATTTTATTTATCAATCCAAATCTTAGGTTGACTCCATGTCTTGGCTATTGTGAATAGTGCTGCAGTAAACATAGGAGTGCAGATATCTCTTTAACATGCTGATTTCATTTTTGTTTTGGATAGATGTGCGATAGGGGGGTTGTTGGATCACTTGTAGTCCTATTTTTATTTTTTTTTAATTTTTAAGGAACCTCCATTCTATTTTCCACAATGTTCATACTAAATTACATCCCCACCAACAATGTATGAGTTCCCCCTTTCCCACATCTTCACCAGCATTTGTTATTTTTTGTCTTTTTGATACTAACTATTCTAACTGGGGTGAGGTGATGCCTCATTGTGATTTTGATTTGTACTCACCTGATGATTAGTAATATTAGTAATATTTTTTCATATATCTTGCTCACTTGTATGTTTTCTTCTGAGAAAATTCTATTCAGATCTATTGTCCATGTTTAATTGTTATTTTTCCCACCATTGAGTTGCTTGTGCTTTTTATATATTCTGGGTATTAAAGCCTTGTCAGATGCAAAGTGTATTAGTCAGGGTTCTCTAGAAGGACAGGACTAATAGATGTATATATGTGATATTTGAAAAGTTTATACAGACCCATATAGAGCATCTCAAAAGATCTCCTTATCAACTAAGTGGCAAGAAAGTAGCAGCCATCCAGAAGATTTGAAGGGGTGGTGTGTATAGGGATTACTAAAGCCTCAAGGAAATGTTTCAAGTGAAAGATTAGTTGGGGATTGTATTAGTACTTCACCATCCCCACTCCACCATTTCCAACTAATGTTTAAAATTGGGTACAACTCTACAAGGGAGTGGATGGGATAGTCCAGAAAATACTTAGTGTAAGTTGTTATGAATTTAAAAAATGATTCCTCTTGTCCAGAAGAATGGGAGCTCAGAAGTACACATTTTGAGTTAAATACAAATAAAAAGTTCTACTTATTCACAATTGATTATATAAATAGCACCATGTCTGCAGCATTTGTTCAATAGACAGGCTCAGAGTGTGGAATATAGGACACACTGAAAATAATAATATTAAATTCTATATTGCTGATGGTAGACTAGCTCAGAATGAGATATCGTGAAAATTTGTATCTTCCAATATATAAAGGACAGCAGTTCCAACCAACCTTGTTTTCACTGAATATATATTTATTTTATAATACTTTATTGTAAGTGATTTTTTCTTTTTCCTTTCAAAGAGGTCCCAAATTGCTAATCCATCCACCATAGTTCTGATGAAAAAGGAAATTCTTCATACTTTGTATCATTTTCTTCCTGACAATTTGCAATTTAAAGTATCTCAAAGTCTTATTCTAAAAGGTACTGAGTGGATGTTCTCTGGCTTATATGAGTAGAGAGAAAAATCATAGGTCATGCAAGGAGACTAAATAGTATGAAAAGAGACTAAGCTAAACAAAAAGCACATTCAATGAAATAAATGTAAAGCAAATTACATGTAAAGAAGTACAAAAGCACCAGTCAGTTCTTGACCTTTTAAAATCAGACCAGCATTTGTCAATTGGTTATGATAAAGAAGACCTGATGTAAGATTCTTTTTTGTATGGAAGCTTTAATATTAAAGTTTTTAAAAATATCAAATATAATAATAAAATATCAGTTAAAAGAAGTCTTAAAATGGAAGCTAATATTTCTAAAACATGTTCTGATATATGCTTCATTGTGAAAAATACAAACTGGGTCCTAAAATGGAAATAGAGTTTACTAATTAGTTAAACAGTGTGTCTCATATGCTGTTTTTGAACAGTTATGAAAGCAATCTCAACTTGTTGACAAAATGGCATTAATACCATTGTGGTAAAATAAGAAAAAAAAATAACAAGCGAAATGGTAACAAAGACTAAAGCATTTTATTTTAGAATTCAGACAAAAATTTCTATTTTAATTAAAAAAATTTTTTTTTTTTTTTTTTTTTTTTTTTTTTGAAACGGAGTCTCACTGTTGTCGCCCAGGCTGTAGTGCAATGGTTCAAACTTGGTTCACTGCAACCTCTGGCTCCCAGGTTCCAACAATCCTCCTTCCTCAGTCTCCTGAGTAGCTGTGATGACAGGTGACTGCCACTACGCTTGGCTAATTGTATTTTTAGTAGAGATGGGGTTTCACTATTTTGATTAGGCTAGTCTCAAACTCCTGACTTCAGGTGATCCACCCATCTCGGCCTCCCAAAGTGCTGGGATTACAGGTGTGAGCCACCGTGCCTGGCCTATTTTAATTACTTTTAAAAATGTATTTAAACTTAGAGGAAGAAGCATGTCATCATATAAAACTTTATTTTAATTTTTTTCCTCGTATCTGGGGGTGGTCTATGATTATTTTTAATTGACATATAAAAGTTGTATATATTTATGGTATAAAACCTGATGTTTTGATATATGTAAACGTTGTAGAATGACTAAGTCAACGTAATTACCATATGTATTACCTCACATCATTATTTTTAAAAAATATTATTTATTTATTTTTAGTTTATTTTTTACTTTTTTAAGAGGTGGAGTCTCACTTTGTCACCCAGGCTAGAGTGCAGTGGTGCAATCATAGCTCACTGCAGCCCCAAACTTCTGGGCTCAAAGGTTCCTCTCCCCTCAGCCTGCCAAGTAATTGGGACTACAGGGGCACAAACCATGCCTAGCTAGTTGAAAACATTACACATTTTGAGTTAAATAAATAAACATATAACATATTTTGAGTTAATTTTTTTTTTGTAAAGTTGGCGTAATGGGTAGGCTGTGTGACCCCATCCAAACCTCATGTCAAACTGTAATCTCCAGTGTTGGAGAAGGGGACCTGGTGAGAGGTAATTGGATCATCGGGGTGGACTTCTCCCTTGCTGTTCTTGTGATAGTAAGTTCTCATGAGATGAGATCTGGTTGTTTAAATGTGTGTAGCAACTCCTCCTTCTTTCTCTTCCTCCTAATTTGGCCATGTGAGATGTGCTTGCTTCCCCTTCACCCTTCACCATTATTGTAAGTTTCCTGAGGCTTCCCAGTCATACTCCTATGTAGCTTGTGGAACTGTGAGCCAATTAAATATATATATATTTTTTATACTTTAAGTTCTAGAGTACATGTGCACAACGTGCAGGTTACATATGTATACGTGTGCCATGTTGGTGTGCTACACCCATTAACTAGTCGTTTACATTAGGTATATCTCCTAATGCTATCCCTCCCCCTCCAACCCCATAACAGGCCCAGGTATGTGATGTTCCCCTTCCTGTGTCCAGGTGTTCTCATTGTTCAACTCCCACCTATGAGTGAGAACAAGCAGCGTTTGATTTTTTGTCCTTGCAATAGTTTGTTGCAAAGAATTATAAATCATGCTGCTGTAAAGACACATGCACACGTATGTTTATTGTGGCACTATTCACAATAGCAAAGATTTGGAACCAACTCAAATGTCCATCAATGATAGACTGGATTAAGAAAATGTGGCACATATATACCATGGAATACCATGCAGCCATAAAAAAGGATGAGTTCATGTCCTTTGTAGGGACATGAATGAAGCTGGAAATTTTTGCTCTATAAATCAACCTGTCTCAGGTAGTTCTTTATAGCAATGTGAAAACACTACTTACAAATGGGGTCTTGCTGTCTTTCCCAGGCTGGTCTTGAACTCCCTTGCCCAAATGATAACCTCTTGCATCAGCCTCCCAAGGTGATGGGATTACAGGTGTGAGCCGCTGTGCCTAACCACTGTTTTTTTTTTTTTTTTTTGGTGGTGAGAACATTCAAAATCTACTGTTGGAGCAATTTTCGAGTATATAATATGTTGTTATTAATGACAGTCACCATGTTGTATTGCAGTTCTCCTGAACATATTTCTCCTGTTGAACCGAAATTTTGTAGTATTTGAAGAGTATCTCTTATCTCTTTAATCTTCCCACACCTCGGACTCTAGGAACCACTATTGTAGTACTCTCTGTTTCTAGGAGTTTGACTTTTTTAGATTCCACATATTAGTGAGATCACCTGGTCTTTATCTTTTCTGTGCCTGGCTTATTTCACTTAACCTAATGTTCTCCAGGTGTACCCATGTTGTTGAACATTACAGGATTTCCTTTTTTATAAAGACTGAATTCCATTGTATCTACATATACCACATTTTCTTTATTCATCTGTTGATGGACACTTGGGTTGACTACATATGTTGGAATATGTGAATAATGCTACTGTAAATAGTGCTTCAAGGAACATGAGAAAAATACAAGTATCTCTTCAATCTACTGATTCCATTTCCTTTGGTTGTATACCCAATAGCAGCTTTGGTGGATGATAGGGTAATCCTATTTTTAATTTTTTGAGAAACCTCTACTTTTATGCAATCCTTATGCTAATTTGCTTTCCCACCAACATTGAAAAAGGGTTCCAATTTCTCCATATCTTTGCCAACACTTGTTATAACTTGTGTTTTGATAATAACCATTTAAACAGGTGTGAAGTGATATCTCATTTTGATTTTAATTTGTATTTTCTTGATAATATGTGATGCCAAGCAATTTCTCATATACTTGTCTATTTGTATAATTTCTTTGGAGAAATGTCTTTTTAGGTTCTTTACCAATTTTTTATTTGGCTTATTTGTCTTATTGCTGTGACTTCTTTGAATTATTTACATATTTTGAGTGTTAACCTCTTACCAGATGTATGGTTTTCAAATATTTTCTCCCATTCCGTAGGTTGTCTTTGCACTCTGTTGATTGTTTCCTTTGCTGTGCAGAAGCCTTTTAACTCAATACAATCTCATTTGTCTATCTTTGCTTTTGTTGCTTGTGTTTTGTGGGTCATATCCAAATGTCAAGAAGCTTTTCTACTAAGCTTTCTTCTAGTGGTTTTATAGTTTCAGAAAGTACATTGAAATCTTTAATTTATTTTGGGATTTTTTTTTGTGGGATAAGATAATTTTATTTTTCTGCCTGTGGATATTCGGTTTTCCCCATGCTGTTTTTTGAAGATGCTGTCCTTTCTTCATTCTCTGCCCTTGACACCTTTGTTGAACGTCAGTTGGCTGTAAGTGCATGGATATATTTCTGTGCTGTCTATTCCATTCCATTGGTCTGTGTTCTTTTAAAATCAGTACCATGCTATTTTGATTACTACAGCTTTAAAGTATATTTTGAAATTAGGTAATGTAATATCTGGATCTTTGTTCTTTCTGCTCAAGATTTCTGTAACTATTCAGGGCTTTTTGTGGTTCCACATATATTTTAGAATTGTTTTATTCTATTCCTGTAAAAATTGTCCTTAGAATTTTGTTAGAGATTGTGTTTTACTTGTTATGAACTATAAAAATCTGTTGACCTTTGGAAAAGATTTATTTGTACTTTCTCTTTTATTTACTAATTTCACGGAAAAAATGCACGGAACTAAAATTTTTATTTACTGATTTCAAGGAAAATACACACAGAACTATAAGTATTAATTTCTCATTACACTTCTTTGGGCTTCTTTTTATGTATTAAACTTGCATGATCATCTTCCTTACTATTCAGGTACTATGCATATAAGATCATCTGTTGATCTGAATGTTCTCTATTAAGAAACTCTTTGTGAGATTCATTTTTACTTTACCTTCAAAGATAACTTAAAGGTTGTCTCTTTGTGAACACTTTCCCTTACTTCTCTAAATAGGATACTGATTTTATATGCCCTTTTGGCTCCCAATACCTGTTTTACACAACACTTAATTACTACTGAGTTAAATTACTCTATGTATTATTAATTTTGCAATTTCTCCTTTCCCAACTAAAGTAAATCCTCAGGAACACTGCTGTGTCCCCAGTAACTATTTGCTTTCTAATAAATGGTTTTATAATGAATAAATGAATAATTGAAACTGAATTTCAAATAAATTAAATCTTTTTTTCTAAAAGAATACAACTAGCATATGACAATATCAGGATGAAGTACTGATATATATGTTTTTCTTCCTGTACCATACCACTTTTGATGACTTGGAGGAGGGAAAAGCAAGTAATGTTATGTTCATTTGCTGGCTTTACAAAGTGGGTGTTTTTTGTTTGTTCATTTGTTTGTTTGGTCACTTCTTTAAGTTATAGATTTAATGTAGGTAGAGTAAGACTTTTCAATAAATAAATCAATCTCTATTCATGGTTTGGGTTCTTTGCCTATTTCCTTTTTATTTTTTTTTAATTAGAGAAATGGAATACTTCTTGCTCAGAGACCGAGAAAGAATTCCACCCCTTGTCTAAGTACTTAAACTAAGCACAAATCTACTACTTCCAAATTTTAAACAGGTTTTCAGCTTTTCAAAAGCACTTATTTGAAGGCACTTTAGCAATATTTTACCTGAACATTTTCAGATTTATTTCTCCTGAAACCTATCTTTTAAACTCCCAAACATAGACTGATATAAATCAATCAATGAATCAGTCAAACAAACAAACAAACAAAAAAACTTAACACATAAAGCATGGTGTATAATATGGGATATGAGATGGAAGAAAGAAATGTGTTTAAAAATGTATATGTCATAAGTAATCTTAAGTAGAAATAAGCATGCTCTATAAATCAAGTTAAGAATATATTAAATATGGCAATATTTTCCAGAAATTAAAAACATTGTTTATTGAAAATGTTTAAATAAAAACCATACCTGTAATAGAAAACATTTAGTGGCATAAACATAATTGTGTTAATGTGCTAATTTTTATTTTTTATTTCTTACTTAGGCAATTAAAATTTTAATACAAACTAATATGAAATTAAAATGATATAATAATAAATGTTAATAATAGCAAATATATGCAGATATCATTGATGAAAACTTGTTGGTCTACATATAAGAATATAGTAACATAATTTGAACAACTGTGATATGTCTTTATTGGTATGTCAGTTCTATAACAGCTTTGGTATTTTTAAGTTCACTGTAAAATAACTTTTATCCATCTGTATGATCTGTGTTTCTCAGCTCACCGGGTGAAGTCTGGGCCACCGATATTCCTAAGTGGTAATTTACAGTTGAGCAGATGCCATTACTATACACTGTGCTGTACAGCACAGAATTCTTAAATTGTTTTTACACCATTTTTTGTTGTTGTTTGTGTTAAATGGATGATTACAGAAAGCCATCACAGATGAACTATGTTATTGGGATGATTCTGGTGTTCTGATTCCTGAACAATCTTCTGTTGTGTATGATGCAATAATGGTTCTATTTTTTTTCCTTTGTAATCTCAAAAGGGGATTATTTGAATTTAGAGGGAAGTTGGAGATAAACAAAAAATAGTTCTGAATGGCAATGAAAAGTAATAATTCCACTGTGAGAAATCTGACCTTGATAATTATGAGGTTTAAATATGTCTCAGTTGGTAAAAATGCTTATTTTTCTCCTTGTGGTTTATACTGCACTCTTAGAGAAATCATGATTTACTTGTGTGTAGATGTGCATATATGTGTGTAACAATGTGTTTGTGTGTGTTTGTGTGTGATGGATGCTACAGTTAACCTGTCTACCAATTGATAAATATGGAAGTATACCTGGGTAGAGAGACCTTCAAGTAGTTACTAAAGTGCCTTCATGCCCCATGCACATTTCTACTGCAGGCTTCTGTGTGTTATTTCAGGAATATTAATGAGAAACATACTTGTGGGAAGAAGGATGAATATTGTGAGGAGCATAATCCTGTAAGTACAAGGAGTGTGGTTTGAAAATAACATATTCTTAGATATAAAATTGAAATTGTAGATTTGATATTAGAAGCTGGGGACATTGACAAAAGGGAAACTGTGAAGGAGTTCACCTAAGGCTTCATTGAGGACCTGGAAACCATCATATTTACATATAATTTTATTGTTCTATTCTGTGTTATAGTATTCTTAATTTCTCTAACCCAACAACAGGACTAATAAATTTCACATTACTGTCTCTAAAATCTAAAGAATGCCTTCTATTTGTTCCTTCTGATTTAGTCTCTACTCTCTACGCTTCTTCACACTATTCTGGATCTCCATGAGCTGACCTATGGGAGCTACATAAAGAGATTCCCTTTGTATCTGCCTTCAGATTTGATCTGTTTTCTAGAGAGTCCCAGGGAGAGAATGGTAAAAAAGAGAAGAGTAAGGTTGAAATATTAAATCACCCAACTCCTTACCTGTGTGGCTGCCTTGGTTGGGCTAAATCCCTTGACATAAGAATCTGACTGTATAACCCCTTTTCATGTGACTATATCCTTCTGTGATCTAGAAACTGCTCTCTTCCCTTGCCTCTTCAGACCTAGAGGTATGTATTTTTATAATTACCCACTACTCAAATGGTTATAAAAATTAATATAATACTCTGCCTACAATTTAGTAAATAATCTCTTAATAAGCTTTTCTCAACCCAACACATGCAGCATCTGTTTTCTGCCAGGACTCATATTGTTGTAAATAGCTAAGGAAAATGTGTCTTTGCTGAGGCTCACGAAGTGGTAACAAGATCATACTGAAAAGAATGAATTAGTGTTCCTTTCAATCACATGGGAAAATGAGCAGGGATTTTTAATAGAACTAGATGAAGCACACAAGAAAAGACAGACTGAGGAACAAATTGCAGGTGGAAAATGAAAGAGCACATTAAATTTCATGCTCTAAAAATATACACTGAAATAAGTTGATCCTTGAAATTTGGGGGTGGAGTGATACTTGAGTCACAACTTGGAATCTTGAGTAATTCTTAGGGTCTAAGAAACATTATGTTTGTATCATGATTTATCAAAATATGGCAATATTCATTGTAATCCTTTGTTAATCCAACTTCCGTTTTTTTCTGTATCTTTACAAATGAGTTTATTCCCTTGTTCTCTACAGATGGTACATGAGGGCTTTCATGGATATCTTCACTGCTTAATGTGCTAATTACTTGTTATACCTTTACTTTTCTTAGTGTGAACTTAGCATCCAATTCCATTTGAAAGTGGGAGCTGATGTAAGCTTCTTTTGTTTAGTTTTATTTACCAGGAGTTCTGCCACATTCCTGTGTTATATTCATTTGGAAAAGACTCCAGGCAACATTTTTTTTTCCCAGATAAATTTTGTCTACCTTCATAAATTGTCAACATAATTCTCTGGCAGTTGGTCATTACTTTTTTTTTTTTTTTTTTTTGAGACGGAGTCTGGCTCTGTCGCCCAGGCTGGAGTGCAGTGGCCGGATCTCAGCTCACTGCAAGCTCCGCCCCCCCGGGTTTACGCCATTCTCCTGCCTCAGCCTCCCGAGTAGCTGGGACTACAGGCGCCCGCCGCCTTGCCCGGCTAGTTTTTTGTATTTTTTAGTAGAGACGGGGTTTCACCGTGTTCGCCAGGATGGTCTCGATCTCCTGACCTCGTGATCCGCCCGTCTCGGCCTCCCAAAGTGCTGGGATTACAGGCTTGAGCCACCGCGCCCGGCCAGGCCATTACTTTTTAATCAAATAAATGCTCTTCATTATTATTGAAACTGAAGAGGAAACCCATAATCTATCAATAATCTCTGTATTTTTTTGAAATAATAAAAGTAAAATTTGGCTGTAAGCTAGGGATAATAAGTCCTTAGTTGTTACTTTAGCTGAATAAATATGAGCAGGTCTTGAACAACTTTTACCCTCCTGTGTAAATAGAAAATATAATTTAAGTATCAATGTGACTAAATATTTGAAATATCTATCATGTATAAAATGATTTTTCTCTATCTTTTTTCTAACATGCAAAAGAATCTGTATATTTTTTACATTGCATCAAGAATGCATACAATATTAGAATTCAAAAAAGACATATAATTGGACAGTATCAGACGGCATAGAGCTTAGGATATTTTTTGATGGGCAGCTCAGGCAGAGAGAGGCCATAGATGCACATTCCCCAGAGCTCCCTATCCCACTCTGTGAGGGGCTTTTTCCAGCTGACCTCCAAACCAGTAGACAATGGGGCTAGCTTCCCTGTGGGACTGGGGTATGTCTGTTCTGCAAGCCTGCCAGCCCATCCCAGGGACCATGCCTAGCCACCCTGGGTGAATGTGTACATAGCACAGCCTCTGAAACTCAAACTAAGTGCATTGTTTCACCTGAATACTTTTCTGGTAACCCAAGAGCAAATTGGATCCCCCAGTGTAGTCAAAACCTGACCCCAAGCTGTAAGATGCCACAGTGCCTCTAGGTTTGCAGTTCATATCTCAGAAATATGAAATTTGTGGCAGGCATTTGAGAAAGAGGGAGGAGCCTTCACTGTCATAGAACTGAGAGGGGACAAGATGCATGGATTCTTAGGCCAGATCTAGAGCAGGGTTTGTCTCCCTCCAAAGGGCTAGTCCAGAAAGGTGTGGCATACTTACCCACCATAGCCGCTGCCTAAGTGGGTCCCATTAGCCACAACACCTAACAACATAAATGAATTTGCAGCAACAGAGATCAGAGGAGGCTCCACCAAGGCCCAGGAGTGTACCTGAGGGGACTATCTTTCTCTACCTCCACAGAAGAGCACACATGTGAATGCCAGGAAGTACAAAAGAGCTGTACTACTGGGTATTAGTCTAGCTACCAGACATTACTCTTAAGTGCCATCTCCTGGATTGCAGCCCAAACTACAATATCAAAAATTATCTTGCAAATATATACTCATATGAAAACAAGTTCAACTATTTACCTACACATAAAGATACTATACAGAGCTGTGACCCTCTGAAAACATCTAAAAATGAAGCCAACTTATGATACTCAACTGATACCTCAGTAAAGAAACACCAACTTTCCCAGATGAGCAAGAATCAGCACAAGAACTCTGGCAACTGGAAAAGCTAGAGTGTCCTCTTACCTCCAAATGAGTTCACTGGCAATAGCTCTTAACCAGTCTGAAATGACTGAAATGACACACAGAAAATTCAGAATCTGGATAGCAAGAAAGCACACTGAGATTCAGGGGAAAGTTGAAACCCAATCCAAGGAATCCAGTAAAATGATCCAAGAGGTGAAAGATGAAACAGCCAAGAAATAACCAAACTGAACTTCTAGAGCTGAAAAATTTAATGCAAGAAGTTAGTAATACAAAAGCAGTATTAACTACAGAATAGACCAAGCTAATAAAACGATCTCAGAGCTCAAAGACCAGTTCTTCAAATCAACTCAGACAAAAATAAAGAAAAATTATTTTTAAAAATTAATGAATACTTTGAAAAATATAAAATTATGTAAAGAGATCAAATCTATAATTCATTGGCATTTCTGAGAGAGGAGAGAGAGTAAGCAACTTGGAAAATATATAATAATATAGTTAATGAAAATTTTCTTAACTTACTACAGAGGTTGACATTCAAATGCAATAAATACAAAGAACCCTAGTTAGATACTATACAAGATGACCATCCTTCAGGAACATAATCATCAGATTTCCAAAGTCAATGCAAAAGAAAAAAAACTCTTAGAGGCAGCTAGGGAGAAGAGTCAAATCACATACAGAGGGAATTCCATCTGGCCAGCAGCAGATCTGTGAGCAGAAAACTTACAAGCCAGAAGAGATTGGAGGCTTATTTTCAGCATATTTCAAGAAAAAAAAAATCAACCAAGAATTTCATATTCCACCAAACTAAGCTTCATATGGGAGGAGAAAATATCCTTCTCAAACAAGCAAATCCTGAGGGGATTTGTTTCAACTAGACCAGCATTACAAGAGGTCCTTGAGGGAGTGCTAACCATAAAACCAAAAGAGTGACACCTGCTACCACAAAAGCACAGTTAACCAAACACATAGTCCACAGGCACTATAATGTAAGTACACAATCAAGTCTACATAACAACCAGCTAACAACACAATGACAAGAATGAAAATCACACAGGTTAATAATAATCTTAAATGTAATTGGGTTAATCACCTCACTTAAAAGACACAGAGTGGCCAGATAGATAAAAAACAAAATCCAACATCTTTTGCCTTCAAGAGATCCATCTCACATATAACAGTATCCACATGCTCAGAGTAAAGAGATACAGAAAATTATACCATGCAAACAGAAAAGTAAAAGAGCAGGAGTTCCTTATCTCATGCCAGGAAAAACAGACTTTAAACCAACAAATATTAAGAAAGATGACAAACGACATTATGTAATGATAAAGAGTACAATCCAACAAGAAGACTTAACTATCCTAAATATATATATACACCCAACATTGGAGCATGCAGGTTCATAAAATAAGCTCTTCTTGACTTATAGAAAGATGTAGACAACCCCACAATAATAGTAGAAATCTCCAACACCCCAATGATGTGACAGTGCAAGACAGATTGCCAAAGCAGAAAACTTACAAAGAGTTGCTAGACTTTAACTTGATGTTTGACCAATTGAACCTAATAGATATCTATAGAACAGTCCACCCAACAACCATAGAATATACATTCTTCTCATCTACACATGACACATATTCTAAGATTGACCACATGATCCATTATAAAGCAAGCTCAATACATTCAAGAAATTGAAATCATACCAAGCACACTCTTTTACCACAGTGCAATAAAACTAGAAATCAATATTGAGAAGGTCTCTCAAAACCACATAAAAAAATAAAAATTGAACATCTTCTCCTGAATAACTTCTGGATGAACATCAAAATTCATGCAAATATGAAAAAATTGAAATTAAGAAAAATGGAAACAACATACCAAAATCTCTGGGATGCAGCTAAAGCAATGATAAGAGGAAAGTTTATAGCCCTACACTTCTTCATCAAGAAGTTAGAAATATCGTATATTAATGATGTAACTTTGTACCTAAAGGAACTAGGAGAAAAAAATGACAAACCAACTGCAGAGCTAGCAGAAGAAAAGAAATAATTAAAGTTAGAGAAGAATTTAATAAAATCAACATGTGAAAATCCATACAAAAGATCGATTAAACCAAGGATTGGCTCTTTGAAAAATAAACAAGATAGATAGACTCCTAGCTAGATTAACAAAGAAAAACAATGAGTATATCCAAATAAGTACAATGAGAAATGGCAAATGTGACATTACAAATGATACCACAGAAATGTAAAAGAGCCTCAGAGAATGCTATGAACAACACTACACACACAAATTAGAAAATCTAGAAAATGCGGACAAATTTCTAGAAACACACAATCTCCCAAGATTGAATCAGGAAGAAACTGAAACCCTGAATAGACCAGTATAGAGCTCTGAAGTTGGATCGGTAATAAAAAAAACCTACCAACAAATAAAAGCCCTGGACCAGATGGATTCATAGCCTTATTCTACCAGAAATATGAAGAAGAACTCGTACCAATCCTACTTAAACTACTCCAAAAATAGAAGAGGAAGGATTTCTCCCTAACACATTCAATGAAGCCAACATCAGTCTAATACCAAAACTTAGCAAGAGACAATGAAGAAATAGAACCTCAGAGCAATATCCTTGATGAACACAGATGCAAACATCTTCAACAAAACGCCAGCAAGCCAAATACAGCAGACATCAAAAAGTTAATTATCCACGGTCAAGTAGGCTTTATTTCTGAGATGCAAGGTTGGTTCAACAAATCAATAAATGTGATTCACTATATAAACAGAATTAAAAGAAAAACCTATATGATCATCTGAATAGAGGCGGAAAAAGCATTTAATCATATCCAACATGTCTTCCTGATAAAAATTCTCAAAAGACTAGACATCAAAGGAACATACCTTAAAATAATCAGAGCCATCCATGACAAAACCACAGCCAGCATCATACTGAATGGACAAAACATGTAACGATTCTCCTTGAGAACTGCAACAAGGGAAGGACACCCTTACCACTCCTATTTAGTGTAGTACTGGAAGTCCTAACCAGAGCAATCAGGCAGGAAAAAGAAAGAGAAAGCACTTCCTAAAAAAGTCAACCTATATCTTTTTGCTGATGATATGTTTCTATAGTTAGAAAATCCAAAGACTGTGCCAAAAGACTGCTAGACCTGATCAACAATTTTAGTAAGTTTTCAGGATACAAAGTCAATGCACAAAAATCAGTACCGTTTCTATATATCAATAATGCCTGAGCTGAAAGTCAAAT
Organism: Macaca thibetana thibetana; assembly: GCF_024542745.1. Classification (NCBI taxonomy): domain Eukaryota; kingdom Metazoa; phylum Chordata; class Mammalia; order Primates; family Cercopithecidae; genus Macaca; species Macaca thibetana. The sequence continues at coordinate 33,201,477 of NC_065585.1, forward strand.
GAAGAACACAGTCACATTTAAAATAGCAACAAAGAAAATGAAACATATAGGAATACACCTAACCAAGAAGGTGAAACATCTTTACAAGAAGAACTAACTAACACTGATAAAAGAAATCAGAGACAACACAAATAAATGAATAAAAACATCCCATGCAATGTCATTAAATGGACATAATGTCCAAAGTAATTTATAAATTCAATGCTATTCCTATCAAACTATCAATGTCATTTTTCATAGAATTAGAAAAAACTATGCTAAAACTCATATGGAATCTAAAAGAGCCAAAACTATCCTACATAAAAACAGCATAGCCAGAGGCATCACATTATCTTACTTCAAACTCTGCTATAAGGCTACATAACCAAAATAGCATCATGCTGGTACAAAGACAGACACATAGACCAATGGAATGGGTTATACAGCCCAGAAATAAAATGTCACACTATAATGATCTGATCTTCAACAAGGCTGACAAACAAGCAATGTGGAAAGGATTCCCTATTTAATAAATTGTTCTGGATAACTGGCCAGCTACATGCAGAAGAATGAAATTAGACACTTACTTTTTACCATATACAAAAATTAACTCAAGACAGTTTGAAGGTTGAAATATAAGACTCAAAATATAAAAATCCTACAGGAAAACCTAGGAAATACCCTTCTTGACATTAGCTTGGCACAGAATTTTTGGCTAACTCCCCAAAAAAGTTTGAAAAAAAAAATTGACAAGTGGGACCTAATTAAACAAAAGAGCTTCTCTGCTGGTAAAGAAACTATCAACCTAGAAAACATACAACCTACAGAATGGGAGAAAATATTCACAAATTATGCTTCTGACACAGGTCTGATATCCAGAATCTATAAGGAACTTAAACAAATCAATAAGCAAAACCAAATAACCTCATTTTAAAAAATGGGCGGAGGACATAAACAGACACTGATCAAAAGAAGGCATATAAGTGGCCAACAAACACGAAAAAATGCTCAGCATCACTAATCATCAGAGAAATGCAAATCAGAGCTACAGTCAGATACTATCTCATACCAGACAGAAAGGCTATTATAAAATGTCAAAAAACAACAGATCCTGGTGAGGCTATGGAGGAAAGGAACACTCATACACTGTTGGTAGGTTTATAAATTAGTTCATCTATTGTGGAAAGCACTTTGGAGATTTCTCAAAGGACTTAGATCTACCATTTGACCCTACAATTCCATTACTGTGTATAACTCTCCCCCCAAAAAAAACATATACCAAAAGACATGTGCACATGTATGTTCTTTGACACCTTATTCACGATAGCAAAAACATGGGATCAATCTAGGTACTCATGAATGGTGAACTGGATGAAGAAAATGTGGTACATATACACTGTGCAATATTATACAGCCATGAAAAAGCATAAAATTATATCCTGTGCAAAAACATAGATGGAGCTGGAATCTGTAATCCTAAGTGAATTAATACAGGAAGAGAAAACCAAATACTGCAAGTTCTCATATATAAGTGGGAGCTAAATATTGAGCACACATAGATATAACTGGGAACAAGACACTATGGACCACTAGATGGGGGAGGAAGGCAGGGGGACATGGGTCAAAAAACTACCTATTTGGTACTATGCTCACTACTTTGGTGCAATATACCCATTAACAAACCTGCACATGTATCCCTTTCTTTAAAGTAAAATTTGAAAGTAAAAAGTGTATTTTTCAACACATCCTTTAAAGTATAATATTATAAACATGTTTTTTAAAATTTTCTTTAACATGTTGATTCATTGTTTCAAAAGTTCTTGAAGACTTGTATCAGATTCCTTAACTGAAAGATTGTTAATATTAAAGTTTTGAGTTGAAAACACAGGAAAATTTGAAACTATTAAAAACTTTTACTCCATTTTCTTAATATAAGACTGTATCTTTTTAAATTATGTAATTCTTGACAAAAGTTTAAGTAAAGTTTAATCTTTCCTTGTATCTCAATTTTCTTTTAAAAAAAGACACACAATTTTTTTTTCAAAAATTTTATCAAAATTTCCAGGTGTACATATTCTGATTTTAGATTATATTTTCACTCTACAATGACTCAGAGTAGTATAATTACATTGGTTATCTTTGAAAAAATTGAGTGCATAAAAAGAGTGCCCTGTCATCATTTTCTGGTTTTTTTGAAACCGTATTTGAAGAGAATGAGTTGTCCTTTTTATGCCCTGTGGTATAAAGGACAATAATGGTAGGAAGCAGGAAACACTTTTTGAGCATAATTGATAAGAGTATTTAAATTTCATTGATGATAATTTCAAAAATACTTTTTAAATTTTTGTTGAACCCATTTTTTCCTTCTTTTTTGAGGTCAGTTTTATTGAGTTATAATTTATATGTAGTAAATCTATGTATATTTTGTATATATTTCTAAGAGTTTGAAAAACATACATTCATGCAACCACTAATACAGTAAAGATTAAAAATATTTCCATCACAACCAAAAAGTTCCTTAGTACTCCTTTTTGTGCAATCTCTTCCCCAACATCTACTTGGCAATCATTATTCTTATTTTGCCTATAATTTTTTTTTAGAATGTTATAAAAATGAAATTATAGAGCAGGTGGCATTGGTGTCTGGCATCTTCTCTTTAGTCCAAAATGTTAACAAGAGTTATTTGTATCTAGTGTGGTTTATGCAACACAAAAGAGGCTGGGAACTCCATCTTACACTGTTTAAGGAGCAGTCCTGAGGAGAGTACAGTAAAATGACAAATAAAGTCTGAATCCTTGATGGTGATGTTGCTAAAACGGTTTTGGGTCTCTTCTCTGTTAGACTCCTTATTATGTGAAATAAACGTTCATTATATAGACTATTTTACGTGGATGTTATTTCACTTGCTCAAATGCAGAATGACCTACAAACAAAAGAAGTACGCGAACAATTAGTATGACGAAATAGAAGCTATTATTTTTTCAAGTATTATGTTGTTTAGTTGGCAGTGAACAACATTTGAAGACTTTTGAAAACTATTTAAAACTAAATTGTATACAAAACATAGTATGTACATCATCTTCACCTTTACAATTTGTTTTCCTCCACCCATATATTTTTTTCCTACTCCCCTCATTTTCTCAATCCTCTGGACACTTTATGGAATCACAAGAATTTAATCTTGGAATGATTGGATTATCAATGATGATAAAAAATAGTTTTCTTGGATAGATATCTCCTAGAAATATGTCCAGTGATCTTTCTGTGTAGTTAGACTATTTGTTTCTGTGAAGGAAAAATTGTGCCATGCTGCTTAGGAAAACTCATGCCAAACAAATTTTATCAGTGTTTTGATTAAAGTTTATAGATCTAAGGAGTTCCTTAGAAATACGTATTCATCCAGGCTACTCTCAAAAGATAAAAATAACAAGCGTTGCTGGGGGTGTGGAGAAAAGGGAACCCTTGCATTGTGTTTGTGGGAGTATAAATTAGTACAGCCAGTATGGAAAATCATATGGAGTTTGCTCACAAAATTAAAAATGGAGCTATCATATGATCCCACTACTGGATATATCATAATAAAATTAAATTAGTACTTTGAAGAGATACCGGTGCTCCCACATTTATTACAGCCTTACTTGAAGTAGCCAATATGTAGAATCAACCTAAATGCTCATTAAAGGTTTAATGAATAAAGTAAAAGAGGAATATATAAACAATGCATACTATTAAGCCTTGAAAACGGAGATTTTATATGTGACAACATGGGTGAACTTGGAGAACATTATGTTAAGTTAAATCAGCCAGGCATAGAAATACAAATATTCCATGATTTCACTTATTTGTGGAATCTAAAAATTTTACAAATCATAGAAGCAGAAAACAGAATGATAATTACCAGGGACTGGTGGTAGGAAAGATTGGAGCGATGTCATTCAAAGGGTACAAAACTTTAATTAGCAAGAGTAACTTTGGAATATCTGTTGTATATCATGGTGACTAAATTGTAACAGTATGTTGTATGCTTGAAAATCACTAATAGAATAGATTGTAAGTGTTCTCACCACAAAATAACCACAAGTATGTGAGGTAATGCATATGTTACGTAGCTTGACTTAGGCGTTCTGCAATGTGCACATATGTCAAAACACTATGTTGTACACCGTGAATTTATAAAAATTTTAGTTGTCAATTAAAAAATACATATTCATCCAACAGAGCATTTGGCAACATTTCTCATGTTTCACTTGAGAATAAGGTGGTAAAGCTTATTTTCCATTTATTGTATAATTATAAGAATAGTATGAAATGTTATGATTCCCTTGCCCACATGGAGGGAAGTTTCTAAGAGCTTTATTTAGTACTTTTCTTAACCATTTCTTTTTTTGTGAAAACTGTTAACGTTTCTTCTAAAGAATAAATTGAACTTAAGCTTATACAATTCACAACTGACAAAATAAACACACAAAGAAGCATAAAAACTTGGTAAAACATTAAAGATTGTTTTTAGAGATAAAGTATTTTTAAAGGATTTAGCATACAGGCCCAAAAGTCACACACACAAATAGAAGTTATTAGCAAGTAATTCAATTTTTTGTACTTAATTTCTAAGGCAGCTACTTGAATATGAATGTAAAAAATATAGTTTAAGGGAGTTTCTGGAAAATAAATTTAAGGATTTTGTTTACCCTTCCCCTATGTTATGGCATAATCTCTTAAATTATATAAAAGTTGAATATATATCTAGAAATACAATTTCCATATTGTGGTAAGAAATTGACCAAAGAGACTGAAAATGTTACTCATTAGTAAATGTTTCAATTTTTTTAGACTGAGTGCCACACTCTAAAAAAAAAATGAGAAATTATTGTGCATTAAAAAATGATTAATTTAGTTATATTTTTATAATTCTCACTTGGACTCTCCAAAAGTCTCTTTATTAATTATATTGAATCTGCTTAGTCTGACAATGTTTTGTACATCCTTTGAAGGTCTGCAGGTCAGAGACGAAAGAAGAAAGAGTCCATTTTTTTTTTTTTTTTCACTTTTAAAAATTATCCTTTAAGTTCTGGGGTACATGTGCAGAATATGCAATTTTGTTACATAGGTATACACGTGCCATGGTGGTTTGCTGCACCCATCAACACGTCATCTACATTAGGTATTTCTCCTATTGCTATCCTTCCCCTAGTCTCCCACCCCCTGACAGGCCCTGGTGTGTGATGCTCCCCTCCCTGTGTCCATGTGTTCTCATTGTTCAACTCCCACTTATGAGTGAGAACGTGCAGTGTTTGTTTTTCTGTTCCTGTGTTACTTGGATGAGAATGATGCTTTCCAGCTTCATCCGTGTCCCTGCAAAGGACATGAACTTATCCTTTTTTATGGCTGCATAGTATTCCATGGTGTATATGTACCACATTTTCTTTATCCAGTCTATCATTGATGGACATTTGGGTTGATTGCAAGTCTTTGCTATTGTTACCAGTGTTGCAGTAAACATATGTGTGCATGTGTCTTTATAGTAGAATGATTTGTAATCCTTTGGGTATATACCCAGTAATGGGATTGCCAGGTCAAATGGTATTTCTGGCTCTAGATCCTTGAGGAATTGCCACACTGTCTTCCACAATGGTTGAACTAATTTACACTCCCACCAACAGTGTAACAGTGTTCCTATTGAAAGAGACACTTTTCTATTGGCCTTCAAGAAACAAATTGCCATACTGTAAGAGGGTCCTATGATAACGAATGGTAGGCAGCCTCTGAAAGCTACAAAATACAAGGAACTAGATATTGCCAAAAATCATTGACCCTGTAAGAGGACTCCAAACCTCAGATAAGATCACAGTCCTGGCTCTGAGACCAGAATCCTGGAAAAGGGGAACTGTCAGATTTAATTGCTGCCAAATTTCAAGGTGATAGTTGTTTTAGCTGCAATCCAGCTTAGCCATCCCTGGACTTCTGTCCCATAGAAAATGAGATTATAAGCATCTGGTATTATGTTTCTAATTTTGTGGTATTTTTTTGTAGTGACAGAAATTAATACAGCCACAGTGTGGTGAAAAAGCAGAACCAATACTAATACTGCCAATTCATTCATTAACTCATTTAGTATTTGCTAATTATTATGTACCAGTCATTTTACTAAAAATAATGATGAGCAAAAATATTATACACTCCAGTCCCTACTTTCAAGAGACATGGAATAAAACAGAAAAGAAGTGTAAATTATATAGTCACAATTATTAAAAGCTGATATATGGGCTCTAATGTGAGAGTATGGATTTTCTTGTTGCCCATATATAACAAAGAACCTCTTCTAAGTTCAAGATTCAGGCAGTAATGTTTAACCCGAGATTGGAAGGATTGGTTGGAAGGAACCTTCTACAAAGAAAGGTATGGTTACATGGCTAGTTCATTAGATCAAGGTTCTTCTTGCATTGTAGCCTGTTCCCATTAGACAACAAATTTCCTTGAATGCAGAAATTGTATCTTGTTTTATTTTATTTACAGAGTCTAGTATGTAAGATGCTCACTATACACTGGACAAATAAACAGGTGAATGAATCACTGATATCACAAGGAAGGAGGATGTGGCTGTGTGTATAGGAAAGATGCCTCCCATCATAGAACTGGCCAATGATGAAGCAGACTGCCCTTCATAGAATAGCTGGATCTCAATTATATGAAGTCTAATCAGACATGGTATGATCATCACTCAAGAGCATTGAGAATATAGTGAGAAGCCTATTACATAAATTCTAGTTCTCAGCATCTGCTTACTCCTTGGAATGATAAATAGAAACTATGATAGACAGGATGGGGTGTCTTTATGCAAATCAGAAACAGCAACTGGAGAAGGGGAACTCTCACAGGATGAGACTGGGGCCAGAATAAAATGTATTACCAAATAGTGATAGCATATAAATATAAAAGAACACTTTTGACACCGAAAAGAAAATCAGATTATTTTACCTTAACAGAGTTTGAATAAAGAAATGCATGTAAAGGAATGATGAATTACCTGGATATAAGGATTACCAATTGCAAAGGATTGTCAAACTCTATGAGTCCCTTTCTCAAAAGAGAAAAGCTTCCAAGATGTATAAACAGTTTTTACATGCATGCTTCCTTTAGGATGGTCAAATAGTCCTCAGGATTCAAAGAATCTGAGGACATGACCTTTTTTTGTGTGTCATAACTCAAATTTAAAACTGGAGTAGAGAGATTGGACACAAGCTATGCAACCAGAAGCAATGGTGTGTCAGTCTTTGTGGTTAAAACTTTTAGCAGACTTTTTCTGTCTTAATCCCCAGTGCAGGTAGTACTATGCAGGTATTAAAAGATTCAAGTAGACCAAAATGGTTTGTTTGTCTACATGTATGATCAAAAGAGCAATCTTATTTTGGATTTGTTCTGAATGTTTGGTTGAAGTGGTAGACAATAAGATAAATACAGGTTCTAAGTATTGCTTAGGTACTGTATTTTATCATGGATGGCTCATATTACAATTCGGGGTTACAATTATGTAAATATAAAAGACACTATGAACATTACAGTAAAACAATATTGACACATAAAATCTAATTAACAATATCTCATGAAAAGTCTAATTTAGTAATAAGAATTGAACTCCTTGAATGGCGTGAACCCAGGAGGCGGAAATTGCAATGAGCTGAGATCGTGTCACTGCACTCCAGTCTGGGCGACAGAGCGAGACTCTGTCTCAAAAAAAAAAAAAAAAAAAAAGAGCTCAGAGGAAAAGTTCATGATGCTTAGTCAAGTTCAATTAGAATATAACTTAAAGTAGTCACTCGAGGATACCATACTGATTTTGTCTGTGGCTCACTTCTATAGGTTTCTAGACTTGATTTTTCAGTGTATTCTGTGTTTAGTAGGCTAGGAATATGTACTGCCACTATATAAACTCAAAGGGTATCAATCTCAAGAACAAATAATTGTAAATATATCTGCCTAGAATTAAAACTACATAAACAAAATTTAGGAGTTATATATTTATTGATATTTTCTATTGATTCATTTTTTTCCTTATGGGAACATACACCTAAGAAATCAAATAAAATCTATTAATAATGTTGCAAATAATATTTTTAACAGTTTCTGTTTTTTTCGAGTGCCAGATACATGCCAGGAACAGTAGGGTGACAGGATCCTTACACCAAGCTTGTAGGTTAAATATCTGTGACCTTGCTTTGTGAACAGAGAAACTAGCTGAAGGAGGGTAAGTAAATTTCTAGTGATTACAGGCTAGCAGGTAGCAGAAATACTATTTGTGCTCAGGGCTATTTTCTAGGCCATAACACTTTCACCAAACTCCTCTGCATGTACAGATGGTCACAATAAAATACATAATGTGTACTAATTCACAAACCTTCAAAAAAATAGTCTTAGTCATGCATACACCTAATTTATACAACCAAGTAACTCCCAATGTCCTAATGAAAATATCTGCATTCAGGATTTTTCCTTCTGTTCAGTTTTCTCCAAGAATTTTAAGTTTTCTTGAATTATATTTGCATTATAAATATACAGTATTGTGCTTTCCATAACACAGTGACAATGAGGATACATTTTTTATAAGAAAACAATCGTCAACTTTTAAAGTTTTAAATGTGTTCAAAATATCTTATTGTTTACCTTCACTTACAGTCACACTTTGTAGATGATGCAGCTTTTTCTTGATTCGTCCTAGGTAGGCATTAAGTGTGAGGCAGGAATAAAACGTTCTTATTTTGACTGGGCATGGATATGATTCCCTAGAGGTATTTCTATGTAAATTTTAGCCAGAAGAAGTTAGCTATAACTTGAAGTTCAGAGAAGTCTGAATGGAAGATTCTGAATTAGGAATCACCAAAACGTTGGTGGCAACTGAAGCTGCATTCCTGGACAGGGTCAGGAGTTGTGGACCGAGAAGGTAAATTACCATAAGTTGAAACACACAAACATTTAAAGAACTGATGGGGAAAGGTAGACAAAAAAGTCCTGGAAAGGAATCACTTAGGGTAAAAAAATAAATAAAGAGAAAGGGTGAGACATTCTAAGAAAAGAGTATTTTTAAAAGAAGGTTAAAAGCTGCTGGGATGTCTACTGATTTTATAAACAGGGAGGCTAAGGGTGAGCTATAGAGGAATATTTTGATGGCAAGATGGGAAAGAAAACAATTTTAGTGTGATAAGGAGTGAGTGATGGATGAATAAGTTAGCGTGAAAAGCTTAGGAAATGAAGTCAACGATGATAACTATTAATGTTGGTAAGAACTAGAAACATGACTGGTGGAGGAAGCGAATAAGGGAAGATTGTCCATAATTACTTTAATTTACTTTTTAAATTATTTTTTATATAAAAGAGATGTTGCAAACTCATAATCCAAGGGTAAAACTTTTTAGTGAAGATATTAAAATTACAGTTGAAAGAAGCACTAAAAATGGGGTCATTTTGGATGTTATGGGAGGCAAATATTAAGTAGAGAAACATTTAAAGTATATCTATAAACTGCCGGGCGCGGTGGCTCAAGCCTGTAATCCCAGCACTTTGGGAGGCCGAGACGGGCGGATCACGAGGTCAGGAGATCGAGACCATCCTGGCTAACACGGTGAAACCCCGTCTCTACTGAAAAAATACAAAAAAACTAGCCGGGCGCGGTGGCGGGCGCCTGTAGTCCCAACTACTTGGGAGGCTGAGGCAGGAGAATGGTGTGAACCCGGGAGGCGGAGCTTGCAGTGAGCTGAGATCCGGCCACTGCACTCCAGCCTGGGCGGCAGAGCGAGACTCCGTCTCAAAAAAAAAAAAAAAAAAAAAAAAAAAAAAAAGTATATCTATAAACTGTAATTATCCCTTCTCATTTCCTTTATCCACACCCAAATGAAAAGTAAGTATAATACAATTTCTTCTTGTCTTTATTAGAATGAACAAACCAGGGCCCTTTTCTGTAATAAGCAAGAAGTAAGCTACTAGTAGGGCATCTATTACACTTGCTTATTCATCAAGGCAATTGATAGGTATAAAAACAAACAAGTAGTATTTTACATGGAAATGAGAATTACTATTTTCATAGGAAATGATAGACAACTTGCAAAATGAGGAAGTGTATCCTTCTTCCATATGGATTTAGATTCGCCCATATCTGCACCTTAGTTTCTGGCTTTGGATGATATATCTGTGCTTGAGCTAATGATTTCACAACCTAGAGAAGTGAACATATTCTCAGCTCTTACATGTGAAAATAACCATGAAGATGGGTTCATGGCCATCTTTAATTTTGGAGTTTCTGAATTCATTCTACCACCACCACCTCAACCTTCTGCTCCATACCACCCGAGGTCCCTCACTCCACCTGACACTCATAAATCTACAGGACTTTGGTAACAATGAGCATCGCCATTTGCAAAGTCGAGGAAAAAATATTCCAGACTCTAATTGTGGGAAATGAGTAAAGAAAATGGATTCAGGCAATATGATTTGCTCCTATGCTATGTGGTTGGGTTTTCTTCAGTAGTGAGTAAGGCCCAAGAATCGCTTGAACCCTGGAGACACAAGTTGCAATGAGCTGAGATGGAGCCACTGCACTCCAGCCTGGGCGACAGAGTGAGAATAGGTCTCAAAAAAAAAAAAAAAAAAAAAAAAAAAAATGGTAGAGGGGAATAAAGATTTATACAGTGAGATTTAATGAAAGATTCACTTTGGATATAGGAGCACAACCTAAGAGTGAAGAAGCAAGTGGAGTCCTAAGAGAGAGAATGGTGGCATGCACCATGGGAATAAAGATCAAAGGTGTTTCCCTTGAACTCTAAGGGAACATTATTTTGTCAAGAGTTTATCATTTTCCTTCCTGTGCTGCAATAGCCTTTTACAGTGCAACAATTAGTGATTAAACCAGATCCTTTCCTGGCTGTAGTCTTGAGGAATCTAAAGAAGATACAATAATAATTGGAAATATGTTCTCTTAATTCTGTCTGGCTCCCTGGAACTTGATCAAAAGCAAACAGAAAAGAAGCAAAAAATAAGTGGCCAATATATTTGCAGCCCAATTGAGGTTGACATGCACAACTGAAGATGAGGCCATGGAAATCGGAGGAAGGAGGGAGGAAAATTATTGTAGGTGACTAAGTCTAAGAACAAAAAGACAAAAATTACGATGTGAAATAGAAATGTTACGTTTCTTATGGTAAGAAATTTGTAAGAATAGGTACTTTGAAATGAGTAATAATGGTTGGGATTTAAAGGTGTAAAACCAAGATAAAACAGATCCAATTTCCGGTTATTTTGGAAGAAAGGAAGCAGAAGAATGATTAGTTTTACCTGTAAAAAAGGTGAAAATAAATGCCTTCAGCAAGAATCTAGGTTTCACTTTAAGCCAGAGGCATAAGAAGTTGGTCACTGAAAAATGGATGATATAGAGGTAGCTGGCAGAATAATGGCCCTGAATCTGTGAATGTCTCCTTACATGGCAAAGGAGACTTTGAAGATATGATTAAGATTAAAGATCTAGAGACGAGATTATCCTGGATTATCCAGGTTGACCCAGTCTAATCACTTGAGTTCAAAAGCAGCAAATATTATGACTAAAGAGAAAGGGTTTAGAGAAATTTGACTTTGCTGTCTTTGAGGATGGAGGTAATTGACAATGTGGCAACCTCTAAAAGCTGAAAAAAGCGAGGAAGCAAAGTCTCCCCTCGTACTTCCAGAAAGGAATGCATCCTCTCCATCACACCTTGATTTTAAGACTCCTGACCTCCAAAACTATGAGATGATAATTTTTTATTGTTTTAAGCGCTATTTATGGTGGTTTGTTATGTCAGCTATGAAAAACATACACAGAGGGATTTATTATGGAATGGAGGGAGGCATAGAGTGGAAAGTAACATGAGGATAGTTGTGCCCATGACATAAATCTGTTCTGAGAATCAGTGAGATTGAAATATACAAACCACTGAAAATGGTCACTGGAACATAGAATTTCAGAATTGGTAGTTATTTTTGATTATTTATCACAGGTACTATGAATCAAGCAATGTGGTAGGCACTGCTGATTAACTGCTGGAAAAATTATACATGGAATTACTCCCATGTCACTTATACTTAGTTTTCTGAAAATAGAGTCAATCAGTTCTAGGTAATTAGGCAGTCTCCTAGTGAAATAAAAACAGAATTGCAGACACCCCCTCCAAAAATAAGTTTTGTTTTGTTTTTTATTCTTTGAGTCCTAGTTTATTTATAAAAAGAACTTAACAAGGACCAAACTTTTAATGCCAAAACAATTGACATGAAATGTTTTAAAAACAGGGGTTTAGACCGGGCGTCATGGCTCACGCTTATAATTCTTGCACTTTGGGAGGCTGAGGCGGTCATATTGTCTGATCTCAGGAGTTCGAGACCAGCCTGGGCAACAAGGTGAAACCCTGTTCCTACTAAAATACAAAAAATTAGCTGGGCATGGCAGTGTGCACCTGTACTCCCAGCTACTTGGGAGGCTGAGGCAGAAGAATTGGTTGAACCCAGGAGGCAGAGGTTGCAGTGAGCCGAGATTGTACCATTGCATAGAGCAAGACTGTGTCACCAAGACAAACAAACAAACAAACAAAAAAACCAAAAAAAAACCCAACAAAACAGAGGTTTAGTATTTTATTTATGTATATATGCACCTACTTGTGCACGTGTGGGTGGATATATATATGCACATATACATATATATTTATATATAGGTGCATGGGTCCGTATTTGTGTATGTGCCCATGAAGGACTGAATGTACTTTGTGGTGAAAAATATAGCAACTATTCTGGTCTTTGTCACTCTATTTTTGGCTGCATTCAGAATGGTAATAGAGATGTTGTAAGCAACATTAGGTAATTCAGGCTTTGCACATTATTAGCAGTGGAGTCTGTTAAGCAACCCATCTATTTGTGGAGCTGCCATGGCTTCACAATTAAGGGGAAACACTAAAATCAAGGAAGTGTTTCTTGGTAATTTGTTGAGGATCAATTTAATTGTCCTTTGGCACTCGGTGCTACTGAAACTCAATAAATAGTTCACTTGGAGGAAATTTGATGACGAGTAAAACCGATAGAAAAACAAGATAGTCACCGTTAGTCACTATTCATCTTTTGTCCCAAGGATAATGCTATCATGTTGTGTCTAAATTAAATGTCACAAGGTGGAATAATTCAAATATAAAAGTAAGAATTCCAATCATCTATTCAACTATATTCAATACATTTTCTGAGCAAAAAATTATGTTTTATGCACAAAGATGAATTAGGAATTATTCCTACTCAAAGAATAATAAGTAATAGTTGCTATAATTTCTAAAGTGTTTTGCAGTCTGCAAAACATTATTTATGTGTTATTTTATTTGAAAGTTTTAAAATCTTGGGAGGTATAGGAATACGCATGTAAAACCCACTTTCTTAAGGATACAAGAAAACTATAGGAGTACAGGAGGGTTATCAGTGATTTTGGCTGGGCAGTTATTAAATGGTTTAAATAAAGATGAAAAATCTTCAGTTATGCTAGTAGGACTAGGAGTTAAATAATAAAATCTGTTATTCAATAAAAAAATAGGTGCTGCTATTTCAAATAGCTGAATTATAGTGGACTTAGTGTTCTTAGTCAGAATTTTCTTTTTCTTTTTGTGGACACTAATTTGTTCAAGAGTATATTAAAAAGAAATTTTTCATGGGGGAATAAAGGAAAGAAATAAACTAAAACATTAATGATAAAAAATGTCTGCATTCTACTATTGTGTTTTTTAATTATTTACTTTTTAAATTGACTAACAAAGTTGTACATATTTATGCTTACAACATGATATTTTGATACATGTATACAACATTAAACAGCTAAATCAAGCTAATTAACACACGCATTACTTCTCATACTTCTTTGTGGTAAGAATGCAAAATATACTATCAGTAATGTTCAGGTATAAAATATGTTGTTATTAACTATTAATCAGATATTTCAATGTGTAAGTTGCATACAACAAATTCAGCAATGTAAAATGTACAATTGTATGAGTTTGAAAGCATGATATGAAATATTTCTACCACTGCAAAATGTTTCTTCATGACCTTCTGCTGTCAATCTCTCCCCTCTACTGCTCCTGGTAACCATTGCTCTGCTTTCTGATAACACAGTTACCTTTTCCAGAATGTCACATAAATAAATCATAGAATTTTTAGTCTTGTGTCTGGCCTCATTCACTTAGCATTTTGAGTTCTATCCTTGTTGAGTGTATTAGTAGTTAATCAACATTTAATTGCTTTTAAAGCTGTGCAGAATTATATTGCAAGGATATACCACAATTTGTCAACTCACAAGTTGATAAACATAAAGCCTTTTTTTCAGTATTTGGATGTTATAAATAAAGCTGTTGTGAATATCCAGATATGAGCCTTCATGTGAACACATCTTTTCATTGACCTTGAGTAAATCCTTAAGGAAGGATTTCTGTGTCTTACAAGAAACTGCTAAAGTGTTCTGCAAAGTGTCCATATCATTTTGCATTCATACCAGCCACATGTGAGACTTCTTGAATTTTATCTTCACCAATATCTGTGGGTGTTAGCTATTTTGATTTATATTTAGTGGTATCTCATTGTGGTTCTACCTGGCATTTCTCTAATGAAGAGTAAGCATCCTTTTTTTAAATTTGTTTATTTCTTAATCTTATATATTTTTTCTAAGTATTTGCAGATTTTTCATTTAAATTTAGTTGTTCACATTCTCCTTGTTGAGTTCAAAGTCTCATATATTCTGAACAGGAGTCCTTTTGAGGAATATATTCACAGGAGTTATATCTGATGGTCTGATGCTTGTCTTTTGTATTGTAATTTGTTATTTTTTTAAATGCTATCGGATCCAGTTTTGAGGATGTGGCTAGAGGCAGATCTGTTCCACTTCTAGAGCAGCTGATTAAGTCCACATGACAATCGCTTGCTTTTTTGGACTCTCGTTTTCTGGAGTCACTATGCACCTGTAGTAATTGCCCCAAAGCCAGATAACAGACAATTAGGGGCAGCCTCTATGCCCAGAGCCAGTGAGATTATTTAAATTAGTCAATCCACCAGGAGCCTGTGCGACCTAGCTAATCCTATCCCACTTGCCATGCATAAGCTGCTCCCGAAAGTCCCAGTTTGTTGTTACCCTGTCCCTGGTGCAACCCTCTTTTTGGCCCTTCATGGCAGCCTTCCCTCATTTGGAGCTGCAACAAGCAGTTTTGCTATTTATTTATTCAAATATCACTGTGTTGTGTTCTATGATCAAAAGAGTCTTCAAATCTTCTAATATACCTCTCATTGCACTAACGGTGTCTTGACAAGTAGTAGAATGAGTTTTCATTTCATCTTTCTAATGGTACAGATTTCTTTTGGGAAAGCATACTACCTATATTGGCTCCATGCATTTGGAGTGGACATGGTATAAATCTCAGGTGGAGGAACATGTCCTGATTGGGTGAAGCAAATCAGTATATTCCATGTCTTTGTGTAAACTTCACAGATGGGAAAGCGATGCTATTAGAACCACAGAAATGCAAGACAATGTTTTTGGGTTTTCACTGAAATAAATACTCACTGTCTATTTGGAAGGAGATAGAAGAAATTTTCTTCCTCTCTTCTTCATGTTCTTTCATTTCAAGGTCTCTGTTTCTTCAATTCTTTGATATTTGCAAATATAGTTTTTTTGTGTGTGTGTGTGTGTGTGTGTGTGTGTAGAATGGCTGTGACTTGATTATTCATATTGCTCCATTGTTTTCTAACGAGTGTCAGAATGGAGACCTCTCATCTCACTGTGTTCCTTTTTACTTTGTAGCTAGGTAGTTATTTCTTCTGAAAGTATAAAGATTTTCTTCTTACTCTTGGAGTTAAATAATTTTATTAAAATAAACCTAAGTGTTTTCCTCTATTCATTTACCTTGCAAAGACTTTTAGTCCCCAGAATCAGGTCTTGTTCCAGCTCAAGAATATTTTTTTCCTACTCATTTAATTCTCACCTCTCTAGCTGTTCATTATTTCTGTTTGGTGTGTGCTTTGGAAAATTTCTTTCATTTGAACGAATTCCTAATTTGAAACTCACTCAGTAACGTAATTTGGTGATCATTTTGTTTCCTGATTTTTAATTCAAATAAAATATTACACACAAACTTAAATAATTATCTCACTACCTATGTACCTATTATAGAAAACATTTTGTGCTATAATTGAATTGTCATATGTGTTCTTATTTATTTTGCTTTAAGTTATTCTCTCTCTCTTACAGCAGTCCTATCTTGCTATACTATGAGTATTCTGTTGTTTTTCCTTTTTTTTTTTTCTTTTCTTTTTGTTTCATAGTTCTGGTTAGGTTATTTTCCTTTGCCTCCTCATATGCCACACTTGGAGTTGAGATCTAGATCCAGAGATCCTTAACAGGTAAAAGTCTGATGAGATGAAAGAAGGGCAAAGCTCTGTCCTGTGAAGTGGTGGAATGCCAGTCATCAAGTTCACTCTATTTATTTTATGCTCATTGATTAAAGCTTTCTATTTTCTGGACTTACCTTCTGCAAAGGTGGTGGTATTATTTCCTCAATGATAGAGAGAATTCAGACCACCAGCTCTTCCCCACAGCTATCTAGGAGTCTGGGATACCAGCAAAACCATATATGGACATTCCCAGGTCAATCTCTACTTATAGGATTTCTCTCCCTGCCCCCTCCCCAACCCACCCCGCCCAATCTGAGGATTCTCCATGTCTGGCTCTCATTTCATAGGGGAAAATATTTTTCATCAGTTCTCTGTCTATATTCATCATCTGGCAGAGCATGTTGCCTCCACAATCCTTCTGTGCCATGTTCCTGCCAATCCACAATCTCAAAACTTAGGGGACCTGGTTGCTGATTGAATTGAAATTGAGAGTAGAGGGCAGCCGGTAGACTGCCACAGGGCCATGTTCCCTGATCTCCTCAGATGTTAACTCATTTTTCTCTCCAGATAGAATTTCTAGTGTTGGTTGTCTGAATGGGTAGGAAAAAGAATCCCATCAAAGTGAAGGAAATGTCATGAACAAGATTAAAAGTGACCTGGTCCGTGTAGAAGTCACAGAAACTATCTCTTTTATTATCACTTGTTAAAGTTAGGTTTAGTAGAACCAGATTGTGAAGATTTTTGTTAAAAAGGATATGGAGTTTCATTTTGATCTAGTTAGTGATGGGTTTTCACTGAAGGCAGTTAAGAAAAAAGAATCTCAAAGAAAATGTATGAGTTGGAATCAGAGAAGAAAATTGTCGGGAAGATTAATCACTATGTTATTTTAATTAGGTGGAAACTGGTGAGGATAGAGTGGGAAAAACTGTTAGTGGTGACCAATGTCCACACACAGTTCCCAGCCTGCCTAGAGGTGAGGTCTGCCATGTGACTAGCAGAACAAAGCAATGTGAGTGGAAGGACAGCGTGTCACTTCTGGGAAGGGCAATACAGTATCTGGGCTGCCACTGCTCCACTCTCCTTTTTTGGTCTTCTGGGTAGATGGCGCCATAGTGATCCTTAAGCCCTGTGTCAACTCTACCCACAGGAGTGCTCAGCACTTAACGCACTGTGGCATGAGGGACAAATCAGCTTTGGTTGTGTCTAGTCCCTAGATTGTGGTGTTTATTGTTCCAGCAAAGCCTGTCCTTTTCTGAATAATGCACAGGAGCTCATCCATGATGGTATCATTGTGGATGGGAAAGGGAATAAGCCAAAAAGAATGTTGCTGAAGTACAGGACAAGCTGACTGGCTGGCTGAACAGAAAGTACGAGCAAACTTTCTCTGTTCCCTGCTGGCTTTCACAGCTTCTGC
This sequence comes from Macaca thibetana thibetana, assembly GCF_024542745.1. Classification (NCBI taxonomy): domain Eukaryota; kingdom Metazoa; phylum Chordata; class Mammalia; order Primates; family Cercopithecidae; genus Macaca; species Macaca thibetana. The sequence goes on from NC_065585.1 coordinate 33,219,289, forward strand.
TTCTTTCACCCTTGGAGTCCTGATGCTTCTTCCTGCTATTCACTTCCATTTCTATGGTGGATTTTTGGTTCTTTTTGGACTGTTTTAGTCCTTTGTTTGTATCCTGATAATGACAGTAATTATTCATGTGTTACCATTTTTGTTACCAAGTGTTGGCCCTTTCCATTCACTGATGAGCCTCAGAGACTGGAATTGCTTCAGCTCCAACTGTCCTGACTGGATGCCTGCTCTTCACCAGTGTCTTTTTCCAGCTGTCCTCACAGTAACAAGCTGTAAACAAAATGCCTAGGAAGCTGTCCTAAATTTCAAAAGTGATTTCTGACTTTTCATTTTTCAATACTTGAGTTCAATTTTCATTTAAGCTATGAAAAATATATTGCTATGAACATTAAAAACGTAAATACATAATTGTTACCAAAATAAAGAAAAATAATCATGATCCATGGTAAAAATCTATATTGCATTTTCTCCAAACATTTTGCTACACATGTTTTACGAAAATTATAATATAACACAGTCTCATTATTTTTCAAAAAATATAAAATTAAGAATGTTAATTCAAATTTTAGAACTGATCAGAGTATAATAAAAACTAATTTTGAAGTTTAAAATTTTATAATAAAAATAATTACTAGGTACTTAGTTGGTTTGATTTCTTAATATAATTCTTTTCTTAGTCAGATGCATGCAGCTGATACAGAATTGTCAACATAGTAAAATCATCCTTTTAATGAAACTAAAATTAAAGAATAATATATAATACTTTTTGGGGCTTACTATGTGCTAGAAAAGCACATAACTTATAATTCTCTCATTTATACCTTAAATCAACATTATAAAGAAGCTATTATTATATCCCTTTTTTCATATAAGAAATGTGAAGCATAGATATTTATAAATGTTTGGCTCAGGACCATTGCACAATGTGTCCAGGAATTTCCTGAACCACATTGTGGTTGTTTTCTCAATTCCAGAATGTATAGTTCAAACAAATATATTCTGGAACATGCAAAATCCATACAATGGTTCCTTGACCCATGAGGTGGGTTATAGTGGCAGGAATAGCCAAGGGAAGCTGCTAACACTGCATTTATCCATCAAAATAAGCAAATTCAATACTGCATTCCCAGAAGCACTACTGAGGTTATTCCATCAAGGGCAAAATGGCACAAGGATGATGATGCCCCTCATATCCCCACCCTCCTTTACTTCACCTATTTGACCTGTGGTGAAAGCATATGGTCCTTGGAGAATGACAGTGGATCATTATAAACTTACTTGGGTGTTGATTCCAGCTGCAGCCACGTCCCAGATGTGGTTTTTTTGCTAGAGCACATTAACACATCTTCTGGCATATGGTATGCAGTTATTCATCTCATGAACACTTTCTTTTACTTGTTTTAAAAAGACCACGGAGGACAGTTTCCTTTCAGAAAAGTCAGCAATACAAAATCATGATATTGCCTTATGACTGTAATAATATACCAACTGAAAGTTACAGTGTAACATACAGAGATCTCAATCACCTTATATGCCACAAGGCATCATACTAGTGCATTATACTAATGACAAAATGTTCATTGGACCAGGAGAGAAGGATGTTACAACTACTTTAGAGTTTTCATTTAAAAAAAAAAAAAAAAAAAAGCATACCAGAAATAAATATCACAAAAATTCAGGAGTCTATATCTCAATGAAACTTCTGGGTATCTAGTTATCTTGTCTGTGTCATTTATTCTTTACAAGATGAAAGACAATTTGTTTCACCTGCCTGTCCCACCACTAAGAAAGAGGTCACAATGCTAATGGACCTCTTTGACTTTTGGAAGCAGCATATTCCTTGTTGGTGTGGGCTATTCAGAACCAATCACCAGGTAACCTATAAGGTTGCCCATTTTGAGTGACATCCAGGTAAGAGAAGATGCCCAAACAAGTACGAGTTTCCATATAAGCTGCTCCGTCATTGGGCCATATGATCAGCATCTGTGATGGTGCTTGTGGTGTCTGCAGCAGTTAGCAATACTATATGAAACTAATGGCAAGTTCCTAAAGGTGAATCATACCACAGACCTTTGAGAATTTGGAACAGTGCTGTGCTATCATCTACAGATAACTATTCTCCTTTTGAGATGCAGCTTCTTAGCTTGCTACTGTACTAATAGAGACTGAAATCTGGCCATCATGAACTAGATGTTTTCTGACCTACCAAAAATAATGCTAGGCATGCTCAGCAGTACTCCTACATCAAATGGAAGTGGCATATTCAGGATCAGACTCAAAACAGCCCTCAGGGCACAAAATAGTTGCATAAGTAAGTGTTCTCAGTGCCTACTCCTGACAAATTGCTTTTTCTCTCTTGACCACTTATGACCTTATTAAGAGTCCCTTATCACCAGTTGGCTGAGGAGGGAAAAATGAGTATGGTGTTATAGATGGATATGCATAATAATCTGGTAAAACCCGATATCAGGTGATGTCAGTATTACTGTAGTCCCAATGCAGAGTGACTATGAATGACAAAAGAAAAGTGGGGGAGGTATCTCCCCATTGGAGAGAACTTCACGTAGTGGCACCTGGTATTTGCTTTGCCTGAATGACATTATGGCCAGAGATATGATCCACACGGGTTCAGGCCTGGTGATCAATAACTTGATGTGATGACCCAGGACATAGGACAAATACAATTCAAAAATGGAGGTTCGGCACAATGGCTCACACCTGTAATCCCAGCAATTTGGGAGGCTGAGGTGGGCGGATCACCTGAGGTCGGGAGTTCAAGACCAGCCTGACCAACATAGAGAAACCCCCCATTTCCACTAAAAAAAAAACAAAAAAACAAAAAAAATTGCCAGGCATGGTGACTCATTCCTGTAATCCCAGCCACTCAGGAGGCTGAGGCAGGAGAACTGCTTGAACCCGGGAGGCAGAGGTTGTGGTGAGCTGAGATCACACCATTGCACTCCAGCCTGGGCAACAAGAGTGACACTCAGTCTCAAAAATAAATAAAAATAACAAGGAGGTCGGGGTAAGAGGTATGTGGTTAAACCTCTCTGAATGGACACAGCAGTAAAGTATCTGTGTCTCACATAACGCTCACGAAGGAACAACCTCAACAGAGGAGAACTTTAATACTTAGAAGACAAGACCCATTGTGAAGATGTCGGTTATCTCCTCCCAGGAATCCTTGTGTAAAATGTGGTGAAACTTTCATTTGAACACTGAGGTGTTTTGTTTATTTTTTCCCTTCTTTCTTGGAAATACTATTTTCAATTTAGTTTTTGGCTATCGCCTCTTTTCAAATAGTTCTTTCTTCATTTGGAACACTTGTTTTTAGGTAGATTCATTATTTTCCATATCTATGATCTTTTCTTTTTTGAGACAGGGCCCAGCTTTGTTGCCCAGGCTGTAGTGAAGTGGTGTGATCATGGCTTACTGCAGTCTCAACCTCCTAAGCTCAAGTGATCCTCTCACTTCAGCCTCCTGTAGCTGGGACTACAGGTGTGTGCCACCCATCTGACTGATTTTAATTTTTTTTTTTTTGTAGAGACGGGTTCTCACTATGTTTCCCAGGCTGGTCTTAAACTTCTGGGTTCAAGTAATGCTCCCCGTTTGCCCTTTCAAAATATTGGGATCTTTGCTTATATTTCTTTCTTTCTTTCTTCTTTTTAGTTGCATTTGGGAGAACTTTTTATATTATCATATAAATTTGCACTTTGTCACTTCTATTCTTTATTGTCTTCCATTAGACTCAACTCTGTCATTGCATTTTTACTTGTACATTTGAATTTCCTTTGAATTTTGCTCATTTGCTAACATATTTTAAATGGTATTTGGCCTGTAGTCCTCATATATCTTCCAACTTTTTCTGGTCTTGTTTTGTAAAACCATGTCTTCGGACTTGCTAGAGGGAATTACAAATACATTTCTATTTAGTTGTGAGTATACAATGTTTAGTGGTGTTTGATTGCTCTTAGTCTACAAGGTGGTGAAAAGAATTGTGATTTATTTTCTCTTTCCTATGTAACCTTATGCTGATTTTCTTGTACTCACTGTGTATTGAGGGTGCATCAGTCTTGGTTTAGTGCTTCCCAGAAAAAAACAAAACAAAACAATAAGTGAGTATATAGCACTTGGCTCTTCTTGGGTACTGTTAGCATACCTGGAGAGCTAATTCAAGTACCTTCCCAGAATACTTACACTGTAGACATTTTTAGCCTCATATAAGTAAAATTCTTGCCTTTTAAAAATGATCATAACAGAGGGTGAGAAAATATCTTTATAAGAACAATAGAATGCATAATGGATAAATATAGACTTCAAATCCTTAAGTAAGGCAGACAATCCTATGAAGGCGTTAAAAAATATAAGAATCTGATGTAAGAAAATCTAATGTTTAAATTCTGTTAAAATTTCTATAAATGCAAATTTAACCCATTTATGCCTGAGGTTGCAACGTTTTCAATTTTTACAATCAGACCTTGGCGATGACCTTGAGCAGCAGGATATAAATAATTCCCACATGCTCATCATTCCAATAATGGAACAGTAGGAATAAAACAAGAACATATATAAAAGATCAAATTGTTGCTTAACTCCTATTTTGATCCATAAAATGAAATTTCTTTCTGCTTAAATGAATTTCAATCTAATTAGCAATACCAGATATTTTTGTGCACTTTGTAAATCAAATTACCAATAAAAGTACTTTTTCAGAGTAACATTTGTACAGTTTTTTCATAGCTATTGAACCATTTTACATTCCCACCAACAGTGTACAGGGGTTCCAATTTCTCTAAATTCTTAACACTTTTTTAAAATAATAGCTATCCTGTCAGGTATAAGGTAATATCTCATTGTGGTTTTGATTTGCTTTTCCTTGATGATTAGTAATGTTGAACATTGCTTTTATATCCCTGTTGACCATTTGTATGTCTTATTTGGAGAACTGTCTATTTAAATGGAAATGCTATATAAAACTGCATTCAAACAAGCCCTCGATAACACAGATAAGTTACATTTATTTAAAAAATTAGATTATTTGTTGTATTGCCCATTTTTAAAGTCCTTTGCCCATTCAATTGCATTTTTTGTTTTTTTGCAATTGAGTTCCAGGAGTTTTTAAAGTATATTTTGGGCATTAAGTCCCTAATAGATACGTGGTTTGCCAATATTTGCTTCTATTCTATAGGTTGCCTTTTCACTTTGTGGATTTTTCCCTTCTCTGTACAGCTTTTAGTATATATGTACAATGGAATATTATTTAGCCTTATAAAAGAAGGACACCTTGCTGTATGTGGCAACATGGATTAACCTGGAGAAAATTATGCTCAATGAAATAAGCCAGTCACAGAACAAATACAGCATGATTCTACTTATAGAAGATATTTTGGATAGCCAAACTCACAGAAGCAGAGATGGGAATGTTGTCTGGCAGGGGCTGATGGGAGGGGAAAATGGAGAGCTGTTTAATTAGTTATGTAAGATGTTTACTTTCCAGTAATTTGCTGTACAACAGAGTGCTATTACTTAATGATACTCTATTGTACACTTAGAAATTTGATGAGAGGGAAAAAGAAAAGAAATTTGATAGGAGGGTAAATCTTCTGTTATGTTTCTTACTTTAAAACTTTACTATTATGAGCTGGTGTGGTGGCTCACTCCTATAATTCCAGAACTTTGGAAGGCCAATGCAAGAGGATTGTTTGAACCCAGGAGTTTGAGACCAATCTGGTTAACATAGTGAGACCCTGTCTCTACAAAAAGTTTAAAAATTTGCCAGATGACATGCCTATAGTCACAGCTACTCAGAAGGCTGAGGTGGGAAGTTTGATTGCTTGAGCCTGGGAGGTCAGGCTGCAGTGAGCTGTGATTGTGCCATTGTACTCCAGCCTGGGTGATAGGGTAAGACTCTGTCTCAAAAAAATAATAATAATAATTAAAAATAAAAATAAAATTAATTACAAAAATAAAACAAATGTTTACAATTAGGAATTATAGGATACTACAGTAGTTACAAATGCAATAAATTAGTGTATATGTTTTATAAATGGAAATAATAAAGTATTTATAAATAAATTATAAATAAATGTCAAAATGCCGAGTCTTTAATTTTTTTTTTTTTTTTTTTTTTTTTTTTTTTTTTTGGAGCCAGAGTCCCGCTCTGTCGCCCAGACTGGAGTGCAGTAGCACAATCTTTGCTCACTGCAACCTCTGCCTCCCGGGTTCAGGCCGTTCTCCTGCCTCAGCCTCCTGAGTAGCTGGGACTACAAGCACATGCCACCATGCCTAGCTTTTTTTTTTTTTTTTTTTTTTTTTGTATTTTTAGTAGAGATGGGGTTTCACCATGTTAGCCAGATGGTCTTGATCTCCTGACCTCATGATCCACCTACCTCGGCCTCCCAAAGTGCTGGGATTACAGGTATGAGCCACTGCTCCCGGCTGTCTTTTAACTTTTTTTCAAAAACTGCCCACTAAAATATATGTTCCTATTGTAAAACATTTCAAGCAATAATACAAAAAATATATATATATATATATATAAATTCTGTATATGTACCAAGTCTTCTTTATCCAGTCTCTCACTGATAGGTATTTAGGTTGATTTCATATCTTTGCTATTGTGAATAGTGCTGCAATGAACATACCTGCATGTGTGTGTTTTTATAACAGAACAATCTATATTTCTTTGGGTGTATACCCAGTAATGGGATTGCTGGGTGGAATGGTATTTCTGTTTTTAGGTATTTGAGGAATCACCACACTGTCTTTCACAATGGTTGAACTAATTTACACCAATGGTGTGTAAGCATTCCTTTCTCTCTAAAACCTTGCCAGAATCTGTTGAGTTTTGACCTTTTAATACTACACAGCCATAAAAAAAGAATGAGATCATGTCCTTTGCAGGAACAGGGATGGAACCGGAGCCCATTATCCTTAGCAAACTAACACAGGAACAGAAAACCAAAACCACATTGTTCTCACTTATAGGTAAAAGCTAAATGATGAGAACACATGGACACATAGAGGGGAACAACAGACATTGGGGCCTACTGGAGGGTGAAGCATGATAGGAGGGAGAGGACCAGACAAAATAACTAATGAGTGCTAGGCCTAATACCTGGGCAATGAAATAATCTGTACAACAAACCCCATGACACAAGTTTACCTATGTAACAAACTTACACATGTAACCCTGAACTTAAAATAAATGTTAAAAAAAAAAGGAAAAAAAAATATGTTTACATATCTCTTATCTATCTGGTCAATTTGACTTCCCTCTCTAGAGACTCACAGTTTAGTATGTATCATTAAGGGATTTAAAATAAATATATAAGAAACTGCAAATGAACACAAACATAAACCATTAAAAAATTAGATTGTATTTTACATATTGTTTATTGAATCACTACTAAATTTACAACATAATAGAAAATATTTGGTTAATTTTTTATGACTGAGCACTATTTAAAAATACGAATGTTTTCTATATTTATACAATTTAACCATTCAGAGTTGAAGGATTTTGTTTGCTTGCTAATCTAATTTGGGCTACAGTGAACATGCTAGTATCTTTAACAAAATTTGCAAATAATTCTTTAAGAATGCATCCTCTACATTTTTATTCTTAGTAAAATGTTATATTAATTTTAATCTTACCAAAAAATATATTTCAAAATAACATTGTCATTTACACTTTTTCCGATGCAATATCAAAATCCTCGTTTTTAAAAATTCTCACAAAATTTTATCACTTCTTTTCCTCACTCTGATGGGTGAAAAAAATTTGATATTGCTATTTTCAATATTCTGATTACTCTTAGGGGTAAATATCTTTCCATATTGACAATTAACATTTTTCTTTCATATTTTCTTTGCTAATATTCTCTGCTGATTATTTTACAAAGATGTTTTTCTTTCTCATAAGTTTATAAAGTTTCTTTACATATTTTGCATATCTGATCTATTTTAAATCTTTTCTTATCCCTTTTGTTTTGATTTTATTTATGAAATATTTATACATACATAATTTTTAAATGCTATATTTTTTCTACTTTTTTCATAGTTTTTTAAATTTTGTATCTTGCCTCAATAACTTTCTTACCCTTAGATTATTTTTCTAATATGCCATATTTTCTTCTAGAGTTTTTAAAGTTCTTCTCATTATATGTAAATATTTAATCAATTAGAAATTTATTTGGGGCTGAGCATGGTGGCTCATGCCTATAATCCCAGCACTTTGGGAAGCTGAGGCAAGTGATGACTTGAGGTCAGAAATTGGAGATCAGCCTGGTCAACGTGGCGAAATTCTATACTACTAAAAATACAAAAATTAGCTGGGCGTGGCAGCGCATGCCTGTAGTCTCAGCTATTCAGGAGGCTGAGGCACGAGAATTGCTTGAACCCTGGAGGTGGAAACTGCAGTGAGCTGAGATCAGGCCACTGCAAGCCAGCCTGGGTGACAGAGCAAAAATCTGTCTCAAAACAAAACAAAACAAAGAAATCCTATTATTGGGGCAATAATAGGATTTATGGATCTTACTTAATTTTTCACCCCCATTGTTATGCAATTGTCCCAAAGTTGTTTACTAAATTGCATCAAAGGTTTTAATATTAACTACTTATGAAAAATAATATGCCATCATACAATTTCACTGTAACTAAGCATGATTTAATTTAGTTTACAATTTAAGAAAGAATTCTGTAGCACAGGAAAACAATTCAAAGCAATTGCAATAGAGGCTAAAAAGTTTGACAATGATTTTAGTTGAAATTCTAAAATGAATTGATCCACTGTACCTCCAGTGACTTTCTTGGAACAAGTTATTTCTAAGTAATTTTATTTTCTTTTTGATTTTCACTGTTGAGTTTAATATCCTTGATTTCAGGACTTAGTCTAAGTATTTGCGCTCTCAACATTTAGTATAGTTTCTATAGTGGATGAGTATTCAAGTATTCAGTAACTATTTACTAAAATAAACTGAAATTATAAACATAATTTATTTGAACCATATTTACTATCTTTTAAGTGAGTAATGATAAACCTAAATATCACTGTGATAACTAATTAGAGTTCAGGAAAACCAAGAATTCGTCATGCAAAATAGGTATAATATCAACTGTTATATATAATTCTTATATATACATATATATTAGCAATAAATAACATCTTTAACGTCACTATTAGACAAGATGGTTTAGTTTTTAAAGCTGTGAGTTCTGTGTTCACATGTTGCGTGTATTACCATTCTGATGACATGACACTTGGATTGTTATCTTTCAATTGACATTTGTTTGAAGGCAATGGAAACCACTTTTCCAAATTCTATAATTCCTTCTGCATCTAATTCAAAGCCATGACCTCAATCAACACATCTGCTTAAATAAATATATCTCGTTAAAATAGTGGATAAGAACTCAAAATTCATATACGAACATGTATTAACTAGATAATTGGTTCACTAAACTAAAATAATAGGTTTCTTCTTAAAATGTTTTATATTGTTCTGGCTTGCACTGTTGAATGTTTAAGAACTAGTGCCATCTTTCATTTTTACTTATGCTTATGTGGTTTCAAAAATGAGCAAGGTAAATTTTCTTAAAATATGAGCCAATAATAGAGAATTATTCAAATAAAAAGCAAATATGCAAGCATATCTCATTGTTGATGTGCTAGCATACGGCCTTATGAGACCTGAGATAAATTGTGATTATAATGAAGTCAGAGTAATACAGATTTTAAAAATGATCCCACATTCAGCAGATTGCTAACCACTGCATAAATTTCACAACCAGTAATTCACTTTCTCTCATCTGAAAACCAGACAAAACTAAAATGAACTTTAGGAAAAGGAAATTAACTCTCTGTAAATTGTTGCAAAAAGTCATTATTAAAATTCTTCTTTCACAGTATCACATAAGTTCATTTTATGTGATTCTTATTGTTCAATTTAAGAAGAAAGTAGAAGCAATTGGCTGTAGTAGAAAAATATAGGTATGAGAAACATTCGATTTTGGTATGACTTGATTTTATAGGTTCTAAGTTTTAATATGATTCTTGATACGTTATAACACCTGTGAATTTTAGTCCTAATATAACTTTCTTTCATTTCACTTGGTTAATTTGGGGACTGGATTATAGAAAATATTTAAAAGTCGATTATAATTTATAAAGTGATAGGTATAAATTATTTGGATGTAATAATAATAGCTAACCTTTAAGGACAATTACTATATGTATTGCAAGTATAAAATTATTTAATTTTTATGACAACCTTTTGAACTACTATTATCATTCTCATTTTATGGTTGAGACTATTGAAGTATTCCTCCAGTAGCTAAATCATGAAACATTGATGTTTTTTAGAAAAAAAAAAATTAATATACATTTCAAAACAGACTTTTATATATGTGCGGTTAATACTATCCAAAGAAATCTATAAATTCAATGCAATCCTTATCAAAATTCCAACAGCCTTTTTGGCCGGTCATCAAATTCATGTGGAATTGCAAAGTGCCCCAAATTGTCAAATAATCTTGAGAAAGAACCAAATTGAAGGACTAACTTTCCAAGGTTACTATGAATCTATAATAATCAAAATAGTGCAATACTGGCATAAAGATGGACATATAAACCAATTGAATTGTTGACTGTCCATAAATAAGCCTATATATCTATGATCAACTGATTTTTGACAGGAATATCATGATCTTTCAATGGGGAAAGAACAATCTTTTTAACAAATGATTCTGGGACAACTGGATCCATGTACCAAAATCAAAACAAAACAAAACAAACAAAACTTCAACACCTACATCACACCATACATGAAAATGAACTCAAAATGGAAAAACAACCTAAATATAAGAGCTAAAGCTATGAAGTTCTAAGAATAGTATGTAGGGCTAAATCTTCATGACTTTTGGTAGGGCAATGAATTCTTATTCTTATATATGATACCAAAAACAGCAACAAAAGACAAAATAAATAAATTAGACTTAATCAAAATTAAAAACTTAGTTCCATTACAGAACATTATGAAGTGAAAATCATCTACAGAATTGGACAAAATATTGCAAGTCACATATTAAATATGGTTTAATATCCAGAATATGTAAAGAACTCCTAAAACTCAGTAACAGAAAAAATTCAATTAAAATTGAATAAAAGAACTGATCTTTCTCCAAAGAAGATAAATACTGTGGATTACATTGTGTTCCTCCAAAACTGATATATTTCTAGTTCCCAGTGTGATTGTATTGGGACATAGGACCTGTAAGGATGTAACTGCAGCTCAGTGAAGTCATAGAGTGGGGCCTGTAGGATCTGTAGCCTTGTAAGAAAAGGCAGAGATAGTTATCTTTGTCTCCCACTGCATGTGCACAATGAAAAGCTTCTGTAAGCATACTGCAAGATGATGGCTGTCTACAAACCAGAATAAGATGCCTCAGAATAAAACTTACCTTGCCAGTATCTTGATCTTGGACTTTCTAGCCTCCAGAATTGTAAAAAATAAATTTCTGTTGTTTAAGCCAATCTGTGGTATTTTGCTATGGCAGCCCAAGCAGACTAATAACAGATTTTGGTACTGTGAAGTGAAGTGCTGCTGAAATAATTACCTAAAAATGTGGAAGCTGCTTTGGAACAGGGTAACTGGTAGATGCTGGAAGAATTTTGGAGTACGTGCTAGAAATATTGACGTTAGTGGCATTTCAGGTAAGAACTCAGAAAAAAAGAGATAGAGCTGGAGAGAAAGCCTGTCTTTTTAGAGAATATATAAATAATCCTGAATAGAATGTTAGTAGAAATATGGTCATTAAAGGCCATTTTGGTGAGGTCTCATAGTGAAATGAAAAACAAGTAATTGGAAACTGGAGATTAGGTGATCCTTGTATGAAAGTGGCAAAGGGGCTACGTTGTGTTCTAGTGCTTTTTGGAAAGTAGTACTTGGAAGTGATAAAACTGGATATTTTAGCAGAGAAAATTTCTAACCATATGTTGAATGTGAAGCTTAGGTTCATTTAATGGTTTACAGTAAAATTCAAGAAGAGAGAGATAAATTGAAGGAATTTATAAGCACAAAGGGACCAGAACTTGAGGACTGGAAAAGTTATCAGCCTAATCCCATTACAAAAACTGAGGAGGTTTTGGTTAAAGAGAATGCTGAAAGTGTGGCTGACAATTAGTATCAGTATGAACCACAAATTTAATCAGCCACCTCAGCAGAAGCCAGGGGTTGTGATGGAATTATACCAGTAAAAACACTGCCAGCAGAGACTAAGAAAACAGAGAAAATTGACAGAATGAAGGAGGGTTGGAAACATGCATTATCCTTCAAGAAAAGGTACCAATGACTCCAAAGGGGGTTCAGAGATCAGCAGGACTGCCTTTGTGGTTTGAAAGAGCATTGACTGCAGTTTCAACAGTCCAGATGGTCTCCAACTGAAGCCTTGAATTTAGTCAGTGGGTCTGGAAGATGGAGTCTGGAGCAGAAGAAGATTATTCTCCAGTTTTAAGATCTAGCAAAATTTGCCTTTCTAGGTTTTGGATTTGCTTCTTTCTTTTCAATTCTCTTTTTGGAATGGAAATGTCTGTCTATGCCTGTCCCACCACTGTATTTTGGAAGCACATACCTTGGGTTTTGCAAGTTCACAACGGGCAAAAAGTTTTGCCTTAGAATTAATAATACACCAAATTTTACCCATATATGACTTAGATGACATTTAGATGAGGCTTTGGACTTTAGGCTTTATACTTAATGCTGGAATGAGTTAAGACTTTTAAGTTTATTGAGATAAAGTGTATTTTCGTGTGATAATGATATAAATATTGGGAAGCTAGTGATGGAATGCTATGGACTAAATTGTGTTCTCCAAATTTATATACTGAAGCCCTAACCCTCAGTATGATTATATTTGGGATAAAGAAGTAATTACAGTTAAATGAGATTATAAGGGTGGACCTAATAGGATTAGTTTCCTTACAAGAAGAGACACGACCAGAGAATTCTCCCCTCTCCCCCCCCCCCCCCCCCTCCCCCCTCCCCCACCCCCTCCCTCCCCCCTCCCCCCCCCCTCCCCCTCCCTCCCCTCCCCCCCTCCCCCTCCCCCTCCCCCCCCCCCCCCTCCCCTCCCCCTCCCCCTCCCCTCCCCCCCCCCCCTCCCCTCCCCCCCCCTCCCCCCCCCCCCCCCCCCTCCCCCCTTCCCCCCCCCCCCCCCCCCTCCCCCCCCTCCCCCCCCCCCCCCCCCCCCCCCCCTTCCTCTCCCTCTTTCCCTCCCCTCAAGAGCACTTAGAGGAAAGGCAAGAAAGCAACTGTCTGCAAGTAAGGGAGAGATTCCTCACTAGAAAGCAAGCCCTGCAATACCTTGATCTTGGACTTTCAGGTCTCCAGATCTGTGAGAAAGTAAATTTCTGTTGTTTAAACATACAGTCTGTGGTACGCTATTTTGTTGTGGTAGCCCAAGCAATCTAATACATTATGAAAAGCATATGATACCAGTATAATATAATACCAATGTAAATATCAATAAACATGTGATAAGATGCTCATTAGTCATGAAGGAAATGCAAATCAAAACCATAAATGAGATACCACTTATACCTGTGAGGATGACTATAATAAAACAAAACAGTAAAAATAACTGGAGGTGGTGAAAATGTGGACAAACTAGAACCCTTGTACATAGAAGATGGAAATATAAAAGGGTGCAGCCACTGTAAAAAGCAGTATTGTGGTCCCTAAAGAAGTTAAACATCAAATTACTATATTTAACTCTGACATATGCACCTAAAAGAATGAAAAATGGGGATACAAATAGATACTTGCATACCACTGTTGATTGCAGCATTATCCACAATATCCAAAGGTAGAAAGAACCCATTGTCCATCAAAAGATGAATGGAATAAAAAATGTGGTATCTATATATAATGGAATATTGTAAATATTCAGTTGCAAAAATGAATAAAGTACTAGTACATGCTACAACACAAACATAAAACTAGGCAAAAAAGGACAAACATTACATTATTTCAGTTATATGAACTATCTGTAATGTACAAATTCATAAAGACAGAAAGTAGATTAGAGGTTACTAGGCAACGTGGAAAGGAGGGAATGAGGAATTACTGCTTCTAGTTACTGAGTTTCTATTTCAAACAATAAAAAATATTTGGAAATACATTATAGTGATGGTTGCAAAATATTGCACATGTAATTAATGTCACTGGATTGTACCCTTAAAATGATTAAAATGGCAAATTTTATGTTGTGTGTGTGTGTATGTATATATATATATAACATAAATATCTCAGCACAATTTAAAATTCTTTATTAAAAGTACTTGATCTCCAATTGTTCAGGCCAAACACATTTAATGATACTTGATTTATCTTGTATTTCACCTTCAATACCTGGACAATTTACATTAGCAGTATGGTTAATGGGCCTATTTATTGCAGTTCTCTTTTTCCTCACTATTTAACTCTCATTGTGGTTTCAAACTCACCTACATATTTACTGGTATTGTAGCACAGACTGGGAACTTGGCTAGGTTGCCACCTATTGGGTTTCTTAAGAGACATGAGAAATATTTTGCCTATTAAAAACAATGCTCCAAATTCCTGAGTCTATCCAACTTTACAAAATTGAGAAAGGTATTTATAGTACCTGATTTAGAAACAATATAAAATTACAGTAATCAAAATAATGAAATATTGGTGACAGGAGATTAATGAAACATAATAGGGTTCAGAATTAGACAACTGCTTTTAAAGAAGGTACCTAGGAATTCAGCGAGAAAAGCAAAGTGTTTTCAATAAACATTTCTGGAGGAAATTGATATCCCTATGAGGAAAAATTTAATGAATTCTTACATCATCCTATACACAAAAATATTCTCAAATGGATTGTAGACCTAAGTATAAAAATGAAAATTATGATACTTCTAGAAAAAAATATAAGATACAATCTTTGTGACCTAATGGTTACCAAAGATTTATTAGAAAGGATATAAAAAAGCATGAACCATAAAAGTGAATTTGAATAATTGGACTTTATTAAAATAAAAAAAAAATACTTTTTGAAAGCCCCCTAAAGGACCCGTACAATGGTTCACATCTGTAATCCCAACACTTTGGGAGGCTGAGGCGGGTGGATCCCCTGAAGTCAGAAGTTCGAGATCAGCCTGGCCAACGGTGAAACCCCATCTATACTAAAAATACAAAAAATTACCTCGGCATGGTGGTGAATGCCTGTAATCCCTGCTACTCAGGAGGCTGAGGCAGGAGAATTGCTTGAACACGAGAAGGCTTCAGACTGCAACCTCCGATTACATTTTCCACCTCTGGAAAGGTTGAAGGTTGAAACACTGTTGACTAAAACGCTGTACGCTGAGATTACTAAGATCTATGGCAAGAATGAATATTCTCTCTGTGAAATTATGAAGAAGAAAAAAATGTTTCCCGGTTTTGTGGCTGCAAAAGTTACAGCCACAGTGCATGAAAAGTGTTTAGTGAATATGTAGAAGGCATTGAAAGTGTGGGTGGAAAATATGAACAGAAACATGTTCCAAGATGGCAATTTAGTTCATACTGCTACAGTTTCAGGCATCCACTGGGGATTTTGGAAAGTAACCCCTATATATAAAGGGGAACTACTGTACTTCAAACTTTGCCATTCTTAACATGATGTTGAGTCCCTAAGGCCAGGTTTCAGCAGTTATAGCCATTGCTTCCTCACAGAAAAATATTCAGAGGTGGAAAAGGCAATTTCTCTTTGTTTTTGTATTTTTATCAGGTAGGAAAACAGTAATCAAACGTAATTGGAGGTTGCAGTGCGTCGAGATGGCGCCACTGCACTCCAGCCTGGGTAATGAGAATGAAACACCGTCTCAAAAAAAAAAAAAAAAAAAAAAAAAAAAAAGCCACCTAAAAGTCAAGGCACATAATAAAAGAAGCTTTCATAATACATCTATCTGAAAAATGTCTTGTATGTCTTGTTTCCAGAATAGATAAACATTTAACATCTCAATAAAAGACAATTTAAAAAGTGGGCAAATAATTTGCACAGTCACTTTACAAAAGAAGATATGATGGTAGCCAATAGCCACAGGAAAAGATGCCCAATATCATTGGCAATCAAGACAATATGAATTAAGACTACTACACATGCATTGGACTGATTAATTAATAAGAGGTATTTTATTAACTACAGGCATGGAAATAGTACAACTGGAGCTCTCATGCATTGCTGTTGCAAATGTAAAGTGACACAAGCTGTCTGGGAAACTGTTTAGCTATTTCTTAAAAAGTTAAACATATACCGTTAAGGTAATACAGCCATTCCACTTCTAAGCATTTACTCTGGAGATCTAAAACAGTGAAGTTTCACTGGGAATTTCATTCAATTGATGGCAAAATGTTTGTGTCCTCTCTTAAAAATCCTGTGACATAGCACCTTTCTGCACCACTCACCTCTTTCTCTACTGTTTACACCAAAACTTCTTTAAAAAACTTTTATTCACTGCCTCTCATCTCCCTTTTTCTCCTCAATCTACTTAGTCTACTTGTTTCACCATTCAACGCAAACTGCTAATCAAAAGCATTAACTTCATCTTGTCAAAGACAATGGCCAATTCTATATTACCCGAAGTATCAGCAATACTTATCACAATTAACCATCATTTTCTTCTTGAAACAATTTCCCCTCTACAGTCGTTTTATCACCATCTTAATCACATTTTCCTCATCTATTTCTACTATTCATGTCCTCTTTACTGGCTTTACCTCATTTGTAAGATCTATATGTGTTTTTGGGCCACAGTGATCTATCACTGCATTCTCTTACTGTATCACACTCTTCCTTGATGTCAAATACTACTAGTTCACAATTTTGAATTTGTTGTCTACAACATAGATCTTATCTCAGTATGAGAGTTATACTCAATTGTACCCGATTGACAGTTATACTCATTTATACTGAAAAATTCCATTTAGATGACCAAAATGTGTCTGAAATTTAAGCTGGTCAAAACATAATTATTCTGTTAATTACAAATCCGTTAACCCAAACTTACCTCTGTAACCAATGGCATGCCAAGAATAGAGTACTGGGAGCAGCCTTTCCTGAGTATTTTGTCTTGAGTAAAAAATATATTAAAATATTAGGCTGCCTGCTTCCTAAGGCTTTACTTGATGAGCTCCCACTCTGTAAGACAAATGGGACAACAACCGCAAAATAAATATTAAAAACACACAAAATAAAATTCCTTCTCTTTTAAAACAATGATGTAGAAAAGACAAGTACAATGGGCCAACAAGAGATTGATTTGATTTTTATTCAGTATGGTGATTGTTAACATTTCAGAAAACCATGTTTCTTTTCTTCAGGATAACTTAGGAATTGTTCAATATACTGCAGTCTTGACAGGCTTCAATTATCTTGGTGTTACAGATGTTGGTATTTCTTTTCCTGAATTTCTTCCTAATATTTCTGACTATTCTTCATCTATTTACCTACCTGCCTAATGTGTGTGTGTGTGTGTGGGGGCATGTGTATTAGGCAGATAGGTAAATAGATAACCTCCTACACACACACACACACACACACACACACACACACTAGGCAGCTAGGTAAACGGATATAGATATCTCATACACACACATACACACACACCAGATAGGTAAATAGATATCTCACACACACACACACACACACACACACACACACACACACACACAGCAGATAGGTAAATAGATATTTCTATAACTCTTTATCTCTATGACTTGGCCAGTTTTGTTAGGAAACATGCATCAAGTCCCTGATTTCAGAATGATTACCTCATTCTTGTAGCTTTTGTTTATGCTTTTCTGTTAAACTTTTGATGATCCTTGCCTGCTTAACTATTCCTTATAATTATTCATAACTATACTATGAGTCAGATAATCATGGAGATTCTAACAGATTTTGGACTAGCCCACACATAGAGTCATTATACAGATGGCTGTAAAGGTATGTTTGTCTTCTCTTTTTCTCTTTTAGTTTTATGACACTGAGTAAGTAATGTGAAGTCTCTGAAATTACTTTTATTTATTACAAAAATAGGAATAATAAAAAATAAATCTTAATGGTATAATTCCTTTTATAATGATGCATAGTGAAAAATATTGTAAACTTTTAAAATTTATGTTGAAAGCAATCATTGCTATTATGAAATTTCCAGAATAAAGCCAGAACCAGAAAATTATAATTTATTGATTAAAAAATACATTTATAAAATATTAGAAATTATACACAATTGTATTAAAACCTCAATTTGAAATGAAAAAAAAAATTGCTACAAGAGTAATGAACTATAAAATCCTGCAAAAAGCTGTGATATTCCCAAAATAACCTAAACATATTCATTGCATCAATGTAATTTTGTCTGTGGATTTCAGCCAAGCCTATACTGACACTTAAATTCTTATTTCAGGTTAAAAATCTTAGAGAAATTCACTTTCTTTATTATGTTCTACTATAGTAATAATTTTAAGAATTTATTTAAAATGAAAAGATACATTTATACTATATTTTACTGCCACATGAATTCTTACAGATAGCTTAAATATTGTTTTAATGTAAGAAACAATGTTTCATGAATATTAATATACTTAGAATAAGCATCTATGATACTTTTCTTGGGAACATAACTTATGAGAAGCAGGATTACTAAAATGAGCCTAGTAAAACAGAATGATTTTTGTTGCAAGTAACTGAAACTTAAGGATGCTTAAATAATAAAATCACACCATAAGATGTCTGGAGATTGATTTTAGAGTAGCTAACACTTATTAAGGGTTCAGTCCCATTAGTCTACAATAGACCTCCTTAACTATGGTTTTGCTTTCTGTGATTTCAGTTACGTGTGGTCAACCTCAGTCTGAGCATATTAACTGGAAAATTACATAAATAAACAATTCGTAAGTTTTAAATTTCACACCGTTCTACATAGTGTGATCAAATATTGCGCCATCCTGTTCCGTCCTTCCTGTAATGCTAAACTCCTTTTGTGCCGCAAATCCACACTGTTACCTGCCTGCCAGTCACTTAGCCCTCTTGGTTATCGGATCACCTGTCACATGTAGCAGTGCTTGTGTTCAAATAACCCTTATTTTCACTTAATAATGGTCCCGAAGCACAAAAGTAGTGAAGCTGATAATTAAAATAAGTCACAGAGAAGTCTTAAAGCACTTCCTTTAAATAAAAAGGTAAAAGTTGTGAAATTCATAAGGAAAAACCTGTATACTGAGATTGCTAAGATCTATGGCAAGAATGAATATTCTCTCTGTGAAATTATGAAGAAGAAAAAATAAATGTTTGCCAGTTTTGCTGTTACACCTCAAACTGCAAAAGTTACAACCACAGTGCATGAAAAGTGCTTAGTTAGTATGTAGAATGCATTGAAGGTATGGGTGAAAAATATGAACAGAAACATGTTCCAAGATGGCAATTTAGTTCATACTGCTACAGTTTCAGGCATCCACTGGGGATTTTGGAAAGTAACCCCTATGTATAAGGGGGAACTACTGTACTCCAAACTTTGCCATTCTCAACATGATGTTGAGTCCCTAAGGCCAAGTTTCAGCAGTTATAGGCATTGCTTCCTCACAGAAAAATATTCAGAGGTGAAAAGGCAATTTCTCTTTGATTTTCTATTTTTATCAAGTAGGAAAACAGTAATCAAATGTAAAGGAAGCAGACTTCCTTCCACCTGATTAATGAAGATTGAAATACAAGCTAGTCATCAGCACCAGTATAAGAATTGCCTTGATTATCTTGACTAGTCAATATCAACTACCTGTGGCTGGGGAGCGGCAAGCCAGGCTGCTATACCTGAATAAAATTAGGTGTTCTTAGCCAAGAAAGTGAGGAGAGTGGCCATTGCCTAGATGTGAGACTTCAGAGGCCTGCTGTCAGCTGAATTATGTTCCAAACCATTGAATGAGATTGCAGTGTTCAAAACGTATGTTTGCATACTCATCATGGAAAAGGACATAGTTATGTTACTATGATGAAGAATTAAAGATAAACAGCAGAGGAAGAGGAAAAGAAAAAGGAAATGAAGAGGGAGCAAGAAAAAAAGAGGGGCTAGAATTATATCACAATTGAGTAAAAGGTTAAATTTCAAATAAATAGTCTTAATGAGAAGTTTCCAACTTGTCCTCAGGCCATGGAGGGACACAGAGTCACTACAGAAAATTCTCAAATTGGTAAGTTCTACTTGTTATCTTCTAAATTAATAAAAAATTTTCTTACATATTTATATACTAATAGATATATAGAGATTAACACAATTCAAATTACTTGAAATGTATTACTGAAACAATTATAGCTTTTGTTTTAAAACAGCTTATCATTACCACGTTGAGGTCTGTGAACAGTTTTGTTTTTGTAACTTTAACAAATTAAAAATGGGGACCACTGATATAGACAATGTTTAATAAAGAGTTAGCAGGAATTTCAAAATGAAAACCAAAGCACAATAACCATTGTACCTTCACTTGGATCACCTAGTCTAAAGGTCTCTCAAGATAAGTTCTCCTGTGGTATCCAAGACTCTTCATTAGGTGAGTCGCTGGACCCATAAGGACCCACATTCCCCTTCTTGATTTCTGCAGTGAGAGTTAAAATTATGCAGAAATGTGAGTCATCCCTAAATCTTCAAAATGCGGTGCATGTAATGTAGGAGATCTCATCTGATGGGTGGAAAATATCCCAAAGCACAAGATTATTACCAGCAAATAAATGTATATTGGAAAAGAGAGAATTTTGGAGTTTACTCATATGTGGGCTTAAGATTTTTTGATTGAGCTCTCAGGATCTCCTGTCAGGATCAGAAAATGAAGAAATTACTTTGTACCAGAGAGATGTGAACAAAATGTTACAAAGTATGAAGGATTTAAGTGGAATGTAGAATGATGAATATTATATTGGTGTGCTAAAAAATAAGGTAAGGCATTCAGGTAGGTGAAGCAATAATTTTGAAGTGGGGCAAGTTCAAGAGCCTGCAATGGCAGAAAGAAAAGCAACGAAAAATGGAATTACTGGAAAACAGATAAGAAAAGTATCTTGTAACCAAACTGTAAATGAGTTTGGTGAGCCACCTCTCCTCTTATTAAATACCTACCTTATTAAAGGTAATACGAGTCTCAACCAGATAGGGGGTTATAATAAAAAGGGAATGGAGGTTCTGATGTGATTTCAGGCCATGGGCTGCAGAATTAGACTGCCTTGTTATGAATCTAAAATGCTCCACTGCATGACCATTGGCCCATTGTTTAACTTACTCTGTGTCTCAGTTTCCTCATCTATCAAAGCAGGAGAATAATTTTATATACCTTACTGGTTTATGAGGGTTAAATGAGCTACTAAATATAGAGTGCTTAGGGGATTGCCCAGAAGTTAATATATGCTCAATAAATGTAAGCTAATATTATTTCCAGCTCCGTTAAGTTTAACTATGAGTGGGGAGAAAGAAACACACGATGAAAGTATTTGAGGTCATTTACCTTTGAAATATACAGCTCAATATTTGGACAAATACATTATCATTAACCTATCTTATTATTGTTTATTTAATTCAGATTTTTTTCAATATGTCAGTATGGGACAACTCTTTTATTCAAAAGCCATATCAATATATTTTATATATCAATGTACATCTTTTCAAAGTGATTAATTTCCAAAGAAAACACAATTGTTTTAATAATGGGCTCATTGTATTTTATACTCATCACATATTTTTCTTCAGATAGAATAACAGCAAGCAGGATTATGTAAATGCAGGACTTTGAAAGCAGCTCAGTTCAGCGGTCTCACTGAGGGTCATGCATTAACAATTTTATGAAGAACCCTATGACAAGAAAGGGATTTAAAATAATAGATGACAGCATTCAATTGAATACTTTTCTTCAGGAGGAATTTCTGAAGTTCTTATTTTGAGAGCACTTTGTAAGAAAAGGCATGTTGTATATTTTTCTTGACAACTTACATTTGCGGTAGACAAGGCAGATACACCTTTTGGCAATGTGATCTGTTCGTAAACAGGGTAAAAACAAATAGGCAAGAACAAGACTCTAAGTAATTATCAATAGATAAAGTGACATTGCTACTCATGTAAGCATGTGATTAGCAGGAACTGCATAATGTGATAAATAGCAAGGAATAATACAGTCACAGAAGGATAACAAAAGTGCATATCGCTATAATTATCGTTTACTTCTTGAATATCTTGTCAAAGAATATTCATACTATTTAGACATAAGTAGGGAAGAAAATATAATGAACACCATTTATAGAGCTGCTATCTTGTGCCAGGCACTATTACTCTTTTATATGCATTAGCTGCTTTAATTTCCACAAATACTTGTGTTGGTATTGTGGTTCCCATTTTGTTGATTAAGACTGAGGCTTCGATTTCAGGTCTTTTTAAATTTAGGGTCTATGCTTTTAATTACTAACCTCATGAGATTATAGAATATGGTCTTTTGCACTGGAACTATGAGAAGTGCTTGATAAAATACAGATAGATAGGACTGAATGCAGAATTTCAAAGTCAGTTTCATCACCTATAAAATCAGGAGGTTGGAACTGGAACTGTCTTTTCAACATGCTCCTAGGTGATTCAGATATTCAATAAAATCTGGGAAATGTTGCTTTATTGACTAGCAAAGCCAATTGATCCTGACTCAATTCCTAAATCACATATCATAAAGAAAATGTTACAGATTAATAAACTAAATTTTGGAGGGGTCATTAATTTGAAATTTTAATAAACTACATATGGTGCATTAAATATTTGTCAAATTAATTTCTATATATTTATAAATAATGTTCTACTATAGCTAGCAAATAATTGGCTGATCTTAAGAATAAGTATCTGTGGATTTATTTTCCTATTCTATGATGAGGACAGTGATGGTTGTTTACAGGAACTAGAAAAAAGTTTAGGACATAATCTCTGCCTTTGAGTTTTTTACAAATTGAATTGCTCTTTTTTGATTCTATAATGGAAGTCTTCTGCTTGTTGACAAAAAGAGAGGAGACTTATGCTTCATTTAGTTAGCCTAATTTTTCTGCTTGAAGAACGTCAGCATTAGTCTGAACCTTTATTTATTTTGTATATTCTTTATTTTACATTTAATCTTTATCTGAAAGTGGCAAGCCTCATTTACCACATGCATAATAAACTACTATAATGTATACAACTATCAAAAATCATAAAATATATTAAGAGTTCAGCACAAAATTATTTTTGGTGGCTTTAGGATAAATATCATACTGAAACATCCTAAAATATTGTTTATGGTTTTAGAACTATTACTATGATTAAACTTCATAATGCATTATATGCAAATCACAGTTGGAAAACTAATAAAATTGGTGTTTTCATGTATCATAGTGAAAGTAGAGCTGAGTCACATCAAACTAAAGTTAGCAAATCCAGAGCTACCTGAGATCATATAGAATGCAATATAAAGAAAAACAATCTATATACATGCTAAACATAAGATAGTTTCCTGTATTTTTGTTTTTTCTCTCAGGATATTATAGTAGCTCTATCTAGTGGTCACATACAAATATTACACTTAGCTAATACACAGAAATCAAGAAACACACTCTAATGTGCTACTGTTACTGTTAATTCACTTTTTGCAAACTGAATGCCAAATAATTTAAAGATACATAAATTTTACCTCATCTCATTCATTGCTATTCCTTATTTTAAAATTCTTTTTTTTAACTTAAATTATGGTAGAAACACTTAGCATGAGACCTACCTTCTTAACAAATGTTAAAGTATACAATACAGAATGCTTACCTGTAGTCACAATGTTACACAGCAGCTCTCTAGAACTTACTCATCTTGTATAACTGAAACTTTGTCTCCCTTGAATGGCAGCTCTCCATTTTCCCATTCCCTCTGCCCCTGATAAAAACCATTGTACTCTCTGCTTTTATGTGTTAGACTATGACAGAGTCATTTTTAAGCCAGGCTTATTTATTAAAATTGAGGATTTGGGTTTGTATTTTCCTACCATTTATTTTGATGCAAAACATAACTTAAACAATGAAAAATTTTTAAAAATTTAAGAAGTTATATTTTAAACTTACAAGTTAGAGGAGAATATAAAATGTGATCTTAAAAATTTTGATGATATATAACCATAGTGGGGTCTATTATTTATGAAAAAATATTGAAAAATATTTTTACCAGGCCAAAAGTATGCCTTCCAATGAAATGATATTTTGCTGTGTGATAAAATGTTACTTGTTATCCAAAAGCTATGACATATTATATAAGTAACCCATAATCTAATTTTAATGCCTTTATGTAAACAATGACTTTTTAGCTATTGTCATAAAAGATTAATCAAATCCTAATGACTTCAAACAACAATATTTTATTGATTTCATGAGTCTGTGTGGTTCTGATCTGGGCCAGATGTCGTCCTCAGCTAAGCCCATTCATGCATCTATGGTCAGTTGCTAGATCACCTGCCAGGTCAGCTGGGGACTGAATGGTCCAGTAAAGTCTCAGCTGGTATGATTCATCTCTCATCTTCCTTTAGGCCAGCCTGGGATTCTTCACACAATGTCTGGGTAGGGTTTCAAGAGAAAGGACAGAAATTTACAAAACCCCTTTGAGGCCCAGAGCTGGAAATGGCACCACATTACTTGTGCTGCCTTTTATGACAAAAAGAAGTCACAAGGCAGGTGAAGGGAAAGAAAAGAGACTCCTCTCTTGATGTGAGCAGTTGCAGATTCACATTGCAAAGGGTATGGATATAGGAGAACAGACTTATGGTCAGATTTTCAATCTACTATGAGTTTTAAGGAATTTTTAAAATATAACTTTTTTTCATTTAGAGTAAGAGTTTCACAGATATTCTATTTGTATAACTTAACACGAGGCCTTTTTTTAGTTCATGAACAAATTTTTATATCTTTCTTGCTAAATTTTAGGAGTTATAATTATCTCTGGTAGGGATGGGTCAATAAATAGCTTTGTTTATAAATAAAATAAGATTAATTGCAACTTAATTTATTTTAGCTCTATGCCCCAAAAGAATACTCCTCAGTGAAAATAAAAGCTTTGGGCTAACGTATGTTCTCACTTATAAGTGGAAGCTGAATGACGAGAACACATGGACACATCGGGGGGACCAACACACACCGGGCCCCGTCAGAGGTGAGGGGTTAGAGGGATGGGGAGCATCAGGAATAATAGCTAAGGGATGTTGGGTTTAATACCTGGGTGATGAAATGGTCTATACAGCAAACCACCATGGCACATATTTACCTATGTGAAAAATCTACACATCCTGCACATCATGTACCCCTGAACTTAATATAAAAGTTGGAGAAAGAAAAAAAAGAAAGGTTTGGGCTAAGACTCCCTCAGTCCTATTGATACATTTATCAGTAGCATTGTCTCACGAAAATAATTTCCCTTCACTAGTTCCTTGCTAACCCATTTGTACAATGAAATAATAGAGTTGAGTATCCTCCAACATTTCTTCTAAATCTTCTAACTTTTTTTTTAGTGTTTCTTCTAGTATTCTCTGTGACAAACATGTACACACACACAAACACAAACATGCACACTATTCTGCTAAATGCAATCAAGAATATTCTAACTAGTACTTAATTTCCATTCAGTTAAAAACATCTAAATATTGCCTAGACTAGAATGGGCACCTATCAGTCAAAGACAAAGTAATTATTTTAAAAATACCTTTCTGACATTTATCATCCTGATTCATATTCTTTTAACATGTATTTTCAAGTCAACATTCTCTAAAAACAAACAAGCAAAACCCCCAAACACCCCATTATTCCCTATATCAGTTGAAATGGCTCTGTAAAAGACATACTAGTATATTTCGCTTCCAATTATTCACAATAACAAAAATGCTACAATGAGCATCTATCTATCTCTCCAGTACCTTTATCATCTATCCATTTAATTTATCTAGAATGCCTACCAGAGGAGGAATTATTGGGCCACAAATACATGTTGTTTTGTGTCAGATATGCACTCGCAGATAAGCAAGCTCGCACCAAGTGTTTCACATCAAAGAGTAAAGACACATAGCACCAAACACAGATTCTAGCAATCCTAAGGTAAATGGGCTCTGTACGCCTTTAGCCTTTAATAACTTAAACTCTTGCGGAGTGTGTTCGTGAATAACCTGCTGTGAATTATTTGGATCAGGCCTTACGAAAATAGGAAAAGCACAAGGTCCTAAGGGGTCTCCAGCTATGGCAGCAGAGCGTAAAATTCTTTCTTTTGGGGTTTCTACTTCTGCTACTGAAGGAGGCAGTACAGATGTTTCTGCAATTGGAGGAGGCAGTATAGGCCAATTTTTATCCTTCCTCTCTTGTTTTTTTATTTTCAGTTGGAACTGTGGGTGGGACAACAGATTCTTTCAGATTTTTAGATTCAGCCTACTGTACCACAGAATAATAATGAGATAATGGCAGAAGTACAGTACAAACTGAACTCCAAGTGGAGAAAACAAAAGAATCAACTTTAAGATCTTTTTGATGAGCCTGTTTTAATCCTTCTCTTGCTCCCAATTTTCCGCATCAAGAGTGCTTGCCTGTGGAAATCATGGGTTATGCGTAATAACCTCTTGTGGCTTCTGCAGGAGGTTAGTGTCTGCGAATTAACCTGAGCTCGACACTGTCTCAACAGACCTTTAAGCAACTGCACATAATGTTTTTCTTTAATAGACAAATTCTTCTGCTTGTTACTCTGATTCAAAAAACTTCCTGTTCCCAGTACTTCTTTAAGGCACTGCTCCCAATACATCTTTATGGCACTGACCTTATATCCACTGCTGGCAGACTCGTCCTGGGGTCCCCATTTGCCTTGCCAATTTCAGTTCCTCTGCTCCAGCAGACCTTTCTTGTTCATGTCCTCGAAGTCCCGTGTTCAGGTGCCACTTGTTGAGCGCCCGATTCTGTCCCTGTTCGGGCACCACTTTGTAACCTGCACGGACCTAGGGGGACTAAACAAAAGGGGGCAAACATAGAAATAAAAGGCAAGAGATAAAGGAGTATGCTTGGAAGAAGGGGTCAGGAGGCACTTTGCCTCTAGTGGACAAGGGCCCTGAGCTTTACACAGTCCTCCATATTTATTAGGCAAAAGAGATAGTGAGAAGGATGGTGGAAGAAGGGTCAGCTGCTCAATCCAGAGTAGGCTTGCAGGACTGAATTCCTCAAACAACAGGCTCTAGATGTCACAGTAGATAACCTTGGCGCCAGGGAGTGATTGCCTCCAGCAAACCTTCTATTGGCGGGAGTAGTCGTGAGTTTGCTCACATCTTGCATTCATGATAAACAGTTTGCTGTTTGATCGTATAGCCTCTATTTGAATGCTGAGTTGGTCACATCTCATGAGCCTTCGGCTCCCTACAATTTTGCTCTAAAAAGCTGGGTTTATGGTACTAATGTTGTTTTTGAAGTTTTGATAAAATGTAACACTGTAATGTAAGAGGATAAAATTAGGTGAATTCTAAATTGAGTGAGGAGTATTCAGGAATTCTGCACTAACTGTGCAACTTTACTGCAAATTTAATGTTATTCCCAAATAAAAAAGTTTAAAACTGCAAAAAGAGAAATCATGTTATCAATTGGAACTTTTATTTTTAAGTAAATAAAATATAGAAACATTGTGGTATATTGATACTGTTAATAGTTAATGATGAATTAGGCAGATTTATATGCATCAGTACAGATGAATCTCATGACATACAGTTTCAGAAAGCAAGTTGCAGAATATAATATTTAATTAAACTCCAGGAAATACTAAAACAATATTATATTAATATTTATATGTACATATGTGTACTTAGGAAATTAAAAAAATATGAACAGAATGTGCACTGAATTTATGGTAATAGTGATATGATATGTCTAGGGAGGGTAACATGCAGGAATTCAAACTAATTTGTTGTTTTGGTCCCTATCAGAAAAACTACAGCAAATTTATAAACAAAAGAAAATTTAAAAAATTATGCTTTAAAATTCCTACTGTAAAACCACCAAAGTGAGTTCCCATTAGTTAATTTTTATTCTCACCTCTTAGCTCTCTGTATTGTATTTAAATTTTTGTATTGTAGTAATGGAGAATACTTCATCACCAACTGTTTCGTTTTGGTCAGTGTCCTCTAACTCTCAAATCCACCTTCTCTTCTCTATCCTTATTATTCTCACTGCAATTTGAATCAAATTCTTACAAGACTGCTGCCTGTTGCTGTTGACCTAATTGTTCTTCTTGTGTCTGGCTGTGTCTGTGGCTGATCAATGTTCCTCAAGTGCCACAATGATTAAATTCTTCTCCTGCTTAACCACCTTAAATGACATCCAAGTGTCAACTCTATTAAATACAGATCCCTCGCCTGATTTTCAAATAATTGCACAAAATGACTCAACCTAAACTTCCCTATTGCATACTTTTATAATATTGCAGTTGTTCAGTACAACTAATAACTCCCAAACAAGTTTCATGCTTTGTCACTTTTATTTTTTTGTACCTGTTAGTTCTTCAGGTTTGAAATCACTTCTACAAACACTGCCTCCTGGAATCCAATGCAGCTTTCAAGGGAAAAACACCTATGTTGTATCCTTTTGTAATTATTTTCTGATCCTAATTTACCTTCTTCCTCACCACCCCCACCCAATTGTGACATATATTTCTCTTAGGTGCTGATAATACTTATCTCGTACATTTTAGTAACACATGGGTATAGACATATTTATACTTGCCTTAAAACTTTGTAAATGGTAACCCCTAAAGGTTAGGATTTATGCCAATTACATGAGTTGGTTTAGTTTAGGAAATGAATTAATCTTAATATGGACATATTTTGGTATATATTTTGTGGAATTGAAAAAAGGGCTGAAAATTTTCTTAAGGTGGAAAACTAATATTGTGGAGATTAAAATGTGGAATGTATTGAAAAGTAACCTCCTTGAATAATCACCTCTGTAATTATTCTTTGAAGGAAATTTTAAAAATAGAACTTCACAAAGAAAATATACACCACTTTTGTATTAATGAATGTAGTTCAACAAAGCTTTTGGGCTGAATAAAAAATAATTGTTCAGGAAAGCTTTGTTTTAGGGAATACATATTAACAACAATAATTTAATGAATAATAATTATTTTTATATGTGATGTCATGCTTTTTACCATATCTTCTTGACAACAACAGAAAAGAAAATCTAATCTTTGCTCTTAACTAAATCTCCCTATTTTAGTGCACCATTATGCCTTTAATCTCTTTATGACCATATTAAAATAAATAAATAGAAATTTCAAGTGGTCAAAATTAAAAATGAATGTGTTGTAGAAGTAGAAATGCTAATTTAATTCTAAAACTTAATTATGATGAATTATGCTTAAAAGATAATAGAAACTTCTTCCCCATCCCCTTGTATTTTTCGATTAAGTGGAGGAATGAAATGTGTTTCAGTTAAGTAAACAGGAGAGACTAGTCCAGCGTTTTCAATACTGTGTTCCTCAAAGTAACTTTAAACGTTAATAGATGGTAAATGAAAAAGAGGTTCTCAAGCAAATTTGGCAAATACTACATATAGTAGCCATCTCTTGGAAGGCTACAGTGTGAATTAGCATATATATAGCTCTTAGAATTCTTATTATAAATTTACTGTTTAAGTGTGTTTATCCTGGTATTTCCCAAATTTACAATATAGAATCATTTTTTATTCCTGCAGAAGGTGTATTAGCATATTTCTTAAAACACTTTGAAAATGCTATGCAAGATTCCCATCATTGGTCTTTTGTGCATCAAATATTTACTGAATATTTCCTACAATCCAGGCATTTGTTAGACTGAATTTATATAAAACCAAAGGAATATTCCTTGCAATCAAGGGCCATCTGAAGATAGGGAGGAAGACATCATAAGTCTTCATCATGTGATATCTGAGGATATATGTAAGTAGAGAGGACCATGTTGTGGACACCCAGCCACAGTGGCTCAAAACAGATTGCTAACTACCTACTAATCACTGATAGAAAGGGATAGGGCAAAGGAAATGTTATAGCATTTATTCTAAATATTGAAGCTGAGTTTTAAAGAATGAGAAGTTATACAAACAGGTACCATTTTAGCCTGTGAGAATGAGTAGAGGCTTAAAATAGTGTGGCTCATTTGGAAAACAGTAGGTGATTTGACATAGAATTTATAATGTGGCAGGAGAGAGTGGTTAGAAAAGACACTAAAGAGATAGGCATAAGGCAGATCCTTTCTGGAAAAGAAAGACTTGTGATCTAATGGATATCTGAGTCTACTGGAAGAATTTAACAACAATGACATCATCAGATATATATTTTGGAGTTCTGTAAATGGATTAGAATGAGGACAGCCTGGAGGCCACTGAATATGTAAACACATATCACAGAATTAAAATTTGTTTATGCATTTCTTATTTTAAAAATTCTCATTCCTACCCCAAAGCTTCATTCTATTTGCTGAACAACGTGTTATACATGGTTATCTCTGTTCTTTATAGGTAACATCTACATTTTAATATCCTTTCCCATCCTCACACACGTGCTTCCAGAACTGGGATGTGGTGGGAATGAAATTGTTTTCTGGGAAAGACCTTGTCAAACACATAACAATTTGGGATTTAAATATGTGTAAGTATTTTAGGGAGCAAACAGTAATTCTCATCCAGGAAAACTGACCGAAGTGATCACAAACTTTAGAATTAATAACTTATTAAAATAAATAATACATAAATTAGAAGTTGTGTATATATGTGGGAGTGGGAGGTGGTTGTTACTTAGCCACAAGCCACATAACTGAGTTATAGATTCCAATTTTGGCAGTAGCAATCCAAGCAATGTTCTAGGGGAAGCTATCTTAGCTACTAGGTTTATATATAGTGGTCCTATTTAGTGTAAAAGTAGAGATGAATGGAAGGAGTGATGGTTAATAGATTTAATGAATTTGATGAATGTTTATACATACAACCTCATGGTTTTTTTGGTAGTCAGGTTTATAGACTGAAAGTGGGCTCATAGTATATTTTGTTTTGGCCCAACCACTATTTCTGAGCTACTCGGCCATCTTTTATTTTAGGAGACACCATGTGGATCCTCACTCTACTACTGGTTACTACCTGTCACTCGATCCTACTGTAAGGGATTTTGTCATAAAGGCTTTTGGACTCTCCTTGTCTGTATTTGAAGTGACTCTCATTTTTCTAACCATAATCCTTCTGTTGTCCCTCTCATAGTTGCTGTTTCTAACTTCCACTTAGCCACTTATACAGAATCCTGAGGGTCATTCTTGATTCCTTCCTTTAACTTAACCTCTACCTAAGTAATCAAATGTAAAATTCTGCTAATTTTACCTTCTGGACATTACTTTAATCATCTTTTCTTTCACACGTAATATTTGAACAGCTTCATAATTGATTTTCTGGTTAACTTTTGTCACCATCAAATCTAGTATTCATTTCTTGATGAAGATGGTCAAAATAAAAGTTTGTTTTATCCACTTTCTTAAATCTGCATGTGACCTCTCCATTACCTATAAAAACGGTTGTCTAAGAATTTTCCTATATCTATCACCTTCTCCCTGTTACAACTTTCTATAAAACAATAACATAGAAAGCTCCTTGGGTGTTGATTTCACATGCATAAATCACAGAGCGAGACTATCAGGTTCAAAAACTGTGCGTACCTCTTACATAGCTTGTTACCACATATAACATAAATATAAATATGTAGGGTGTATTTTATGTATGTGCATATATATATGTATAAGTTTTATCACTTATACTGTAAAGCAGGATAAAAATAATAGTCTTTAGTTCATTGGGTTGTTACAAGAATTAAATGAGGTACCACATGAAAATTCTCAGAATTTCAATTTAAAATAATTTTATAGTTTTAACAAAAAATGTTAGCTATTATCATATTTATTTATCAACTTGTACACCACAATAATTGACACTGAAGACATTGTTATGCCAGGGGGGTCTAAGCCACATGTCATATTCAAAGAGTCTATACTAATTCTACAGTGTCTCATTGTGTATAGATTAAAGAATAGACCTTTTAAAGAGAAAAATATAAATGGACATAGACGAAGTTTCATTAAGATAAAAAAAAAAGTACCATTGATATAGGTTGGATTTGTGTCCCTGCCCAAATCTCAATTCATGTCAAATTGTAATCTCCAATGTTAGAGAAGGTGATTGGATTCTGGGGGCAAACATCCCCCTTGCTATTCTTGTGATATAATGAGTGAGTAGTCCTGAGATCTGGTTATTTAAAAGTGTGTAGCACCTCCCCATTCCTCCTCTTCCTCCTGCTCCTGCCATGTAAGACATGCCAGCTTCCCATGGGCCTTCCACCATAGTTGTAAGTTTCCTGAGGCCTCCATAGAAGCAGGAGCCTGTACAGCTAGCAGAACCATGAGCCAATTAAACTTTTTTTTTTTTTTTTTTTTTTTTTTTTGAGACAGAGTCTCACTCTGTCATCCAGGCTGGAGTTCAGTGGTGTGATCTTGGCTCATGGCAACCTTCACCTCCTGCGCTCAAGCCAGTCTCCTGCCCTGCCTCAGCCTCCCAAGTAGCTGAGATTGCAGGCATGAGCCACCACGCCTACCTAATTTTTGTATTTTTGGTAGAGATGGGGTTTCACCATGTTGGCCAGGCTGGTCTTGAACTCCTAACCTTAAATGATTCACCTGACTCACCCTCCCAAAGTGCTGGGATTACAGGCGTGAGCCACCACACCTGGCCTGAACCTCTTTTCTTTATAAATTACCCACTTTCAGATATTTCATTATAGCAATGTGAGAACAAACCCTTACCCTCCCATTATCTCACCAAACGGTATTCCAGTACCAGAGTTCTTTTGAGCCCTTAGTGTGAAAATATCTTCCCTCTACAGGGAGGCATTTTTACACTAGGAGATAATGTTGATGGCTTGGACCATGGTAGTGGTAGTGGAGGTGGTGACAGGTGATTATATTATAAATATGTTTTGAGTGTAGAAATGACTGGATTTTTTTGACAGTTGGAATATGGGCTGAGAGAGAATGAAGAAAGTATAGGATGATTCCTGGGTCTTCGTTCTGATGAACTTGAAGAACGACGTTTCCCTAAATTGACACAGACTCTTTCTAGGAATAGTTGGGGAATAGATCCGGTTGATCATGAATACTGTTTTGATAGAGCTCTTTACTGTATTTATTTATGAAATCATATGATCTCTAAAATAGTCCTGGGAAGAAGGTTGTGATGAATAATAGTATGGAGGGAATTTGGTGTGAAACTATTATTGTTGCCTCTGTGTTAATTATCCTTGGTTATTATCAACTGTAAACAGCATTGTAGGTTTGGGAAAGTATTTCAAGATAATCATTGTGGTAATTCAGCTTATTATTCCTAAGTCACAGCATTTTAGAATATCCTTTGACTAATTAAGCATCATCAGATTGAAAGTGTAGTAGTTAAGAGTGCTGGCGCTAGAGTCAGGATACCAACAATTGACTCCTGGTTCACCAACTGTGTGACATTGGGCAGGTTATTGAACACATCTAGATCTCACATTACTCATTGGGATAAAGAGAAAAACTCTAGTTTCAAGTATTAGGATACAAGGATATAATATCCATAACACACTTAACACAGTGCCTGGCATTAAATACCCAATAAAGGTTAACTTTTAAATTATGATATTTTGGATTTTTACATTGTCACTTGTATATGTTCCTTCCTTATTTTACATAGTGAATTACTATTTCTTATTTAAGATACCTAGTCAGTTTATATTTTATTATGGTTTTCCTATTGAACATAATTTTATATTAGTTCTACACTTTCAATAATGTGGCTTCTATTATTTTTTCTTACCTACTTTAAATGTGAAATGTTCAGTAATTCAACACTCAGAAAGTCTATGTAAAAATGAATATTTTTGAGGAAACAATAAAGTAGTGTCTGTATATACATAGAAAGAGACTGGTCTGTTTTATAATTAGAATATGTTTATGTATAAAATAAAACTGAAGCCCCTTTCATAGGAAAGAGAGATTAAAAACAGCATAATAGTATTAGTCTATAAATAATAGGAAAAAAGTAATCAAAAACTACTAAGCTAAGAAAGAAAGAAAGAAAGAGTATTCAATGTGAATTAAAATAAATTAATACCTTGAGACTCAACTACCTAATCATAAAGTAATCAGTATAAATTTGATTTTTATTGGATAGCAACAAAAGCCACCAATTTTACTTGCTACCTGTTTCTTGTAATATTGTTTGGGCTTTTGCTTTTATTCCAAACTTCGGATAAAATTAGTATTAAAAAACTTTTTAATTGAATCTCAAAAAGTATGCAGAGGGAAAAAAGTAGACTGAAGTTATAATTGTAAATTTTCCACAAAAATAAGTTTTAAAACATACATTCAATTAAAATGCAGCTATATTCTTCAAGTAAGTGAAAGCCATCCCACAGAAGTAAAATGGTTCAGTATTTTCTTAAGAGTCCTTTGTTTAACAAAAATCACTTAGAATCATATTTCTATATAAGCTAAAAATTAGTTGTATAATAGTCTGAAATATGAAATGTTGTATTGACCTATAAAAGTGGTAATTTCCTATTTATCCCGAATAGACTAAATACGGGTTCTGTATTTTAACAAATATCTTTGTTGTATCCATATTTGAAAAAATTTGATCATCTGGCATCATTCACAAGTTATCACTAACCATAATTGTAGGAATAGTCCCAGTTAAAGTGAAACACACTTTGAAAACTGTATTCTTCCTCATTTTTCATAACTGATGTCCTAAAAAATAGAAGATTCACCCCAAAAGATGATTCAGAGTCTCCATTTTATAGCTGTATGATTTGGGACAAACCACCTAATCTCTCTCTTCCATTCTGACTCCCTACCCCTCACCACTCATTTGTAAAATGAAAGAAAGAATCCCAGATCTACTGAATTCAGCTGATTTTACATGAGTGAAATATTACATTATATATGAAACTATTTGGTACACTCATTTAACACCATTTTCTGGTACCACATATAACGAGTCACTAGTAAAGAAAACACTGTAAATATATTTACTTATGGATTATATTGATCATCTACCTATTTTTAACAGATTTAGTACATCATGTTTCTAGTCTAAATGGATACATCTGCCTCAAATCACTCATAAGATCAATTATGAATGGTAAATTTTCTCAAAATACAACAGGATAAAGTTTCACAGATAAAAGGGCAGTAGCCGACAGGAGGAGTTAATTAACATGAGTCTTTAATACACTTTAATATTTAAATTTAGCATTAAATGAATCTTAACAAAAAGAAAATATATTTTAGATCACAAATCTAAGTATAACTAACCAACAATATTTTCTTCAATGTGCATTTTAAGTTCCTCCTTAAGTAACTGAGCAGCTTAACTTCAAAATGCATTTTAACTTTTTCGCCTTTCTATTTTCTCCTTAGTTTTGAGACATAACCTGAAGAAAACTGCAGAAGCCTTTTCCTATAATCTTAAAATAGACTCCCCACCTACCCTTTCCCACAGGATACTCTCATATTTATCAAATTGTATGCTAGTATCTAATTATGTGCTCAGCTAGAAGTTCCAAGGGCCAATCTTGAGACAGACAGGGCAAACCTGGAGACCCAGCTGCAAAATTCCAGAGATTACCCCAAGGTGGCTTGGCAACCACCTTGCCATTGTTGAGATGATGCCAGTCTGCGCTCCAGATGGTCTGTGACTCAAGATAGCCACCAAACAAGATACACAGACCTTCTACTCAGCACAACTCCTACATGCCTCCTATATCAAGTTTCCCTTTTTAAACCCTTGCCTTCTCCGCAGAAATTCAAAGTGGTTACTTTGGATGTGAATCCTGCCATTTTCCTATTGCTAGTTTTGGTAAATAAAGTCACTTTCTTTCCACCATACCTTACTTTTGTTATTGGGCTCTGCAAGCACTGAGCAGCCAGACCTGAGTTGAGTTATACTTATGCAGTTATACCCGTTGACTAATGTAGAAATAAATGTGGTGCTTTCTTTGGGTTTTAATTTTGCCTAATTTATCTCAGACTTGTTGCTGAAGATACCAGGAACCTAGCAGCACCAAGGGACAAAATCAGAACCAAGAAGTCCCCAACAAAAACCTGTTCTCTCTAGACAAAGGACTAGAAAAGAAAAACTTTTAGAAAATAACCACTTTAGCCAAACACGACAGAAAAACCCTTCTCCACTCCTAACTATGCTATCCAAGGTTGAGTGGGGAATCAAGAATTCCACCCTTGCTGGACTATAACAAGAAACCCTAGGGCCCTGCCAATGTAGGGATAAAGAAGTTTAAGTTCAGAAAGCCAGAACTTGAATCCTTGCTAGGCTATAACAAGCCTCATTCCCCTTCCCAGTGAAGTCAGTGAAGACCATACAGGAAACTTGGACTTCCACCCCACCAGACAGTAATGAAGCACCTCTGCTTCTTCCTACTGGGGTATTGTCAGAGAAGGTCTAGTGCAGAGACAGGGCTTCCACCACCACCCTGCAGCAATGAGTCCTCCACTCCCTACTGTCAGTGGAGGCCACCTCAGGGCTAACAGTGGTTTTCCCTTAGATACTATAATTATACAGTTTTATTGTTTTGTTGTTTGTTTTTAATCTTACTTATTACTATTTTTGTTTTCTGGTAGAATTTTCCCCAAGGAATATGTACTATTTTTACCATCAGACAAAATAGTAGTTGGGGAGTAGATCTGGTTGATCATTAATGTTTTCATAGAGTTCTTCACTGTATTTCTTCATGAAATCATAGGATTCCTACAACAGCCCTGGGAAGAAGGCTGTGATGAATCATAGTATGGAAGGAATTTGAGGGAAATCATTGCTGTTGCATCTGTGTTAGTTACCTTTGGTTATTATCAACTGTAAGCAGAATTTATAAAAATAAGAAAATTGAATCTGCCCTTGAAAAAACATCTAGTTTATGTAATATACATTTTTTGGAATAGTAGTAATCAACTGTTGGATCGATTCCATTTTATATTAAATAAGGACAGTAAGTTACCAGAATTTAGTCTAATTCTTATATAATTTGTGATAGTTTCCTACATAATAACCAATAACCAATCAAACAACCAAACTTCACAAATAAGTATGTATTGTGAAGGACCCACTGACAGAGAAAGAGCTTGCCTAAAAGTATGTGAAAAACTAAAGATATATAGTACCTAATGAAGCAATAGGAAATGTGTTTGAAATGTGGGGAAGAGAGAAATTAAAAAAATAAGCACTGAGGCTAAACAACAAAATATATACTAAAGATATAATTAAGTTGAAGGCAGTTATGTCAGGGCAAAGGGGTCTGACTGCATTTCCTGCAGTT
This sequence comes from Macaca thibetana thibetana, assembly GCF_024542745.1. NCBI lineage: Eukaryota > Metazoa > Chordata > Mammalia > Primates > Cercopithecidae > Macaca > Macaca thibetana. The sequence goes on from NC_065585.1 coordinate 33,256,754, forward strand.
ATTCTTAATTTTCCTTTTTAATTCATATGTCTAGAAGAGACTCAATATAGTGCTCTTGCTGATATTCCAATGTCATGTTGAATAACATTGGTGTCTCTATATTTGTATTAACATACATATCTGTGGTCTCTGTTTTCCTTTCAGTCAGTGAATTTGATTTTTTAATTTATTTTCTCTTTTTCTTTTGTCTATAATTATGGTGTTCTCCTCCAAACCCCTCAATTCAAATCTGTTTGTGGGCAAAACAAACAGTGCTTAATATAGTAGTTAATTCTATTCCACTGTGATCCAGGAAAAAGCTGATACTGCTCAGTGCCTACACTGCATTCAAGTGTGAGTAATGTAATCCCTCCCCTACACATACGCTGTATTTTGAATATATATAGTACTCCTCTTTATAAATGATAATAATCTGACAAAGAGCCAATATTCTATTTTAGGAAAATTGCCATGCAAATATATATTCTTAATATTTTTTTTGAAGAGGAGGTTATTCTCAGTCTATACCCTATTAATTATAATAACCCAGAAATTTTTTCATATGAGCTTTTTTCACATGACTGGTTTTTAAATAGCAAACTACAGCATATTTCCCACTGTTGTTACTTTCTACCCCTCCAATTTTTACTTTTCATTTATCTTAAAAGGAGACATATATTTTATTTTACAGTTTTAAGGGTGTGTGTATAGTGGGGAGTGGTAGTGGCTAACTGTGACTCTTGGGATCACACATTAACTGACTAAAAAGTTTAGGGAGGTATTTTTTTTTCTTGAGTTCAACAGATATGGTGAATCTTTTCTAAATTAATAAAATAAAGCAATACAAAAGAAGGATTAGGTAGAAAAATCACCCAATTTTACTACCTAGAATAAGAAAACTCCTTCAGCTAGTTTTTAAAGCACTTCTCATATAAATTATATTCACAGATCTTCAAAACGCCTACTCCTGCTTTTCATCTACATTGTTCTGCAGTTATTAATACTAGTTATGAATGGTGGTTAAGAGTTACAGTTCAAAATCTTACTGAATAATTTGTTGGAATAAATTACATGTTCTTTCAGGAAGAAAAGCTACTTGTTTTTATGGAATATTGACTAAAGAAGAGAATTTTAGTCTTGTCAGTTCAAGACTACAGAGATATAAAGTTTATCAGAATTAAGAAAGTGTTAAATCTGCTTTGATGAGATTCTGTGAAGGTGGATAGATAAATCTACATTACTTCCAGATACTAAGTGAGGATTAGATATGAAACTAGTTTCCTATGGGTCCTGTGAATTTATGAAATTAAGATTCATTTAGACCGTGATTAAGTTAACTGTGTTTATCGGGTGTTCTGGAAAGCAGACACTGAGATGGGGTTACGAGTGCAAGAATTTTATGAGGATAGGGCAGGGAAAGTCTTCAGACTATGTGGCAGAGCTGACACCTGGGAAAGGGAAGGAAAAGGGGGAAGAAGCAGGATTAAGCATGTGAAGCCTTAGATTATAATGCAGATATGACATATTCTCAGCTACACAATGGGAAACTCCAAAGCAAAGACTGATGATTATAGGAGTCCTGGATTAGGCAGAAATGTCCAGGCCTTAGTAATTCTAATGAGCTCAGTATTTGGCTAATCTGTGCAACTCATTGGTGATTTCTTTCATTACTGAAGACCTTGGCAGCAAACCTGCATGTGTGGCAAAGTCCATCTCTTGCACTACACAGACCCACTTTTGCATATATTTTGACAGCAGTCTTTCCAAAGTACCACTAAAGGACTTTGAGGAAAAACTTAAAAGAGGATGGATAGTGAGATAAATTACAACAGTCACCACTACAGTGAGTCTTAGGATGTGACTGGTACTCATTACCTCTGTTCTCCATTAAAAATTCTTAGTTCCCTATGTTCTTAGCTATCACCTCCACTGGTCTCAGTGACTTACCTGGTAGTGTCATTTAAAATTTCATTTCTAAGGAAACTGAGCTCCTGGAAATCGTTTGCTTGTTGAGTCAGAATTGATGCATTTATCCCTTGATGTTCACATAGTTTGAATGTGTACCCTGAAAGTTAATGTGCTAGAAATTTAATTGCCAATGTAATAGTGTTAACAGGTCCTTTATGAAGTGATTAGGTCATGGGGAACCACCCTCATTAATAGATTCATGCTGTTATCACAAGAGTGGGTTAATTATCATCAGAGTGGCTTTATTATTAATATTAATATTATTATTATTATTATTGAGATGGAGTCTCGCTCTGTTGCCCAGGCTAGAGTGCAGTGGTGTGATCTCGGCTTACTGCAAGCTCCACCTCCCAGGTTCATACTATTCTCCTATCTCACCCTCCCGAGTAGCTGGGACTACAGGCGCCCACCGCCACGCCTGGCTAATTTTTTGTATTTTTTTTGTAGAGACGGGGTTTCACCGTGTTAGCCAGGATGGTCTCGATCTCCTGACCTGGTGATCTGCCCACCTCAGCCTCCTAAAGTGTTGGGATTACAGGCGTGAGCCACCATGCCTGACCCGGAGTGGCTTTATTTTTAAAGTGAGTTTTTCTTTTCTTTCTTTTTTTTTTCCCCACACGCACACTCCCTTGTGTTTTTCCTATCAGCCATGTGATGACACAGTAGGAAGGCCCTCACCAGATGTCAGCACCATCTTCTTAGATGTACCAGCCTCTAGAACTATGAGAAATACATTTATTGTCTATATAAATCATCCAGTCAGTATTACTCTGTTTAGCAGAAGAAAATGGGCTTAATCAGGAAATTGGCCTTCAAAAGTAGGACTGTTGTTATAACAAATACCTGAAAACATGAAAACAGTTTTGGAATTGGGTAATGGGTAGACGCTAGAATACTTTGGAGGAATACGCCAGAAATAGCCTGTATTGCAGTGAACAGAACATTTAGAGAGATTCTGGTGAATGCTCAGAAGAAGAAGAGAGCCGTAGGGTCTGAATCTTCTTAGACATTACTCAAGTGGTCATGATGAGAATGATTGACTTCTATCAACATAGAAATATGGGCAGTACTGACCATTCTGTTGGGATCTAAGACAGAAATGCAGAACAAGGTATTGAAAACTGTGGTGAGTATCATTCCTGTTATACAGCAGTGAAGAGCTTCGATGAATTGTGTCCATGCCTGAGGGCTTTATAGAAGGTAGAATTTAAGAGTGACAAAGTAAAATATCTGGTAGAAGAAATGTTTTTTAAGCAGCAATGTGTTCAGGTTGCTGTGTGGTTACTTGTAAGGACGTACGGTGAGGTGAAAGAGCAAAGGAATGACTTAAAGACATACTATGCGATTAAAAGAGAAATGGGGGAAAAATTAGAAAATTCACAGCCTAATTATCATAAAGAGTAGAAAACCATGCTTGGGAGAGAATCACAAGGAAGAGAATACTAAGGATGTGTCTGAGAAATTATTTGCTGAAAAGATTAGTGTAGAATAAGGGAGCTGGATGCTATTTATCAGCACAGTGTGTCCTGTGGAAAGATCCTGAAGGCATTTCCAAGATCTTCAGGGCTGCCCCTTCAATCACAGGCCAAGAGCTCTAAAAAAGCAGAATGGTTTTGGGAGATGGGTCTAGGGTACCCTCTATGGGCTCACTGCCAAGAGTTGCCTCAGAACTCTGGTGTAGCATCCCGTGACTGCCCCAGCTATGGCTCAAGTACCCTCAGCTGTGACTCAGTCTTCCACTCTAGGAGATACAAGCCATAGATTTTGGCAACATTTACATGGTACTAATTCTGAAGGCACACAGAATGCAAGACATGAGGGAGTATGGCTTTCTCGATCCAGATTTCAAATAATTTGCAGACTGAATGAAAGCCCAGGCAGAAAACAGCCACAGAAATGGAGCCACCACAGAGAGCCCCTACTAGGGAAATGTTGAGCAGGAATATAGACCTGGAGCTGATACAGAGAGTGCCCAGTAGGGCAATGCCTAGAGGGACCATGAAAGTAGAGCCACCCCAAAGTCCCCAGAACTGTAGAACTATCACGGTGCAACTACAGCCTTGGAAGGCTGCATGCATGAGACATCCTGTGGGGGTCTGTCCTGTAGACCCCAGCTTGCCCAACAGATGAATAACATACCCAGACACCAATATTTAGTGAAAGAGCAGCTAGGGGTCCGAGCTGTTCACAGATACCAAGGAAAGTGCTATAAAGAGTCAGCAGCCATGACCTCGACTTGCTGGCCACGCTGGCATTTATTCAGAACACGTTAAATGACAAAGGTCTCAAGTAAACACCACTAGAAGGTAATTACCATTGCTGACTCCCCAAGTAGAGAGCAATCATGCACCCACAGATGGTCAAAGGGTAGTCTTAGGACGACATGAGTAAACAAGCTATTTAGATACACTCCTCTACATTCCTATGTCAAATTACCCTTTCTATAGCTCAAAGAGGATTAGGCTGCCTTCAGCCATAACTCTATCCTTAGGCTTTTGCAAAAACCTTCTGGCCTTCCAAGAAGGTTTGTGTTTATTTCTTCCACCATCCTGACTGAACCCCTAAAACATCCAGCCCATTAGAGCTGTTGTGTGGGCCGAGCCCAGCAAAGCCTAAGAATGAGGCTGCCTAAAGCCTTGGTGACCCAACTCTCACCCCAGTGTGTCTAGGATGCAAGATATGGAGTCAAAGGAGATTATTCTGTAGCTTTAAAACGTAGAGCCAGTTACCCTTCTTTTCTTGCCTATTTCTCCCTTTTGGAATGAGAATGTCTATTCTATGCTTGTTCTACCATTGCATATGGAAGTAGATAATTTGTTGTGATTTCACAGGCTCACAGCTGAAGGAATGTGCCTCAGGGTGAATCATGCCCTGAGTCTCACCTCTATCTAATTTAGATGAGACTGGGACTTTTAAGTTGATGCTGGAGTAATTTAAGACCTTTGAGACTATTTGGGATGGAATTACTACATTTTGCATGTGAGAAGGACACAAATTTTGGATGATAGGAATGTAACACTGTGGTTTAAATGTGTCCCACAAGAGTGCATGTGTTAGAAACCTAATTGCCAATATAACAGGATTAAAAAGTGGTGCCTTTAACAAGTGCGAAGTCATGGGAACTCCAAACTTATGAATAGATTAATGCCATTATAATGGGAGTGGGTTAGTTACTGGAGGAGTGATTTACTTATAAAAGTGAGCTCTCTGTCACAAGTGCTTTTTTGCCCTTCTGTCTATTTCCATGATATGCCATTGCAGGAAGACTCTCACCAGATGCCAGCACCATTCTCTTAGACTTCTCAGCATCCAGAACTATGAAAAGAAATGTATTTTCTTTAAAAATTACTCATTCCAAGGTATTATGTTTTGGGAAGAGAAAATGAACTGAGACAGGAAGGAAATGGAATAATGTCATTAATATAGGAGTGGGTTAGTTCCCAAGGGGATGATCTGAGTTTCACATAAAGCCTTTCTTCTCCCAGTTGTTTAATGACAGTCCCACCTCCTTCTGCTAATCAGGTTAAATTATTCTGTATTAGATTGTGACCCTCCCTCTTGCCTGTAGAATCCTGAACATAAGAAGACAAAACTACTTAGATGGCAGCCATAGCTTATAACTCAATAGATCTCTTGTATGTCACTTGAAAGGCTCCATTTTGGGACTGGAGGCTAATCCTGCAGATCTCAGAGTTATATGGATAGGAAGCATAAGTCCCTCAGTTATCAAGAAGAATAATTAGTAAGCGAAGCACTTGTTCTTCTATTCCTTGGTCTCAGACCCATGCATTCTTCCTACCAGGTACACAGGATCATACAGAGTTCTCTGATTCCATGTGTAATGTTATCTTGGAGGATATGGCCTTTAAGAAGGCACTTCAGCTGCACCTGCAGCAGGCCATTCCAATGCTCTCTTAGGACACTTTTTTCTGGATGGTAAAATATATGAGAAAACCAGTGAATTCTCTGGTCATAGGCCTGCTCCCATGCTTCCACTGTTTTAAAACCAGTCCCTATCTTGATGCTATTTTATGGAATCCTATGCCTTTGGATGAAGTCTCTGTAAGCCCCAAGATAATGGTACTGTTGAAGCTCTTCAGGTCATTTCCCTTCGGCTGCCACTTTGACTTGAAGAGCACTAAAAGCCTTTCTGGTAATTATGTGTTACAACCTGACCCCCTATGGCTTTGGGGTCATAACTCACACTGCTATCAATTATCCAAATTCATTGACAGCCTTTTCTACCATCAGTTCTGGCTTGCAGAGGAGAGCAACCTTAGAACTCTTTAGTGTTCCTCTCATCAACACATGTCTAATAGTTTTGGTGAACAGTGTTACTTGTTATCATCCTATGCTACATCATCTTTTGGTGAGTCTTCTAGCCTCAAAAAATGTATCCATTTCAGCATGCCCAACTCCCTGAGCCTTTAATTCCTTCCTTTGCCATTTGTGGTTGCATTACTGGCATTTCAACTTTATTCAGCATAGGTCACACTTTCTCCAGGTTTCTGGAAGCCACTCTCATGAAGAATTTGCATAGTGCTCTAGGATACTTATCGGATATTAAATTCTGTGTCTCAAGTGTGTGAGCTCATGTAAATATTCTCCTTATCTAATCCTGTATTCCAGCTCTTTTGATCAAACATCTTCAACATTTAGTACCACATATAGTCCCCTGACTTCCATTAATGTGAGCTAATTCTTGTAGATCTTCCAGGGTGCAGTATTTTCCTACTTTATCAGGCCTGGATATTCCTGGTTGAATTTTGCTGGCACTGAATCATAGTTATACTTCTGGCAGCCAAGAGACAAGGTGAGGTTGATGGGGTTTCCTATGGACTTGATAGGAGAACCCTCTCGGGTGTCTCCTAGAGAATGATGTTGGCTTAGGCTCTGGAGAGTCCTATCTTTTAATAGGGAGGCTACCTCTCCTCAGTTTTTGAGAATCAGAAGAGTCTGAAAGTCAAAATCCCTAGGGCACGTATCTTTATGTCTCCATCCTGTGTTTGAGGGGTTCCAGTTTTTCCAAACAATACTGGTATAACCAACTTGCTTCAGTTGAGTTAAGTTGAATTGTCTTAATTATTAAATCCTGGGCTTAACTTAAGTAACCTTCATATGCCTTCCTACCATAATCAGTAAGGGCAACTTTATGAACTACCAAACAGGTTCTTAGGTCATTACTGTTAGTTTTTCGCTTTTTAAAAAATTTCCCTGAACTTTTTATTATTCCTCCATCAAGCATCAATCCTACTTAATAACAACCAGTTAATTCCATTGTTCTGGCATACATAATTCCTCCTACATTTTTCAAACTTTTAATTCACCACAAGGACAAGGTTATTAACCTCCCCTGAAGCATTCCTCAAGTCACTAAGTCACTATCAGTGAGAATTATAGCAACTGACTCACCACATTGTGTTAAGGATTATCCACGTCTCACAAAACCCGTGATGTTCTTGTTGTCAGTAAAGCAAAGAGTAATGTACTCCCCAAACCCCACTTGTGACAATATTTTGTTCAAGTCTCCAAAAAAGGAGATGCAAATGCAAAATTTTGAATGCAAGAGGTCTATTGTAGGGTTATGCCTATAAAAATGAAGGAAGGATTAAGCAGGATTTGGTAGGATAAGGTTGTGATGCAAATGTGTCTTCGCCAACCAAGTGGAAAGCTTTAAGGCAGGAGTATCCAATCTTTTGGCTTCCCTGGGTCATACTGGAAGAAAAGTTGTCTTCAGTCACACATAAAATAAACTAACAGTAATGATAGCTGAGAAGCTAAAAAATGTTGCAAAAATATTCTTATAATGTTTTAAGAAAGTTTATGAATTTGCGTTGGGCCGCATTCAAAGCCACCCTGGGCCACATGTGGCCTGTGCACCCCAGGTTGGACAAGCTTACATTAAGGCAAAGACTAAGTGGCAAAAAGGCTGTGTGGTAGACAGCAATATTCAGGTCCCAGTACTCCTGATGTACTCAATTATTACTTCGGGTTGTCAGGGAACAGCATGGCCTCAGCTAAGAAACTGCAAGTATGGCTATGTGTTGTACCTTTTTAGAGATTTGGGAATGCTAGTTTTCTTGGCCTTGTTGAAAGCAATCAGGCAGGAGGCAAAGCAGGGCCTTATTTGGTTGCCCCCAATGTCATTAATAGCTGAAGGTTATCAGCAAACTACACCCGTTGAAGCTAATTGACAAGTATTTTCTTGATGAGATATCTGAGCAGAGCACCTTTGTGACTGGCACATCTATAATCATGAACAACCTGCTTAGAAGATGAATAGTTGCATTTTACATGAAAAATCACTAAATTTTACAATTTTGTTAATTGTTGTGACATTTGCAACCCAGGTTAGGGAAATCCACTAAGTGTAATTCTATTATTATAACTGTTTTCTATACTTATTTAACTCTAAATAAATAACATAGCACAAGGAAAATTACTATTTTTAATGTATTTAATTTAAATAATCCACATATGAAAAGGAAACACCTGTGGCAGTTGATTATCCAAGGCACAGTAATCTTAAAAATACAAAAAAAAAAAAAGGGTCCCATATGTTTCACCATGCTTTTCCAAGAACCTAAAATATTTGTTATGTATGTGTAGAGCAATTACCCTATTTTTAATATTTGTCTCTCTTCTATTAGCATGAGATTGACTATAAACATGAAATAGAGAACTAATAGCTTTTAAATGATAGTAAAATAGCCCATAACTGAAATCAAGCATTGACTTTAACAGCTTTTTATTTCATTTTAACAAGCACTTTTCCAACTTGTTATATAATAAACAGAGTGCTAGCACTGGATAATTAAATGAGATCTTTGCCTTCAATGGGATTTTATTCTATGTTCTATAAGATAATTCCTGACTGCTATGGGGCTTCACATAGAGACCTTAGGTGGCAGGGAAAATGAGCAAGACTTAAGAAAAAAGATAGGATTTGAGAGAAGACAGGATAGATCTATCAGATTTCGATTAAAGAAATAAAGTAGGAAGCCTGCTCAGAGAAAGGACAAAGACATATAAATTGCAAATGAGAAAATTCTTAGAGAATTAAAACAAAAACAAAAACAAAAACAAAAAACACCCTTGTTTCCTTATGTTCTAAAAAAAGTTACTGTGTGAAACAAAATTAAAACACGGGTTAAAGTCAGAACACTGAATGATAGGCTGAGCATCTTTCTACAGTGCGTATTTGAAATGGTACATTTTTGTTGCAAATATGTAATCCGAGGTTGATAGATCCCATTTTAAAATTGTTTGAAAGAGAAAAGATTTAACTGGTTCTAAATTCAAGTTATATCATTTTTGGAGTGAAGGGTGCAGCCCTATAACAGAAACCTTCTAAACATATAAAGAACAGATATGCGCTTTCCTTTGTGCAGCATAAAGTCACTAAGGAGACTAAGTGACAGATTTTGGAACTAGATCATAGGAGAGTTAGGAGTAGATAAATAAAGCTAAAACCATACGTTTAAAGTTGGAATGTGTGTGAGTCCATTTTCATGCTGCTAATAAAGACACAGCCGAGACTGGGAAGAAAAAGAGGTTTAATTGGACTTACAGTTCCACATGTCTGGGGAGGCCTCAGAATCATGGCAGGAGGCAAAAGGTACTTCTAACATGGCAGCAGCAAGAGAAAGTAAGGAAGATGCACAAGCAGAACCCCCTGATAAAACTGTCACATCTCGTGAGACTTATTCACTACCATGAGAACAGTATACGGGAAATTGCCTCCATGATTCAAACTATCTCCCACCAGGCACCTCCCACAACACGTGGGAATTATGGGAGTACAATTCAAGATGAGATTTGGTTGGTGACACAGCCAAACCATAACAGAATGCAATATAAAAAACAGAAAGATGTTGTGTTTATACCACAAAACAAAGAACTAAGAGCACTAGGAAGAACTAAACCCCATGAGCAAATATAAGCATTACTAATAAAATATTTAACACTTTTTCTGTAACTAGTTAGAGCCTACACCACTTACAGGTTTTAAAATATTATTTCTATTCAACTTGTTAAAATTTGTTATGTATTGGAATTAATTAGTAATAATGTGAGGGTTTGTGCTGTTTAAAAATGGGAGGAGGCACGCCTGTAATCCCAGCACTTTGGGAGGCCAAGGTGGGTGGATCATGAGGTCAGGAGATCAAGACCATCCTGGCTAACGTGGTGAAACCGCATCTCTACTAAAACTACAAAAAAAATTAGCCAGGTGTAGTGGCGGGCGCCTGTAGTCCCAGCTACTGCAGAGGCTGAGGCAGGAGAATGGCATGAACCCAGGAGGCGGAGCTTGCAGTGAGCAGAGATCCTGCCACTGCCCTCTAGTCTGGGTGACAGAGCGAGACTCCGCCAAAAAAAAAAAAAAAAAAAGGGAGGAGGACAGTGCATAGTGCAAAAGCCAGAGAAGGATGTATTCAGAAGTTTGTTAGTGGTAAAGTAAAACTTCTGATTTTAGAATTTTGAAATTTTTTGCCAGTATTTCAAATAAAATATTTACTTCTTTATAAATAGAGTTATTACTACTTTGTTAATTCACTCATGATTGAAATAGACTTACCAAGTTTCATCTACTACTAAAATAAGGCACAACTGGTTATATGCTTGCATCTTCCAGAAATAAAAGCAGATAATCTTAAAGATTTTTTTTTAAAAAAACCTCATTAAAATTGTCCTGAAATTGTAACTATTTTAGAATAAGTAGAAAGTCTCAACTGGTTATTCAATCTTAGGTTAACACAGAAAATAAGTTAAAACAAGTACAATGGTGCTATGACAGCAACGGTTTATTGCAGGCATTTTCAGTTTCCATGCTTTAATGTTTAATGTGGTGTGTCACTGTTGATATCTCACAATAAAAACCCATTCTTTATCCTTCAAAATAAAAAGTAATATATATAAAAACTTGGCTAAGATAGTCACACAATTAGAAAATAGAAAGGGAACAGATGACTTCAGCAATTACTGCATCTTGAGATGAAAAATACAATTTTCCTTATTATTAATAGAGGAGATTTGTGAAGGATTAAGATCACAGTGACAGGAGGTTTGAAGCCATGAGACATCATTATCAATACCTGAAGGACACTAGTGCTCATAAATAAATCCCAGGGTGTCCTCAATTTCAACTGAATGCTCCTGTCCAATCTTTGAAAACATTAGTTATCAAAACTATGCTTTTCAGAATATAGTAACCAATGAGAAGAAAAAAAATTACTTGAAACATGAACAATTTTTATCACTCTTTAATATCTGAAAATGTTCTTCTAATTGTTTTTCTATGCTAAAATTCCTAACACTAAAATTCTTAATGATCTCCCATAGTAGCTGCTGTCAGAACACCTACCTAAATACTTTTCATAGTCATACTGAGGCGTGAGTGGGAAGAAAAACTCAGGAAATAATCATTTATTAAGTACCTACTCTAATAATATTGACACTAGTTAATGTTTATTGAATGCTTGCAATGTGCCAGACACTTCAAATAGAAAATTTTATTTAATATTCATAATAACCTTATTGTTTTCTAATTTGAATACTGAGATTAACCTCCCAAAGGTTACAAAATTAGGGATTAATCAAGCTCAGCTGAAATTCAAATATGGAGAATCACACTCACTTGTCCAGGTTTTTGAACACAGACAGTATAGCTGTACTATATACTATATGCTAGATAGTCATCTTCATGTATATTATGTATTTAATACTTTAGATAAGCCTATACAATAAATACTTTTTTAAAAAATTACCTTTACAGAAGAACTACTGGAAATTCAGGGCAGTTTCGCACTCTTGAAATTGAGATTCACAGTTGTATTATGTTATGCTGTGTACTAAGGTTCAATTTTTTATTCAAAAATAAGGAGAAAAACTTATGTTACAAAAATCATATTGGTTTATATTTGATTATGTAATTGTCTCCCTTTCTTAATTATGTCTGTACCACTAAGGCATTATGCACTGTATTAGGATTCTCCAGCAACAAAATCGATAGGAAATATATATCTTATATATATACAAATATATATATATTTTTACACACATATATATTTTACACATAAAATATATTTTACACACATATATACACACAAATGTATATATACACACACACACAAATATATATATATACATACACACACAAATATATATATATTATATATAAATATATATATATATTTGTGTGAGAAAGAGAAAGAGAGAGAGAAAGAAAGAGACATGAGAAGGGATTTATTAGAGGACTTGTTAGAGGAATTCACTCATGTGATTATGGAGGCTAAGAAATCTCACAGTGGGTCTTTGGGAAGCTAGAGATCCAGGGAAGCTAGTAGCGTGACTCAGTCCAAGTCAGAAGGCTTAAGAACCTTCAGTGGGGGAGATCCAATGGTAGAACTCTCAGTCCAAGGCCAAAGACCTGAGAACCTGGGTGGAAGTAGAGATTTGGAGATGGGGGAGATCTTGGTGCAAGTCCCAGAGCCCAAAGACTAAAGAACCTAGATTTTTGATGTCCAAGGGTAATGTCTCCCTGTTCCAGAAAAGAGAATGCAATGTACCTTTCCTCTGCACTTTAGTTCTACCCAATCTTCAGCTAATTGGGTGGTCCCTGCCCACACTGGAGGTGGATCTTTCTTATTCAGTGCACTGATTCAAAGTCCAATATCTTTCACAAACTCCCTCACAAATACACCTAGAAATAATGCTTTACCAGCTATATTTATATATTTTAACACAGTCATGTTGAAACCCAAATTAACTATCACACATACCATGAATAGAAAATAAATTCATTTACTTACTTTTAATCACTTCCTACAATGCAGGCATTATGCAGGTTAACAGGACAAATACAGACATAAAGATCTTCCTTTAATAGTGCTCGAGAGTTTAATAGAGAATTTTAAGTCAGTTCTTCCTGGAAAGATAGCAAAATATGTAATTGGAATAAAGGAGACACACACATATTTCAGAATAACAACTGTCAAGGAAAGATTTCAAAAGAGGTGACCTGGAGTTGAGTTTTGAAGGATAGAGAGCAGCATGTCAAATAAAGAAATTAAAGGAGGGCATTTCAGGCAGACAGAATAATTTGGACATAAGAAGACATCTGGCAGGCAACAAGACTGAGAAGTAAGTAATGCCAAAATAGCCCAGGGCCTTTTATACCATTCTAAGAGCCTTAGACTACATACTGTATGAAACAAGTAGATAGCCCTCAATGGTTTTTCAGCAGATGGTTACATAATCACATGTGTTTTTACATTGTCACTTTCATGACAATGTAGAGCATAGATGGGGGAAAAAATAAAAAGCATGGCTCAACAATTCCAGGAAGAAATAGGTCCCAGGCACATATAATGACAGTGAGGATGGAGTACATGGGTTAGATTTGTGAATGACTTCGTAATGGAGATTTGACTTGTTTGAAATTGGAAGAAAGAGACCAAAATTGTATCCCATTTTTTTCACCTGGGCAGCTAGCTTGGTTGTGACATAATTAATGACTTACGGAAAAAGAAGTCATCTCTAACAAATACATACCATCTCATGAATGTGATTCTTCATGGAATCACAAAAATATATAAAAAGAAAAGCATGGTTCATTCAATTTCTTTTTTGAGAATCACTCTATGACTTTTCCTCAAATAAATTAATTGATCAAAAATTATGTGTGTGGGGGATTACCAACAGGTATGAAACATGAACCTGCCATCAAAATCCTTACAATTTTTTCTTTGGTCTGAGTCTAGTATTATAATCTTCATAATATGAAATTGCCTTAATTTGTCTTGGCTACATTTATACAAACAGCATAGGTATATTTAAAAGAGGATATTCAAAGAGGTTATGCACCTAGAAACAAATGAAATTGAGATTATAGAAATTAGACTCCACCGTGTGGTACAGAGTTTTCAGGTTTGGATTGAGGCTAACAGGTAGCTGGAGGTCCCTGTTAAAATTGAATTATACCACCATCTACAGCTCCAGTGAGCAGAATAAAAATCAGATTTAAATAATGCACAATACCCATATGGAAATCTTCTGTACTACTGCCATCTGGAGATATTTTTTTGATGTGAAAAAATAAATTTGTAGTTGAGTTTAGAATCCTACATAATTGTGTTGTATAATACTTGGTTATGTCACTGAACACTTAATTTTCACAATAAAAGACATTTTCCCCATGAATTTCTATATTACTGTACTCAGCAAAAGAGGGAAGTTTGTTATTGTTGTTGTTGTTGTTTTTGAGACAAAGTCTCACTCTGTCACCCATGCTGGAGTGCAGTGACACGATCTTGGCTCACTGCAACCTCTGTCTCCTGGGTTCAAGTGATTCTTCTGCCTCAGCCTCCCGAGTAGTTGGGATTATAGGTGCATGCCACCATGTCCGACTAATTTTTTTGTATTTTAGTAGAGATGGGGTTTCACTGTGTTGCCCAGGCTAGTCTCGAACTTCTGAGCTCAGGCAATCCACCCACTTCGGCCTCCCAAAGTTCTAGGATTACAGGTGTGAGCCACCACGCCCTGACTTTTTTTTTTTTTTTTTAATTACATATTCTCTGTATGTGCCTATCACAAATTTTCTATTTTGTTGGCAGATTTAAAAAATAGTATTTACCATTCCTCCTAATTTTTCAGGTTTAGTAATTGTAGAATTTTTTGTGGGTTCTGCTGTTGGAATTTTGTTGTTTGTTTTGATTAAATGTTTAGTTTATTTCCTTGACACAACATTTTAAAAAGTAAATCACTTCTCTTAAATAGTAGAAAAAATTGAGTAAGGAAATTGGGACTCCAAAATGGTTTGTTTATGGATTTGTTGATTTATTTTTGTTTTCCTTTTGGCAGGGAGAGGGCTAAGAAAGATATGTATTCAATATACTTCTATATTTATAATAATAAATTTAGAAAAAATAACTCATCAGGAGTATTAGGCCACCTTTACATTAAAGTTCACTTGAAGATTCACTGAAAGTATCCTTGCTCATGTATATACTAATTTAAATATTTATATTCTGTTTTAATTTAGAACAAAGGTCTATGCTTAAATGTAGACGTGGCAGAACAGCTAACATAAATGAGTATTTAAGAAGGTACAGGGCCAGAGGCAATGGTGGGAATTGGGAACTTGCCATTAAGGCGTAAAATTCTCTGTGTGTGTTTTTATGTGACCACTGTCCAACACTAAATAAAATTGTCTATTGGCAGAATTAGCTGAGAAGTATTTTAAAAGATCTTTTATATAAAGCTTTAGAAGCCCAAGATCAAACAATTCCAGAATTTTAGAAGTGATATTTTTTCTTTTAAAAAACATTTACTGATTTCTTGAAGCTTTAAAAAAAAACTAAATCATGTTATTTATAACATTTGCAGCAAAGAAAAAATAAAAGCATGAAAGCTGGAATGAGTTATTCACAAAATTCTTTCAGAACAGTGTTTGCTTTTTACATTTACTGTGATGGCTTTATAATAAGAGTAAAAAGCCATAAAACATATACAACTAGAAAAATAGGAAAATAAGATAATTCAGAGTAGAACAATCATGGAATCATCATGTAGTAAAATCATACTCTTCATGCCCTTTGAATATAACAACCTATGTTTTCCCTTTCTGCCTGAGCAACTCTTTTGAATTCCCAGATAAAAATGTAAGCACTGCGATAGTAATTCATAACCTACATGAAATTGTTTGATTATACTGATAAAAGAAATAAGCTTTAGATATTTTACAACATAGAGATCCAGTTTTCAGGGGTACTATGAATATGTCCTCCAGTATGACTCCTTACATAATCGTGAATATATATCAGCAGAGATGTTAAGGTTAAAAGTCTTAGGAAGAAAAATACATTTATTATCAATTGAAAGATTAATTAATCTTGAAAAAAAAAAAGCAGTCACATAGGGTCACTGGAAGATACAAGAAGGTTTGATTGATTGATTCTCCAGACTTCATCACATCTAACGCAATGTTGACGTGGATCCCAAATTATTTAGAATTGTAGTATTTGAAGTGCTTTTAGAACACAGAAGTAAAAATTGTTTTTAAGAATGCTAAAAAGATGATTACCAAAATGTAGCTACTGATTCAAACGAAAAAAAAAAATTCTGATAAAGCAGGCTATGTGCTATTGCTAGTAGAAAGCCCAAAAATAATGTTTTGAAAGTATGAATCCCGAGTATTGGCTTAGTGATCCTCTAATGATTTCTAATCTTAGCTGGGTAAATAAAAGGTCCAAGGCAGAATTGAGACAGGAGTTAACTAGTCAAATAACAACAAGAACAGCAACAATCTGGCCAACCACCCCTCTTCCCTCAAACCAAGGTCCAATATATTGGTAATCTAAAGATATTTAAAATAGTTTTCTGTCTGAGAAGTGTGTAATAAGATTTGTTCTTAAATATTGATTGAACACAAGCCACAGCCAAGCACTATGCTAGGCACTAATGAGATGATGCAAACAAGACAAACATGGTTTGACCATAATTTCAAAAGTAAAAATGCATATGCGATATATGACTGACAAAGAAAGATCATTAAAAAGGCTTGCTTAATTATGCAAGATTTCTTTAATCAATTTTCTCTTAGTTTAACCCTGGGTTATTTGAAAACCACTAATAAAAAATAAATGATTGAGCTCATCTTTCTGGAATCTATTCTGATATAAGTCTTCAAGATTTATAACTGTTTTTATAATTAAAAGCTTAAGAAGCAGAGAATTTTTAAATATTCTGATGTTTTATATATGAACCAAAACAAATGTATGCTGCTTTTGACTTTTGCATTTATGCACTAAGCAAATATTAAAGAGATCTTTTCAGTGTTTTTTTACTGAGTTCATCGGAGTCAAAATCGAGCTTTCTCCGATAAGTAATTTGAGAAGTCATTTGAAAAGTTGATAAACAGAAAGAGTCATCTCCAAATTTTTATCAACTTTTCAAAAAATATTACAAATCTACAGCTTTAAAAGTCAAATATATTAACCACATGGTTCATAACTATTGTCCCACAATTCTTAGCAGCCAGTGTAAAAGCAAACATGGTTACATGCATAAATTAACGTACCCCAATAAGGTACAAGAGAAGCCAGTTGCACAAATAAGCATAATCATTCTTGGTAGTACAGACTCTTGACATATTTCTCCTAAATATCCTCCTAAAGAAGATACTCTATGAAAGTAACCTTTATAAAACCTTGAGATTACAAATTGAATTATTTCTGAAATTCTTAGAGAAATCTTATTTGCTAGCTAAAAAGGGAACTAGCAAACCAAACATAAAGACAATAAACAGAAGCTCAAATTAATAATAATTTACAACTAACAATAAAAAATTGTATATTATAATAGTATTCATACAAAGATGATTTAGGTGAAAATGATAAAGAATAACAAAGCTACAATTGTGAAAAGATCACTATGGGTGGAAATTTTGTTATAAACTCAATAAATAAACCCATGAAGAAAATTAATATACACTTAGTCCTGATTCAATAAAAATTTTAATAAGGTGGATATACCCCAAATTATACCAAAAGAATTCATTCATTTGACTGCAAAAAGAGGAGCATTATTTAAGAGTAGAGGAAAAAGACAGGATTCACTAAAGATTGCTGTGTAATCATTAAGTCAAATCTAAAATATGATTTGCATTATTTAAAAATAACATAAAATGGCCAATGTAAAACAATTTAAATTTATAAATCAAAACTTTATTCTAAAAAAAATTAGTATTGACCAAGGGGATAAAAACAAGTCGTTCTCTTATCTATTCATTAGACTCACATCTTCACTAAATGTAAGTTGAGTATCCCTTATCCAAAATGCTTAGGATCAGAAGGATTTAAGATTTCATATTTTTCAGATTTTTAAATATTACATAATACCTACTGCACCCCAAATCCAAAAATCCAAAATCTGAAATGCTCCAATGAGTATTTTTTTAAGTGTCATGTCAGTGCTCAAAAAGTTTTGAATTTCAGATCATTTGAAACTTTGGATTTTCAGGCTTGGGATCCTCAAACTATATTAAAAACAGCTCAAGAAAGATTTGGAAGATAAAAACATGTTTACAAACAATAATTCTCACACATAAAGATCCAAATACTATAGATAGTTCAGTCTGTGCACTATATTTTAAATTAAATAAAATATGCTTCAGTGGTTGCCTTAGCCTCTACAATGGGCTGTAGGCAAACTTGTTACGTATTAAGTAACTAAAAATATTTCCTTTTTGAAATTCTCTCTATCCTCCATTTCTCAAGAATTGTTAAGACTCTGGCATCTTTCTATATCTTCTCTCTTCTCATTAATCCCTAGCCCTTTTCAGTAACACTGCCTAAGGCTATACTCTTAAAAACTTTTCCCACACTAGTCCAAAGAAAATTTATGTAAATCTAGAGAATATTTCATATTATGCTAATCAAAATTGCACCTTCTTCCTTTTTTATTTTTTATTTTTTATTTTTTTTTGAGATGGAGTATCTCTCTGTCGCCCAGGCTGGAGTGCAGTGGCTGGATCTCAGCTCACTGCAAGCTCCGCCTCCCAGGTTTTACGCCATTCTCCTCCCTCAGCCTCCCAAGTAGCAGGGACTACAGGCGCCAGCCACCTCGTCCCACTAGTTTTTTGTATTTTTTAGTAGAGACGGGGTTTCACTGTGTTCGCCAGGATGGTCTCAATCTCCTGACCTCGTGATCTGCCCATCTTGGCCTCCCAACGTGCTGGGATTAATTATATTATAAGTATATATATATATTATATATATATATATAAAGTTAGGTTTAGAAATGTAATTTATAAAGCATGACATCAGCCTGATGGCAAAATAAGAATTTCCAGCACTCGTTCTTGCATAAAACCATCAATTTGAACAACAATCTATTTATGAAAACATTTTCACAAATGCTAAGGAACCAATGTGACAGATTAGAGTATCTGGGCCTAGCACAGAAATAACAAAAGATGCATTGAAGAGTATAGGAAGAATGCTTTGACAAACCCAAGTCACCATTCCCTCAAGCTTGAGCAGCACCCCAGAGACAGATACCTTCTAATGGGAGAAGGCAAACTAAATGAGCACCTGACTTCACTGAAGACCCCAGAACCAGGCCTGTGCCCACCAGCCAGCCCCCAAGAACACAGGCTCCAGAATAGCCCCTACAAATCCAGACCCCAGACCTTCCCTCATGCCAGGTTGACAACCTCAGACCCAGGCTTCAGGCTTCCCCCAGGAGATCCAGGCAGTATGCCCACCCAAGTAGACCCCAGTGCTAGACTGGCCTCTGTAAAGCCAGGCTGCAGGACCACCCCAGAGCCAGGACAGCCCATACAGCCCCAGGCTCTAGGCTGGCTCCCGTGGCCCTAGACTCTAATAGACCTAGAATTCAGGCCTATTCCAATAGACCCCAGTGCTGGGCTGGCCCCTAAGAACCCAGGCTCCAAGTACCCCCCACCGACTGACCCAGAAACTGGGCCTACCTCAGAGGACTCTGCAGCCAAGTAGCCTGATGCTACCTGGCCCAGGTGTAGGGCCATCCCTTCATACCCAAGCACCAGGTGCATCCCAGTAACAGGCTGGTCCCAGCTGACTCAGGCTCAAGGCCTGTCCCAGAGTTGAGTTAGCACCCAAGGACTCAGACTCTAGGCCTGCCTAGATTCAGGTTCCATAAACCCAGCTCCAGGCATGCCTGCACAGACCAAGTCACTAGGCCTGCCCCAGTGGATCCCAACACCTGGGCGAGCCCCTTTGGACTTAAGCTCCAGGTCTACACTCACAGAACTTAGTGCTGGGCCAGCCTGCTTGCTAATCCAGGCACAAGTCCAGTCCACTTCAGAACTCCAGCAGCAAACCCAACCATGGACCCCACTAGCTGGTACACTCAGAATCTCCGGATGGGCTCTTTGACTCTTCCTGCCAAAGCCAGTATGTAAAGACTGGAAGGGATGCCCACTCCTTCAAACACAGACATCAATGTAAGGCTAAAAAGACCACGACTAATCAGGATAACTTGACAGCCAAAGGAATAAAATAAATCACTACTAACTGACTCTATAGAAATGACTCTATAGCGCTACAGACTGCCTTATGAAGAATTGGATGTTCAGTGAGCTACAAGGTAACACAAAAATAAAAAATAAAAAAAAAATCAAGAAAACAATACATGAACAAAATTAGAAGTTCAAGAAAGAGACACCATAAAAAAGAACCAAACAGAAATTCTGGAGAGGAAGAATAAAGAACTGAACTGAAGAATTCCATAGAGAGCTTCAAGAGCAGACTTGATCAACCAGAAACAAATCAGCGATCTCAAAGACAGGTCATTTCAAAGTATATATTCTTGACAACCACTGATACAAGGTAAGTGCACACAGAATCTTTTATAGATGGAAGTCCAGTGGCAGCTCAGAAAATGTTTGGGGACAGATTGGGAGATTAAAAAAAGCTTCAGTAGGTGGGGCAAGCTTGGAGGAGAGAAGCAGTTGCTAAGAGGGAAAAAGGTACAAAGTCCCGCTCAGTGACAACATGGATGACCTGGAGGACATCATCTTAAGTGAAATAAACCAGGCACAGAAAAACAAATATTGCATGATCTTGCTTATATGTGGGATATAAAAATATCAAACTCATAGAAGCAGAGAGTAGAATGTTGGTTACCAGGGTCAGGGGATTGGGGGAGAGAACACAAGGAAAGAGAATATATTGATCAAATAGTAAAAAGTTCCAGTTAGAGAGAAAGAATAAGTTTTATTGATCTATTGCACAGCATCATGACCGTAGTTAACAGTAATGTATTGTACAGTTCAAAATTGTTAACAGTAGATTTTAAATGTTCAATACACACACTCATGCACACATGCACATGACAAGTAAGTGAAGTGATGGATCTATTAATGTACTTGCTTTAATCATTCCACGAGGTAGACAGATATCAAAATTTTACATTATATTTTATAAATACAATTATTTGTCAACTAATTTTTTAAATAATATAAAGTATAACAAACTAAAAATGAGTCCCGCTCACACCTTTCTTCCCTAGTGAATAAAATCATTAAGTTACTGGAGGAAGGGTATTAAACAATCACCACAAGGACGACACAGGTGAAGACCAACTGCTGCTGAGGGAGGGGAGAAAAACACAAAACAAACAAACAAAAAGACCTCCTCCTAGGAAAGGGATAGGAAATGGTCCTGGGCCCAGGATTCATTTCCAATGTTATTAGAAGTCTGTTAATACTAGACAAGATGAAGTATCATGAAGAAAGCCCACTTCCTAAGACACAGCGAAGCAGGGCCAAGAGAAAAGAGAGAGAAACTTCTATCTCCCCATAGGAACAGGGTAGCAGGCACTGAGTAACATACAAAGAATGGTTTCCAAATGAAGAACGAGAAAGAAAGAGACGATAGGGAATGGGCAGACAGGTTGGGCTTAAAGCTGAAGATGTAGTAGAAACATTGTGAAAGTCCTTCATCAACTTCCCCCATCCTAAGGACAAGGTTCTTGGCATTGGGGAGGTCCTGGGGTCTGGTTTTGCAGAGGCTGTTCTGAAGCCTGAGTTCCTGGGGTCTGGTCTGGTTCAGAATTCTTCAGTGAAGTGAAGTGCTCATTTCACTATCCTCACACACAGTATCTCTCTCTGCGGTTCAGTGTTCAGACTTGGGGAAATGGTGACATGGCTAATGTCAAAGTGTCCTTCCTAGACTCCGAAGTCACTCTAGAGGAACTTTAAGCTCTGGTGTGAAGAAGGTAACCATATCGACAAGAAAACCAAACCTACCTCAACTCCTGAGTCAGTTGTCTCAAACTACCCACTCTAATCCATTAATAGCTTAGCAGAGTAAGAGAATAGATAGAGAGAAAGAAGAAAGGCAAGAAGCATGAGACATTTGGTGACTTATGGCATTTGTGGGTCTTTGGGAATCCTGGGTGGACATCACTTCATTCTGGAAGTTTGTTCTTTGAGTTTCTTGGGGGAAAAAAAAAGAAAAAAAAAAGTATCTCCTTTATAATGTTGTCTACTTCCAGAGAATCCTGCTTTAGATCTCCAAGTGTAAATGTGTTCAGATTATGGTAATATGATGTATTGGGAGTTTGGAAATGTGGATCTGGGGATCTATGCCTTATTACTTAAATGCTGTTAGTATTCAATCGTAATTAAAATTTAAATCCTTTCCAGTGAGGTTTCAAAACCAGTCTTATATTGGTATTGTTTCCAGTAAACAAGGACTCCAGAAGCTCATGCAGAGGTTCTTGTAGTTTATTTATTAGAAAAGCCATCTATAGCTATTAGTCATAAATTTGGTTTATAGCATTAAATCTTTACAGTATCTGGTCATATCAACCTGTAATAGAACAGAACCAAGGACAGCGGTGTGATCCGGACCAGGAACACTGGGTGCTGAACTCATGGGGATAGTGTATGAATTCCTTTTGGACTTCACTAAATGACCATGAGAAATAACAGCAAAGCTTTGGTCACAGCAACTGATATTCTTAGATAGTTTTGTGAGTTTGTTTTTCATATGCCATTCATTCCATTTCTCTGAAAATTGAAATGGTAATGAAACAGAAACTTCTGTGTGACACAGCTCTTCAAAATTCCTTAATGACATCTGAATTAATAGATGAGGGATTTTTTTTTTGCGTGTGCGTGTGCATGTGTGTGTGTGCTTCAGTTTAAACAGCTCCATTTTGACGATAAAGCTTCTATCCATCCAGAAAATACAAAACAGTAAAAACATATCAATAACCAGTGTGATGCATGATATAAAAATGGTGCAACTGGATCCTGAGACATTGGTTCTTGAGTTCTTACCACTGTAACACTTTTGTCAGGGTTATGAGGTAGGTAGATGGACCATGTGCCAGAAACATCCTTAGCAATTTTGAGAAAAAAAGTAGCATGAGCAAAGACACACAGTGGGAAATAAATTGAATATTAAAAGTAAAGCCGGCCAGGCGCAGTGGCTCATGCCTGTAATCCCAGCATTTTGGGAGACAGAGGCAGGTAGATCACCTGAGGTCAGGAGTTCGAAACCAGCCTAGCCAACATGGTGAAATCCTGTCTCTACTGAAAATACAAAAAATTAGCTGGGTGTGGTAGTGGGCACCAGTAATCCCAGCTACTCAGGAGGCTGAACTAGGAAAATCACTTGAACTTGGGAGGCGGAAGTTGCAGTGAGCCCAGATCACACTATTTCACTCCAGCATGGGAAGCAAGAGTGAAACTCGGTCTCAAAAAAAAAAAAAAAAAAAAAAAGTAAAGCCTTGCTCTAAAGATTATCTGTTTAGTGCATGAGATAAATCTGAACCAAAGCTGTAATTAGTAAGAATGTTACTGTATTTGTATTTTAGCAGAGATTCTCAACTAAGGTGGGAAGAGAAGGTGTGATATTCCCCAAGAGAATTTTGGAAGTAGGTGAAACCATGTTTTGGTTGTTACAATGAGGGAAATAGATCAACTGGTATTTAGTGATTTGAAGCCAAGAATGCTGAATATTTAGCAGTGCACAGCACAGAGCTGCACAATAAAAGATTAGCCCAAATGCCAATATTGCCTTCACTGATAAAGACTAACAGACTGAATCCTAGGCACCTTAGAAGGCACACTAGTGAAAATACGGTTGGAGAGAGGAATTTTGCTCTAGATATACAAATCACAACTTGTAGCACAATTTATATTTTCCACATGTAAAACATCTCTCATGACTACTTCAGAAGCAAAACTAATTTAACATTGTCAGACAAATAGTCTGGTTTCACTGCTAGACTAACAGCCAAATAGGCTTAAGAATAATGGTTTTAACTGATGCAATGACTTTCAGGAAAATCAGAGCATATGTGTACAGAGGGTGTTGAGTGCTTGGGGGGAAGATTTATCTTTGTAATCATATTTTCCTTTGCCTAACCTTAAAACTATTTTGAATATACTAGCACATACAGATTAATAAAAAAGCACACTCCAGAAATATTTAGGAGTTGATGGAATTGAGCATAATATTAAAAACTCTCCATAAAGTCCTAGAAAAGTAATGAATACTTGATATTATGCATAAAGTATATTAATTTACTTAGAAACATAGTTTTTTATTATGACAGCAGATCACAACATCTCTTCCCTTGTAAATGAAAAATGTTGGTATTTCATAAAGGCTTTTTATAAAAATTTTAGGCTTTTACAAAAATGTTGTGTTTAAAATTTACCCTTTAATGATGCAAGTTCATAGAATCTTTGACTTTCTGGTCAGTAGTTATTATATTACTATAACTAAAATATAAAAGTACATAAAAAGCATTTATATGAAGCTCCAAAAAGACAAAACTGTAGAGACAAAACATAGGCTAGTGCTTGTACGGGGCCTAGTTCATGGTGGATAGAAGATTGAGAGCAAGTGTTCATGGATATCATTTTGGGGGACAAAAATGTTCTAATACTGGTTATGGTAATGGTTGTGAATATACTGAAAATCACTGAACTGCATGGTTTAAATGGGTAATCTTATATTTTGTAAGTTATGATTCAATAAAGCTGTTTTTAAAAGTCGATAAGAAAAATTGAACTAAGCATTGATATAATACTTTGGTGTCCAGATGGGCAACAGTACTGTGGTCCAAGTGCAGCCACAGCCTGGAAGGTCCATTGTGGAACTGTTGCTTAGCAGAGATCTTATTTGCCTTCCAGATTATTTCTGCTGATGATATTCTTGTTTCATTTAAAAAATCTTCTAGAAGAAACCGTGAATATCTACACCCTACACACCCTTCCTAGACTAGAGCTGGCAACTCTTTGAGAATGTGGATAAGTGCCTCTTCTTGCTGCCACAGAGCTCTGGGTGGTTTGCTTTTAACACCTTTGCTGGCAACTTCCAGAATTCCCAGTTCATCTGGCGTGCAGCACCTGGATGACAGAATGCAGAGCCACGATAGGAGAATTGTCCAGGCAAATAAAAATTGCCCAATGCTGGGATCAATCCTCCAGATGCCAATCAATGCATCATATCTCTCATCACCATTCCCAACCTTGCCTGGGACCCATGGAATCCACCCCTCAGAATCCGAAATACCGCAGGGGTGGGAATACGGAATGGAGGGTTGAGGGACTGAAGGGTGTGGTGGGATGAGGGCAATGTGGTTAACCGCTTTCCAGGCAGCTCTGTAATCAGTTTTAAACCAGCTGCGGGTTTAGTGCGAATCTAGGCCCTTCCCACCATCTAGATACCAGACATCCTGCTGGGTCCAACACTTGAAGGGAATGGTGACAGCAGTTACCCTGTTCTTGCCTCTCCCTGATGGCTCCACCATGCTTGGCATTGAGCCACCAATCATGGCTCCCCAGCTACCAAAATGACCTCAGTGGAAGTTCCTCCTCTAGGTGACCAAGGTGCTCTCCAGTCATGTGAGAGCACCCCAACCTCTTTCCATGACCTGATGGGATCCTGACCTGCCCTAGATCCCAGAGAGGTCCCACCCCATGCCTGGCCTGAAGGATGCTGGGAAAATGCTTGTCATTTCCATGGATGCCCTGGTCCTATCACCAACATGGCTGCCATCTGAACTGAGTGGACCCTGGCCTCCTAGCCATGTATTGAGATCTTCACAGGTGGCAGTATCCTTGAAATGAAAGCCAAGGAGACCCAACCACCTCTAAAGCCCATTGTCATACTTCCCTTGCTCATTTCTGGCCTTGGCATGCTTAACTCCTTTGGGAGAGCTCCCATTGCTTAAGTTTGGTTCCAGCTCAGAGGTGGAGATAGGGAGGGACTGGCAATGGTCTCTTTGCTTGGTCCACCATACTTATTCTGTGGCCTGTAGGACAGTAACTTCTTCTTCTAAATTGTCAGCAGTTTGGTCAATAGCTACTGACCAGTTCTACTGACCAGTGGAAGAGTTTTTATACTTTTGGATTTTCATAGTTTTAAAACAAAAGGATATTTTAGATCAATTTTAGGTTTATGATTTGTGTAATGTAGATACAGAATAAGATACAAACTTCTCACATTGTCTTATTAATATTTTGCGATACAATTAATATAGTTTGGCTGTGTCTCCACCCAAATCTCATCTTGAATTATAGTTCCCATAATCCCCACTTATGGTGGGAGGGAATCAATAGGAGGTAATCAAATCATGGGGCAGTTTTCCCATTCAATTCTCCTGATAGGAGTAAGTTCTCTTGAGATCTGATGGTTTTATAAGGGACTTCTCCCTTTGCTCAGCTCTCGTTCTGCTGCCATGTGAAGAAGGATGTGTTTGCTTCCCCTTCCCCCATGATTGTTAGCTTCCTGAGGCCTCCTCAGCTATGCTGAACTGTGAGTCAATTAAACCTCTTTTCTTTGTAAATTACCCAGTCTCAGGTATATCTTATTGATTAGCAGTGTGAGAACAGATTAATGCAGA
This sequence comes from Macaca thibetana thibetana, assembly GCF_024542745.1. NCBI lineage: Eukaryota > Metazoa > Chordata > Mammalia > Primates > Cercopithecidae > Macaca > Macaca thibetana. The sequence continues at coordinate 33,283,109 of NC_065585.1, forward strand.
AATCACATGTAGTTAAACTAAATTTACAGAATAGTCATTTTAAGCATAATTATGTGACACCTGCTAAGTGTTTAGTTTTTAAAATGAAAAAGGAATGTTTCATTTGTTTCTTTGTTTTCAAACTAGCCAAATTAATCCTAAATATTGTTTGTAAGAACTGGTATGCAAAACACCAAGATATTTTCGGGAAACAAACAAATGGTACTTAACAATGGATATCAAAAACTGTAAGTATGGATTTTAAGAGTCTGTAATAAATATAACAAGAAAAAATACTATAAAATAATGGCACAGAATAGAGCACAGAAACTACACATGTTTACATACACATACACACAAAAACTATAACTGAACTAATAAATGATGACATTATATAAACTTGGATAAAGAACAAGACAAATTATTCAGTACCTAATATAATTATGAAATGCATAGAATTACAATGGCTTACCTAAGGAAAAAAAAAACTAAGTCAAAATCGTCAAGTTTACATACATTAAACAATTATGAATTTCTGAATAATGTCATAGAGAAATTTGAAAGATAGAATAAATTGGAAGAAATATTATTAGTATATTACAAAAATTGTGGGGAGACAGATAGCTGTAGAAATTTGTTTTTAATTTGTTTTCTTTCAATTTTATGTTTATATATGCAGATAGAGTGATTCTTATAAACTTATATTTGTTTTGTTTTATTTTAATGCCTTAGCTGTAAAAGGTTTGGCTGTAGGGCAGACAAAAAATTATATGTAATACGTTTTATCTTATTAAGAAAGGTAATTTAATATATAATTGGAGGGGAGAATCATTCCACAAGCAGAAAAATGAAAAAACACAATGTACCTATGAAATGTTGCTAAACTGTAGAAGTAAATAGGATAGTTCAAAGCTGGGCATATTACCTCATGCCTGTAATCCCAGCACATTGGGAGGCCAAGGCAAGCAGATCACTTGAAGTCAGGAGTTCAAGACCAGTCTGACCAACACGTTGAAGCCCTGTCTCTACTAAATATACAAAAATTATCTGGGCATGGTGGTGTACACCTACAGTCCCAGTTACTTGGGAGGCTAAGACAGGAGAATCACTTAAACTCAGGAGGCAGACGTTGCAGTGAGCCCAGATCGTGCCACTGCACTCCAGCTTGGGTGACAGAGTGAGATTCAGTCTCAAAAATTTCAAAAAATAGGGTAGTTCAATATAAAACCATAATTATATAAAACAATGCTTATTTTTGCACATGTACCCTAGAACTTAAAGTATAATAATAATAAATAAATAAATAAATAATGCTTATTTTAGTATGTTTTTAAATTTATAATATCCAGTGTGAGTAAGTATGTTAGGAAACATCCAGTCTCATATACTGAGTATAAGTTGGAAGAGGCTATTTAAATGTCAGATTCTGTCAAAGTTTAAAAGTTGTATTTCTTTCCTTTCAGTTATTCTACTATTAGAAATGTGTCCAATAGAAATATTTGTTTTTTATAGTAATGGAAAAAAATATTTTTAACATAAATTTAGTTTTAAAAAGAATGATTTAATAAAACTAACTTCTGCCAAAATCACTAGCTCTGTGACTTTGGGGAAGCTACTTAATATGTTTGTATTTCAATTTCCTTTTCTAAAGATAGTGCTGTTGTTTGAATGTATGTGTCCCTTCAAAATTTGTACGTTGGAACTGAAACCCCAAGGTAATGGCACCAGAAGATTGGGTCTTTGAGACGTGGTTAGGTCATGAGTGCTATGCCCTCATTAATGAGATTAGTGTCCTTAAAGGGCTCAAAGACACTGGCTAGGCCCTTTCTGCCCTTCCATCTCTTCTGTCATGTGAGGACACAGTATTCATACATTTCGCACTTCTGCCATGTGAGGACACAGCAACACAAGGCACCATCTTGGAAAAAGAGAGAGCCAGACTTCATCAGATAACAAATCTGCTGCCACTTGGATCTTGGCATTCTCAGCCACCAGAACTGTGTGAAATAAATTTATTTTGTTTACAAATCACCCAGCCTAAGGTTCTTTGTTATAGCAGCAGGAACAGACTAAGACAGGGAAAATAATAACATCTAACTGATAATGATTCTTTAAGATTGAGTTTATATATATATAAATATATATATATGTTTATATATATATGTTTATATATATATGTTTATATATATATAAAATATATTATTTCACACTTATTACAAGAATCTGAGCTAGCTTCAACTGTAAATGTATGGATAACCTACACCGATTAAAACTAATGCGTCAGAGGTGCTCATGTCCTTTGTGCCACATTGTATTTGGGGATCTGTTTACTACAGCTGCTTAGCTTTTATTCTAACTATTATTATTCCATTTTCATATGCTTGTATATGTATATTTCTTTTGTCAATGGATAAGATATTTAAAACATCAAACTGTTCATTGTTCCTCCTCAGAAGGAAAAACAATGATTTGGATGAAAGCAGACATGAATTGTGTAACACTATGTGCATTTGAAGACTTTGATTTTTGTTTTCTTAAAAAATCATTTTTATTTTTACAACATAGAAACAATGGAAAGAAGAATGATAAAAAATAACACATTAGTTATCCAGAATTTCACAGAATTTATTTCATTTAATTTTTATAAACCCTAAAATTGTATAGTGTTTCTGTATTTACTAGTGAGGACATTGGGAATCAGAGATTATTCTCATTGTGATTAGAATTAAAAGTATTCTAAGACTGTATGTTGTATTAGACTGTTCTTGCATTGCTATAAAGAAATACCTGAGACTGGATCATTTATAAGAAAAGAGGTTTAATGGGCTCATAGTTCTACAAGGTGTAAAGGAAGCATCATGCTGGCATGTGCTTCTGGTGAGGCCTCAGGAAACTTACAGTCATGGTGAAAGGTGAAGGAGGAGCAGTCCTCTCACATGACAGGAGTGGGAACCAGAGAGAGGAAGGGTGGGTGCTAGACTTTTAAACAACTAGGTCTTGGGAGAACTCCTTATCACAAGGACAGCACAAAGGGGATAGTGCTAAACCATTCATGAGAAATCTGTCTCTATTTTCTAATCACCTTCTACGAGGCCTATCTCCAAAACTGGAGATGATGTTTCAACATGAGATTTGGCAGGGACAGATATCAAAACCATATCATATGTAAACTGGGATGTGAGTCTAGGTCATTCTGAATTTAGGGCCCATTGTCTTTCATTATGTGTTTAGTTTTTAAAGTTTTCTTTAAATTAACTCTGTGTTCTTAACTTAGTAGTAAATATATCTTTTATGTGGTAGTTTCATTTTGTGATAATGCCTTCATTTTAGTTATCTAATAAATGTGTTTGGACATCTTTATTGAATTATCACTTTGTGATTGACACTGTCCTACACCTTAAGAATTCAGAACAAAGTACTATTTTAATGCTGGCTCTCAAGACACTGACTGTGACAGCTCAATAATAATATATCGGTCCTAACTTAATAGATAAAAATGTTACATGTGTTGCTATTGACATTGCTATAATTCCAATTGATCTGATTCCAAGTTGCAAAATTCTGTAATAAAAAGCATTATAAATGAAAGACTGAATTGGTAAAAAGGAGAAAAATGGCATAAATGACCCCCAAGATAAGGAACATTGTGTGGAACATTTAAAAAATACACATTATTTTCTCCGTTGTGGGAATGTTTTCCCATTGCTGGACATTTTTTAAAAACTAGCCATGACATTAGAGCTTTATTTAAACATAAGTATCTATGTTCACTTTAGAAATCTTAGTGATTTTTACATAAGTATCTCTTAAAGAGCTGATCCCTCAGATGTGATTAAATATACATGTTGACAGATATAACTGAAATATCAACACTGGGTGACAAAAATGTCTGATTTATTTTAAATAGCTTATACTTAATATTTTTCTGTGGCTTCTTACTTATAGGAGAATCAAACATGTCAATGAATTAAATAGTCCAGGTAATTTTTAAAAATGAATGACAAAACTTAGAAAGAAGGGGGCTTAACTGTAAAAATAAAATTCTATATGTTTTTGACTTATTTTTACTTTACTTGTGTGTAGATATGTGTAAAGATAGATAATAAATAAATAGATGAGACTTATTCTTAGAAAAAAATATGTTATTGTGTTTAAACTGTGCTATGTACAAAGTGGCTTATTAGTTATTAGTTTCTGGAGGAGACAGAAAAAAAAAAAAAAACTCTACCTTCAGAAGAACTTATACTAGAAGAGAATTACATATCCTCAAATAATACAAAAATGGCTAGAAGAGGAAATGGGAAAGAAAAAAAGTGGTTACTGTATATTAACTAGAAATTGTTTTGCTATTTGTGATTTTCTTTCTTTTTTTTTTTTTTTTTTTTTTTTCATTCCACAACCAGCCATTATTGAGAATGTAAGTATTGGTTCATTACATTTGAAACTGTTAAGAAAGTTACTAACATTCTATGATATAACATGGTAAAGTATATTTTAAGCTCTTTAAAATTATGCAGCTTTGAGCCAACATTGGGAGTTTACACTTATACCCATCTAAAATCTAAAGAAGGCTTCTATGCTTCCATAAGGATCATATTACAAAGTTCAGGAAATGATTTCTGCTCCTAGTCACAGCAGTAGAATTAGATGAGAATGCATAGGAATGCAGCTCTGAGACCTCTCAGCCTCACCAGTAATCCAATCAATGAACAGTATGCAAATGACCTAACAGGAATACAATCAGAGCTCCAGGAGCAGGTAATTTCCATTTCCATTACTGCTCAGTGAGGTTTTGCTCTAATTTTAAGGCAATGGAAACCTCCATGAAAAGCTTTTTCTTCTTCTTCTCTTTTTGCTTTATTACAATTACTTCCTCCAATTAAAATAGACTAGAAATTATTACTTTATCTGATTCAAGGATTACAAAATGTTTCTGAAATAAGTTTTCCCCTTATAAGTTTGTTTTGAAGCCTTCAAATGTAAGAATTAAAAAGCAACTGTAACCATAATGATCTTGATTTTTCTCTACACTTACCTGTGGTTATTTAATAATCTAGATTCTATAAAACCTTCTTGCTGTACATCCTATCACCCTGCCCATCAACTGTTCCAAGATTAAAACAACTACCAGAGAACACTACTTCTTCGGCATTAAAATTCACTGTGTAGAAAAGCTGTTTCTAGGTTATTGTAGTTAGGGCTGGTACAGGGCACAATTATGAAAATCACTGAATATTTGAAATGAAAAGACACTTAGAGATCATTATCCACCCACTATATTTTCCTCTCATACTTCAAATGAGATGCAGAGAGGTTAAAATTATCTACCCAATGGTTCACAGAGAGCTATTGATGAAACTACATCTCATGCTTTCTGATTAGGAGTTAATTAAGTTTATATTTTTCTTGTCCTCCAAAACTTCACGTTCTTTTCTTTCTCGCATGGCGACCCTATAATATTAATAGTTATTATTTATTTATTAAGTGTTTATGTGAATGTCATCTATGTGAATTGTGTTTAGTGCTTTTTCTATCTTTAGTTCTTAAAACAGCCTTGATATAGGAACAATTATTAGTTGTCTTTTACAGACGAAGGTAATGTGGTCTGGAAAGTTTAAATGAGGGGATCACCTAAATTTACACAATAAGTGGTGGTGTCAGGAAAGTAAACACAAGTCCTATATGACTGCAGGCCTTTGCTTTTAAGAAACTGACTACAGTAACATTCAGTACTTAGGCTGCCCTGTCACCTGGATTCAGGTATTACATTTCTTTATAAAACTCATCCAAAGCTAACCTTTCAAAGTACTCTAATTAACTAATTTACCCTAAGGTACTGAGAAATGATGGTAAAATAATGTGTTATTTTTCTGGAGATAATTGATTTTTATCAAAGAAACAATGCTGTTAGCCAAAAAAATAGAATTTCTGTATTTGAAATTTCATCCTTTCATGACTGCTGTTAAGAAAGAGATTTAGGGTGAAGAGAGAACCTTTGTTGTGTTTTTAATTCTTCCTTTTTGTGGAGTGTGATGAAAAGAGACCAAGCTTTAGAGATATACTTGATTGCATTACTTTAAACTCATTTGATGTAAGATTTTGGGATGCTTAGTTTATATTTTTTAGTCTCATTTTTTTTTGCCTATATTTTGGAACTTATAATGCACCCAATGTATGCAACTATTAAATTATATTTAAACATTTATATTCAGTAAGTGAGGAGATTTGGGATATATTATTACCAATAATTTTCTAAACTTAAAAGGCTTGTGTTTTACCAAATTATAGACTTTTATAGTTGGAAAGAACTAGACAATTCCTTTAGTCTAGTGAGGTTCATATTTTTCTGAGAAATGAATAGACTTCTAATTAAAGTGATTTGATAATGTAATAAGAATAAAATATTGGTAGTGAGTCAGAAATGGTTTTCTCATCTTTGTCCACACCTAACTCAGATAATCTGTGCTTTTATGCAATGCATATATTTCATTCTTACATAAAAATATCACTTTCAGAAAGAATGGTTAAAAATAACTTGAAATTTATTGACTTTGTACAAATTCTTCACTTTAGAGGTAAGCAAAATACCTTAAGAACTTTCTACAAATCATTATATGCAATATTATACAGAATCCATGTCTCAGCAAAAGTATGAAATTTGTCTGTGTTATTAGTTTATTAACTATGTTTTTATACAATATATTTTTAGGAATATTTCTCCTTTATATTATTTAAAATGTATTAAATTCAGTTCATAGTTTGATAAATTCCTAAGTGTGAACATATGCCTTTTTTTGGCCTGGCACTAATATATTTTCCCTCCAACTTAAAAATAAGCTCCCAAATTAAGAAAAGGGTAATATTTATTCAAAAATTTTATATACACAGTCATTTTATTTTTTCTATCCAAAGTGGCCTTGGGTATCTTAATCTTTATTAACTTATGTGAAATAGCAACTTTTTATTCTTTATAAGTATTCTATATTTCTCATGCTAAATACTATATTCAGACTCACAATTTAGATTTTTTTGGTCCCAAATATGTTAATAGCATAATTTATATTAAATCTGTAAAATCTAAGTATTGTTTTGAACAGTTTCAGTTTTAACTGAGCCAGTATTTTACTATGTTAATTCAACTGATAGTAATTACTAAGAATATCACAATTTTAGATTATTCTTATACTACATAAAATATTAATTACAAATATGTTATTAAAATATTTAGGTGGAACAATGAAGAACCATTTTATATTATATGAAATTCGTGATTAGATAATTTTGTTTTATCATTCCTATTCTTTTGGTTTTGCTTTCATGAAATATGTGACATCCTTCTATAGTACATTAAGTATGTTAGTTTCTTTATATACTTACATTTTAGCACATGTAGTTTTCTGTGCCATGTCTTTTATGTTTAACAGTTAGTTTGATACTCATCTTGCTGTTAAAGGCAATGGTAGGAATGCATTTTTACCATAGTATATTTGTGTGTACACTTGCCAGTATATACCGGGGTTATCTTCAGTGCGTTTGCTGTAAAAAATAAAATTAAAATTAAAATGCTGCTTTGTATAGTCTCCACACATGTCCTGGTACACATGTGCAATGAAATTAATGGCTCAGAGGATATATAAATCCCAAACAAACAAAAAACACCAATTGTCTTCTAAAGTGCTTTCATCAATTTAATCACTTTTCTTTAAAAAAAGTGATGCCTAAAAGCTTATTAAATATATTTTTGTGTTGTCAGATTTCTTAAGGTGTCTTAATTTTTATCAGTCTGATAGGTTTTAAAATAAATTCCACTGTAGTTTTCTATTTAACTTACTACTTTGAAGTAGAACATTCTGTCTAATGTTTATGGGCTATAGTTGTTGCTTTTATTAAATGCATTAGTATATCATTTGGCCACTTTTTATTAAATTTTAACATTTTAATTTGTTTGCAGAAATTATTTATGTACTCAGCAATATGTAAATAAACACATTGTATTAATATATTAACAAATAGATTGTAATATAAATATTATATTTCTTTTTCAATTAAATGTATCATGAATTCATAAAATATATGTAGATATTAGTCTACTGTATCATTCACTACCATAAAATATACAAAAATTAATTATAAAAAGTTAAAACTTATCAAAACTTACCTACACAACCACAGATCATACATAGCATCATTCTCAGTTAAGAGAAGTTTTAGCGAATGTAAAGATGCGATATTAAATCATAACTGCATGAAGTTATCTGAAGTACATATTGTATTGCTGTAATAATTTTGTTGCTACTTCCTATTGCTGTTGCTTTGAGCTCAAGTGTTGTGAGTATCCCTTAAAGCAGGAGGATCTCTTGAGGCCAAGAATTCCATAGTAGCTTGGGCAACATAATGAGACCTTCATCTCTATTTAAAAAAAAAAAAAAAAAATTGGCCAGGCGCGGTGGCTCATGCCTGTAATCCCTGCACTTTGGGAGACTGAGGAGGGTGGATCAAGAGGTCAGTAGATCAAGACCATCCTGGCTAATATGGTAAAACTCCATCTCTACTAAAAATACAAAAAATTAGCCGGGCACGGTGGCGGGCGCCTGTATTCCCAGCTACTTGGGAGGCTGAGGCAGGAGAAATGGCGTGAACCCAGAAGGCGGAGATTGCAGTGAGCCGAGATTGCACCACTGCATTCCAGCCTGGGTGACAGAGCGAAACTCTGTCTCAAAAAAAATAAAAAATAAAAAATAAAGAAAATTAATTAACTTAGTATGGTGGCTGGTGGCTCACACCTGTAGTCCCAGATACTTATGAGGCTCATGCAAGAGAATCGCTTGTGCCCAGGAGTTGAAGTCTACAGTAAGCTATGATGGTACCACTGTACTCCAGCCTGGGCATCAGAGTGGAACACTATCTGTAAAATAATAATAATAATTAACAATGATAATTTAAAGTAATGAAAAACACCATGTGATGCTAATTATCTACATGTGAACAGTTCATTTCTCTAGAAATTGCATATCTTAGCAAAAAGTGATCTCTCATAGTTTTCAAGTATTTTTCATTATGTTTAGTGTGATACTGTAAACCTTAAGTAACATCATGGGACCCATATGAAGTGTAGCTAGTGATGCTGGAAGTGCTCCCAACAAGCAGAAAAATGCCATGAGATTACAAAAAGAAAGTTGAATTGTTTGATATGTACCATACATTGAAGTCTTCAGCTGTGGTTGCCCACCATTTTAAAATAAATATATTCAGCATAAAGACCATTCTAAAAAAGAAACCCTGTGATGCCATTTCTGCAGCTATGCCAGCAGGCACAAAAACCTTGTACATTTTGAGAAATATGTTTTTATTTCATATTGAAAATAAACCTTTACTTGAGTGCAAGATTGCTGTAAGAAAGGCCTACGGGTTCAGAAGTTCAAGACCAGTCTGGCAAAGATGATGAAACCTCATCTCTACTAAAACTACAAAAATTAGCCGGGCATAGTGGCAGGCGCCTGTAATCCCAGCTAGTCGGGAAGCTGAGGCAGGAGAATCACTTGAACCCAAGCAGCAGAGGTTGCAGTGAGCCAGGATTGCACGACTGCAATCTGGCCTGGGTGACGAGGTGAGACTCTGTCTCAAAAAAAGAAAGAAAAGAAAGAAAGGTCTGCTTATAGACTCTCGAGATGATTCCAGAAAAAGTGAAGTCATTATATGATAACTTAAAGCCAAAGGAAAGTGAAAGATCTAAAACTGGAGAATTTAATGCCACCAAAAAGTAATTTGACAATTTTAAAGAGAGGCTTGGCTTTTAAAAAATGTCATGATAACAGGAGAAGCAGCTTCTGTTGACCAAGAGGCAACAGATAACTTTCCTGACATCATTAATATAATTACTTAGGAGAAAGGATATCTGCCTGAACAGGTTTGTAATGCAGATAGAGTGCCTTATTTTGGGAACAAAAGTGCCACAAAGGACATTTATTAGTAACAAAGAGATGCAAGCACCAGAAATTAAGGCAGGAAGGAATAGGCTAACTACCGTTTTGGGTAAATGCAGTGAGGTTTATGATCAGGACTGCCCTTATCTAGAAAGCTACTAACCCCAAGCCTTGAAGAGAAAAGATGAACGCCAGCTGCCACTCTTTTCACTGTACAACAAGAAGGCCTGAACAACAAGAACCCCCCACCGACCCACCTTTTTTTTCTGAATTGGTTCCATCAATGCTTTATCCCTGACATCAGAAAGTACCTTGCCAGGAAGGTACTGTCTTTTAAAGTTATTTTAATATTGGCAGTGCCCCTGGGTAGTCACAACCCTACGAGTTCAGCACCGAGGTGTTGAAGTAGTCTACTTGCTCCCAAACACAACATCTGTAATTTAGCCTCTAAATTGTAATCAGAGGTTACAAGAATCTTTAAGGCTCATTACACATGGTAATCTATGGAAAGGACTGTGAACCCTATGGAAGAGAACCCCAATGGAGAGAAGATTATGAAAGTCTGGAAGGATTACACCATTGAAAATTCCATCATTGTTATAGAAAAAGTCATGAAAGCCATTAATCCCAAAACAATACATTCTTGCTGGGGAAAAACAAAAAACAAAAAACAAAACTGTGCTCAGATGTTATGCATGACTTCACAGCATTTACAACAAAGCAATTCAAGGAAATCATAAAAGAGATTATGGATATTGTGAAAATGATAGGAGATGAAGAATTTCAAGAACTAATAGTCACCATGCAAGAGGAATTAACAGAAGAAAACTTGGTGGAGATGAGTGCTTCCTAACCAGCTCCAGATGATGAGAAAGGAAATACAGAAGAAGCAGGGCCGGGACACATATTGACATTAGACAATCTGAAGAAGAGCTCTGATTATTCAACACTGCCTTTGATTTCCTTTACAACATGCACCCTTCTGTGATACAGGCACTGATACTAAAGCAAATGGTAGAAGAAGGATTGGTACTACATAAAAAGCTTTTTAGAGAAATTAGAAAGCAAAAATGTTGGACAGAAATTACCATGTATTTTCATAAAATTACTGTACATACGTCTGCTTCTCCCACCTACCTTTCCACCTCCTCTACCTCTTCCACATCTGCCACCCTTGAAACAGAAAGACCTACTTCTCCTTCTTCTTCCTCCTCCTCAGTCTATTCAAAATGAAGATGATGAGGATAAAGAACTTTATGATGATCCATTCCCACTTAATAAATAATAAACGTATTGTTATCTCAATTCTGATTTCTTTAATTGCATTTTTTCCTCTAGCTTACTTTATTTATAAATATAGCATATAATACATATAACATGCAAAATATGTGTTGACTGGTTTGTGTTATCAGCAAGGCTTTCTGTCCACAGTGGGCTATTAACATTTAAATATTGGGGGAGTTGAAAGTTACACGTAGATTTTTGACTGCACAGAGGGTCAGCACCCCCAATCTTCATGTTGTTTAAGTGTCAACTGTTCCATTTTAGATGTGTCTTAAGTCATTTGTTATTCACTAATTGGCATCAATAATGTATTAATCTATGTAGTGTTATAAGGGTTTCCCATCAATCCATATCCTGCAGGAAGTTATCTGTGCCCCAAATCATAGATAACAAAACAACCCAGAAACAGCTTATCCATTTTCCTGCTATCCCTTTAACCACAATATCAACTCTAATTCATATCCTTCTTACATTTTTAGTATAATTATAACAGCTTCTTTAAAATTCTTGTCTGCTAATTGCAACATCTATTTATCTCAAGGCTGGTATCACATTCCTTCTATTCACAATATCAACTACAATACATAATATGCAAACACATTCCTTCTGTTTTTCTATTTGCCTGAGAGACTAGACATTAAGCCTGTGCCAAGGCCACCTTTGTAGCACCTTAATGCTTCTCATTTCTCCTTCAAATTGCTACTGAGCCTTTTTAAACCTAAGTTTAAAATATGTATATTTCAGCATATTTAAATAAATTTGCATTGTTTATAATTAATTTCTTCTTAAGTTTCTCTTTGTTGGCACAAGTGTCTTTTTTACTTATGAATTATACATATATATGGCAGGGATATTAATGTGGAAAGTATCATAGAGCACATGGACATGGTAATAAAGCTTATATAACATTTATTTTTGTCACGTTACATAATAACTATATTTTAAAATTTGGCTATTTTCATGTTTTTGATAGTTCTAATATATTGCCTTCATTAAAAAAACTATCTGCCCTTTTCTGGGAGGGCAAAGAGATAAAATAAATTTTGCTCACCATTTCTATTTGATCAGGAACCTTAACTTATTTAACTAAATAAGAATCATTAACTTCAAAAATCAATTTTCTAAAGAGTAGGAACATATAACATTTTTAATAAGTTTTTTCAAAAGGGTCTTATTGTGTTCCTCATAATTTTTAAAGATAATAGGGTAAAATTATGAAGAATGTGTCTGGTTAGAAACTAGTCTTTATTGCAAACACACACACACACACAAACATGCAAACAATCCAAGATTGATGAGTAAACTCAATGGAAATATAGCTATTCAGATAACTGCAATCAAAATGAGCAAATAACTATTTTCAGAGTTTCATGAATATTTTCTTATTCATCTAGGATTTGACACTTTCAGATGCTAGTTCTCTCACAAGCTTTAACTATCATTTTCTAGTGATTCAGAAAATTAGATTTTCTTTCATAATTCAGTTATTGAGAAAAACAAAAAATGCTGCACATTAGAGTTAAATTATATGCATGCAAATATTTGAAAAAGTACGAAAGCTTTTTCCAGTATTCTACATATACGTTTTATTACATTCTCATCTTGAAATATTTAAAAATGATCTTTTGAAAACAGTTAACATTCTCTGTACATAAACGTCTTAAAATGTCTTCTGCTCTGACTGAGATAATGAGATAAGCATAGCTGGAATCCTAATATGATTGTGCTTTTATTCTCTCATTTTTGTCCACAGTTCATAGATTGCTATATTTTCTGTCAGTGCTCTGATTCCACTTGTGAAAGAAATAATATGCTTTTATAGTGAAAAAGAAGATATGCATCTTTGGTTCTTTACACATATAATATTTGATATGCTTAATAGCATTATAACATAACAATGTTGTCTTCACTCTATAAAAATGACAATACTGAAATATGCTCAGTAGAGTGGTGACTATGAATTGCTTTCCTGGAGCAATATGATGTCTGACATTATTCACCTATACTCTTTGCTCAGCCCTCTTGTAACAAACACCATACACTTGCTATATTTTTTGCTTTATTTTAGGTGTTCCATTTATGATTTATCTAGACCTATAAAGATGATATCTTAGAGCATCAGTGAGTTACAAAATGTATCTTAGCTGTGGAATTCTGCTTTCAAATAAAATATTTCTTAGAGGTACAACATGTAAAGCTTATAAATTTGAGCTACAATTCTAGATGAGATGTAATTCTTCTTCTTCTTTCCTCTCCTTCATAGGAATCCCCAGAGAGTGCTGTGTCCAGAACACAATGAATCACTATTTAAAACCTTGCATAGATTAATGCCTCAGTGAAAAATATTCAGGGATAGAGGGACTAGAATGGGCATCCTTAAGATTAAGAATTGCATTATTGTCATCATGGCAAATATTTTGAGTGGTTATTGTTTGTGAAACATTATGCTGAGTGTTGTAGCTGCATTATCCTAGTTATTCCTTATTACCATTATCTGAAGATAACTATTATTCTTGGCTATGATTTGTAATCATTTTTTCCAAAAAGAAAACTGAGGCACAATGTGTTCAAGTAAACTTTTCTATATTTAACAGCTAGTAAATGGTAAGGCCAGAATTCAGTCTGAAGTAATCTGACTCAAAAGATGACTTTTGGGTAATAGTGGACAGGTATTATTTTTTGGCCTAACCTTTTTTCATCAATCAAGAACTATCCTCTTTTATACCTAAGTCTATGTAATTCTAATGAGAATGAATCTCACCCTTCCCAAATCCAGGCATTTTACCTAGGGTGGCCATTTAAATAATTCTCCCTTTGTGCAGTGTGAGAATCCAAGGTAGACTATATAAGTGGGGTTAATCTCTCTGTGGGATTACTATGTACTCTGGGAGAGATGTTCATTTTCAGTCACAAATCTTAAGTATCTGAACCTGGATCTGCTGAGGTTTAAAGAAATGGTGGAGGTGGAAGATATTTCTTTCATCATATGGATATTGGGTACCATAAACCAAAGTCAAGAGGAGAACTATACTAAATATTTACCTGAATTTCTCAGTCGTGAGGAGAAAAATACATTCTTTTATTTTTTTCATATACACTAATTTGAGTTGACATTTTATCTCTTCTGTTTATTTAGTCCCAAATGCTACATAATGGGTCTCTTTATCTCTTCGTTTTCATTTATCTATTAGATTAAATGAACTTCAAACATATATAATGAAGAAAAATATCTCTCAAATAAGCTATTACTAGAGATACAGAAATGCTTAAGAGCTAACGTTATTCAAAGAAAGGTTTGAAACAGACATGTAAATTGATTGCAGTACAGAGGGATGCAACATAACTGAGTTATGTTTAAATTATCAACTTTGTCACTAGAGAAGGAGATTTATGGATTGAATCTTAAGGATACGTAGTCATGAAGAGGATTGGGGGTCTTTTTTCAGGCCAAAGAAATATTGAGAGGTGAAGCCCCTTGGGCTTCTGGGTCCAGTGGGGACTTGGAGAACTTTTCTGTCTAGCTAAAGGTTTGTAAACGCACCAATCAGGGCACTGTGTCTAGCTAAAGGTTTGTAAACACACCAGTCAGGGCACTGTGTCTAGCTAAAGGTTTGTAAACACACCAGTCAGGGCACTGTGTCTAGCTAAAGGTTTGTAAACACACCAATCAGCACTCTGTAAAAATGGGCCAATCAGCACTCTGTAAAATGGACCAATCAGCACTCTGTAAAATGGACCAATCAGCAGGATGTGGTCAGGGCCAAATAAGGGAATAAAAGCTGACTACCTGAGCCAGCACCTGACAAACCGTCCGGGTCCCCTTTCAGGGTGTGGAATCTTTATTCTTTCGCTCTTCCGGATGAATCATACTGCTGCTCAATCTTTGGGTCTGCACTGCCTTTATGAGCTGTAACACTCACCACGGAGGTCTGCAGCTTCACTCCTGAGGTCAGTGAGAACATGAACCTACCTGGAGGAACAAACAACTCCGGATGCTCCACTTTTAAAAGCTGTAACGCTCACTGTGAAGGTTTGCGGCTTCACTCCTGAAGTCAGCAAGACCACGAACCCACCAGAAGGAAAAAACTCCGGACACATCTGAACATCTGAAGAAACAAACTCTGGGCACACCATCTTTAAGAACTGTAGCACTCAGCATGAGGGTCTGCAGCTTCATTCTTGAAGTCAGTGAGACCAAGAACCCGCTGGAAGGAACCAATTCTGGACACAGTAAGATGTGCAATTGTCATAATAAAGGTGCAAAGGAGCATATAATCCTGCAGAAATGAGTCATTCTTTGAAACAAATCCATGTTTTTTTGGAATGCTAAAAAAAAATGAATACTAGTTAACATTTGGATTATGACATTTTATACAACTTAATTGCATGGTGTGATGATAGATGCACTATTATTTATTTTAAGAGATATCCCTGAGTTCAGGGGAAAAAGGTAATACATAGCTACTATAATTGATCAAAACCTTCTTTCGTAAAATGGAGTCATTTGTGGGAAATAAATATTATTTGTAACTAAAATAATATTTATAGTTATATTTTGGTTAATTTAGTCTAAGATCTATAAGCTCTTTTAATATGTATATTCCATACACATACTCTAATTACTTCTTTCCTTGTATTCAAGATTTAATAATGTAATTTCTCTAACCATACACTAGTATTGATAGCTACTAATTTTCTCCAATCTGTTGAAAGAGAAAGGCAGGAGACAAAAAGAATTATAATATTTTTATGACACATTCTTGAATCTCAGTAAATATTAAGCATAGGTTGGTAGTAAGACAGTGAGAAGTTGTTTTATGCCAGTTGATTAATCACTAGTAATAGAGTCCTATGATTAAAAAATGTATTTTCCAACCCTCTGATTGAGAATCTTTTTTGATTCCACATTAAAATTCATTAATAAAGTCCAATCCTGTTAGCATTATATGCTAGAATCCCGACAACGTAATCACTTATGTTGCTAATCTCATTTCTGTCCATTTTACTGGCCCACTCATTTTTCTAGTTACGCCAAATCTCTTCCTGTTTAGTACAGCACCACAGGCATATTCTCTCCTTCATGGCATTGAACTTACTCATTTACACTTTTCATCCCAAGGAAAACTCTTCAATCCTAAAGAGATAATTTAAAATGGATTTCTTTAAATACTGTATTTTTAAGATTTATATATAAACATCTTACTGCCACTATCACCACTATTTAGCAAAGGTCCTAGCATGTGATCCTTAGGCACTCAACAAACAAAAAATGAGAAAGAGAAGAAAAGACAATAAAGTATTCACTGTAATGACAATATTTATGAATGGCTTACATTTTCATACAATTACCTTGTTGTAATAACATACTTTTCACTTTCACTACTTACTTTTGTAACCAGTTCTTTCATTCACTTATTCACTCATTCATCCAACAGTTAGTTGTCAGGCATTGTAGCATAATGGAAAATACAGCATCATTTCCCTTAAACAGCATATGTTTTTAAGAAAAAGCTTTTATATAATTAAATATTTCAACACAATGTGATAATTTACAGAAGGGTGTGGAAGTGGTACAGGACCCCAACACTTACCCAAAGGTAGCCGTTGTGTGTGTCAGGGTTTCTGCACTATAGTCCCTTCTGTGGTCATCAGAAATATGTTACAGCACAAAGAAATATGTTACAGGAAAGGGGTCCTGATCCGAGCCCAAGGACAGTGTTCCTGGAGTTCGTGCAAGAAAGAATTCAGAAAGAATTCAGGGCAAATCCACAGTGCAAAGTGAAAGCAAGTTTATTAAGAAAGTAAAGGAATAAAAGAATGGCTCCTCTGTAGACAGAGCAGCCCTGAGGGCTGCTGATTGCCCATTTTTATGGTTGTTTCTTGATGATATGCTAAACAAGGTGGGATTATTTATGTCTCCCGTTTTTAGACCACATAGGGTAACTTCCTGACGTTGCCATGGCATTTGTAAACTCTCACGTGTTGACGGACATAAAGTAGTGAGGACGACCAGAGATCACTCTTATGGCCGTCTTGGTTTTGCTAGGATTTACCCGGCTTCTTTAATGCAGCCTGTTTCATCAGCAAGGTCTTTATGACCTGTATCTTATGCTGACCTCCTATTTCATCCTGTGACTTGGAATGCCTTAACTGTCTGGGACTGCAACCCATTAGGTTTCAGCCCCATTTTACCTAGCTCCTATTCAAGATGGAGTTGTTCCGGTTCACATGCCTCTGACAGAAGTAGGAAGGAGAAAGCATTCAGTTTTGAAAAAAGATTTCTTAACAGATGATTTTCATAAGTAATTTCAGTTAATTTTATTAATATGCCTTGTTACAAAAATTAGAAGTAAAATCAGAATATCTTATTATTTACAATGCAATTTCTCATATTTTAACTCAAATCACTAGGATTCCTTAAACATACTATATAAAGTTTTAAAGTATATAATTTTATAAATAATGCTGCTTTATGTAATCATTTATGAATGCACCAAGCAAAATAACAAATCATTTAAATCAATTATATGCTGAAGCAGACACATACTCTACAAGCTCTTCGCTCTCACCTTCTGACACACACAAATGGTTTCCCAGTTACTTACACAAGATATACAGTCCATCAGTCAGGGCTGTATTTTAATGATCATAAATATTTTACTATTGATCATTTGTCACAGTAATTTGTTTTCTTATTAAAAGAGTCATGCTCATTAATCATAATTGTAATCTTTTGTTTTCTTAAACATAATCTTTATGTAAAATCTACTTTTCTTATTACCCATAATTATTCTAAGAAAAATCTGTGAGACAAACTTGAAACAACTAGTTTCTTTAAATTTTGTTTCAATATTAACAACGTCTTTGGGTCTATCCATCATGAAAATGAATTTTGTCATAACATGATTAAGTGAAGAAGTAATTTGTACTGCTGTGAAAATGGCTTTGGCTATGGAGATACCATGCTTCCATCTGGTTCCTTTAGCAAGGGTTATGCTATTATACAGCACACTAATTTTCACAATGCTAAAATGCAGAGTGGGCCAAGTTGTGGCAAAGTGCTTTTAAAATATTAAATGCTTACTATCCATTTTCTATTGGTTATATTAGACAAGTTTCACAAATCAGGAAATGTATATATATATGTATGTATGTGTGTGTGTATATATATATATTTCTCATTGAGAAAATTGGTGTCTGTTATTTTGTCTTCTTGTAGAAAAAATGTTAAGCTGATGTATACATATATATTCCAATTATAGTTTTGCATTGTGGATTTATGTGTATGTATGGGAATAAACAGAGACTTAAATAATCATTAATTCTTTCATTCATACTTAGAGTGCCCACTAAATGCTAGGAATTGTGTTAATGGTGAACAAAGGGCCCGTGAATAGATTTTAGAACATAATGGTTAAAGATGTTTTAAGATATTACAAACAAAATATTAACAAATGAGTCCAAATGCAATAAAATGACCTAGGGGGAGGAACGGTCTATACAAAGGGAAGGGAATTACTTTAGATTACCTCTTCAGCCATGAATTCTGTAAGCAACTATTTATACAGAGGCTTGAAGAAGGAGGCCAGAAGAGTGAGGCAATGTAAGTAGAGGAAAGAGGATGTAAGAGTGAAGACATAGCACTTGTAAAGGCCTGGTTTATACAAAGTCTATGTGCTCAAAAAACTTGAGCTAAGAAAAGTAATGTGCTGGATTATTTATCCTACGTTTGGAAATTAAATGAAGCTATAGTTTGATATTATTATGTATATTATGCCAAAAGTAGTCTGTAAAATGCAAACTGACTTACCTAACAATTTTGTGCAAATGGCGCAAAAGCAATATAAAGCAATGATCCTCTAAAACCTAGATTGGGGGAATGTCAACACTGTTACTAGGGATTCAAAGTCAATTTTTTTTTTTTTTTTTTTTTTTTTGAGATGGAGTCTCACTCTGTCACACAGGCTGGAGTGCAATGGCGTGATCTCACTGCAACCTCTGCCTCCGGGGTTCAAGCGATTCTCCTGCCTCAACCCCCCGAGAAGCTGGGATTACAGGCGCCCGCCACCACGCCCGGCTAATTTTTATATTTTTACTAGAGAGGAGGTTTCACCATATTGGCCAGGCAGGTCTCAAACTTCTGACCTCAGGTGATCCACCCGCCTCAGCCTCCCAAAGTGCTGCGATTACAGGCTTGAGCCACCGCGCTCAGGCTTTTAAAGCTTGTGGCTAATCAAAGTCCTCTTCCTGTGAGCTTCATTTAATCATGAAGCATTGAGTTACTATGATTTTGTTTCAATTGTGGAAATGTGTTTTACAAATTCTTACATCTCTGCGAAAAGTTTGTTTCTTTTCACATCTCAAAAAACTGAGTCAGGCTTTGAAAATGAACTTTAAACACAGAAGACATTCATGAGCAGAGGGGAACATTGCTTAGAAATGCTGAGAAGTTCGTCAATAGCATATGTCATTCTTAACCTGTCTGCATGTATTATCTTGCCTGAAACATTCAGTCATTAAAATATTTCTAATAGTGATGTGAAGAAAAAATTATTGCTTGCTTTTTCTCAGTAGAATTTAGCTACATTTCACTTTATGTTGCTTACTAATGTTGAAAACTTTTCAGTTTAACTACAAAGTTGTAAAATGTATAAATCGGTGAGCAAATTTATATCATAGAATTTGTAGTGATAATGGTTATGTTTCTTTCAGCAGCCAAGAGTGACCATCTGGCTGTCATGTTTTTGCTCATTGGGAAAGTTTCCCAGTGTTCTTACAATGAAGTACAAGGTCCTTCAGGATCCATCCTTCTCCCTTACCTTTCAGACCTTATTTTCTACTCTGTCTCATGCTCAGTGCACTCTATATAGACTGGCTACCTGCCTCTATTTGAACTCTAGGTGTACTCCCACCTCCAGACATTCACTCTGCTTCCTCACTCCGCAGTGCTTGTTCTCCAGGTATCCATATGGCTCACCTTGCAACTTCCATGTTTCTTCTCTAATGATACTTTGTCTATCACAGAAGCCTTCCCTGAGTAGCATAAACTAGCAGACTGCATTCCCCTTGTCACATACTATTTGCCTTAGTTGGCCTTATTTTTCTTCATAATACTTTTTATATGACATGTGTGTATATTAATATGTTTGCTTATTGTCTCTACTATTCTTCAGGAGAATGGGAATTGTCTGTATTTTCCTGCTTCATATCTCCAATGTCTGAAAAGATTTCGAGAATCTATAAGATAATCAGTGGTGTATTTGTTGAATCAATGAATTAATATGGGACTTTATTTACTTGCTGTTTCATTGGTTCATTTTTAGTAACTTATAATTAATGCATAAAAACAAATGTGAGTTTATAATATTCACCAAAAAAATCACAAATTAAATGAAATTATTCAGGTTTAAAAAATTAATATAGGCCAAGCACAGTGGCTCACACCTGTAATCCCAGCACTTTGGGAGGCCAAGGTGAGTTGATCACGAGGTCAGGAGCTCAAGACCATCCTGGCTAACACAGTGAAACCCCGTCTCTACTAAAAATCCAAAAAAATTAGCCAGGCATGGTGGCGGGCGCCTGTAGTCCCAGCTACTCGGGAGGCTGAGGCAGGAGAATGGCGTGAACCCGGGAGACAGAGCTTGCAGTGAGCTGAGATCGCACCACTGCACTCCCGCCTGGGCAACAGAATGAGACTCCATCTCAAAAAATAAATAAATAAATAAATAAATAAATAAATAAATAAATAAATAATATATCTATCACCTCAAATTGTTACCATTTTTTTGTAGTGAGAACACTTGAGATACACTTCCTTAGCAAATTTCACGTATATAAAACTTTACTATTAGCTATCCTCATCATGCTATACATTAGGTATTTAGAACTTCTCATTTCTTTCACCTCCCAGACCCTGGTCACCACCATCCTACTCTCTGTTACTATGAGTTCAACTTTTTTTTTGTTTAAGTTCTACATCTAAATAAAATCATGCAATATTTGTCTTTCTATACCTGGCTTATTTTTCTTAGCATAAAGTCCTCCAGATTCATCTGTATTGTTGTAAATGGCAAACTTTCCTTCTTTTTAATGGCTAAATAGTATTCCATTGTGTATATATACCACATTTTCTTTATCTGTTCATCTGTTGATGGACACCTAGGTTGATTCTTTATCCTGGCTATGGCCAATAGTGCTGCAGTGAACATCTGAACATGGGTGTAGAAATATCTCTTCAAGATAGTGATATAATTCCTTTGGGTATATGTCCATAAGTGGGATTGCTGGATCATGTGGTAATTCTATTTTTAATTTTTTTAAAAACCTCCATAGATTTTTCTATAATGGTTGTACTAATTTATATTTCTACCAATCGTCTACAAAGAATCTCTTTTCTGTATATTTTAAAAACTTTTTATATTCTGACTTTTTTATTATAGCCATCCTAACAGATGTGAGGTGATATTTTATTGTGGTTTTGATTTGTATTTCCCTGATGATTAGTGATGTTGATCATCTTTTCACATACATCTTTGTCTTTGTATGCCTTCTTTGGCCCAGTTCTTTTTTTTTTTTTTTTTTTTTTTTTTTTTTTAATGAAACAACAGTATTGTTGGAGATTTATTTTGAAATATAGATACATATGTATTTAAGTTTAATTCATATGATTTGGCATTTTCTTAATTTCTCTAGTTGAATGCGTTTTATAAAATAAAAATAAAATTATATAAAGTAAAAATAAAATTACAGAACTATTTATTAATGAAGATTTGTTGAAACACAATAATCAATTTAATAGACTGGTTTTTTAGCAATGTAGTAAGAGAAGAGCCAACACTTTCTCTCACTTTTTTCCAAGTTTGTTGATTATCTTACCTTAGGCTGGAGCCTTCTCCTCTGGTAAAAGGAAAAATTGAGGATGTTCTTTAGCCCAGGTCAAGAGTAAAGAATTTTTTGAACCAAGACTTGAGTCCTATGTGAACTTGGCAACAGATACTCCTCTTTTTCTTCTCTTTTTGTTTTTCATGTTGCCTATGTTAATTGATAAAATTCTAGTACAATCTTTTCTAAATCTCATGCTTAATGTACAGTCTATCTTGTCAGTCTAATGAGCAAACTATAAAGTTGTTTTATATATATATATAGTATTTGTTTTGTTTTGTTTTGTTTTGTTTTTGCCGTGTAGATCAACAACTGGAACTGGGTAATCCAAAACAAAGTAGAGATGTAGATAATAGTGAGAAATAAGTCTCCTACCTGAGCAGACTAGAATTCTAGACAACTTTCTTAAAAAAAAAAAAAAAAAAAAAAAAAAAAAAAGTTTAGAAGTAAAAAATAAAGTAGAAGCCAGGCTGCTAAAACCATTGAACAATGAATAGAATAAAATTGTAGAATGGTAACTGTGGACTTACAAGTCAGAGACCAAGTTATCAGATTCATGCTTTCTGTCTCCTACTAATATGCCAGATATCAGCCATGCTATCATGGTTTTGGTTAGTAAAATGAAAAAAAATTATAAGCAACTGGTGGGTTGCAGTAAAGATTAGACAAGGTTAAATAGCCTGACATGTGATATGTGCACACTGCCATTTTCTTATTCTTTCTTTGTATCCAAACACATAGTAGAATCTCATTTAATAATTGAGAACTAAGTGCCAGCCTTTCAAGTATATTTACTGAGCCTCACTGTGACATCTCTCTTTCTTTTTAAAAATAATCTACACACAATATAACAAAACATGCAGGGCATAATGTGCAATAAATTTTATTTTATGGAGAAGCAAATTTTGTAACTATGATTGCTACCATTGTACCAACCACTATTAGCATTGGGTTCCTGAGTGTTCGTTCTTATCACCTTGTTAATAAGAAATACAGTGGAAGAGCAAAATGTAGGTTAAAACAGTAATTTTTTTTTTTTCTAATGAGGAGAAGCTGGAGGAGGCCAATTTAAATAAAATTGAGTCATATATGTTCCCATTTTAAAAAAATGATCTTTTGCCATATGACTTACATAAAACAAAATTACTCATGTTAGACTAAATGTATCTACAGCCATGAACAGAGAAAATTTGTCTGTATTCAATGCAACAATTTGAAAAGTGAAGGGAGTTAATTACAATATTAAAAAAAAAAAACACATTTTTATTGTATAGAATGGTCGGGTCCTTTAGGATATGTTGTTAATCATTGAGACCAATAAAACTTGAATGGACTTTTGAATTGAAATATAGAGAAGAATAGAAAATTAAATGTTTTGGTAATTGTTTAGTTGATTTTCTAGTATAATCATCAATTAAGACATGATTTAAGCATAACTGTTTTTACTGTGTGACCATAATTATTTTCCTTCAGTATGGAGATAAGAAATTATACAGTAGTTGACTTTGATAAAACTAACCTCAATGTACATCTGGGATATACATGATGATGTTTAAAACCTAGTAAACATTATTTGTATAACTTAATTCTAATTTTCCATCTGTGAATTAATAAAGAAAAATAAATGATGGTCCTAGGGAAAGATACTTCTTGATGCTTATGTAAAAATATTAATTTTTCTAGCCAGGCATGGTTGTGTGTACCCGCAATCCCAGCTTCTTGGGAGGCTGAGGCAGGAGAATCGCTTGAACCCAGGAGTGTGAGGTTGCAGTGAGCCAAGACTGTGCCATTGCACTCCAGCCTGGGCAACAGAGTGAGACTCCGTCTCTCTCTCTCTATATATATATATGTAAATTTTTCAAACACATCATATTTGTAGGTGTTTTCCATGTGTTGATAGCCTGAGATACTGGTCTAGTTTGGGTTAATACTCTCCCAAAATTCATCGAAGGAAAAAATACAATTTTGGTTTTTAAAATTTAGTCTATATTTCTATCAACAGTGAAATGTAATGGAACATTGAATTTTCAGCGATGAATTTCAGAAACTTCACCATTGCATTCAGATTTTGTAACATCGGATTTCCTGGTTTTGTTTCTTTAGGTGAAGTGGAAAATGTTGTGAGAACCAATGGTGACACATACTATACTCAGCTACTCCATGCTTTTCATTTCATTCTCTTCCTGAGAACTGGAGATGAGTGAATATCACAAAATTATTCTAGTATTAAATTTTTTTTATGTTTTACTGTCTTAATCTTTGTAAAAGAAAATGAACAATTACCAGAATTACTAAAAAAAAAAGTTTGAACAAAATATCTTGCATTAATATCTGCAGATAATTGACAGATATGATTCTACAATGTTATTAGATTATTTTATATTTTTTTCCATTGAATAGTGCTTAGTATGACTGGATTATCATGATATTTTATACACATACACACACGCATATAACACGTAGAGTATTTCTTCATAAAATTCCATTTTTTAGCCTTCCTTATCTCACTAAATGGCATCACTGTCTGATGCCTAAACAAAGAAACAAATATAAACAAAAAGTAAACATTATCCTTAATCTTCAAATTATCTCATCTCCCACAATCAATTCCATCAGTTTATCATTTTTAACCTCAATGTATGTTTCAAATATTTTCATTTTTTATTATCATCTCAATTTTCAGCCTCTCGGTCTAAGCCATCGTCTTTGCTTCTCTGAACTAAATGCAATATCTCCACACTATACCCATACCTCTACTTCCACTTTTCTCTCTTTGTAGAAGACAGCATGATCTGCGATAAAGTCAAAGTACTACTCTACTTAAATTTCGTCAATAGCTTCCTTGAACTTAACACCTAGACTCTTTTGTTAATTTTCATAGCTCTGTGTTATTCAGTCCCCATTTATCCATTCCTCAAAAATTGTTGTGTTCTGGCAACATTGTCCCTGTTTCCAGATTTAGGGTCTTTATACCTGCAATGACCTTAGATCAAACTGCTTTTCTACATGTTATTTTAATGGATGATTCCTTCTTATCCTTAGAAATCAGGTCAGGATTATTTCTTGCAGAAGGCTTCCATGGTCCCCCTAAAATGACGCACACAATCTCTAATAACTCTTTATTCTATAATCCTCTTGACTTTCTTAATAACATTTAATTTCAGTAACTCATGCTATTTTATTTTGTATATTTGCCCTCACATATGCTCCTTGATGGGATAGATGAAGGCAGAAACAAGAAAAGAAAAATAAAAAAATCTGTCTCATTTGCCACTGTAACTCCTGTCCATTAGAATAGTGATTTTTGACATTGTTGAAATGTAGTAAATGCTGTAAAATAAATAATTGAATGGGTATTATTATCACTTTATATTGTTTTATATTGTCATTTCAAACCTCAAATATATTAATTCAAAAAACTGTGTTCTCATCTTGAATGAAATAGTTTTTTTTTTCACTGACACTATTAGCCAGTCTCTGTTAATTTATTTCATTTATATCATTTATTATAAATATTATATATTTGTAGTTTTTCTTGTTGGCTTTCCTGGAACTCTAATCAATGATCAATCAAACACAAAGTTTAGTGGACTCTTTCTGGCTAATTTATGCTACATATTTATTTTCTTAGGGCCCCTTTGTCAGGCCCTTACCCGTTGTTAACCATTTTTTAAAGTCTCTTAATTGATCAGACTACGTCCAGTGTTTCTTTGTCAGTTTGTCCTCCTACATTTTCTACATTTTCAAATAGATCTTCCCAAACACCACTTTCTTGTTGCTATTCTTCTATTCCAAAAGTGTTTTTTTTTGTTGTTGTTGCTGTTGTTGTTGTTTGGTGTTTGTTTGTTTTTTAGCTTTCTGCAATCTGTTGGCTAAACTGCACCCTCCTTTCTTTGGCATTCAAACCCTATAGAATGCTGGCTCAGAATACATTTTCAACTCATTTTCTCCTTCTCACTATATATATATACATACTTATTGCTTCATGTAAAAAATTGTTTCACAGTCCTGAGCCTACATGTTTGTTCAATATTTATCCTTCCTATTTAAATTTTATCTGTCCTTCAGAGAACACTTCAAATCCTTCTGTAGCCAGCTCAGCTCACAGTCTGGATTCCTCAGAAAGTCATCTGTAAATGGCTGCAGCATCTCTCTGTAGTGATATTTGCGTTCATTCACTTTCCAGAATGCTTTGTTCCGATTGGCTTAAGAAGGATTATAATGCAATTGTGAAAAGAGCAGGTACTTTGGGATCTCACAGTGTTGATTGAAATCTAAGTCCTATTACATTCTATCTTGGAAAAGAGGACAAGTAATTCAATATCTTTGAGCTTTGGAGCTGTTCATCTGTAAAACTAAATTAATAGTGCCTATATCATAGGATGGTTTCAGGGATAAAAATAAAATAATATATGTATGCATCTGCTTCAATATGATGTGGGTAGTCATTCTCTCCCACATTTTTAACTACAAATGAACATTTTTCAAGTTTCAACTCAATTCCCGTCTCTTCCAAGACTTCCTCGATAATACCAGCATGAAATGTTTGCTTTCTTCTCCAAATTTCAAGAATGATTATTTGGTCATTTAATATGACTTGTTTTAGCATACTCTGTAAATATTAGTTGTATATTCTACTATCATTTAAGTAATGGCCTAATATCTACTGAGAATTTGCTGTATTTCAGTCCTGAGGTATGTACTTTATCCACAAAGGAAAGGTAGATAAAGTGGTTATGTGGATGAGAAAACTAAAGATCAATAAAATAATAAATCATCCAGTGTCACACAGCTTCAAGGCTAAGGATTCAAACTCAAGTCTGTATAGTTCATGTTCATAGTTGTAAAAATATGATCACAATTTATTTTTGTTTCATGCTCTATTTTGCAAAACTGATTTTAAATTTTTGCAAGCAGGAATGTTATGTAAGATGCTGTAGAATTTTGTATGTTCTTTAAATAATATCGGTTGAGAGTTTTGTAGCCTAAAAATGTTTTTATCCTACATTAACTGAATACATATACACACATCCTAATAATATTTCATATATGTATACAGTGTATGTAATTTGTATATTAAAAGATGAAATTGTGTGTTTATATATGTATATGTGTGTGTGAATGTGTGGTCATATATATACATGTATTTTATTAACATATGTTTGAAAAGATATGTATATCCACATTTTTATATGTCTCCACATATACATTTACATATATTCACATTTGCATGTGTGTATAATTCATATATTCTAAATTTAAAATGTCACAGTAATTCTTCTCTATATTTCTTCTAATTTTGAAAAACTCCATTGCTACTATCCATATTAGCAACCACATCAGCCTTTCCTTCTGATATGCACGTAATTCAGAAAGTTGAGTTTAGAATGTCTTGACCTGAATTCACACTCTAATTTGGGGGAGATTATTGTGTCTTGAACAGTCTTCTCTCCTCCTCCTCTTCATGTGCTCTTTTCTTTCCTATTCATCTGGGCAGTGGGGGGCAGGGGGAAGTCTCCCAATTACAGCTGAAGACTGTTTAGTGCACAGCTAAAATTTGGGGCCATGGAGGTTCCTAACAGTGCACTCCAAACAGAGACAATCTTAACCTTACAAACACAGGAAGCTAATTTATTTTTCTGTGGCCATGGGAATAATTTAAAATTCTTAAATAGTTTTTTTGTGTGTGTGTGTACTCAGGTTACAGAATATAAAATAACAAATGTGTCTCCCTTACTGTTTAAATTGTAAATGTCATCTGAGTAAGAAATTAGGTAACTAACGAATAAACTCTTGTTTTTACAGGATATCCTCATTTGCAGTAGAACTCCCAAATATGTAAGTTAACAATGCTTTAGGGAAAACACCACTAGTAGTTGAAATTTGCAATTACTTGGACTTATTAAATACTGAACATTATGAGGAACATGAACAAGTAATGATGTTTATGTTAACAACAACCTTAAATTTCAAACAATTAGCTATTAAAAATGTGTATGCCCAGTTACCTGACATGCATTTTAATTATCTTCCACCTTGTAGATCTCCTTCTTGCTGTCTTCATAACAAAAGTATGCATGTTTAAATCTTGCTGAGTCTAACCAGAGAAAGGAACCTCTACACATTAGGAAATATTATCAATAACCTTCTAGATTCCCCTAGAGCCTTCCAGGAGCTCTGCTGATTATGAGGACACTGAAATGTTTTATAACTAGGATTCATCTGCATCACACAGAAATGAGAATTATATTTGTAATTTTGAGGAATTGCCTTGAGGAATCTTTGTGGTCAACCCACCGGCTAAAAAAGCCTGCAGCAGAAAGCCTATTGAAAATAAGATTAAAAGAAGCTTTCATCTGTAAGAAGTATAGTAAGAGGGTAACTACTTTTCTTGATTTTCAAAAGGTCAGTCACACAGTAGGTAAATGGTGAAAGTTAAAATAATTGGTCATTGCTGGCACCAAAGCGCCAAAGCGTAATATAGCAGGATAGTTCTCTGTGTAAGAAGAATATCCTAAAGCTTCAAATGATGTTCATTCAGAAGGTTTTCTGAAGGCCAGAAGTCTCTTTGCATAGTAATTTTGGCATGCTTCAGGATCTATAAACATATGCTAATAAACAGAATAGAATTATTAGTTTGGATCGAGCAAAATTCTCAATGTATTCACAATCAAGAATTTAAAAATCAATTTCTACTTTTTACATTATTCTAAAATTGTACAAGATTTAAAAATTAATACTATGTAGCAAACATTTTGAGTGCTTATTCATTTTTTCTTTCCTCTGCCCCACTCCTCTAATTCTGGCAGGACCTATATGTTGTTGTTCAGATACCTATTCTCCATCTGACCCAGTCCCTCCATCATCCAGAGATAGACCATAGTTTTTTGTTTTGTTTTGTTTTGTTTTTTTTGAGATGGAGTCTCGCACTCCCGCACAGGCTGGAGTGCAGCAGCCGGATCTCGGCTCACTGCAAGCTCCACCTCCCGGGTTCACGCCATTCTCCTGCCTCAGCCTCCCTAGTAGCTGGGACTACAGGCGCCCGCAACCGTGACCAGCTAATTTTTTGTACTTTTAGTAGAGACGGGGTTTCACCGTGTTAGCCAAGATGGTCTCAATCTCCTGACCTCGTGATCCGCCCGCCTTGGCCTCCCAAAATGCTGGGATTACAGGTGTGAGCCACGGCGCCCAGCCAGACCATTGTTTTTTCAAACCTGACTGCAAGTGGTAATGACCTAGATGATTTTAAAAATTAATAATTTCTAGACCCTCACTTAAGAGATTCTGATTTACTTATTTTAAGCTGGATCAAAATAATTTGTAACTGAAAAAATCCTCGTGTGATTCCTAAATGCAGATATGATTAATAACCAATGGCCTAGAGAGAGTTAGCTTGGTAACTCTATTTCTTTGCTAAAGATTGGCTTAGGTAGAGGCCTGTTATCAATTAGTAGTTAATGAGATATGAGAGGAAATCCATTTATGGGACTCCAAGGAAAGGCCATCTTATTTTTGGAAAAAAAAAAAAAAATGCAGGAATAAGAAGTTCATTTAAAGCCCCTAGATACTGCTTTGAGGTAACAACGTTGTGATTAGGAAGTGAGCAAGCATTAAAAAAAAAATCACAAAGCAAATTATAACACAATAAAAAAAATGGAAAGTTTTGGCTTTTGAGGGCATTGGTAAATCTTGTAATAAAGTAACTGTAGAGTCTCTATATGCTTAGACTTCTTACAGGAGATGAATCATTTTTTTCCTGTTTAAGACACTTTACTGGAAAGAAAATTCTTGCTGATCTAAGTATTAAATAAATCAATTTGTTAGTTCCTTACATATAAAGTCATCAGTCACTCAATAATTATTTACTGAGCTTCTCTATTCTATGCCAAGAACTTTTAAAATTGCTGGGTATACAATGGAGAACAAAGCAGAACAGAGAGCCTTCTCCTCATGGAGTTTACTCTCTAGTGAAATAATGAATGTGATAAATAAAATATACTGCTTGATAGGTAAGGATAAGTAATAAAGAGGAAAATGCAAGTGGACGAATGCATAGAAAATGGTAAATGGTTATAGTCTAGGGTAGGGTGCTCTCCCAAAAATAGCCTCACTTAAGAGGGTGGTTTTTGAAAAAAAGACTTAGAGGAAAAGGAGTTAATCATGTGAATATGAAGCAAGAAGAGAGTGACTCTGAAGATTTGAAACAGCAAGGAGGTCAGTAGGGTTGGAGGTAAATGAGTGGGGAAAAGAAAAGCAGATTGCCAACTAGGTAAGCGGGGCACCAGATTCCACAGAGCTCAGTAAACCATACTGAGGTCTTTGTCCTTTGAGGAAGGTAACAAGCCAGTGAATGCTGATCATTGGAAGAATAATATGATCTTACTTGTCTTTTTAACAGGGTCACTGTAGATACAATTTTAAGAATGGATGAGGGTAAAGTATCAAAAGAAGAAATAACTGGATTAATTAAGAGTTACTGTATTAATCTGAGACAGAGACATGTCTTGATAAGCTGATTGCAATAAAGGTGGTAAAAAGTGATCAAATTTTGAGTATAACTCGAGAGTATAGCCAACAATGTTGGCATTCCATTAAAGTTTATGCATAGTTTTTAGATAACGGATCTCTTAGCCAAGGTCACTAATAATGAATTCACCTATTTTTTTCCTTTTAATTATATTAGTCTACACTATAAAGCTATCATAAAGCTTTCATGGCATGTGTGAATGTATCCGTTCTTCAACAAACATATTTCTGTGAAAAACGGAAACAATAATCAAAGAGTAAAGGCCTTCTTAATAACTTGGGCCTAGAGTGTCTTAAACTTTCTGGCAAGAATCCCACATAATTCAGTTCTCCAATAACTTTATGTCCAAATAACCAAGACTTCTTTTGTTTCATAACCCATCTCATCCTAAGGCCTTCTTTTGGATTCATCTAGTCTTCCAGTGCAAGAAGTGTCTCATAATACCTACGGTTCATAGTAGGATATTAGTCACATTTTCCAAAAGCCTTCTAAATTTGAAAACTTTTAAGGTATCATTCAATATTGCCCTATTCTTATTTTAATTTGGAAAAAAATATATAGTTTTAAAGGAAGAGTAAAACTCCACCCATGCAATTTCTTAGCTAGAATAAATCTTTTTTAATTATTATTTTATTGTTAATTGGCAATTTATAATTGCATATATTTATGGAGTATAGAGTAATGTTATGACTTATGAATACAATGTTGAATACTTAAAGTAAACTAACATATCTATGACCTCAAATACTTATTATTTTTGTAGTACACACATTTGAAATATACTCTTAGTAATTTTGAAACATACACTATTATTAAGTATATTCACCATGCTGTGCAGTAGATCTCACAATAAAAACATATTCCTCCTATCTAACCGAGCTTTTGGACCCTGTGATCATTATTGCCCCATTCCTGCCACCTCCTAGCTTCCGTAACCACCATTCTATTCTCTGTTTCTTTGAGTTTGATTACTTTAGATTCCACATATGAGTGAGAACATGCTCTATTTGTCTTTCTGTGCCTGGTTTATTTCACTTAGCATAACATTCTCCATTTCCATCCACGTTGTCACAAATGACAGGATTTCTTTCCTTTTTAAGGCTGAATAGTTATGCTCCACATTTTCTTTTCCATTCATCTGTTGATGGACATTTAGAGTGTTTACATAACTTGGCTAATTTGAATAGTGTTGCAATGAACATGGAAGTGCAGACGTCTGTTCAACAAACTGATTTCAGATCTTTTGGGTCTACAGTCAGAAATGAAATTACTGGATCATATAAGTCTATATTTAGCTCTTTTACCATGCTCCATAAAGTTTTCCGTAATGGCTGTACTAATTTATGTTTTCACCAATGATGTACAAGAGTTCCCTTTCCTCTACCTGGAATAAATTTCTATCTTGGACTTTACAACAGTGTTTTTTTTAAGTACAAAAAAATGTCTCCATTAAAATATGTGAGATGTTTATTTAAAATGCAAATTCACCAGAGCTTGAATATCAGACATTTTAATAGATTAATAAAAATATATATCAGACATTTTAATCAATAGGTATTAAAATTTAACTGGTTTCAGGAAATAATTACACAAAGAGCCATGTCTTTAAAGGGTTAAATATATTTTTGCCTGCGTACAGTTTCAAAGACTGGGTACTTCCTATACTCTTGAAAGAAAAAGTAACCTCCCAAGGTAAGGTCATAGCATACAAATGGACTTTTAACCTTTAATTAGTGGTTTACCTTGGATAGTAATGGTTTCTAGCCTCTTTAGTAAATAAACAGGTGATAGAAAGACAGGAACTTTAGGAATGTAATACAAATGGATTTATTATTAACATTTGAGTGACTCATAGTTGATTTATTCATTACCTAAAAATTTGAGTATGTAATTTACTCTAGGTTAAGTTGTACTTATAATTGTGGAGGAATGATAGATGAATAATTTTTCTGCAGTTGTATTGAATTGATATACTGCTACATTTAGACCTGGACCTGGGCAGAAATACATCTGAGGATAATGCAAACAATAAACTATGGTTGAAATTTGGCCCATTGCCTGTTTATGTAAATAAAATGTATTGACACAAGCTATGCTCATTCATTTACTTGCTGTCTATGGTTCCTCTCATGGTACAATGGCAGAATTGACTAGTTGCAACAGAGACCATATATCCCACAAAGTCTAAAATAGTTCTATCTGAACTTTCTTGAAAAAAAAAAAAAAAAAACAAAAAAAAAAAAAAAAAAACTTTGCTGATTCCTAGTCTAATCTGTTGTTCAGTTTGGTTCAATATCAAAATATAATGTTTGGTGTAAGATCAACATATATGCAGCTTTGAGGTTGAGCCCAGAATTTTATACATCACTTTGTGACATTGCACTTGTTGAGCTTCCTCCTCTTTACAATGTCCCTAAAATTACTCAGCTCCGTGGAGCCTCCTTCAAATAGTCGTCTGTCTAGAAAGCTGGGACTTTTTTTCATCCTTTACCGAACACTTCCTATAATTTTGTCTGCTTCTAGAGCTAAGTAGTGGAAAGACATAAAACAAGCAATAGAGATTTGCCCAGGTTCTTAGTAGCCCAGCTCTTCTGGTCAGAGAAAAGGGTGGTTCTTTTTCAGCATGTTAGGTACTTGCCCAGTTGTCACTACTGCATTGTCACCATTGCCACATGTGCCACTATGTGTGATTGCCTGAAATCTGAGGAAGGAAAAAAAGAAAGAAAAAAGATGATTTCTGCTAATCTCTGACCTTTAAAAGACTACCCTCCTGATTTTGAATCCAGTAAGTGGGAATTTTACTTAAAGCTCTTCTGTTCCTACGTGGCATGTATAGCCAGGTTTTGGACTGCCATTGGATTTAGGCATGGAGATATCGGAAAAGTAGGCGAGGAAAAAGAGAGGATCTCTGTAAGTTTGGTAGTGCTTCAAATTCTTGTTTTTCTTGTTTACTTCCCTAAGCCTCCTGCAAATAACTTCTGAGAGTCTGCATATAACTGTTCATGAATTCTTTCAAGTTTGTAATTGGACTCATGGGAAGAGACAGGGTAGAGATTGTAGGCTATCCAAGAACCAGAATTATCTTGATAAGGTTATTTTTAAGTCAAATAATATATCTATAGGGTGCTATACACCAACTCACTAACCTGACTGGCAGATTTCAGTGTTTTCCTATCATAGAGAATCTCCCAGGCTTCTACTTCGCATCCCTCAAATTTCAGCATATGCAATTAGGAGGAAGAAAATCATAGCTCCATTTCTGAAACAGCTATTCAGTCTCAAACAGACGGAATACTATTTGATCTTCCTGAAGGATTTGTAAAATATATTGCTAGGTCTTAACTTCTCCTTGAAAATAGTATCCAGTTTTATGCTATCTCAGAGTCTATTCCTTTTTTTTTTTTTTTTTTTTTTTTTTTTGAGGCAGAGTCTCACTCTTTGCCCAGGCTGGAGTGTAGTTGTGCAATCTCAGCTCACTCCAACCTCTGCCCGCCTGCATCCCCCACCTCACCCCATTCAATTGATTCTTCTGCCTCAGCCTCTCAAGTAGCTGGAATTACAGGTGCATACTACTGCACCTGGCTAATTTTTGTATTTTTAGTAGAGATGGGGTTTCACCATCTTGGCCAGGCTGTTGTTGAACTCCTGACTTCGTGATTCACTCACCTCGGCCTCCCAAAGTGCTGGGATTACAGGCATAAGCCACCATGCACAGCTTCAGAGTCTATTCTTATGTTAAACTTGTTTATCCTAATAGTCCAACTATACAGTTATGTAGCATGAGATACATTATGTTGATTTTCTTCTCTTCAGATAAATGTTTGCTCATATTTGGGAAGACTTTCTAGTAAGATTTCTTCCAAATGGCATAATCCTTAGCTCCCGTTATACTCCCTAATCTTACTATTAGAGAACCTACAGTCATGGAATCTTTTTTTTTTTCCCCCAAAACAGAGTCTTGCCCTGTCACCCTGTGGAGTGCAATGGTGTGATCTTGGCTCACTGAAACCTCTGCCTCTTGGGTTCAAGCAATTCTCCTGCGTTAGCCTCCAAGTAGCTGGGATTACAGGCACATGCCACCACATCTGGCTAATTTTTTGCATCTTTAGTAGATACGGGTTTCACCATGTTGGCCAGGCTGATCTCGAACCCCTTATGATCCTCCTGCCTCAGCCTCCCGAAGTTCTGGGATTACAGGCGTGAATAATTGAATCTTCTTTTCCTATGTGATTGACAAGCAAGAACAAAAAACACAAAAATGCCTGCACAGATAATCATAAAAAAGCAGTAGTTTAAAACAAAAGTATGACCCTATCAACATTATGTAAAATACCAGAATTCAAGACATAAGCATATCTTGAGTAATTGTTTATCTTGATAGGAAGTAGAATTTCAATTCATGTACAATATTAACTCTATTACTATTCCTAAACAATTTCATATTTTTTTCCACCCATGAGGAAGGAAATTTAAAAGAACAAAGCATTTTTTTTCCTAGAATACAAAGAAAATGACTGCTAAATCTGTCAAATCTCTATATTTTGATTTCAGTATGTTGTTCCTCAGTACATTTCTCTACAATGATCTTCAGTTGTCTATTGGTTTCTAAGTTATAAAATTAAAATTAATTCTAGTGTAGGATTAGAAAGCTAATGAAAGCAGAATATAATTGTAAGAGTTAAGGAAAAAGGAAAGAAACACAGAAAGCAGCTTAACAGTCAAAGACAGGTTTATTTTGGAGAATAAGCCTGAGAGAGGCCTCTGGTGAATTTCAGTCAGGAGCACTGTCTCATACAGACTAAGAGTGTTTAAGGGTTTAGGGTGAGAGATCTTATCACAGGCTTGCAATATTTCTGTGTGGAGGAGAAGTTTATGGCAGGGTTGAAATGTCTCTGGTCAGAAGGAAGGTTATCTTGGGGCTGACATCTCTCTGGTTGGAGGGGAGGTTATCTTGGGAATGGCATGCCCGTGGTCAAAGAGGGGTTTATCTTAGGATTGGAATGTTTCTGGTCAGAGGTGTCATTTTTGGGTTTGTGGTCATGCTGACATTAGCCATTAGCCTGATGCCCTTTGGGTTGGATTTAGGCAGTTTTTGATCAAGAGGAACTTTAAAATGGTGGTGCTTGTCCAAGATGGTGAAGCTCCTGCTCCATCAATAATTCTGCTTTGTTATTGTTTAATTACAAGGAATTATTTAATTATTTTAAAAACTGGAAAAAAAAGTCCTGCCAGACAGAAAATGAGTAATCAACAATCAAGTAGTGACTGTGTTAGCAACTTTCTAAAGAGGCTAGCTAATAATATGAGTTGCAGGATTACTAAAAAGTTGCAAGTGCTTTGATTCTTAGTGACTTTAAACTAAACATAAGTGTTGTTTAGTTATATTGATAAGCTCTCTGTCTAATTGATCTTAGTGTTCCGAACTACGTACTACATATTAAACCAAATCAGCAGCATAATTGGTAGAAGACATAATTGAAAAATAGACTGAAATTGTGATTGACGTCTACATATATAAAATTAACTGAAAATGGATTATATGCCTATACATCATATGTAATACTTAGACTTTATAACTATAACTATAAACTTCTAGAAGAAAACAGGAGAACATGTTTGTGACTTGAGTTATATTTTTTAGACATAAAATCAAAAGCATGACTCATAAAATAAAAATGACTAAATGATACTTATTACTTAAAACTTATTTTCGAAAGCCACTGTTGAAAGGATAAAAGACAAGCCACATACTGGGGAGAAATATTTGCACATCATATATCTGATAAAAGAGTTGGATCTGGAATGTATAAATTATTTTTAAAGCTCAAACACAAAAAGTAATTTAAAAATAAATGGGCAAGAGGTTTCAACAGACACTTCATCAAAGAAGATAAGTAGGCATATAGGTAAATGAAAAGATAAATTGGCAAATAGTCTCATGAAAAGATGCCATCAGTCAATAGGAATATGTAAACCAATCAGAATTAAACTTAATATACACCTATTGAGATAGTAAAACTAGACACTGACTAAGTGTAGGAAAAGATAGGGAGTGATCATGACTTTCAAACACTGCTGATGGAAATGTAAAATGGAACAACTTCAGAAAAAGTATGATCATTTCTTAAAAATTTAAATATAACTTAAAATGTATGATCTATTCACTCCTCTTGTGATATTTACCCAAGAGAGAATTGAAAGCAAATGTTCATACAAAGATTGTCCACAATGTTCAAAACAGCATTATTTGTAAAAAACTGGGAGCAATAAAGGCTTTTGTATAAACTGGAAGGACTGTAAGACAATGAAAGAGTAGAAAGATGCCAAGGCAGGAAGTTTGTATGAAAGGTGTATGAAACTGTACTTAACTAAACTAAATGGGAAAACATTTAAGCACAATTAGGTGAAATTAGACCCAAAACATAGTATATACATTTAACTTTAAAGATATCAACACATATTATTGTGTTTGCTTTAGAAATAAAATATTTATATTTTCTCACTTGTTATTGTTTGCTAGGGTTGTTGCTGTTTTGGAAACTGCTTGGCCAAATGAACAAATTTGTTGTTGCTATGGTTTGAATGTGTACCCTTCAAGATTGATGTGTTGAAACTTAATCCCCACTGTGGTGACATTAGGAGGTGGGGCCTTCGTGGACGTGTTATAATTAAGTCATGAAGGCTCTACCCTCATAAGTGGATTAGTGCCTTATAAAATGGTTAGAGATAACTAACTTAACCCCTCTTTGCTCATTTACTCTTCTACCATGTGAGGAAGCGGAGTTAATTCCCTACAGCGGATGCAGCAACTGGTGCCATTTTGGAAATGCAGACCAGGCTGTCACCAGACACCAAACCTACTGATGCCTTGATGTTGCACTTCGTAGAATTAATAACTGTGAGAAATTTGTGTTGCTTATAAATTATCCAGTCTGTGGTATTTTGTGATAGCAGCACTAACAGACTAAGAAAAAGTGCACTTACAAAAATTACCAAATTGATTAAATGATAAAAAAAAAGAAAATTTAAACATAAAACGATCAAATGTATAAGTCCACAAAAGTAGGCTTAATATTTTGTAAGTAACAGAATTCTATATCTGAGATGGAATCAGTAAGAGATCCAAGTTCAAACTGTGTAACATATCCATTCAGCTGTTTTTAAGAGAACTATTAATGCCATCTGTTACATGCATCACTGCTATATTATGAGCTTCATCAGGACAAGGATTTTTTTACTATTTAGTGAATTCCCAACATTTAGAATTGTGCCTGGCACATAGTAAATGATACATGTGGAGTAAATTTTTATTTTCAATTCTAAGATATGGTAGAGAAAATATTTAGAGTTGTCTGTAAACTGAGACTGTGAAAACAAATGTAACATATTTTATTTAAAAAAAAGCCTATGGTATTTTCCTAGCCATAATTGTTTTCCCAATCTTGTTTTTCAAATTCTGTATTTTGTCATCTACTTTTTATATGAGAGATGAAACATGAAGGAACTAGAATATTGTTATCATTCTAAAATTTTTAGTATTCATTTTATAAGATTTGCCTATTTTCAGTCTCTATTCTCTGTAGTAAATTCAGATCCCTGGGACCCAAATCAGAGCAAACTCTGTGACATACTCCAGGAGTATATGCCAGAAAAAATCATTTTGAATAGACACTACCTTTGATTGCTTACACAGAGGATAACACTTGCTTTTCTTTGTGTTTTGGCAGGAAGGATACAT
This sequence comes from Macaca thibetana thibetana, assembly GCF_024542745.1. NCBI lineage: Eukaryota > Metazoa > Chordata > Mammalia > Primates > Cercopithecidae > Macaca > Macaca thibetana. The sequence continues at coordinate 33,321,441 of NC_065585.1, forward strand.
TTATTTTATCTGAAATTACCACTTACAGACACGGTCTTCTTTTATACTTTAACTTGAAAGCTTTATCTGATGTTCAAAAACTTTATGTGCCTATTTGAAATGTTTTACTTCTATTAAAATGCAGTTTTGGATGGCAGGCCAAGATGGCACTGTATTTCAGGCAGCCCATTAATTTTATAAACCTAAATGTAAAATATTGGGTGAATGTTAATTGTCCCCTCTGAGGAGAGAACATATGGCCATCATTAAGTTCTCAAATGAATTTGTGATGCAGTGAGAAAAATGCATATAAACCACTAATCCACAATGCTATTTTTTAACCAATGATTTCCTTGTATTTAAATTAACCAGTCAGGATTGGAAGTTTATGAAAAGGATGACTGACCTAGAAGTGACTGACTCTTGCCCTTTCCTTCCAAAAAGACCAATACAATAAATAAACAATTATTTTTTGACTAGAGTGACTGAAGAGATAAGCTGGAATACAACAAAATACAACAAAGGAGTGGCAAAATTCCTCTGGGACACAGAAACCCACCATGGAAGCAAACATACAGGGGAAGTGAAACTTCCTGTCTCCAGCATCTAATCTTCCCTGCTGGGATCAACTTGTAGCCAGGAAGGATTCTCATCGTGGAGAAAAGATAAGCTGGAGGCCCCCAGCATCCTCATTATTGATGCACACATTTGCAGTTCTTATTACAAGACAAACCCACAGTCCTCATGAGCCCTGAATCCACTTTGGAGAGCTCCCTGGAATTCATGCCACTACTTTGCTCATGTTTTATACTCCCAACCCTCTTGGCCCAAACTCTCATGGCACAGTGCTATCTTGAAACTGGACTAAATCACAGTGTGTCCTGATCTGCTGCCGGTAGCCATCGTATCTCTCCATCCCTGAGACTCCAGTCATTCCATCATACTCACATTGGTGGTTTCAGCACAACAAACCTGGCTGCTCAAAACCTAAACGCAGCAGAATGGCCATGGTCCCACTGTCTAAGCCTGCATGGCACTTTACCTCTCAAGGAAAATGCCATCCTGCACAGTGGTGTAACTGACCCTGGTTTGGCATCTGGCAAGTCTGCCCCTGAAGCAAGCAACCTGCTGCACCAATGCATGCCTGCACAGACAGCTGGCCCCATGCCTATGTCAGAAAAATGCATACAAACCATTAATTTGCATTTTTAAACCAATAATTATATTTTATTTACACTAGCCAATCAAGATTGGAAGTTTATGTGCATGATGAGTTTTTGCCTTTTCCCTACAAAAAAATATTAAAACAACAAATAAGCAAATATATTTTGACTAGAGTGACTAAAGAAATAGGCTGGGCTGGGCGTGGTGGCTCACGCTTGTAATCCCAGCACTTTGGGAGGCTGAGGGGGGCGGATCACCTGAGGTCAGGAGTTCGAGACCAGCCTGGCCAACATGGCGAAACCCCGTCTCTACTAAAAATACAAAAATTATCCAGGCGTGGTGGTGTGTGCCTGTCATCCCAGCTACCCAGGAGGCTGAGGCAAGAGAATTGCTGAAACCCAAGAGGCAGAGGCTGCAGTGAACCGAGATGGTGCCACTGCACTCCAGATTGGGTGACAGAGCAAGGCTCTGTCCCCCCCCAAAAAAAAAAAAAAAAAAAAAAAAAAAAAGAAGCTGGGATATAGGAGATGAGTGAAGCAAGGCCACTGAATACAAGGCTCCACGGATCATCCTCCCCCATGAGGAGACCAAGTTAGCAACTATCTACACAGACAAAACACCTTCATAACCAAAAATCAGGTAAGCACTCACAGTACCTGGTTTGAACTTCCTATCACTGAAAGAGGCACTGAAGAGATAGAAAGAGATAGAAAAAACAATCAGGAATCACTGATGTGGCCCCATCCCACCCGCTCCAGGCAGCAGCTGTAGCTTGCTGCGGGAAAGTTTCTCTGGGCCCTGAGGGAGGGAGAACACCACAATTGTGAGGTATTGAACTCAGTGCTATACTATTAGAGGAGAAAGAAAAACTGGACCAAATTCAACTGACATTCAGCCTCAGAGGAAGCATTTAAACCAGCCATAGCAGAGGGAAGTCACAGCTCCCAGCGGTTGGATCTTGAGTGCCTACAAACCTTGCCGCAGAAGGGTACAGCACTCTATGTCTTAAAGTAAATGTGAAAGGTAGTCTAGGCCATAAGGACTGCAACTCTCAGGCAAGTCCTAGTACTGCACTAGGCCCAGAGACAGTGGACTGGGGGGCACACAACATACTGTGACAAGCCAAGGACATGCTGGCATCACCCCTCTCCTAACTGCAGGCTGCATAGCTCATGGGTCCAAAAGATACCCCTACCTTCAACTTGAGGAGATGAGAGAGAAGAGTGGGGAGGACTTTGTCTTGCATCTTGGATACCAACTCAGCCACAGTGGGATAGGGCACTGGACAGTCGTGAGGCTGTCATCTTGCCTGGCTCCCAGATGACATTTCTAGATACACCCTGGCCCAGAAGGGAATCCACTGCCTTGAAGAAAAGGTCCCAGTCCTGGCAGCATTCATCACCTGCTACCTGAAGAGCTGAAGAGCCCTTGAGTGCTGAATAACCAGCAGCGATACTCAGGTACTACATCAAGGGCCTTGGTTGAGCCTCTGAAACCTGCTGGCTTCAGGTGACACTCAGCACATTACCAGTTGTGGTGGCTACGGGGTAAAGTCCTTCTGCTTGAGAAAAGCAGAGGGAAAAATAAAGGAGACTTTGTCTTGCACTTTAGTTATCAGGATGGCCACAGAGCACCAAGTAGGCTCTTGGGGCCCTATTTCCAAGATTTGACTCTTGAGTGGCATTTCTGGACATGTCCTTTGCCAGAGGGAATCCCACTGCCCTGAAAGTTGAGCCCCAGAACAGGCAGCAGACACCACAAGTTGACTTAAGAGCCACTGGACCATAAGAGAACATTGACTGGTGGTCTGACCATACTCCTCACGGTCTGAGGTGGCAGTGGCTATGAAGTGAGGCTCCTCTGCCTTTGAAAAGGTGAGGGGAGAGTGGGAGGGACTACATCTTATGATTTGAGTGCCAGCTCAGCTACAATATAATAAACACCAGGGAGACTTCTAAGGTTTTGACTCTAATCTCTGATTCCTGGACAGCACCTCTGGACCCACCTGGAACGTGGAGTACCTTGTAATCCTAATGGGAAGGACACAGACCTGGCTGGTTATGCTACCTGCTGATTGTGGCATTACAGGGCCTTGAACAAACATTGGTAGTAGGCAGGGAGTGCTTACAGCTGGCCTTGGGCAAAACCCAGCACTGTGCTGGCTTCAGATCTGACCCAGCGCAGTCATAGTGGTGATGGCCACAGGGGTGCTTGTGTCACTTCACATCCAGCTTTAGGTAGCTCAGAACCAACAGACAGAGAATCTGTTTGTTTAGGAGAAAGGAAGGGAAGACAACAAGAGTTTCTGCCTGGCAATCCAGATAACTCTCCTGGATCTTGTCCAAGACCATAAAAGTAGTACCTCCATAAGTATGCAAGAAGCACAGCATTACTAGGCTTTGGGTGCCCCCTAAAATAGATACAAATTAGATCACAACACCTAAGTTCTTTCAAATATCTAGAAAGTCTTCCCAAGAAGTATGGCTACAAATAACCCAGACAGTGAACACTACAATAAACACCTAACTTTTCAATGTCCAGACACCAAAGAACATCTACTAGTATCAACACCATCCAGGAAAACATTAAATAAGGCACGAGTGACTAATCCTGGAGAAACAGAGATATGTGACTGTATTAGTTCATTCTCACACTGCTATAAAGAACTACCTGAGACTGGGTAATTTACAAAGAAAAGAGACTTGACTCACAGATCCACAGGCTATATAGGAGGCATGGCTGGGGAGGCTCAGGAAACTGACAGTCATGACAGAAGGCAAAGGGGAAGCCAGCATGTCTTCACATGGTGGCAGGAGTGAGAGAGTGAAGTGGGAGGTGTTACACACTTTTAAACAACTAGATCTCGTGAGAACTCACGATCATGAGAACAGAAAGAATGAAGTTCACTCCAATGATCCAATTACCTCCCACTTTAACCATTCAACAGGTTCCCCTTGTTCACTGCTTAGACAGGCAGTGTGATACTAGCTATGGGTCTGTCATATGTGGCATTTATTATTTTCAGATATGTTCCTTCTATCCCCAGTTTTTTGAGGGTTATCATCATGAAAGAATGTTGAATGTTAGCAAATGCTTTTTCAGCATCAACTGAAATGATCATATGGTTTTATCCTTCATTCTGTTGATATGATGCATCACGTTGATTGATTTGCATATGGTAACATATTCTTGTATCACAGGGTTAAATCTCACTTGGTCATGATAAAAGATCTTTCTATTGTGTTGTGGAATACAGTTTGCTAGTATTTCGTTGAAGATTTTTGCATCAATATTTATGAGAGATATTGGCCTATAGTTTGAGTTTGTGTTTCTGATGTGTCATTGGTTTTGGTATCATGGTAATACTGGCCTATTAGAATGCGTTTGGAAGTATTCTCCTTTATTTTTCAGAATAGTTTGAGTCACATTTGTATTAGCTCTACTTTAAATGTTTGATAAAATTCATCAATGAAGCTATCAAGTCATAGGCTTTTCTTTATTGGGAGACTTTATTATTGCTTCAATCTCATTACTTGTTATTGGTCTGTTCAGGTTTTGGATTTCCATCTGATTCAAATTTGGCAGGTTGTATGTATCTAGGAATGCGTCCATGTCTTCTAGAGTTTTCAATATACTGGCTTATTGTTGCTCATAATAGCCTAGTATGATCCTTTGGAATTTTCGTAATGTCTCTTTTTTTATTTCTGATTTTGTTTATTTGGATCTTCTCTTTTTTTTTCTTAGTTATCTGGCTAAAGTTTTGCTAATTTTATTTAACTTTTCAAAGAAAAACTTTTGTTTTATTGATCTTTTGTACCTTTGTTTCATTTTCACTTCATTTCATATTTTTATTTCTCTTATTTATTTCTCTGATATTTCTTCAAAAATTACCCAGTCTCAAGTAGTTCTTTATAGCAGTGTGAGAATGAACTAATACAGTCACATATCTCTATTTCTTTGTACTCTGATATTTATTATTTGTTTTTGTCTACTAATTGTTGGTTTAGTTTACTCTTGCCTTTGTAGTTCTTTAAGATGCATCACTAGATTGTTCATTTGAAGTTGTTTCTCTTTTTTGGTGTAGGCACTTATAGCCGTAAACTTCCGTCTGAATACTGCTTTTGCTTTATCCCATAGGTTTTTTCGTGTTGTGTTTCCATTATCATTGGTTTCAAGAAATTTTTCAATTTCCTTATCAATTTCTTCTGACGCACTACACATTCAGAAACATGTTTAATTTCCATTTACTTGTGTAGTCTCCAAAATTCATCTTGTTATTGATTTTCAGTTTTATTTAATTTTGGTCAGAGAAAATTCTTGATATTATTTCAGTTTTTTCAAATGTTTTTAAACTTGTTTTTTGACCTAAAGTATGACCTCTCCTTGAAAATGATCCATGTGCTAAAGAAAATAATATATATTCTGCAGCTTTTAGATGAAATGTTTTTATAAATATCTACTAGATCCATTTGGTCTCTATTGCAAATTAAGTCTGATATTTCTTTGTTGGTTTTCTGTCTGGAAGATCTGTCCAATGTTATAATTAAGGGGTTGATGCCTCCAGCTATTATTGAATTGGAACCGATCTCTCTCTTTAGCTCTAATAATATTTCCTTTATATATCTGGGTTCTGTGCTGCTGGGTGCATATATATTTAAAATTGTTATGCCCTCTTGCTTGATTTACCACTTTATCATTATATAATGACCTTCCTTGTCTCTTTGTATAGTTTTAGTCTTAAAATCTACTTTGTCTAATATAAATATAGCAAGTGTTGCTCCTTTTTGGTTTCCGTTGCCATAAAATACCTTTTTTCATTCCTTTATTTTCACTCTTTGTGTGTCTTTATAGGGTAAGTGTGTTTCTTGTAAGCAACAGATAGTAGATGCTGTTTTCTTCATTCATTCAGCCAGTCTATATCTTTTAATTGGAGAGTGTAGTGGATCTACATTATATGTTATTATTGATAAGTAGGGACTTACTCCTGCCATTTTGTTATTTGTTTTCTGTTTGTTTTGTGGCCTTCTTTCTTTCTTCTTTCCTTCCTGTCTTCCTTGAATGGAGGTAATTTTCTCCGTTGATATGATTTAGTTTTTTCCTTTTTATTTTTTGTGTGCCCATTGGATGTTTTTTGGTTTAAGGTTACCATAGGCTTGAAAATACTATATTATAGCCCACTATTTTAATGTGATAACAACTTGAACCTATTTGCATACACAAGCAAGCACAAATAAAAATAATAAAAACTATATGCCTTAACTTTTCCCTTTATTTTTTAACGTTTTGTTGTTTCCATGTATATTTTATTATACATACTGTCTTGAAAAGTTGTTATTATTTTTGACTGGTTTATCATTTATTCTTTCTACTTAGGATAAAGTAATTTACACATCATAGTTATAGTGTTATAATATTCTGTGATTTTCTGTGTACTTAGTATTACCAGTAAGTTCTGCATTTTCAGTTGATTATTTTATTGGTCATTAATTTCCTTCTCTTTCTGTTTGAAGTATTCCTGTTAGCATTTCATGTAGGGCAGGTCTGGTGTTAATTGGTATTAATAAAATCCCTCAGTTTTTGTTTTTCTGGGAAAGTCTTTATTTCTCCTTCATGTTTCAAGAATATTTTTTGCCAGATAGACTATTCTAGAATAAAAGAGTTTTTTTTTTCTTCTTCTTCTTCAGATTTTAATACATCATACCACTCTCTCCTGGCCTGTAAAGCTTCCACTGAAAAGTTTGCTGCCAAACACACTGGAGCTCCATTGTATGTCATTTGTTTATTTTCTCTTGCTGCTTTTAGGATTCTTTCTTTATCTTTGACCTTTGGAAGTTTTGTTATTAATACCTTGAGGTAGTCTTCTTTGGATTAAATCTGCTTGATGTTTTACAAGCTTCTTGTACTTATATATTGATATCTTTCTCTAGGTTTGGGAAACTCTCTGTTATTATCCTTTTTAATAAACTTTCTAACCTATCTCTTTGTCTACCTCCTCTTTAAGGCCAATAACTCTTAGATTTACCCTTTGTAAGCTATTTCCTAGATTCTGTAGGTGGGTTTTATTGCTTTTATTATTTTCTCTGTTGTCTCTTCTTACTGTGTATTTTCAAGTAGCCAGTCTTCGAGCTCACTAATTCTTTTTTCTGCTTGATCAATTTTGCCATTAAAGGACAATGAAGTATTCTTCAGTATGCCAATTGAATTTTTAAGAACCATACTTACTACTTGATTTTTAAAATTATTTTAATCTCTTCACTAAATTTGTCTGATAGAATTCTCAGTTTCTTGTCTGTGTTATCTTGAAGTTCTTTGAGTTTCCTCAATACAGTTAATTTGAATTCTTTGTCTGAAAGGCCACTGATATGGTTTAGTTCTGTGTCCCCACATGAATGTCATGTTGAATTGTAATCCTCAGTGTTGGAGGAGGGACCCCAAAGAAAGTAAATTAGTGTATCTAAGAGATATCTGAACTCCTATGTTTATTGCAGGACTGTTTATACTAGCTAAGATGTGGAAGCAACCTAAGTGTCCATCAATAGATGAATGAATAAAGAAAATGTGGTACATATACACAATCTAGTACTATTCAGTATTAAAGAAGAATGAGATCCAGTCATTTGCAAAAACATGCATGGAACTGGGTATCATTATGTTAAGTGAAATAAGCCATGAATAGAAAGACAAATATCACATGTTTTCACTTATTTGTTGAATCTAAAAATCAAAACAATTGAACTAATGGACATAGTAGACAGATTGTTATCAGGGGATAGGAAGTGTAGTGGGAGGATTGAGAGGAAGTTGGGATGGTTAACATATACAAAAAATAGAAAGAAAGAATAAGAACTACTTTTGATAGCACAACAAGGTGACTATAGTCAATAAAAACTTAATTATATATTTCAAAATAACTTTCATAGTGTAATTGAATTGTTTGCACCTCATAGGATAAATGCTTGCGGGGATGGATAACTCATTCTCCATAATGTGCATATTTCACATGGCATGCCTGTATCAAAATATCTCCTATACTGCATAAATAATTACACCTACTATGTATCCACAAAAATTAAAAATTAGAAAATAGCTGTAGTACAACAAAGGTGTGCCAGAATTGCTATAGGGCATAGAATGTATATCTGCCCTAGTGTTAGTGGAAACACTTCTGAGGGCAACCAGTTTAATAACCAACCCAGCAGGCCTGCCTCCAGCAAAATCACAATAGCACTACCACAAACTCCTACAGTCTAGATTACTGACACACAACAGGCATTGCTGACATGAACTATAGCTAAAGAAACTGTACAAAGTGTACACTACTGCAGCTACCCAGAATCAAAATCAGTGCACCACACTCAACTGATACCCTAAGTACAGAAAAATCTAATTTTATTAGATTTTTAGAAAGTTAGAATTAGAAAAGGCTACTGTTTCACCAAATGCATAGACATCAACATAGAGACACAAGAAACATGAGAAGGTGACAAATCATAATACCTCTAAAGAAACACAATAATTTCTGTAATAACTGACCTTAAAGAAGGGGAATTTTAAAATATACCTGAGAAGAAATTCATATTAATGATCTAAAGAAAACTCAGCGAGATACAAAATAATACAGAAAAACAATTCAATAAAATTAGGAAAACAATTTATAATCTGAGTGAGCCATTAAAAAAATAGATATTATTTTAAAAACAACAAACAAATCTTAGCCTGAAGAATTTAATGAATGAAATGTGAAATACAATCGAGAGCCTAAACAACAAAATAGATAGGCAGAAGAAATAATTTCTGATCTTGAATACAGACATTTTGAAATAGCCCAGTCAGAAAAAAAAGAAGAATGAAAAAAATATAAAGTAAGCCTACAAGACCTATGAGACACAATTAAGTGAACAAATATTAACATTTTAGGGTGCCAGAGGGAGAAAAAATGAAGAAAGGAAAAAAAAAAAAAAAGAAAAAATTATAACAACAAACAAAAACACCCATTTAACAAAATAGACCAGGTGCAGTGGCTCATGCCTCTAATCCCAGAACTTTATGAGGCTGAGGCATGAGGATCTCTTGACCCCAAGTGTTTGAGACTAGCCTGGGCAAGATGGTGAGACCCAGCCTCTATCATTTTTTTTAATTACATGGGTATAATGGTGTACGTTTTTAGTTCTAGCTACTTGGGAGGCTGAGATGGGAGGATCCCTTGGACCCAGGAATTGAGACAGCAGTGAATTTTTATTGCACTACTGTACTCCAGCCTGGATGAAAAAGACTCTTTCTTCAAAAAACAAAAACAACAATAACAAAAACAACACAAAAAATAGTAGTTGGAAACTTCTTAAGTCTTTAGAGATATATGAACATTCAAACTCAGGAAACTCAAAAGTCCCAATACATTCAACCCTAAAATGGCATCTTCCAACACACAATATAATCAAACTGTCAAAAGTAAAAGACAATTCTAAAATCAGAAAAAGAAAAAGCATCAAGTCACATATAAGGAAACCCCCATTAGGCTATCAGTAGATTTATTAGCTGAAACCTTGCTGGCCAGGTTAGAATAAAATGATATATTCAAAGTACTAAAAGCAAGCAAACAAACAAACAATCAGCCAAGAAAAGCAAGGATGTCTAGCAAATCTATCCTTCAGAAATGAAGGAGAAATAAATTTATTTCCAGATGTTCAAAAGCTGAGGAAATGTATTACTGCTAGAAGTTCAAGCAACACTTAAAGGAGTCCTATAACTGGAAATAAAAGGACTATAGTTACTATCATGAAAATATGTCCAAGTAGAAAACACTAGTAGAGGTAAATTTATAACCAAACTCAAAATATTCCAGTAATGTAATGATGCAATAAAAAGTTTTCAAACTTCTAGAATGAAGGTGAAAAGTCAAAATGATAAAACAAAAACAGCTAAAATTAGTGGTAAGGGAACACACAATATATAAAGATTTGAATTAAGACAGCAAAAATATAAAATGTTAGGGAATGGAATAAGCCTAGAGTATTTTTATGTAACCAAAGGATGCATACAGACTGACAGTGAAGGGAAGAAAAATATTCCATGCAAATGAAAATGAAAAGCAAGCAGAAGTAACTATAGTTATGCAAGATAAAACATACTTTATATCAAAAACTGTAAAAAGAGACAAAGAAGAACATTGTACAGTGATAAAAGTATGAATTCAACAATAAGATATAATAATTTTAAACATATATGCACCCAACATGAGAGAATGCCAATATATAAAGCAAATATTACTAAATTTAAAGAAGAGATACACTGCAATATCATAATACCAGATTTCAACATCCCACTTGTAATAGTGGACCAATTATCTAGACAGAAATATCAATAACAACAAAAATATTAGACTTAAACTTCACCCTAGGTCAAATTAACATAACAGATATTTATAGAACATTGCATTCAACAGCTGAAACATACAAATATTTTTCAACTGCATATAGGACATTCTACCAGATAGATTATATGTTAAGCTAGAAAAAAGTGTTCATTAATTCAAGAAGATTGAAATTATATCAAGTATATTTTCTGACCACAACAGTATAAAGCTAGAAGTCAATAACAAGAGAGTCTTCATAAATTTAAAAATACATGGAAATAAACAACATGTTCCTGAACAACCAATGAGTCAACAAATAGAAAATGTAAAAATTACTTTAGAAAAATTAAAATTAAAACACAACATACAAAACCTTTTATGGGATAAAGGAAAAGTAGTTCAAGAGGAAAGTTAATGGCAATGTACACCTACATCAAAAAAGTAAGGTTTCTAATAAACAACACAATGATGCACTTCAATAAACTAGAGCACACCACACCCAAAACTAGCATAAAGAAGAAAATAATAAAGAACAGATAAAAAATAAATGAAAACTAGAAAAAAAAATACAAAAGATCAACAAAGTAAAGAGTTGTTTTTAACAAAATAGAATTTAAAAATTGATAGTTGGACTACTAAGTAAAAAAAGACAACTCAAATAAGTAAAGTCAGAAGTAAAAAAAAGAAAGCATAATAACTTATGCCACAGAAATATAAGAATTATAAGAGACCATTAAGTACATTTATACATAAACAAATTTGATAATCCTGAAAAAATAAAGAGATAAATGTATGGACACATACCACCTATTAAGATTTACTTATGAGGAAATTGAAAATCTCCCATTAAAAAAAAAAAAAAAAAAAAAAAAAAAAACCAACATAGAAAACTCAGGACTTGACGGCTCTCTGCTAAAAGCTATCAAACATTTATACTCTCAAACTCATTCTATGAGGCCAGCATCACCCTGATACAAAAACCAGAAAAAAGCAAAACCTAAAAAAGAAAACTACAGACCAATATGCCTGATGAACAGACATACAAAAATCAAATTTGTGTGACAGAATAAGAGAACCTGAATAGCCACAGCAATCTTGAAAGAAAAAAAAAGCCAGAAGGCCTAAGAAGGCCTGCACTATCTGACTTCAAAACATACCACAAAACTATGTCTCCCAGCCTACATCTTTCTCCTGTGCTGAATGCTTCCTTCCCTTGAACATCGGACTTCAAGTTCTTCAGTTTTGAGACTCGGACTGGCCCTCCTTGTTCCTCAAGCTTGCAGACAGCCTGTTATGGGACATTGTGATCATGTAAGTTAATACTTAATAAACTCCCATATATATCCTATTAGTTCTGTCTCTCTAGGGAACCCTGACTGATACACTAAGGTAACCAAAGCAGCATGATATTAACATAAAAACAGAAACAGAAACTAATAGAACCGAATAGAGAGCCAAGAAATAAATCCATACATTTACAGCCGACTGATTTTTGACAGACATTCCAAGGATATACATTGAAAAAAAAAAAAAAAAGGACAGTTTCTTTAATAAAATAGTGTTGGGGAAATTGGATTTCCACATGCGGAAGAATGAAACTGAGCCCCTATTTTTACCACATTCAAAAATAAAATCAAAGTAGATTAGAGACGTAAATGTAAGACCCCAAACCATGAAACTAGTGGAAGAAATCACAGGGAAAATGGGAAAATGTTTCACAACATTGGACTGGGCAAGGAATTTTTGGCTAACCTTTCAAAGCACAAACAACAAGAGCAAAAATAGGGAGATTATGTTACACCAAACTAAAAACCTTCTGCATAGCAAAGGCAACAATCAAGAGAGTGAAGAGATAACCTATAGAATGGGAGCAAATGTTTGCAAACTATGTGTGTGTGTGTGTGTAACATATCCATAACAGATAAGAAACTTAAAGCAACAGAAAAAAAGATAACCTCATTAAAAAATGAGCACAGAGCCTGAATAGGTATTTCTCAAAAGAAGGCATACAAATGGCCAACAGGTATATTAAAAATGCTCAATACCACTAATCATCAAGGAAATGTAAATTAAAACTCCAATGAGATATCACCTTACTGTAGTTAGAATGACTGTTATAAAAAGTGCTAGATAATAAGTGTTGGGGAGGATGTGGAGAATGGGGAAAACTTACACACTGTTGGTGGGAATGTAAATTAGTACAGTGATTATGGATAAAAGTATGGAGGTGATGGAGTTTGGATACTTGTCCCTTCCCAAATCTCATATGAAATTGTAATCCCTAATGCTGGTGATGGGGCCTGATGAGCTGTTTGAATCATGGGGGCAGATTCCTCATGGTTTGGTGTTGTCTTTATAATGGTGAATTCTTGTGGGATCTGGTCATTTAAAAGCATGTGGCACTTCCCTCCATTGCTCCTCCTCCTGCCATGTGGGATGCCTGCTCCCCATTTTCTTTCTACCATGATTGTAAGTTTTCAGAGGCCTCCCCTGGAGCAGATGCTGCCATGCTTCCTGTAAAGTGTGCAGAACTGTGAGCCAATTAAACCTCTTTTCTTAATAAGTTATCCAGCCTCAGGTATTTCTTTATAGCTATAGTGCAAAAATGGTCTAATCCAGAAAATTGGTACTGAGAATGGGGCATTATTATATAGATATCAAAAATATGTGGAATCAACTTTGGAACTGGGTAATTTTGGAACTGGGAGAGTTTGGAGGGCTCAGTAGACAACAGGAAGATGAGGGAAAGTTTGGAACCTCTTAGAAAATGGTTAAATGATTGTGACCAAAATGCTGGTAGTGATATGGACAGTGAAGTCCAGGCTGCCAATGTCTCAGGTGGAAGTGAGGAACTTATTGGGAACTAGAACAAAGGTCACATGTGTTATACTTTAGCAGAGAACTTGTCTGGATTGTGTCCCTTCCCTTGAGATTTGTGGAAGTTTGAGCTGCAGAGTGATGAGTTAGGGTATCTGATGGAAGAAATTTCTAATCAGCAAAGTGTTCAAGAAGTAACCTGGCTGCTTTTAACAGCCTAGTTAAGATGCAGAAGCAAATAAATGACTTAAAGTTGGATTATATACTTAAAAGGGAAGCAGAGCATAAAAGTTCAGAAAATGTGTGACCTGATCATATGGAAGAGGAAGAAAAAGGTTTTTTCAGGAGAGGAATTCAAGCAGGCTGTGGAGCCACCACTTGCTAGAGAGATTTGTATTACTAAGAAAGAGCTAAGAACTTCTAGCCAAGGCAATGAGAAAAAAGACCTTGAAGACATTTCAGAGACCTTGATGACAGCCCCTCTTATCACAGACCCTCAGGACCTGAAAGACTGAGTGCTTTTGTGGGCCAGGCCCAGAGCCCCACTGCCCTGGGCAGCCTTGGGACACAGCTTCCCACATCCCAGCCACTCCATCTCTAGCTGTGGCTCAAAAGGGCTAAGTGCAGCTCAGGCTGCCATTTTGGAGAATGCAAGCCATAAGCGTTGGCAACTTTCAAGTGGTGTTAAGCCTGTAGGTGCATAGAATGCAAGACTGAAGAGTACTTGGCAGCCTCTTCCAAGATTCCAGAGGATGTATGAAAAAGCCTGGGTGCCCAAGAAGAAGTCTGCTTAAGAGGTGAAGCCCTCACAGAGAACCCTTACTAGGACAGTGCCAAGGAAAAATGTAGGGTTGGAGCCCCTATATAGAGTCGCCTAGTGGACTAGGCAGAAGCACTGCCTTGTGGAGCTGTGAGAGATGAACTACTGTCCTTCAGACTCGAGAATTGTAGATCTACTCACAGCTCGTACCCTTCACCTGGAAAAGCCACAGGTACTCAACAATCTGTGACAGAAGTCTCAGAAACTGAACCCTGAAAAGCCACAGGGGTAGAGCTGTCCAAGGCTTTTTGATACCACCCATCACACCATTGAGCCCTGGATGTGGGACATGGAATCAAAGAAAAGTATTTTAGAGCTTTAAGATTGAATGACTGCCCTGCTGGGTTTTGAACTATGTGGGGTCCGTGGCCTCTTTCTTTTGGCTGATTTCTTCATTTTGGAAAGTAAATGTTTCCCCAGTGCCTATAGCCCCATTGTATCTTGGAAGTAACTAACTTCTTTTTGATTTTACAGGCTTATAGGTGGAAGAGATTTGCCTTATCTCAGATGAGACTTTGGACTTTTGAGATAATGCTAGAATGAGTTAAGACATTGGGAGACTGTTGGGAAGGCATGGTTGTGTTTTGCAATGTGAGATGGACATGAGATTTGGGAGAGGCCAAGGATGAAATGATATAGATTAGATATTTGTCCCTGTCCAAATCTCATGTTGAGTTGTAATCTCCAATGCTGGAAGTGGGGCCTGGTATTTGGCTCATGGGGGAGGATTCCTCATGGCTTGGTGCTGTTTTCATGATAATAAGTTCTTGTGAGATCTGGTCACTTAAAAGTGTATAGCACCTCCCCACCCTTGATCCTGCTCCTAACATGTGAGATGCCTACTCCCCCTGTGCATTCCACCATGATTAGAAGCTTCCAATAGATGCCGTCATGCTTCCTGTAAGGCTTGCAGAACTGTGAGCCAACCCTACCTCTTGTCTTTATATAATACCCAATCTCAGATTTTTTTTGTAGCAGTGCAAGAATGGCCTAATATAATAAGAGGTTCCTCAAAAAGTAAATAATAAAATAAAAATATTAATGTGATGTAATTCAGCAATCCTACCACTGGGTATATATTCAAAGAAAATTAAATCAATATGTAGAAGAGATACCTGCACTCATGCTTATTGCTGTACTATTCACAATGGCCAAGATATGAAATCAACTTAAGTGTCAAACCATGGATGTATAGTTAAGAAAATGTGGCACATATGCACAATGGAATACTATTCAGTCGTGGAAAGGAAATCCTGTCATTTGTGACAACATAAATGAGCCTGGAGGACATTAGGTTAAGTGAAATAAGCCAGGTACATAAACACAAATGAGACACATTCTCAGTCATATGTAGAATCTTAAAAAGTTGATCACATATAAGTAGTGAATAGAACAGTGGTTACAGGAGACTGGGGAAGGTAAGAGGAGGATGGGGATTGGTTGATCAATGAGTACAAAGTTACAAGTAGAAAGTAAAGAGTAAATTCTGGCATCCTATTGCACAGTAGAATGACTAAAGCCATTTGTATGTCTCAAAATAGTTGAAAGAGAGGATTTTGAATGTTCTCATCACAAAGAAGTTCAAATGTTTGAGCTAATATATGTGCTAATTACCTTTACTTCATCATTACACAGTGTATACATATACTGAAACATCACAGTGTACTCAACAATTATGTACAATTATTATGTGTCAATTAAAGCTAAAAATAACTTTTAAAGAGGATTGGAAGTTTACAGTACACTAAATGACATTAACTGGCACTTCTAGTTGATTCTGTCTTTGTAACTTTAAGTCAAATTTAGATGTCATCTACATTTCTTTAAATAAATCCAAACACGATGTTATTGTGACATTCAACCTTTTTAAAATTCCACTAATTATCATACTTCCCTCCTCTCAAATTGCAATATTTACACAATTCTTCATAAATATATGTACATTAACATAGAGAGCTGGAGGAAACTAAGGAAAGTTAAAAAATGATTATGCATTGTTGGATATTATGAAAAGATTAAAGAGGAAAAAGAAGAGAGTTTTAAAAAATAGAATCTCTCTATGTTCTTTAGGTAGAGAAGAGAGAGGAGATGGTATAAATTTGGATACTTCTCTGCACTGTAGCTCCTGCTTTTATACCACCTACTGTCACTTGCCGAGTGTCTGCCCTGAAATAGGAAGTTCTTAATGGAAGAAGTTGATAGTGCTGAACACACAAGTGGCTTTTTAACCTACGGTGAGTGTTCAAATAAAAAACAGATGGCAACTTCTTAGAAACTAAGTACATTCCTCAGGAGATAAAGTGGAGTGTTAATACATTTTAACATTGCACTGGAGCAGATAATTAGGGTAATTACAACTCTTCAAAGACACAAGGAAGAAGATCTAAGCCAACTTTTTTCTTTTCTTCAAATTATAAAGATTATGAAATTCTAACCAGAACTAGGGCAAAGTAATCATTTTATAAAATGCAATGATAAACAGTAGTTGTATTTGAGATGGAATAGATTGTCTACTTCAATGTAATGTTTAAACATCAATTATATAATTAAGGAAGTAAAATCAGGTTGCCCTACTTCACAAAGGTGATAAAGTTAGAAAAAGAATACTGCCAAGCTAGTTTAGAGACCCAAAAATATGAGTACACAAACAAATACGTACACATACAGAAAATAAACAGAAATACTAAGTGATTAAACTTTATTTGATCTTAAGATATTTGAGCCATGCCACTGTGTCTTGGCTTTATAAATAGTGTCACAAATGTGATCACCTACTTAGTGATTTTTTATTTTTCCTATTTTAATTATTTCCCTAAATAATTAATTTATTATTGGGGGATGTAATATTCTAGAGAGCTAATACTGGCTTAAATGACAGCAATATGTATTGCCTGCATAAAACACTTTTGAAACAAGGTAGAGATACAGACACATGTGACACATGTGTGTGAGTGTGTGTATGTGTGTGTGAATATATATTCACATACAATATATACATACATATTTATAAATATCACATCCTTTACTTTCTAACTCGTATATATTTTTCATAACTGTCAACTCTTCTCATTTCATTATTATGCATTACACCCTTAGTCCAGGTCTTCTCTATCATTTCTTAGGAGTTCTTTCAAAGTGTCAACATTGGCTCTGGGCATCCATTCTCTGCCTTTCCAAGGTCACCTCCATGTGCATCTGTGGAATCATTCCACCCTTTCTAGATTTCTCTTTTCATCCTCTACCCTGTCTCTGCACACTCAATCACATAGTGAGTAGGATTTCCTTTCTATAGAGATAAATTCAATTACATGACATTTCTACTTAAATAATTTAATGATTGTGTTTTTTTAACTCATGATGATTTAATAATCTGTCACTTACCTACCACTCAGACCTCCTTTTTCCATCCTCAACCTCATTTGCTGTCCTATAGCTACATTTGAAAAAATAACTCTATCTGATTGTGTTAGTCAGTTTGCATTACTATAAAGGAATACCAGAAACTAGGTAATTTATAAAGAAAAGAGGTTTAATTGGCTCATGGTTCTGCAGGGTGTATGGGAAGCATAGTGCCATATCTGCTTCTGGTGAGGGCCTCAGGAAGGTAGAAGGTGAATGGGGAACAGGTGCATCATACGCTGAGAGTGGGAGCAAGAAAGGGAAGGGGCGGGGGGTGTCCCAGATTCTTTTAAACAACCATATCTTATGCGAACTAACTGAGCAAGAACTCACTCATACCAAGGGCATAGTGCTAAGCCATTCATAAGGGATTCACCCTAATGATCCATCACCTCCCACCATGCCCCATTTCTAACATTGGGAATCATATTTCAACATGAAATTTGGGGGGGACAAACATACAAACCACATCACTGATTTTCAGGACTGTCAAAATGTTCCCGTCTCAGGTGTTTTTGAACCTGTTGTTACCTTTTCCTAGCAAGATCTGTGCTTGATTGGCTTCTCCGTATTGTGGTCTTCAATAAATGTTTCTCTTTCAGAACAAGAATATCTGACCTCCCTTGCTACAGAACTTTCTGGCTATTCTTTATCTTAAAACTATCTTAATTTTATTCTTATTCTTATTTTTGACTAGAGTTTTTCTGTATCATTTTAGATTAACATATATTTTTTTTTGTTCTTCTATACTTTCCAAAACCACATCTATCCTCTCACTAGAATGAAAGATCCCTGAGAACAGAAAGTTTGTGAGTTGTATTTTTTCTATATCCTGAGGCACTTAGAGCAGTCCCTGGCAGAGAAGAGATGTCTATAGGTATTCTTGAAATGCATATACCAACAAGCAAATCAATAAACAAATGCATGTTTTCCAGCATCCATACATTTATTATTTTTCTTAACCTAGATTTGGATTTGGTATCAACTACCTACTAAAAGTCTTGAACACATTACCATTGCCTACATTATTAGATCCAACTTCACTGTAATGACACATAAGTGCATTTAGAGGTTGTTCTCAATGCACAGTCACAGGCTTTCTCAAATCACTTCTGAGTAGAATCAGCACTAACCACATTAACACTAACATGGAAAATACCATGGGCTTTCAAATCTGATTTTTAATATAATTTGCTCATTGTCTGCAATGCTTTCTTTTGTTTTAAAAAATTAACCATTTCTTAATTATGTTCTGAAATCATACTGAATGTTTATACCTTCTCTACAATTACAAGTTATCTGAGAAAGAATTAGGCCTTCATTCTTCATGTTTTCAAAGTAATTTGTGTACACCTCTGTATTCTAACAAAATTATTTATCCTCCTTTTAATTTTCTGATTGCTAATATAATTGTATATATGTACTGCGTACAATATGATATTTTGAAATATACATACATTGTGAAATGGCTAAATCAAGCTAATTAACATATATATTACATTATGTGGTTATCATTATATGGTAAGAACACTTAAAATCTACTCTGTTAGCATTTTTTAATTGAAATCTACTCTGTTAGCATTTTTTAAAAGTATAATATGTTGTCATTAACTATAGTCAACATTTTGTGAAATGGTTATCCCAAACTTATACCTCTTAACTAAATTTGTATATCCGTTGATCAACATCTCTCTACATTTAATAAACCATTCCAGGAAGGCCCTGGTAACCACCATTCTATTCTGTACTTGTATGAATTCAAATTTTTAGATTCCACATCTAAGTGAGATAATGCTATATTAATTTTTCTGTGACTGGCTTATTTCACTTAACATAATGTTTTTTGGGTTCATCCATGTTTTTGCACATGACAGGGTTTCTTCTTTTTATTGTTGAATAGTATGCCATAGTGTATTTATACTATGTTTTCCTTACCCGTTCATCCATTAAAGGACACAAAAGCTGATTTCATATCTTGGCTATTGTAAATAATGCTACAATAAACATGGAAGTGCAGATAGCTCTTCTGCACACTGATTTAATTTCATTTGAATATATACCCAGTAGTGGGATTTCTAGATCATAAGGTAGTTTTATTTTTAATTTTTTTAGGAAACTCCATATTGATTTCAATAATGACTGTACTAATTTACATTCCCCCAACAATGTGCCAGTGTTCCCTTTTCTCTGTATTGTTATATGAGTGATAACACTCATACTTGTTATCATTCATCTATTAGATAACAGCCATTCTAAAAGGTATGAAGTAATAACTAATTGTGATATTTATTTTGCATTTTCCTGATGTTTAGTGATGTTAACCATTTTTCTCATATATCTATTGGCTGTTTGTATGTTTTCTTTAAAAAATGTTTATTCAGGTCCTTTGCACATTTTTCAATTGGGTTATTTGTTTTCTTGTATTGAGTTGTTTGAGTTTTTGAATGCAAAAACTCAAAAACACATTTTGAAAAAAAAATGTGTTTTAAAAATTATCTCCTTAGGACATGCCTGGTTGAAAAATATTTTATCATTTTTGTGTTTTTATGCTCATATCCAAAAATTATTGTACAGACAAATGTCATAAAGATTTTCCACATATTTTCTTCAAGTAATTTTATAGATTCATAACTTAAATTTAAGATTTTAATCCATTTTGAATGGATTTTAGGTTATGATATGAGGTGAAGATCCAATTTTATTCTTCCTTCTGTATATACCTAGTTTTCCAAACACCATTTAGTGAAGAGACAATCCTTTCTTTAATATGTGTTCTAGGCACCTTTGTTGAAAATCAGTTGGCTGTAAATGCATGTTTTTTTCTGGGCTCTCTATTCTTTTCCATTGGTATATATCTCTGCATTTATGGAAGTACCATACTCTTTAGATGGCTTTTTAGTATATTTTTTAGTCAGATAGTGTTATTCCTCTGGCTTTGTTCTTTATACTCGATCTTGCTTTGGCTATTCAGAGTCTTTTTGTTATTCCATACAAATTTTAGCATTTTTATCAATTTCTGTGAAGAATGTTTTTGGTAATTTGATAGGGATTGCATTGAATCTGTAAATCACTTTATGTAGTATGGACATTTTAACATATAATTCTTCCAATTCATGAGCATAGAATATTTTTGCATTTTGCATCCTCTTTTTGTTCAAAGTTTTATAGTTTTAAATGTAGAGATCGTTCACCTCCTTGGTTAAATTTATTTCTAAGCATTTTTATAGTTATTTTAAATGGGATTGATTTGTAAATGTTGAACTATCCTTATTCCTGGGATAAATCTCACTCGACTATGGTGAATGAATGATCTTTTTCTTTTATTTTTTCTCCCCACCCGCCTTGCACCTGGGTCTGCCCTGCCCCTCTACCGTCAGTCACCCCCACATCCTGCTCCACCTCTTGCCCAAGCCCTCTGCCCTCAGTCTCACCCATTCCCCACACCTCCCCTCTGAACTCAGTCAGTCTTGCTTGCGCTCTGCTCAGCCTTTCACCAGTGAACTGTCTTGTCCTGCTCCTCCTCATCTGCCTACCCTCTCCCCACACCCCACAGGAATGCAGAGCTTTCCAGCTGGTCAGCATGAATGATCTTTTAAATATGCTATTAAATTTAGTTTCCTACTATTCCGGCATGTACTTGGGTCTTGTTGTTTTTAATCCATTCAGCCACCCTGTCTTTTTATTGGAGAATTTAATCTATTTACATTTAAGGTAATGATTGATAGGTAAGGATTTACTATTACTATTTTCTTAAATGTTGTTTAGTTGTGTAGATTCTTTTTCCTTTATTCTCTCTTACTGTTTTCATTTGTGCTTAAGTGATTTTCTCTAGTGGTGTGCTTTGATTTTTTGCTTTTTATGTTTCTATCATACAATTTTTCTTTATGGTTTTCATGAAGCTTACAGAAAACATCTTATAGTTATAATAGGTTATTTTAAGCTGATAGCAATTTTACTTTATTTTTTTTAAAGCCCCTCTGCCAAACTTTGATACTTTTATTACACTCTTGCCCCCACCTGGATTTTTTGATGTCATAATTTACATTTTTAAATTGCATATGTTTTAACAAATTATTGTATCTCCTTAAAATAGTTTTGTCTTTTAACATTCACACTAAAGATATAAGTGCACACCACCATTATTCATTGGAGTATTCTGAGTCTGACTGAGTACTAACTTTTACCAATGAGATTTATACTTTCAAATATTTTCACGTTATTCATTAATATTCTTTTCTTTGAGTTTTAAGAGTTCCCACTAGCATTTCTTGTAAGGCAATTCTTTTGTTGATGAACTCCCTCAGCTTTTATTTGTCTGGAAATGTCTTTATCTCTCCTTCATTTCTGAAAAATTGATTTTTTTTTCCTTTTTCAGTATTTTGAATATATTATCTCACTCCCTCCTGGCCTGCAAAATCTCTGCTGAGAAATCTGCTGCTAACTATATTGGAATTCATTTATATATTATTTGCTTCTTTTTCTCTTACTGCTTTCAAAGTCCTCTATTTGTCTTTGGTTTTTGAAATCTTGATTATAGTATGCCTTGGGGTAGTTTTGTTGAGTTGAGTCTGATTAGGAACTTTTGACCTTGTTGTACCTAAATATTTATATCTTTTCTAGGTTTGGAAAGCTTACTACTATTATTCATTTAAAGAAACTTCCTATCCTTTTGTATTTCTTTTCTCCCTCTTGTACTTCTTTACTCAAAAATTTGAGTCACTAGTACCCACCCTGTTTTGTCCATTGGTAATATCATGTTTCTCTGATTTTTCTTGATCCTTGTGGTCATACGTCAATGTTTATACATTTGATGATGTAGGTACTTCTTCAGTCTTTGCAGACTGGTTGTGCTGGGAAAAGCCTTTCATCTGTCAGCTTATCCGGAGATTCTGGGTGGACCATTTGGCATGGTTATTGGACAGGCTTGTTTCTGGAGTTTTCAGGTTGGCTTGGGTGTGCCTGGGTCAGCAACTTTGTGGGCCTGGGGCCTGGTTGCACTGTGATGTATCTGTTTTTTAGGTCTGCTGGGGTGAGCCTCGATCCTCTACCCACAGGGGCTGGCCTGAAGGCTGGATCCACAGGGACTAGCTTGGCATTAGAAAAGGCCTTGTACCTTGGTCTTTAGGAGCCAGACAGGCACCAGGACGGACCCGGAGTCTGTGTCCTCTAAAATGGGCCTGAAGCCTAAGTCCATGGGACTGAACCTGGTTCCTGGGTTCACCAATGCTGTCCTGAAGCCTAGATCTGGAGAAGTGTTTCTAGATCCGTATTCTGCAGAGGCTGGCCTGGCACTGGGGTCTACTTGGATGAGCCTGAACCCTGGATTTGCTAGAGCAGGCCTGGATCCTGAGTCCACTGGAGGCTGGTGTAATTGGAACCAGCTTGGAGCCTGGAGTGGGCCCGTTTCTGGGGCAGGCATACAGTCTGGGTCTGCAGGGCCTAGTCTAAAGCCTGGAATCACAGGGACTATCTTGGTGCCTATGACCACATGGGCTGGCCTAAAGACTGGAGCTATGGGAGTCAGCCTGTATAAGAGGAACTCTGAAGCCCAGGGCCACTGGGGCTGCTCTGGCCCTGGTATTTATCTTTCTAATGTTGTCCCTGGTATTTATCGTTCTAAAGTATCTTCTTTTTCTAACCTCATAAAGCGATAACTTTTACCTTTTAGTAATAGTTCTACTATATCTTTTGTCCTAAAATATTTTCCAAATATATATAGTAATGGTATCAACTAAGACAACAGTGCTAGTAGATGTCCTACATCCAAAAAATTTTATTCAATTAAGTTATTAATTGTCTGCCTTATACTAGTCCTAGATTTGTAGCTGAAGGTAAACAGATGGGAAATTGAATAGACTTAAGATTTTAGAGAACTTATAGTATCCTTAACACAACTGAACATTTTTAAAACTACAATTTGATGACAGGTATTATGAAAGAAAAAGCAAGGTGCAATGAGAACTGAAAATAAAGGGGTTTCTAATATAAATGAGTAAAAATAAGCAACAGAAAAGAGCTGAGTCTTAAAAATGAATAGCCACATGAAGAAGAGAACAAGGAGAATATTAAACAACAACAGGAAAACAAATTTGGGAACATTTTCAGGTGATTTGACAAGAATGAGCCTTTCTATTATCTATTGCCATATAATAAGCCATTCTCCAACTTAGTGGCTCAGTTTTGTATGATTTTATTTCTCACAATTGTATGGGTTAATTCACTCAACTGTGCAGTTCCTACTTGACAGTTTACGTCTTATTTTGTCATATAATGGCTAGTGCTAGTTCTATCTGAAGGGCCAATTGTGCTGGACATCCAAGAAGGGTTTCTTTGTTTGTTTTTGTTTTTCTTTCCACTCACATGCATGGCATTTCAGCTGAAATGGCTGGAACAGTCGAGGGCTGGCTGAGTATTTTTGATCTCCTTCTATCTCTCATCTTCACGTGTGTGGTTTGGGCTTCTTCACAATATATTAGTCTCAGGGTGTTCAGGCTTCTTATGTGGGGACTTGGAGTTTGAAAGTCCACAGAAGAAAGCAATTATAGCATCTTAAAACTTGAAGCTTGGAACTCACACAGAATTACTTCTGCTACAATTTGTTAACTGAAAGATTGTAACAGTTCCAGCCCAGATTCAGGGTAGAATGGAATTAAGCAAGGTGACTAGAAGTAGGCATGATTTATTTGAGGAACTTTTCTTTGGAAACTAGTTATAACACTGGGCTGCTCTTTCTAGTATAAAAAGTAAAACAAAATTAATATCAAAGTTGAGACTATTGTCAAATAGTCATTTATTTATAAATCACTATATTTTACACTGATATTAGCTGTTGATGTTTTAAGGTAATAGGGTTCAATAAAGGACACAGATAATATTTATAACAAATAACCAGAAGACATTACCCAATTTGATTTGGAAATGTGTATTTTGTTTTTGACAGGCAAAACCTATTGCTTGTTGATTCTAGAGAAATGTCTTGAGCATTTTCTGGATCTACTCTAGGTCTTGTTGCTTGCTCTTTGGTTTATCATAGGAGCAAAATCTTGAGACTATAGTAGGACTGATTACCAGTTTAAATGCTTTTCATATATATCCTTGCACTGTATTGTAACTGTGTCTTTGTGACAATACTTAGACTGTCATACAAACACTGACCTTCTGACTAGATATACAGAATTTATATTCTGTTTTGTCTTTTTGGAACTTTTTAACAATCTTGTAGAGAACATACATAACAGCACTTTCATCCTTATTACCATTAGCCACAACCCAATGCACTTTCTATTCATTTCTATTACTGCTGTAATTACCTCACACTTTGTGGCTTAAAACAAAATGTATTTATGCTCCTACAGTTCTGACGGTCAGAAGCCTGGAATCAGTATTATAAGGTTAAAATTAGGTTGTCTACAGAGCTGGTGATTTCTGTGTGCTCCAGGGAGGAAGTCATTCTTTGCTCTTCCTGCTTCTAGAGACTGCTGGAATTCCTTAGCTTGCAGCCACATTACTCCAGTTTCTTCTATTGTCACACTGCATTCTCATTACACTGATCTTTTGCCTTTCTCTACGATTATATTAGGCTCAACCAAATAATATGAGCTAATCACCCCATCTCAAAATACTTAATCATATCTGCAGAGTCCTTATTACCACTTAAGGCAATATGTTTACATATTCAAATATTCTAACTTGGACATCTCTGAGGTGTCACTATTCAGGCTATCATATACTATCTCAAAAACAACTGTTATTATTATCTCAGAATATGTAACCCATGGCGGTTCCATAAGATAAACCACCAGTGACTAGATCAATATCATTAAAAATATTAGTATCTCCAAAGAAAAAAGATGCTGAGTTATACTGTTTGGGTCCCTAACCATTATCAATTGTCAAAAAAAAAAAAAAAAAAAAAAATTAAGAAAATGTTAACATAGAGTTAATTATGTACATCCCTAGGTAAATTTTTGGTACTCCTTGATTTACCTCAAATCATTTTTTGCTTGCATGTTAATACCTTAAATTTATTTTGTAAATGAAATAAAATATTTTATTATTGAAATAGAGTTAAATAATGTGTATGTATGTCTGTATGTGTGTGTTTTTATTAGGTGAATATGAGTGTGTGTGTGTATTTATGAGTATATGTATCATATATATATATAATGAAAGAACAGGGGTAAATAAGAGATTCCTACTCATTTTGTTTAAAGTAGAAAAGGAAAGAGCATAATGATATTAAAGAAAAGAAATAGAGAGATGGCTCAATATTCATCATTACAAGTAAGAAACTGGGGAATATAAGACAACCTACAGGTTCCCAATCTTCTCCTTCAATGTTTCTCATGGGTAAGTCTATGGATGTTCAGCTGAGTGAGGCTAAATGAAGTCCTGGACAAATAGAGAATTCTTTATCCTGCAGCAGCAAACAGGTATGTGTAGAGGACTACGTGCTCACAAACAGGGTGTTCCCAATAAGGCCTGCTCTCGCAAATGAAGCAGGGCGTTCCCCATAAGTCCTGCTCTAGCAAACGAAGCAGGGCGTTCCCGACAAGTCCTGCTCTCAAAAACGAAGCAGGGCGTTCCCAATAAGTCCTGCTCTTGCAAACGAAGTAGGGTGTTGGGGGCCTGTTTACATGTAAACATCTTGAAAATCCAGAAAGTCAGGGAAAGGTCAGAAAAACAACAATGTGTCTTGTGACTTGGCAACATTCCACAAACGACTGTATAAAATAAAGCGGAGCGCGCCATTCGAGGTGGTCGCCATGTTTGTCTTGTCTTGTATTGTCTTGTGTGTTCATTCCTTTGTTTAGGAAACACGCGGACCCCAACAGGTATGACTTCACAAGATTTATAAAGAATTCTGAATTTTTGTTATTTTAATGTATTTAAATGTTCTGACTTCCTTTGAAGAAGGTAGTCCCCTGGGAATGTATATATAGCTATGGAGGAGACATGCGTAGGCAGAGAGCCTCCCCCAGCATGCTTGTGAGGGAGGCAGAAGGAGAGCTCAGATGAATTACCCTCCATTTGTAAATTCCCATATCAAAAGAGATTCAGAACCTTGAAATTTACAAGTTGTGAAGTAGTTTGTTGGTCATCAAATTAGATCACTCTAAATAATGTTTGAACCCCCACTGCTATAAAACTATAAAACTCTGTCCCCATGTTAAATGCAAGCAAATAATAACATAGGATTTAGTGCTCATCATGAATTGAATCCATGATATTATTACATATCAGAAGCATTTGAAAAAAATCAATGGTTAACTTTTCAGTGCTAATTATTCCCCTTTGTATGTGAATGTGACTAGAAAAAACATTGTTTTCTAGATTTTAAAAATCAATTATTAAAGATTAGTATACTAATCAATGGTCTTTCTTTTATACCAAAGCTTAAATGGCTGACTTTGCCTCAAGTTTTTTGTGACGAGCAGTTTCACAGTATCATAGCTAAGAACTGCAACTATACTAAAGGCCAGTTGCTTTAAAAATCCTTGTCAATACATCTCATCAAAATATGATCAGAAGTAACAAAGTCAGAAAGTACGACTGGACAGAAGAGATAATTCTACATACATAGGACTATTGCTTACTTACCAAGGAGGACACACTCTGATCTTAGGAAAGAAGAATTAACTAAATATCTTTAACTCCATCTCTGTCTCTGTCTGTCTGTCTGTCTGTCTGTCTATCTATCTATCTATCTATCTATCTATCTATCTATCTATCTATCTATCTATCTATCTATCTATCTATCTACGTACCTACCTACCTACCTACCTATCTACATATCTACCTACCTATCTACCTACCTACCTATAGGAAAGCTTTATAAACTATAAAATGGCTACATAAAAATATTTTATTTTTGCTTCTATCTAACAATTTGGTTGGAAGACAGAGTTTATCCAGATTTCTTTACTGAACATGCATACTTTTAGAAATTGCTTCAGTCCAGACCATATAGAGGAAGGAAACATCAACAAGAACAACAATAACATGACCCTAACAAAATTAATTTTAATAGCAAAGCAAACATGTAAACACTAGTTAAAAATGCAATATCACAAGTGGTCTAAGACTTCTATGTGTAGCATGCTCTAGAAGAATGGAAAATTGAAGAAACTTTTTGTTTGGGGATTTCTTGGCAGAAGATATGCTTGAAGTGAATTTTTGCAATATGTGGTACAGTCTGTCAACAGTACCTTTTAATTTGAGAAGGAGAGGCAATCAGCATGGAAATATCTTTGTAAAGCTAAACTTCTTCAACAATACCAAAATTATGTTAACTTTTAACAAACCCTCCTTCATGTTATATAAACAACACAAATGTGTAATCTTATAATTTAACAGATCAGAAATACAGCATGAACTCTCACCAGGCTAAAATTAAGGTGTCGGTAATGCAGCACTGCCTCCTAGAAGCTTGCTCATTCAATATGTTGGTAGGATCCAGTGATTTACTGCCATAGGAACAAAATCTCCATTTTCTTGCTGGCTGTTAACTTAAGGCTTTTCCCAACTTTTAGAGGCGATCTTCATTCTTTGACTTCCTTCCTCCAACCGCAAATGTTGAGCAATGGTGCATCGGTCAAGCCCACTCTTGCTTAGTATCTTTCCTCCTTCTCTTTCTCTTTCTTCTCCTATCTTATCTTTCAGATTTACAGTTCTAGTTTTTTCTTTCACTTTTAGGACTGATGTGATTAGATTAGGTCCATTAAAATAATCTGGGATAATCTTCCCATTTCAGCATCTTTACTCTTGATCAAAACTGCAAAGTTACTTTGCCATGTACCATAACATATTCACAGGCTACTGGGCTTAGTGCATCATTAGGGAGTAGGAGGAGACATTATTCTGCCTACCACAGTTACCTTTGACTTCTAGCCTTTGACATGTAATCTCCACGAGGAACATAATCATTTTTATATAGCCTATATTTCTTGTTATACTTTATGAGTTTTGATGGATGGAAATATAAGGCATCCTCTTTGAGAATGAGAGTATTGACACAGAATATAAAGAATAATCAAGTGTCCCTAGACATGTCTGCTGTTACATAAACAGAGCTCATGACTACATATTGTATTTTTACTTAATTAAAATCTTCATAAAAATATCAAATGAAATGGTCATTTTTAAAATATTTGACTTAAAGTTTAAAATGACATACTATTTTATCTGATCTCATCACGACTGTGTCATCTACCATAGATACTATTCTTACGCTTGTATAGATTAAATAAATCAGGTTTGAAGTAAGTGGTGGTTTTCTCAAAGTTGGCGGAAGTATTATGTTGGTGAAAAAGTAATTGCTGTTTTTGCCTTTAAAAATAATGGCAGCCAGGTGTGTTGGCTCATGCCTGTAATCCCAGCACTTTGGGAGGCCGAGGCAGGCGGATCACGAGGTCAGGAGATTGAGATCATCCTAGCTAACACAGTGAAACTCCATCTCTGCTAAAAAAAAAAAAAAAAAAAAAAAAAAAAAAAAAAAAAAAGGCCGGGCGCGGTGGCTCAAGCCTGTAATCCCAGCACTTTGGGAGGCCGAGACGGGCGGATCACAAGGTCAGGAGATCGAGACCATCCTGGCTAACACGGCGAAACTCCGTCTCTACTAAAAACACACAAAAAAATTAGCCGGGCGAGGTGGCGGCGCCTGTGGTCCCAGCTACTCGGGAGGCTGAGGCAGGAGAATGGCGGGAACCCGGGAGGCGGAGCTTGCAGTGAGCTGAGATCTGGCCACTGCACTCCAGCCTGGGCGACAGAGCGAGACTCCATCTCAAAAAAAAAAAAAAAAAAAAAAAAAAAAAAAAATATTAGCTGGGTGCGGTGGTGGGTGCCTGTAGTCCCAGCTACTCGGGAGGCTGAGGCAGGAGAATGGCCTGAATCCGGGAGGTGGAGCTTGCAGTGAGCCAAGATCGCGACACCACAATCCAGGCTGGGCGACAGAGGGAGACTCCCTCTCAGGAAAAAAAAAAAAAAAAAAAAGTAACGACAAGAACCGCAATTACATTTGTGCCAATCTAATACAAAATAAAAGTCTATTAGCTCAGTACTCTTGCCATACAAATGGGTGAAAACAAATACAATTTTACATTTCCACAGCTTCTGGATAAACTCTAGAAGTGTTTTGTTTTGTTTTGTTTTGTTTTGTTTTGTTTTAGTGGCTGCTGTGGAGGGGAGGTAACAATAACAATTGGTTAGGGTGGAGTTCCTTTTATATATTACATGGGGAACAGAATAGCATTCAAACATTTGCTTAATAATGAATAATATTGTAATGAGAAGCTACTATCCAAATATGACAATGAAGAGCAAAGTACATTACTCTTGATTTTGAGGGAAATGTCCATGATAAAAATGAAATCATTTTGATATATAAAAATTTAAGTTTAGAGCTAGTGAATGAAATGAAAAAATATCAAAGTCTTGAATTCCTTTACATTATTGTCATATTGGCACAAGTGTATGAGGTAGTGAAGCAGAGAACTTCATTTAGATGAATACACAAACAATTTAATTAAAAAAACAGCATGATAATGGGGAAAAATATAGATTAAAAATTGTAATTAGACTGAAAATAGAGGTCATTTTAAGTAACGCTGGCAACTTGATTAATGTTAAAATATGTCAAAAGACCCACGTCTTAACAAAGAGAACTTGGTTTTGTCTCTCATTCCCTCTGCTAACTAGGAAAGTATACATGTGTATGTGAATCTGTTGTTGTTTGTTGCATTGTTGTTGTTGTGAACACACCCAAATTATCTTTCTTCACAGATTTATTTTATGGACTATTTAAATGTGTGTGTGTGTTTCTTTTTTACTTTGCAGTAAAGGTCTTACCAATTTTTTTTGTCATAATCCAAAGAAATAACAATTTCTGTGAAGTCATGTAGTCCTTTCTCTGAGTCATTACCATAAGGAATCACTGGTACAGATGAATGAATATTGTGACTTTTGCAAGTATTAGAGTGGGAGAGTTTTATAAGTATTTCTCCAAATTGATAGACAATCTAGTCTCATTATTCATATATTATGTTTTGCTAATTTGCCTACTCACTACAACATATTTTTAACCCCCAAATCGCAATGTTTTCCTGTTCCTTGGAGGACATGCTAGAATGGCAAAGGGTTTTATTCCCCATTCACGTATTTTCCCATCTCAAGTCTGACAAGAGAAAGCTCTGCTTTCTTGTTCAACTCTCATAAAAGATGACCAGAGTATGGAGATGGTAGAGGCTGTGCCAAGTAGTGCAAAACGTCTGGGTCAGCTGGATCAGATTTGAATCACAACTCTAGGATATTCAGTTTATCATAACAGTTTAGTAATTTTTGATGTTTTCTCACTACTTAACTTGTTCTTGGTGAATACACATGTGCATGCACATGTGTATGTATGAATATGTGTGTTTATAGTTCTGGTTAAAAATTTTTAAAAAAGGTAGAGATTAATTCAGAGAGCAAGAATGCTTATGTTGGTACCAAAGGGTAAAATAATACTTAAATTTGCCAGAGAAACTAAGAAAAAATAAATATATATTTAAGTTTAGGTGTTTAAATATTAAGCCATGTAATCAATTAATTCATTAGTTTATTTAATTTTTTCAACCTAATTTATTTTGTTTAATAATGTCAAATGCTAAGACATTCAATATAAGCCTCTAGGTCTTTCTTCTGTTATATATAAGTCTTATTTTAATTTTAAGTCAAGTCTTTTTTATGTAGAGATTGTTCTTCTTATAGAGAACTGTTCAGAAAACTCTGCATCATACATAAAGGATGTACCTGAAGTATATTTATAAAAGTATAAATTATTCTCAGCTTGGTCACCTGAGCTCATGTTTTTCAGTGATGCCAAAATTGGAGATCACCTCTGATAAAATCAAATGGGTATTTGGAAAAACTTCCCATGATATGCAGATATGTTTTTCTTTACTGTCATAATAATTCGGTCTGAATTTCAAATGCTTTTGTTTAACTAGATGACTAATGCAAATTATGAAGTTGTAAAGCAGAAGACTAATAAAGATAAAATAAAAACTAAAGTTTGCATTTATACGCTTTGTGTTTATATTATAGCAACAGCACTTATTTTGTATCTCTGGGCAAAATATTTTACTTTTTTGCCTCATTTTTCTTATATATAATATAGGAGTAATTTGATTCCCTACCTGATAAAAGTATGTGATAGTTAAATGTGTTTAATCGTGTAAAACGCTTATATAGTACTACCATGTAATCAAAGATAATTTACTAATGCATCCGAGTTCTAGAAAGTGGGAAGAAACAAGTTGTACGTATAGTTTCCTCTCTTATCCAATTGGTCATCTAACTATATTAGCTGTAAGGAGGGAAAAATTTGTAGCGTTTATCCCTGTGTGTTATATGCCTAGCCAAGACATACTAGTTTTAGCTCTACAGAGAGAAAGAAGATTTGGGAACAAGCAGAAGTTTCTGGAACATTCAGTGTTCGGTATATTTTAGCTAGTGTAAGGAACAGACTCTAAGTGGTAACCTAAGCTTCCCTTCTCCTGGTATTCATGTCTGTCTGTAATCCTGTCTTCTTAAATGCACACAAAATTTAATACTTGTTTCTAACCAATAAGATGCAGTGGAGATAGAATGTCACCTCCGTAATTATATTATACAATAGAGCAATTTTGTCTTGTAGCAAACTCTCTCCCTTTGTGCTTTTGTTGAAGCAAGTAGCCATGTTGTCAGCTGGCCTATGGAGAAGCCCAGATGGTAAGAAACTGATCCTTCCTGGCCAAAAGCCAGGAAGAATTTGGGGCTTTTGGTCCAGAAGTCTAAAAGAAAACGTATCCTTCCAAAACCACATGAATATGCTTAGAATCAGATCCTTCCGCAGTCACATCTTTAGATGATAAGCAGCTGTAGCCAACAACTTGATTACAGCCTTAGGAGATACCCTGAGCAGAGAATCTATTAAGGTCATGCTAAAGCTACTGACCCATAGATAGAAATAATGAAGTGATAAACATATATTATTTTTAGCAACTAAAGTTGGGGTAATATGTTATGGATTAGTAGAAAACTAACTGAGATATACATTATCAATATCATTAAGCAAAATCATTATATCTAAGTCTTCTCATTTAGTGAAGGAAATAAGGAAGGAAATAAAAGAAGGGAGGAAAGGAGAGAGAGAGATAAATAAAGCTTTCATATGTAGTAAGTTAATTGTAATGATATTTAAAACTCTTTCCAAAGTACCTTAATCTATTTTAAAATTTACTCTTATTTTGACAAAATTTCAAATTTAATTTTTGGCTTGGGACTTGTGTTTTATAGAAAGGCATGAGGATGTTAGCTTGAATTTCCTTTAAAGTGTCTTTCAGCTGTGAGACACTAGGCACATATTTTTTCTTAACCTATTGACAAGGATGCCCTTATACAATTATTCTTCTGCTACTAAAAATTAATTTTCCATTTTTCTGTTTTTTTCCTAAAACATGGTTTTAGATTTTTAAAAATTCTGAATATAGTAGGCACAAAAAGTTGAACTATAGCTCAAAGGGTTTCTCTTTTTTGCTTCATTTGTTAGGAATTGGAAATCTCTCTGTTAATGAAAATTTTTGTTTATTTTTTCAGAATAGAACTTTAAGTGGTTTGCAAATAGCACTGAATCCTGAAAATGGCAAATGCAAATGAAAAGCTTTCTAAAAGGAAAGCAGACTACTTAGACTTGTTCAAGTATAATCAAAGTGAAGATGTTTCGCCTGTCTGGTGCCAGAAAAGTTTTAAAAAATTCTATTATTTGGTGAATAAAGGATATAGCTTTTGACATGATACAATCATACTAAAATTGTTTCAGAGATGATGTTGGAGAAGTAATGGATTTTGAAACAATGTAATCACAGCAAAGGGAATTTCAGGTCCCTGGACAAAAAGTAATTTTATAAATAGCCTTACCTACTTTGATAAAATTGTAAGCTTTAAGCAAAAAAGAATGTTATGTAAGTAGTGTGATTTAAGATACTCTTCACAAATTACTATAAAATAATTATCATGATCAGAATTGAATTTCATACTTTTACTATTCAAACCATGGACATACACCTTTTACTTTTAATTATATGAAAACAGAGTATGTAAATCCCATTCTGGTATTTGTAATGAATTTTATACATGGACATAAGTTTGGGGAAATAAAACTAATACCTAATTGACTTTTGAAGAGAGTTGTTGCTTCTATTTTAAGAAACAGATTTTAATAAGGATACGTATTGATAAGAAATGCCTGTTTTCATATAATATAAATCTTAATTGGACAAACACAACTTTACCCTCAGTTTTTTCTCCAGATAGTGCTTTAAGGAAAATATCACATTCAATGCTTTAAAACATTTCACTTTTAAATTTTATACCTTGAAAGCATCTGATTTTCTGTAGCCAAACATTTTCCATTTTTCATTGCTTCTAGCTGTTAGTAGAGATATTACTGTGATTTAATTTGTGTATAGTGTTTGGCTAGAAATTAGAAACACTGCCCACGTCAGGTTTAGTCTGCTAAACTGGGGATAGCCCATACACTTTGTTGATATATTTTTCTTGTGTAATGCTAAATTCTTGCACTATTTATTAAATGTTAAAATATAATACTTAGGGCTAACTTCTATCCCTATACTACAAATGTTGCACTACCATCTTGTTAACTTCAAGCATTTTGTGTCCACTTATGCAATAATGAAATAAAAGTGTTAAGCTTCTATCAGGTTAAAGTAATGTTTATTAATACTTTATAATCCTGTGTTTTAGTGCAAATCAGTACCAATTTTCATTCAATTTAGGATCAGTACTGTACTAGGCATCTCAGTGTGGAGGAAAACTTGAATAGTACTAATTAGCAACTGTCACAAAACTTACTATAATGTATTAGGTTTTCTTAACTTCAGCACTATTAACATTTTGGACTGAGTAATTCTTTGTTATGGGGAGCTGTCCTGTACATTGTAGGAAGTTTAGCAGCCTCCTTGACCTCTACCCACTATA
Source organism: Macaca thibetana thibetana (assembly GCF_024542745.1). Classification (NCBI taxonomy): domain Eukaryota; kingdom Metazoa; phylum Chordata; class Mammalia; order Primates; family Cercopithecidae; genus Macaca; species Macaca thibetana. Next base: position 33,355,988 of record NC_065585.1, read on the forward strand.
TGCCAGGAGCACTGTCCCTCTCTAGCTGAGACCCTAGAAAAGGCATTGCCAAATGTCTCCTAACGGAGAGTGGTATGGGGATCCCTAGATGAGAACCACTGCTAAACAGAAATAATTCTCATGCTGTTATAAGAAAATTTTACTTTTGATTGTAACCATATCAGATTTATTGCCCGATGCACCTAGCATGTCACCAGGTTGCAGCAGAGGAGTTTTAATCACAGGGTTACTGATGGAGGAGACGGGAGGAGATGGGAAGACACTGCCAATCCACCTTGCTGAAGAGTTTGGGGCTAGTGCTTTTAAGGATTTGGGAGTAAGCCAAAGTGTAGAGATCATTGATTGGATGGAGAATGTGGACGGAAGTCTTGGATGGGATATGACGAAGCTGTATTATCGTGTTGATCCCTTTCCTCTGTGGAGGTCTCCAAACTGGTTGCTGGAATTAGGAGTCTGAAAAATATCTTAAGCTATCCTTAAACTAAAGCCTTATGATTCTGTAGTCAGAGATCTTGTTTACAGGAACGATGAAGATACACATCAATTCTTAGACAGTGTTTTGGTCCTAATGTCCAAAATCCTATCTATAAGAACAATGAGGATGCAAATTGTCAGCATCTGGTGCTGTATTAGTTTTAGCAACAGAAAAATGGGCCAAAGTGCAGTTGGATTAATGCTTAATTATAATTACATTTCTTTCCAGAACCTAGCATGCAATTCTTGTCAACCCAGTGGATATGGTTGTGTGATGGTTTAGGAATTTACTTATAATTTTATGCTTAAGATTGAATAAAAATTTAATAAGTTTGGAGTTATAATGCTACTTATTTTTATACTATGTTTTAGAAAATTTTTCAGCTGGGTGCGGTGGCTCACACCTGTAATCCCAGCACTTTGGGAGTCCAAGGTGGGTGGATCAAAAGGTCAGGAGATTGAGACCATCCTGGCTAACATGATGAAACCCCATCTCTACTAAAAATGCAAAAAATTAGCCGGGCGTGGTGGCGGGTGCCTAAAGTCCCAGCTACTCAGGAGGCTGAGGCAGGAGAATGGCATGAACCTGGGAGGCGGAGCTTGCAGTGAGCTGAGATCACACCACTGCACTCCAGCCTGGGTGACACAGCGAGACTCCATCTCAAAAATAAGCAAATAAATAAATAAATAAATAAATAAATAAAATCTTTCAACATAGCATTTGTTTCTATTCTGATTGGGTTGGCGATAAGTTGGGTTGGCTAGACACAATAAAAGTGGTGTATATTGATACTTGATTAGCCATACTACTATGTAAGTAGTCATCTATCTATACGAAGTTATAAATGTATTTGTCTCTGGGGTTTTCTTTTGTCTTTAGTAAGCACTTGACTTTCTTTGAGACTAAAACTTTGTTTCACAATAAACCCTGAAACATTTATTACTATTTATGGAATATAGCTGTGAAAAAATAACTAAGCAACTGGGCGCAGTGTCTCACACCTGTAATCCCAGCACTTTGGGAGGCTGAGGTGGGTGGATCATGAAGTCAAGAGATCGAGACTGTCCTGGCCAACATAGTGAAACCCCGACTCTAGTAAAAATACAAAAATTAGCCAGGCATGGTGGTGAGCGCCTGTAGTTCCAGCTACTTGGGAAGTTGAGGCAAGAGAATTGCTTGAACCCAGGAGGCAAAGGTTACAGTAATCTGAGATTGTGACACTGCACTCCAGCCTGGTGACAGAGACTCCAAAACAAAACGAAACAAAACAAAAAGTAACTTTAAGCTTCATTATTTTATAACTCATTGACCTGAGTTATATATTCTCTACTTTGCTTCAGCGTTTTGTTTATATTTAAGTATATACATATTTACAAATTTCTCTTGCAAAAATATATATATTTCTAATTTTTAAAAAGTAAATTGTAATAGTTAAAATAAGTGAAATAGTAAAACTGATGAGAGTTGGTAGTTTTAGACAATAAGATATTAGTACACATTTGCTGAATATGTATGAATTAATAAATGAAAGATGTAAAAACAGATAACAACTAAAAATAAGAGAACTAATTCTCCTTGTTGAAAATAAGGAAAAAAACTTCACCTCTAGAATATTTACTTTGGAAAACGTATAATTGTAAGAACTTTCTCATCTCTTTGAAATTATATAAAGAATTTTGAAAACTAGATCGGTCTTAGCCAACTTTAAAACCCAGTATTGTCTTTTCTCAAGAACTTAGGAGCCATCTCTTTGAAATATAAACAACAAATGAGGTAACAAAATGTATCTTCCCTCTTTCGTAGCAGAGTAAGAGCCTAACTTGTTCCAAAATGCAAAACTACCTCTTGTCATAAAAGATTTAAGAAGTTTTTTTGTTTGTTTGTTTGTTTGTTTTTACTGCGGATAAGCCAATTAGTCAATTATGGTGACATGGATGGTAAGCACAATTACCAGGTGAGTCTGGAACAGACTATGCGTGATGAATATTTTATCAAGTCCTCTTACTTGAGGACTACTTTTTATTGTTTATCCTAAGAAAATGTATGCAGTGAGTTTTATCTGCATGGCCATATTAAAAAAATGAGATTTTTTTTTTTTTTTTTTGTCTTTACAATCTCTTAGCAGGGTTTCCCATTTAGCACATCACGTTCTGGTTTAATGCTTATTCAATAATAAAAGTTCTTTTTTCCATGATTCCTTTGTGGAGAGAATTTCTAGGTTGGGAGAATATTTTTTAATTAAATTTCCAAAACAAAAGGGATTAATAAACATGGGTTGAACTGATGTTATGCTACATGCATTTTAGTTTTAGTTTCACTGTGCTTTAATTCCTTTTGCCTGAAAATGAGGAAGAAAGAAGTTAGGTTTGTTATACCTAGACCCAAGTGATGAAACTCTGGTGTGGGTGTAAACACTTTGGCAGAGAAGCATTGCTAAAAGAATATTCACTTTGCTGGTTAGAGCTCTGATGTATTGGGAAAGAAAATACTGACGGATATGCCTTGGAGAATAACTCTTCTACTGAATCCTCTGCCACCTCTGCTGTTCTGCTAAATAAGTCCAGAAATAAGGCTATAAAAACAGTGCAATTGCATCCAGAAACAGTAAGTTAAAAAGTGGAGCTTTGCAGATGTCAAAGGCCTTTAGGCAAAACACCTTAAGAAGTTTACTTTCTCTCCCTTCATCCCTCTTCCATCCCACCCTCCTTCCTTTCTTTCCTGTGTCTTGTCTTTGTGGTTATTAAAAAGCCAAGGATAAGTTAAAGATGTATTAACTTCATTGAAGCATGTGGCAATTTAACATCCAGGCAGTTTCCTTGAAGCTATTTCCTGTGGATAGGTAACAAAGAATTACTAAATTTATTTCACACAAAGTAGAAAAACCCTGACTCATGCAATTCTGATAAAAGACTACCTAATATTAGGAAGCTCAGCTGGCTGGAATCTTACTGCTTTTTTACTTTACTATTTCTCTCTGTTTTCATTATCTGCTGATAAACTGGTTTAAGTAAAGATTTTCAGCCATTTTTCAAAATATTTTTCAACTCTTCAAACTTTAACAAAAATGTTATACAGTGGATTTTTAAAACCCACAATAATTACGATGTAAAAATTACTCCTGTATTTCTCCATAATACTATACCTATGTTTCTGTTTATCTATGGTAGCCTCCAGGTCTTCTTTCCTTCCACTATGATAAAAGCAGTCACTATGCATTTTGGTGGCTGTTAAATAATCAGAAATAGTGTCTCTCTTGTTGTGACTTGCCACTGTTGGCATGTGCGGTATTCCAGACACTACACTAATGTGCTCTACAAGGAGGGAGGAATTTATGCAGTCTGCAGCAGATGCATGTTAGTTTTCTGGATTTGAAGTTAGATTGTTTCTCAATAAGCTTGCTAATTTCCTTCTGAAATAAAAGCAGAAGGAGAAAAGGCAAATTCCAACATAGCAATTCGAAGTAATTAAAAAGTATATTTTATGATAATGGACCCCTCATTCTATAATAAGTGTTCATATTGATTTTTTAAACAGTCTAAATGTTCTATGCATAGACATCACAAAACAGACAATTATTCCCAAATTGGGCTTTCTGTGTGAATCCTAAAAACTTGCAATATAGAGCCTGACCTATTATTTGTTGCTGTTTTTGTTTTCAAATTACTCATTCCTGTGCCTCTTCAAATAATTTATTTTCCAAATAATTTTGAATACTTGTTGGTCTTGAACATTATACTTTAACTCAATGTAGGTAATTTTTTCTTTATTTCTTTGCTGTGTATATTGGTTTTGATTTAATAATAAATTTATAATTCAGAAATAATAAAATAAAAATTAGAGCAATTTGCATAAAATATTTGTGTTTTGTTTGAACAAATTTTTATCATAAAATTTAAATTTAGTCAAATTACTAGTTAAGACCTACCAGTGATTGAAAAAGTACTCATTCTTTATTCAGAGTTTATAAAATCACCATATTGGCATTTGTTTCAGTTCCTATGCAGCATTTTGGTATCATCTTGAACCTAGCTCTATGTCACTGAGTTTGACAAAAAGTAGTTATGTTGAATATGTGGTGGTTGTACAACTATACATATTTCCCCAAATTCATTGAATAGTACACTAGAAATTGGTAAGCTTTACTGTACATAAATTTAGCCAAATAGGGCTTATTTAAAATAGAGAAAGAATAAACTGTCCGTACATGCACCAATAGATCTGAATCTCAAAAATGTGTATATTGAGCAAAAAAAAAAAAAAAAGGTCAGACACAAAAGTAAATGTCAAATGAAATTGAAGATCAGGCAAAAATAATTGAGAATGATAGCAATCAGAAGAGTGGTTGCTGAAGAGGGGTAGGGATTGACCAGAAAGGGACACAAGTAAACAGTGGAGAAAATATGTCCTCGTTTTTATGCTGATTACATTAGTACATACATTTGTCGAAACTCAGTGAATTGTATTCTTCATATATATCTGTGCATTTTTTTATCTTAATTTTAAAAAATAATGTAAACAAGAAAAAATAATATATTTAACTTTGTTGGGTCTATCACCCAGCTTTACAAATAGAATATTGCCAATTCCTCAGAAGCCCTTTTGATGCCTCTGTTTAATCATCTTTTCCTCCCTCATGTTCACATGATCCCTGGATTTTGATGATTTGCAAAAGACACCTTCTCAGCCAGTCTCAGTTGCACAAATTCTGCACTTCCTGGAATTCACCTTCCTTCCAATTCCTCCATCAGGATGGGAGGAGCTCCCTGTCTCCCACAGCATTCTAAACACATCCTCGATATTGTAGTGGAATCATTCTATGACTTTTACAATGGCAATGTAAAATTGTGGATTCAAAATTCAGATTTCCAAATCCGGTTTGTAACAGCTAATACCATACTCCCAGAGGCAAGAGGAGAGCTACTGAATGTACACTCAACTCAAACATATTTCCTCTTGAGAGACATGATTTCAGTCAAACTGCCAGATTCAAATTGGAAGTACATTTAAAATCAGAGCCAGTGGTTCTAGTTCTAAAAATTATTTGAAGAGTGCCACTACACTTGTGCAATTTGTGGTGATATTACAATAAGTGGTTTTCTGATTCTGAGTTTAAAGACTCCAAGATCAGAATTATGCCTGGGTTTTCAGAGCAAACTGACAAGTAAGTCATATAGTCTTGCTAAAATTTAAGCAATGGACTGTGGGCCCATCAGCAGAGCCCTGATGTTTGTATTCCAACAGGGTTTTTGTGCTTGAAATAAATATTGTAACATTTGAGGCCCAGAGAGCCTTCAAATAATATCATCCCCACCAATTTGCCAACTGAATTATAAAAAGTTTGTAAAATAAAACAAAAAATGAAGCATAGAGAACAAAGTATCACCTCTAGTATTCATGAAGAAAAGCTGCCAGATGAAGCTTAGTATGAAGGTCAAATGGGCCATGTATTGGATGTCCACAATGAGTCAAAATAACTCATCAGCCACCAAGACTGTCACTAAATAAAAGAGAACATTTGCTCTTAGATGCAGTTTGCCCCTGAGAGAAACTAAATAGGAAAGAGCTGAGGCAATTGTCTCCGTCCAAATATGCTTCACAAATGTATCAATTAGGGAAACCATTCCACCTTCTAGGCTTAGAAAGAAACCTATGTATACCTACTGGAGTTACCTGTCCTTCACTGGAAGGAAACAGATGATGATAAGCACTAGAAAGTAAAAGTAAAAGTAAAAAAATTACCAGGCCTTAGCTACTGTACTGGAAGTGTGGTAGCTCCTTTTGGGTTATAAGAATCACAGCCTGATAAGCCTAGTGTATCTGGCTTGGTTTCTTACAGACGGATATGATTGCTTGCCATATTTAAAAGTTCTAAATGTATCTACCCCGTTTCTTTTATTAATATTTAGAGAAAATATGAGCATCATCACTTTAATGATTACTGAAGTTTCGATATAATTATCCATATTATAATTATCATTTTCATCATACAGGCCAGGTCTTCAGAGTCAGGGAGATAAGCAAATAGATCTTGTTTAGATCAGGAAAGTAACAAACACAAGTCTGGTGTCCCTAAGATATTTCGGTTTTACTTTAATATCCCTCCTGTCCTGTGCAATCCATTCAGCACATTTGAGCAGTTAGTGCCTGGGATTATATACGTCTGGGTGAGATATATATATATATATATATATATAGAGAGAGAGAGAGAGAGAGAGAGAGAGAGACATTTTGGACCACACATCCCTTATCTAGGCATGCTCAGATAAACTTCAGCAACACACCTTATCTGGGAAAGTCCTTGAGTATGTATGTTCAAAAGTCAGAATTTTCAGTTGCTAGGTGTGTCTTATTCACCTAAGATATCTGCATCAATGCTAAACATACTGCTGTAGACTGAATGTTTGTGTCTGTTTGTATCCCTGTGAAATTCATATGTTAAAACCTAATTCCCAATATGTTGGTATTTTGAGGTAAGGCCTTTGGAATGTGATTAGGTTATAAGGATGGGAACCTCATAAATGAGATTCATGCCCTTATAAAAGAGATGCTGGCCGCTGGAAAGCTTCCTTGCTTCTTTTGCTGTGTGAGGGTGCAACTAGTAAATGGCTGTTTATGAACCAGGAAGCAGGCCCACATCAGAAACAGAACCTCTCAATGCTTTGATCTTGGACTTCCAAGCCTCTAGAAATGTGAGGAAGAGAGTGCTGTTGTTTAAAGCCACCCAGTTCATGATGTTCTGTTATAGCAGCTTGAACTTAATAACATGTGATGTATTCATTTTCTGTGGCTGCTATAAAAAGCTACCACAGACTTTGTAGCCTAAACAACAGAAAAATATTCTCTCATGCTCCTGAAGGTCAGAAGTCCAAAATCAGTATCACTGGGCTGAAATCAAGGTGTCATCAGGGACATGCTCCCTCTGGAGGTTCTAGGGTAGAATATGCTTTTCTTTCCTCTTCCAGCTACTGGTGGCTACCAGCATTCCTTGGTTTATAGTTGCATCACTCCGGTCTCTGCCTCCATGATTATATCTTTTACTTAGCTTGTGCCTGTTTCTCTTCTACCTCTGTGTCTCTTATAAGACCACTTATGATTGCATTTAGAGCCCACCAAGATAAACCAGGGTGATCTCTCTATCTCGCGTGTTTTTGCCTAATTACATTTGCATTTTTTAATATGTGGTAACATTTAAAGGACTTGTAGAGACTGATCTCTGGGGTTCATTATTTAGCATACTACACAAGGTATCAGCAAATCTGTAGTTGAGGGCCCCAGCATAATAATCAAAGACATCAAAGACGTATTGCACTCTTTCTGTTCATATTGTTAGTTCATGCATTACTTATTTCTATACATTCTTCAGTAATTAATCTCCTCAGGAAGAAGAAAACATTAAACTGGTTCCTATCATAGCTACCTCCTGCAAATAAGTAAAACCTCTTTTTGCTTTTTCTTTACTCTTAGACTATTTTGTTACATGTCATCTGAATCCGTTAAAACGGACAGCTCTGAAACCATTTTATAGGCTTTCACAGTTCACTAGGAATGATTGCCTGTCTAAAATATGATACAACAGATATTTAGGTGGCTCCATGTCATGTAAGCTACTGTGTAATACTCTAGATAACTTGTAAACTCCTCTTTCATTAACTCAACTTTACCATAAGGTATATATTGACCTGTGCCAATGACAAAAGGAAGACAACTGACTCTAGGATGCTCCCACTCTCCTTCAAACATACACAAGCCATCTGTTCCTATAAAAAACATGAGGTCTTGCCGGGCGCAGTGGCTCAAGCCTGTAATCCCAGCACTTTGGGAGGCCGAGACGGGCGGATCACGAGGTCAGGAGATCGAGACCATCTTGGCTAACACGGTGAAACCCCGTCTCTACTAAAAAATCCAAAAAAAAAAAACTAGCCGGGCGAGGTGGCGGGCGCTTGTAGTCCCAGCTACTCGGGAGGCTGAGGCAGGAGAATGGCGTAAACCCGGGAGGCGGAGCTTGCAGTGAGCTGAGGTCCGGCCACTGCACTCCAGCCTGGGTGACAGAGCGAGACTCCGTCTCAAAAAAAAAAAAAAAAAAAAAAAAAAAAAAAAAACATGAGGTCTTTAAAAATGGTATTATTACCAAAGCCATATTTCTTCAAAGATGACTCCACATGTGTGTCTGTTTTACATTTTATCATTTACTCTCATTCCAGAGTACTCTCTGACTTTCAATCCACACTTTAGGTGTGATGAGATATGGAAAAGCTAAATGCATCGTTACAAGTTCTGAATGTTATTGACTCTGGCCATCTCCTAAATAAGTGAAAATCAGTTGGAGTTAACAGTATCTTGTTGTGGCCTTTGGCTATTAAAGTGACCTCTAAATAGAATCCCATTTTATCCATTTCAGACTATAATATACAGGCAGCATTTTAGGGGGTAATGTGTTTTGTAATAGATAGAAAATTATTTTAAAATGTCCTCAGGATCTATTTTGTGCATACTTGCTCTTTATAACTCAAAGTATTTTTATTATAGTGGCTGAATTTTGAAATACAATAGACTATTTTGATAGATTTTCTTAAGTGGATGCAAAGTATTATTATCACCAAACACAGAAATGAGAATAAATCTGAATTTGACATTTCTTCTTGTCTAAAGAGTGTTAGAAACATCAGCTGCAATGGTTTGTTCAGTACATTTAGTCATTCTGATTATTTTGGTCACCTGCAGGTGAAATTTTCTGTAACAGAGCTTTGAAGTGTTTTATGTTGCTTTTAGCATCTTAAAATAATAGAAAATTCTGCTTTGAGATGACTTAACCTTTACTTTTTTCCTTGGCCTTCTTTGAACAAATGTGTGAGTGCAAGTTGAGCTTGGGGTTTCACTTTATGGCTACAATGGAAATAACAAGCTGTAAAGACATGCCAGGTGATATGGTTTGGTGGTGTCCCCACCCAAATCTTATTTTGAGTTATAGTTTCCCTAATTCCCTCATATCCTGGGAGGCACCTGCTGGGAAGTAATTGAATTATGGGGGCAGTTACCCCCACGCTTTTCTCATGATAGTGAGTAAGTTCTCAGAATATCTGATAATTTCACAGGGGGGTTCTTCCTTTGCTCGGCACTTTTCCTTCCTGCTGCCCCATGCAAAAGGTGCCTTTCTTCCCTTCTACCTACTGACATGATTGTAAGTTTCCTGAGGCCTTCCCAGCCATATGGAACTGTGGGTCAATTAAATCTCTTTCTTTTTTTTTTTTTTTTTGAGATGGAGCCTCCGTCTGTCGCCCAGGCTAGAGTGCAGTGACACAATCTCAGCTCACTGCAACCTCCGCCCCTCCAGGTTTAAACAATTCTCTGCCTCGGCCTCCAGAGTAGCTGGGATTACAGGCGCATGCCACCACGCCCGGCTAATTTTTTTGTATTTTTAGTAGAGACGGGGTTTCACCATCTTGACCAGGCTGGTCTTGAACTCCTGACCTCGTGATCCACCTGCCTCGGCCTCCCAAAGTGCTGGGATTACAGGCATGAGCCACCGCGCCCTGCCAAATCTCTTTCATTTATAAACTACCCAGTCTCAGGTATTTCTTCATAGCAGAGCAAGTATGGATTAATACAGTAAATTGATACCAAGGTAGTGGGGCAGTGCTATAAAGATACTCAGAAATGTGGAAGCTACTTTGGAAAAGCAGAGGTTGGAACAGTTTCAAGGGCTCAGAAGAAGACAAGAAAATGTGGGAAAGTTTGGAAATTCCTAGGGACTTGTTGAATGGCTTTCACCAAAATGCTAATAGTGATATGGACAATGAAGTCTAGGCTAAGGTGGTCTCAGATGGAGATTAGGAGCTTGTTGGGAACTGGAGGAAAGGTCACTTTTGCTATGCAAAGACACTGGCAGCATTATGCTCCTGCCCTAGAGATCTGTGGAACTTTGAGCTTGAGAGAGATAATTTAGAGTATCTGGTTGAAGAAATATATAAGCAGCAAAGGATTCAAGAGGAAGAAGAACATAAGAGATTGGAAAATTTTCAGCCTGATCATGCAATAGGAAAGAAAAATCCATTTTTCTAAGGAGAATTTCAAGCCCACTGCAGAAATTTGCATAACTAACAAGGAACTAATTGTTAATCACCAACACAATGGGGAAACATGTTCAGAGGGCCAAGCCTTGGCAACTTCCATGTGTTGTTGAACCTGTGGGTGCACAGAGGTCAAGAATTGAGATTTGGGAACCTCCACCTAGATTTCAGAAGATGTATGGAAAAGCCTGAATGTCCAAGCAGAAGTTTGCTGCAAGGGTGGAGCCATCATAGAGATCCTCTGCTAGGGCAGTGGTGAAGGGAAATGTGGGATTGGAGTGCCCACAGAGAGTCCCCATTGTGGCACTGCCCAATGGAGCTGTGAGAAGAGGGCCACTGTCCTCCAGACCCAAGAATGGTAGATCTACTAACAGCTTAAACCATGCACTTGGAAAAACACTCAATGCCAGCCCATGAAAACAGCCAAGAGGGGGCTGTACCATGCAAAGCCACAGGGACTGAGCTGCCCAAAGCTGTGGGAGCCCACTTCTTGCATCAGCATGACCTACATGTGAGACATGGAATCAAAGGAGATCGTTTTTGAACCTTAAGGTTTAATGACTGCCCTATTGGATTTCAGATTTGCTCAGGACCTGTAGCCCTTCATTTTGACCAATTTCTCCCATTTGGAACTGGTGTATTTACCCAATTCCTGTAACCCCATTGTATCTAGAAAATGACCAACTTGCTTTTGATTTTACAGGCTCATAAGTGGATGGGACTTGTCTCAGATGAGACTTTGAACTAGGACTTTTGGATTAATGCTGGAATGAGTTAAGACTTTGGGGACTGTTGGAAAAGCATGGTTACGTTTTTGAAATATGAGGACATGAGATTTGGGAGGCGCCAGAGGTGTAATGGTATGGTTTGGCTGTGTCCCCACCAAAATCTCATCTTGAGTTGTAGTTCCCATAATCCCCACATGTTGTGGGAGGGACCCTGTGGGAAGTAATCGAATCTGGGAAGTGGTTACCCCCATGCTATTCTCTTGATAGTGAGTGAGTTCTCACAACATCTGATGGTTTTATAAAGGGATTTTTTTCCCCCTTTGCTTTGCACTTGTCTTTCTTGCTGCCCTGTGGAGAAGATGCCTTTCTTCCCTTTCATTTTCTGCCATGATTGTAAGTTTCCTGAGGCTTTCCCAGTCATAAGGAACTACGAGTCAATGAAATCTCTTTTCTTTATAAGTTACCCAGTGTCAGGTATTTCTTCACTGCAGCCTGAGAACAAACTAATACACCAGGATACACACAATGCTCAAGCACATTCAAAAGCTATACTAATACTGTATTTATTTCTGTGGCAGTAATTTTTAGGGACTCATCTATTTTTTTTTTTTTTTTCTGTACAATCTCAGTTCCTCTCAGAACCTATTGTGAGAGTCCTGAAATGAAAGTAAAAATAGCAATTTTATATTCCAAATTCGGCAGCAAGATTATTTCTCTTTGTGACTCAAAACTCAAGGTACAGGCATGATAATGTATGGGTGTGAGAAGTCTGAAAAGAGTTTGAACTTCTTTTAGAATTTGAATAAAAACAGAAGAATGATTTTTATGTCTACTGGACAGAGGAAAAGCAGAGAAAAAAGAAAAATGTGCTACTTTTTTGCATAAATCAATGATTATTTTTCTAAGATTATCACAATATTTTTTCTTTATATAGCTAACATGCTGGTGAAGTTTAAAATAATCCCACATTACCCTTGATTTTAAAAATCACCTCAATTAGTTTCATGAATGTATGAAATCTGACTTCCACATGTCTATATCCATTTTCATAGTAAAAAAAAAAAAAAAAAAAAAAAAAGTGCCTTTTATTAGTTTTATGTTAATTTAATTTTATGGGCCACATAATTTGTAAAAATAGTAATAGTACACAAAACTACTAAGTGTAGAATGGCCATATGATATCAATATTGCATATTTCTGTGTTTAAAATACATTGAAACTTACATGATTTAAGTGCTAAACTTTTTATACTGCAAATAAATATTAATGCAATAAGTTAAGTAATGTTATTCCAGTTGCTAGTGTGACTATGACATTATGTTTTATTAAAATGCAAATATTTTATTGCCTTTAATTTTGTTGGTTATAGCATTGCAATATTTATAATAGTTATTTTGTTGAATAGGACTAGTATGGTATTTATTAGCAAACAATAAAAAGGAGAAAAGGCTACTGCCCTACTTTTTGACATCATGTAATTGCTCGCCTTTTAAGACCTTAGGGTTGTGAAAGAAGAGTTACAAACTAAAAACCCATAAAGCTGAAGAGTTTAAATATTATTATTACTAGCTCCCACCCTGTCTGATTATTCAAAAAATTTAAATATATTTTAATCTTGTCTCTGAATTTCTCAACTAATAAGAAACATGGTGTATCAGATATTAATTGCTGCATAACAAAGCCCCCCAAAATGCATTACTTCAAAAAAAAAATAATGATTTATTATTTCTCACAACTTGTTAGGTTGGGTGGGTGGTACTTCTAATGATTTTTCCTCGATTCATTCATAATGCTACATTCAGGAAGGTCCACGTGTCCTTACTCACATATCCAGCAATTCTCATGGCTGAGGTGGTGCTTCTTGGTTCTGTACCGTGTGACTTTCCATACTCCAATAGATTAGACTGAGCTGCTTCTTTTTCATGTCAAGATAGCAAGGAAGCACACCAGCAGTAGTTGCACGCCCTCAGCACCCATGTCCCCAAGGTTTAAAAATTTCTTTTTTTTTTCACATTCCATTGGTCAACACAGTACACAAAGTCAGCATAGATTCAAGTGTGGTGAAATAGACTCCACTTCTTGATGGAAGCTGTGAAATACTGTGGCTATGTTTTCAATCTGCCACAACACACATATCTTCTCTACACTGAAAGAGCAATGTTTCTTGTGTGCAGATTCCAGTCATTTAAAATTTGTCATTTGTAGAGCAGGGGAACTGTGGGAAAACAGGAAAATTTTGTCTGTCCCTCTTGGAGAAAGACGGTTAACCAGCCATTTTCCTACCCTCGTATCATTGTAAGTATTAAGGTTTCTTCAATATATGGAGTCCTTTTCCCTACAAATTTTTGAGCCAATTCTAAACAAATTAAGAGTGTTAATATTCTCAAACCTAACGTCATGTGAGATTTCTGAATGTTGTTTCTGCATATGTCCAGTGTGTCTTATCCTTTGTTATTGCTCTGAGTATCTGTATTCCACATTGTTTCTGCCTTAGTTCTTAGGTGCACGTAGCTTTGCTGGAATAAGAATTTTATCATAATCCTTAACCCTTTGATTCTGATACTGTGAAACTAGCCAGATGCATTTACTTACTACCCGTAGTGGCGTTTGTCTTTACTAAATAGGGTAATATTTTCACTATTGACTTTTTGTCAATTCTATTGCCTAGAGAAAAGTTTGCCCACTTGTAGACTTTAGGAGAGATTTGGTCTGCACTTCTGTTTTCTTTAACCAATATTGTGCTTAAAATAAGCTTCATACTAACAATGAAAATGTGGAAACTGAAATTTAAAAATGCGGTACCATTTATAATGACTTCAAATTAAATACTAAACCATAAAGCTAACAAAGAAAATGCAGGCTCTATGTACTGAATATTATAAAATACTGATGAAAGAATTCAAAGAAGACCTAAATGAAAAGAAAGGTATATATTCTGTGGAGCTGAAAATTCAATATAGTGAAAATGTTAGTTTTCCTAAAATTAATCTTCAGGCTTTCTGCAATTCCTGTCAAAATCTCAGAAAGATTTTGTAGATGCAGATAGGCTTATCCTGTAATTTATATGGAAGGAAACAAAACCTAAAATAGTTAAAACCTTATTGAAAAAGAAGAATAAAGTAGAAGAAATTGCTATATCTGATATTATATTCAAATAGCTATAGTAGTCAGGGCAGTGAAGTGTTGGTAGAGAGATAGTCAAATAAATCAATGTGGGTAGAGAACCCAGATATAAACCCACACAAATATGGCCAGCTTATTTTGAACAAAGCTGCAAAAGTAATTCAATGAAGGAATGATGGCCTTTTCAAAATATACAGATGAACTAACTAGACATTGGTAGATAAAACAATTACTCTTAAACTAAAGCTCATAACATGAAAAAAAGTAACTCAAAATTGGTTAAGTATTTAAATATAAAAAGTAAAACTATACTTAGAAAAAATGGGAGGGAATCTTTGGGACCTATGATTAGCCAAATGTTCTTACATGATATGAGAAGTAAGACTCATAAATTAAAGAAATGATAAAACTAGACCTCATCAAAGTTAACAATTTTTACTCTACAAAAGATCCTGTTAAAAGATTAAAAAGATAAACTGGAGACAAAAACCCTGTATAAAGGATGAAAAGAGGAGCCAGAGACAAGGAGAACATATTTACAAAACATATATTGTATACAAAAGAGCAGTAGCTTGATTATATAAAGTACTTTCAAAAATCAACAGTAAAAATACAAACAATCCAGTTAGAAAATGAGCAAATGATATGAACAGACATTTCACTGAAAAAAAAAATACACATGGTAAATATGCACATAAAATAGTTTATCTTCATTGACCATGAGGGAAATGCATGTTAAAACTGCAGAAAGGAATCATTATATATCCGTTTGAATGACTAAAACTAATAATAGTGACAACACCAAATGCTAACATGGATGGGGGGAAACTGGATCACTCATACATTGCTGGTGGAATTGGAAAATGGTACAGCCATTCTTGAAAACAGATTGAGAGTTTCCTATAAAGTTAAATGGGTAACTACCATATTGTCTACTAATTTTACTGTTGGACATTAATTCTAAAAAAAATGATAATTATGCTCATACAGAAATCTGTATATATAAAATCATAGTTTTATTCATAATGCCACAACACCAGAAATCATTCACATTTCTTCAATGGTTAAGTGATTACACAAACTGTGGTATGTTCTTATCATGGGATATTACTTAACAATAAAAATAATAATTTGAATGAACTATTGATACATTCAAAAACTTGCAGGCAGCAGATCATGAGACTTCTCAGCCTTTATAAATGTGTGATTCAATTCATATAATCAATCTCTCTCTCTCTTTATATATATATATATATACATATACACACACGTATACATTTCCTATTGATTATTTATCTGGAGATACCTGACAAATACACATAAAATTAGCCATGGCTGATGGATACATAAGATTGGGAACTAACTAGGAAGTAATTGGGAGATGTTTTGTGGAATCATCAGGGAAGAGGACTGAGAGGTGTATACGTGAAAAGCTTTGAGGGGACTTTTACTAATGTCATTCCCATACAGTTTGAAACTTAACTGTCTTTTGCACTAGATAAGAGGTTAAAGTCCTCATTTTAGTAAGTACTGGAAACTTCTAGACAAAAAAAAAATATATATATATATTTTATGTAATAAATTTTTAAATCATGTTATCTAGGAAGCCATTGGTGCATTCTTCAAGTGCCTTCAGAGTAATATTTTCTTGGCTATGACTTCTTAGATTGTGTGAATTTATTATTTAGCCCTAAATTTATTGATTTCATTATCCATTAGTAGGGAATGCTAAAGTGATTGATAATAACTTACAGAAGTTTCAGTATTTAAAGTTCTAAGCTACTGGCTTCACATAATTTTCACATAGCATCTTATATTTTCATAATGCTATGACTGCTACAAATATGCTTATATAATACAATATTCTTTTTTTTTTCTTGCCAAAGTGATTTCTGCAGAGCCAGAGGCCAAACTTTGTGTGTTTAAATTGAAACTCAAAATTACAGGGCTAAAAATTCTTACCCCAGTGCATAAATTATGTTTAAAAATCTTCTGTGAGATGCTTTCTGATTTTAGATAAGGTTACAATATAATATACTGTCTAAACTGAGACACTATTTCAGAGACAAATGTTGAACCAGATGGGATGCTGGAACAACAGGTGTAAATTAGGACTATTTTGTGAAAACTGGAATATATATTTACCAGAAGTATTGGAAATGTTGGAACACATTAAAATCTAGAAAAATATTTAAGATTTAAAAAATGAAAAAAATATTGTTTAGCAAAGCTGCTAAATTTTTGGTACAACATCTTCTACAGTTTAAAATAGGGTAAATATCAAGTAGATTGCATAGTTGCTTATACAAATGCAAAATTATGTATAAACTTTGCTATAAACTTGGTAGTGTGTCCCTCCTAAAATTCCTGTGTTGGACCTCAACCCTTGATGCGATGGTATTTGGAGGTGGGCTTTTGGGAGGTTAGTAGGTCATGAGAGCAAAGCCCTCCTGAATGGAATGAGAGCTCTTATACAAGCTAATAATGAGACCCCAGAGCACTCTCTTGACCCTTCCACTCTGTGGGGATACAGAGAGAAGTTGGCTGTCTATGAATCAGAAAGCAGGCCCTGACCAGACACCAAAACTCCTGGGACTTTGACTACTCAGCTTCCAGATCTGTGAGAAGTACATTTCTGTTTTTTATAAGCCACACACCCTATAATATTCTGCTTTGATTTGACTCAAAGGTCTCTTTTGTGGGCATTAAGTTTGATAGTTATGCATTGTGAAATTTTAGATTTTACACAAAGCATCAGGTCAAAGAGTAACTACAAATTCTATGAACCCCTAGAATGCTTTTTTTTTTTTTTCCCCTTTACTTCTAGGCAGAGAAACACCAAGTAGGAGCAAGAGCAAATCTCATCTAGTACCTAAATAAAAACAACAGAAAAATTAAATTGGTACAACCGTTCACAATCTATAACATTTTTTTTTCTTCTTCCTTGAGACGGAGTCTTGCCCTGTAGCCCAGGTTGGAGTGCAGTGGCAAGATTTCAGCTCACTGCAACCTCTGCCTCCAGGTTTCCAGGGATTCTCTGGCCTCGCCTCCCAGGTAGCTGGGATTACAGGTACCTGCCACCAATGCCTGGCTAATTTTTGTATTTTTAGTAGAGACAGAGTTTTGCCATGTTGGCCAGGTTGGTCTCGAACTCCTGACCTTGTGATCCACCCACCTCAGCCTCCCAAAGTGCTGAGATTACGGGCATGAGCTACCGTGCCTGGCCTCGCAATCTATAACTTTAAGTGTGAAATAAAGTGACTGAAGAATCATAACAGTATATTAGTTTTTCTCACAAATATAATGCCTAGATTGAGATCTTCATGTTAAATGTTGAGTAACCAACCAAACGACAAAACAAAAATAATGGAAAAGACATAGAGATAATGATGAAATTCTTACAAGGAAAACACGGCCCTAAAGAATGAGAGAAAAGGAATATGTTTGAACATATTTACTTCAGCAATCAAAAGAATATATGTTAAAAATATACTTTGTTTTCTCAAGAGGGAATAATAATAGACTTTTGGAGATAGACTTGAAATAATTGAGTAAACTTGAAAAAAATAAGTTGATGTAAAAATAGGTGGAACAACTAACTGCAAATAAATTTAAAAAGATAGTCCCATAATTGAAACCAGTATTGAAAGTGTGAGAGAAAATTAAATATTGGCACCCCAACCTCATTTAGCTAAAGGGAAAAGTCAAGCTAGGAACTGAGTCATGCAAATCTGCCTCTACCTTTTGGTTCCGAAATGGGATGGTTACTAGATGAAAAGTTGCATGCCTCCTCCATATTTTGGCCACAAATAATTTCCTAGGGAGCTTTAAGATCTTTTAAGGTTTTTCTGTTACAATTTCACCATGGCAATGTAAATTGATAGCTTATCTTTACAGGGGCAATCATTCCCCTGCCCACCAGCCACAAAGGCAAACCGGATTGTTCTCAACCCCATTTTGTCTATGTTATCTTATGTAAAATGCAGATTCCCTGCATGTTTCCTCTGCCCCATTTGTCTATGTCACCTTATGTAAGAAATTCAGATTCACTGAGCCAGACAAAGGCATGAATGACTATTTTTCTCTAGCCCTCCCCTTACATGAGAATTGTGTGCTTCTCAGTATCCCACCCTTTCTCCTTTTAAATTTGGAGCCCTCAAAATCAACTTCAGAAAAAGGCATAGACCTATCTTCCAGGCGCTCAAACTCAGCTTTGGCAAATAAACCTCCTACAATGATTAAGACTTCTCTCGTCATTTTTCTTGATTGACAAAATCTATGCCAACCATAATTAAAACTGCTGAAATAAAGTTTAAAAACTTAATCCTGGAAAGTAGAATTCTTAGCAATATATACTGGTTTAGCAAAGACCAGATTTACTCTTAATACTTATATCAACTTCCCATTGTTTTACCTGTCTAGTCACATCTATAAAATACTGGCCTCATAAGGATTTTATGAAAGTTTATTTGGTTATGTGAATCAGTACCTTAGCTTATGGCTTGCTGGCCATGGAGCAAGTGCACAATAAATTGTAGGTCTATTATTATTAATAAATTAGAATTATAAAAAAAAGATGACAACAGTGGAAAATCCTTTTATGAATAATAATTGTGGTTCTCATAGAATAATTTAGAAACAACACAAAAATATATAATGGAATAGTGTTCTAAGATTTACAAATGTAAAATTTAAAATTTTAATGACCTCACTCTATTTCATGGAAATTTATTCAAAAGACACTACTATTAAACTTGAATTTAGGGATTTATTTTTATATCAAGATGAAAATATTTCTAAATATCCCAGCAGAATAAAACTATATAGTTTTAATTAATTAGTTAATTAATTAAAATTTGCTTTTATGTCATTATTTTTAGTTGATAAAAATTTATGTATCTTTATGTTTATAGTGTGGTGTTTTGATATATGTATACCATGTGGAATTACTAAATCAAACTAATGATTATATCCATTAGAGCACATTTTTAATAACGAGAATATAGTTCTAATTTAGATTAAATTGTAATTAAATTAATTAAAACTTTTTCCTAATTCCAAATGCCAGATGATAATGAGACAATGCTTTTTAGACTTTAAGAGTCTGAATTCAAAAAGGTTGTGATGCCCCAAATGATATATAACTGAATATATCTGGGAAAAGTACAGTTAGTTATTCTAAGAGACACAGTCATTCAGGAAAGATATTTAGCCATGTTCGAAAAAAAAATTACTTAAAATTAATGCTGGTGCAAATTTGAAAAGAATCAGAGCATTAGACATCTCACAAGACTTAGAAAGCTGTAATCAGGTAGAATGGGCTAGATGAAATGACAGCTATAGAAAAGCCCCAATCTAGGTAGTCAGCTTTTCTAATTATTGGACCCACAGAGACTTGGAACCTTGTGCTTCATTATCTCGATGTCCACCTTAAAAGCCCAATTTTGTCAGTGGGGTCTAAAATAATTCACCTCTAGGCAAAGGATTGTGTAAATAAATTATAAAGCTCCGAGTGTAAGAAATAATAAGGAATGGTCATCACTCTAGCAAGCTGGAGAACATGTACTTTATATGAAATAGCAGCCTATCCCAAAAGCTATCTCTGTAGGCAAAAATAAATACATGCAACTAATAAAACATACATAACAAATAAAATAGCAGCTGAATTTTGAATGTACTCAAATTTGTCAGAAAATATTATAGGTAGTATTTCCAAATCTTCTAATTTTATTAAAAATGTCAAAAAAATCAGATTTTATATAAAATGTGATTTGTAAATGTTGAGTTTATTTTGTTCTATTTTAAGTAAAAGTAGATACAAGTCCTTTGTTGGATACGTGGTTTGCAAATATTCTTTCCCCAGTATGAGTTTTTCAACCAAGTTTTATACCATTATATCTAAATAGTTTGTTGATTAATTTTTATTGGTAGTTTGTGTACAAATTATAATAGTTATATTTTTCCATATTTGTGTATAATTAGTTTTCAATATTTACTCTTAAATAGAAAGTCTTTTTACCTATCTTATGTTGGTATGTTAGAAATGCTAGGTAATGTGATTTTTGCATCTTTAATCATTTATTTTAATTACCAATCAATCAACTAATTATTATTATGGTAAGAACAAAACATAAGATCTACCCTCAACTTTAAAAGTGCACAATACAACAAATTTAACTATAGGCATAATGTTGTGCAGCAAATTTCTAGAGCTCGCTCCTCTTACATAACAGAAACTTTATACCTGTTGAAGAGCAACTCCCCATTTACCCCCTGAGAGAGTTTGGATGTTTGTCCCCTCCAAATCTCATGTTGAAATGTTATCCCCAGTGTTGGAGGTGGGGTCTGGTGGGAGGTGATTGGGTCATGGGGGCAGATTCTTCATGCATGTCTTGGTGCTGTCCCCATGGCAATGAGTTATTCTCATGAGATCTGGTTATTTAAAAGTGTATAGCACCGTCCCTGTCTCTCTATTGCTCCCACTCTCGCCATGTGAAATGACTACTTTCCCTTCACATTCTGCCCTGATTGGAAGCTTCCTAAGGCCTTCACCAGAAGCAGATGTCAGCACCACACTTCTTGTACAGTGTGCAGAACTATGAACCAACTAAACCTATTTCTTTATAAATTACCTAGTTTCAGGCACTTACAGCAACACAGAAAAGGCCTAACATACCCACTTCCTCAGCACCTGAAAGTCACCATTCTACTTTCTGTTTCTATGAGGTATCTAAGTTAATCAAAGAAAATGATTCTTGCTATTGTCAAATTGCTCTTGTTAATGCTAGCACCAATTCACATGTCCCTCAGCAGTACATGAAGGATCACATTTTCTGTGTAAACTCACCAAACTGGGGATCTAAATTATGTTAATAGACAAAATTTACTATCATAACGATAAAAATTTTCCTTGATCTATAAATTAAATGAAAGTTCAGTCAAAATCTTAAAACTTGGAAATTGATCCATAGTTCTAAATATCCAGATGGCAGAGAAAAGTTTCAATAACATACCAGATAATTTTGAAAATAATAGTTAAGGATGGGAGAATTCCTAACATGTATCAAAATGTACTATCAAGCTAAAATAAATATGTCAGTGCTACATTTTGTGTGAGGCATTTTCACATTTCTCTCTCCAGAGTCAATGGAGGCAGGCAGTTTCAAGGCCACTGTAAAGTTTATGTTTCTCCTCCCCACCACTACTGTCCTTAGGGAATGGTAAGAAGTCCCTGGCTTAACCTTGGATCTGAAGACCCTTGTGTAATTCCTCTTTCTGTGCCCTTCCAGGGAAACATGAATACTTGAAGACCATGCTCCTCTCCATTTGAAACTCCCCTCTGTCCCTGAGATTCTAGAATTCCCTATACGTGTTAATAGATTCCCTTCCCAAACCATACTTTCTGGAGCTTGTATAGCCACATCTCAGATTCCATCCTCCAGGGACCAGAATGCACCACTTGTATGTACACCCCTGGATTATAGTGACAGTGACCATGTGAGTGTTTTGCAAGTGGAGTGGACAGAGTTTTAATGCGTATGTTATCTGGCAATTACTAAGTATATCCATTCCAGTGTTACATTCAATGACCATATACACCAGGCTGAATTCTTGACTCAGTGAACTCATAATAAGTCAGCTCTGGGATGGGCTTACTCTTATTGAAAAGAGACTAGTATTAAGCTTGAATTTATAGATTTAAAATGAGCAGTATGTGTCTCCACTCTAATACAAGAATCATGATGAAATTTTGTGTCATCAGGTGTCAAGTCAGTTTGGGACCTGTATTCAAAATTTTTAAGTAAAATATATTTCCATAGGTCCTCATAGGAGGAAGACTCAGGGAATCATTAACCTATGCATTTGACACGATATTGCCACGTTCTTCCTTCTGGAAATCCTACCACTCCTCAGTCATTGGGCTGCAGATGAGGAAAATGGCTCAGTTCAAGAAATTGGGTAATCATGAATGCTTGATTTCTTTCCGATTTACAGACTGAGCATAAATCTTGTTGGCTGCCCACCTAACTTTCCTCTATAGGCACTGTGTTCCATTACATATGTTCAATGTTCTCTACAGGCCAGCTGCTACTTCAGCTTTGCTATACATGAAATTATTGTGCTTCATTGTTTCTGATATGATTGAGCATTACCACCTGGTTTCCATTACTTTGGAATCTTGTCATGCCAAACCTATTAGTGACTCAGGTATCTTTTACTGTTAGCCATGAGTAATAGAGAAGAACCAGCATCAAAATTCTACCATCTAGATCTGCTACCAGTCTCACAACCAAATTATTTCTTTTTTAAATTTCATCTCCTATTTTAATGGGGGGGTGAGTGTCTTATAGCATTCCCATAAAAATAGTTATCTGGTAGTTTTTTGGATTTACATAGAATATTCACTCTAGCATGCCAAATTCTTGGACATTTTTCATTTTCTATTTCATTTAACAAGCCTTGCCTTCCTCAAGTTTCGAGGAGACATCCTTTTGGTGTCTTTGCACTGTCCCAGGGTCCTTGCCAGAATATTAAGTCCTTTATCTTGAGAGAATGCTGCCATATCAATAAACTCTCCTTCTCACACAAGTGTGTGTGCCATATGTCTTGATCTAGTATACTCAGAACACAGTTCCATATATACTGTCTTGGAGTCTTCTGGTATATGTTTATTAGACACTACAGTTCCTTTGGGTCAATAATTACCGCTTATCTTCCTTCATAGGCCAAAGACTTTCTCCATAAGTCAATTCTGTGATTTAATTCTAATTATTAATATGGTAGTCAGAAAGAAAGGTGAGAGCAGATTCTGGTAGAGTGAGGATGTGCTGCTGTCTCACACAAAGTAGGTGACTGCATCATTGTAAAGTCCTTTAGATAGTGGAGTAAACCCTTCTCTAGACTTAGAGGACTTGGGAGCATATAAGAATTCAAAATTTTTAAATATATTAACCGAGACATCTCCATCCGATTCTGATGGTCCCATTATTTCCCAATCAGGGCCCTGATCTTGGCAAAACAAACCTGCTTATAGTAACAATTTAATCCTCTCTGGCACTCTGTTACTCTTTATAATTGAATTTTGCTCCTGATCCCTAGCTTGCTCAGCTCTCCATCAACAAGGAATTGATATTTCTTTGTACACTGCCAGTGAAAATCCCTCTGGCTTTCACACATAGCTATTAATTGAGGAGTTTTACACTTTCTTTCTTTCAAGCATCAACTAACCCCAGCAACAGCTATCCAGTTTTATTATCCTTATAATTATTATTTCTGCCATATTTCTCGAATGCCTACTAAATTTCATTCACTAATGCATGGATCAGCGTAGTTTTTCTGTAAAGGGCCAGATAGTAAACAGTTTAGACTCTACAGGCAATACAGTGTCTGTAGCAATCAATCCAATCTGCAGTTGCAGCCTGACAGCAGTCGTAGATAATACGTGGCTGTGTTTCAATAAAACTTTTTTTGTATAATAGGTGGTGGGCTAGAGTTTGCTAACTCCTGCACTAGTGCATGTGCTTTTTTAGTGTATCAGAACAGTTCATGATGTGTAGAAGTTTTAATAGACTCCCTGCCACAGCATGCTGGGGCTGTCTGCCCTCTACCCCTTACAGTAATGGATCCCTGATTATCAGCAGCTTGGGAGGTGATCGAGCTCCAACATCCAATTTTACTGCTTACTATTCTGACCGCTCTTCTGGTACCAATCAAGACTCCAGGAAACAGACTCTAGGATGGAGGTTAGCATGAAGGGAAGGAAGCAAGATTATGCAAAGAGAGAAGGTAGGCTATGATCCACTCTCAAAACTTTCAGCCAACTTCTTGGGGATGTTTGAAGCTAGGCTTTTTAGAGTTGTTCTAGTTAGAGTGAAAGGAACATAGGCTTATATCTTTATACAGACAGGTTGCTAAATACTATTGTCCCTGGTCAGAGTACGACTTTTTGCAAGGTGGCTCTTTTCAGCTTAGGGGAATTCTTAGAAAGGGCTGACAGCTAAGGGCTGTCTATCAACACTACTCTCTACAACCAGAGTGATATGTCCGGAAAGGGCATGTTGGTCGTGCATGATGTCTTCCACTAAAGATGTAGTGTCAGACATATACAGTCTGTGAGTTCCAGCTTTTCCTCCATCTGCATTGATTTCATGCCCAGTTCTTGCATCTGTTGGGATTGTAGCAACCTCAGGTACCTTGCCAGATGCCTTCTGCATACCTACGGAATATTCTGGAACAATTTCCCACAGACTATACTACATAACACCATTCCTTATTCTCTCTTGGTAATTGGAAGACTTTGTTTCTCAGGATGATGGTTGGAGATGCCTTTTTTGTCCTCCATTTCCCATTTCTAGACCCTTACCAGCTACACATATAATCATGAAAGGTATAATCTATATGGCATATGGCTATCCCATATTCCCCTGACTGAACCTAACTGGAGATGGTAGTAGTTATGAGCAAATTTTCAGTTCCATGAAAAACTAAACTGAAAATATTCATTCAATATCTTATATATTCATAAAAATGCATACCAATTATTACTATTATTTAACATTCATTTATTTTCTTATGTAGATGTTTTAATTGTTGTTAATCTTACATATCTGTACCTAACATACAGATACCAAAAGCGAAATGTGAACTCACCACTACAAGATGAATTAAGGACCTCATGGGACTTTATCTATCTTTGGAGAGAGGATTAATGTGTTTGCAATAATACAAGTAGTATCATGATAGATAAAACATAATTTTACTATTATTTTATGGGGGAGTTAAATATGATTAAAAGAAATATTTATGGATGCCATGTTAAGATGGACTCTGGTATACAACTTGATGGATAACTTGGTTAAACTGGGAAACATATTTCTCAGCATCACTTGTAATGCTTCTGCAGTAGAGAGGAAATATGCACAAGAGCTGGAATATGGAAGTGAAGCTGGGTTACTACTTTCTAGAGGTCTTTGCATACTCAGATTAAGTGGCAATGGGTAGAATCGGGGTGCCTGGTAGATTCCATCACTCTCCTACTTTCTGCACCGACTTCACCGACTTTGTTCTTACTGCTGGCCCCCTTGACAGAGAATGACCTCAGACCAACTACCAGATGCTTGGCTGTGTTTCCACAGAGGCAACAGTAGCACAGCAGAAACAGCTTCCCATAAATCCCCTAAATGTATATAATCTTTCATTCTGAAAGATGTTAGACCAGATTTTGTCACATGGTGGCAGCAGAGTTCCAACAGGGCAAGCCTCAGTGCAAAAGGACTTACCAAGTCTCCGCTTGGACCACTTTGCTGAGGTTCCATTGGCAAAACAGTCACCACTAAGCTTAGAGTCAGTGTGAGAAGGGAACACAGAGAGTAGAAATATTAGAGACATAATGCAAATCGACCTCAGTTGAATTTTACATTTGGTTTTATTATATATGTGTTAAAACCCAGAGGTCTTATTTTTCTTCTGACCAGTGAAACGTCTCCCTCTCATTTGTTTCCATCTTTTTAAAAATAAAAATACAATTAATTAGTGGTAAACTTATATGTTTGATTATACATTCAGATTAGATCCTTCATGTATAATCATGAGCCGCCTTTGAATTATAAATATACTTATTTACCATTGTCACATGGTTTTGTTCTTAGTTCATGTGGCTTATCAAAAATGTTAAACATTTACAGATAATATGTTAATTAGTTGTAACCCATTTTCTTTAATTCAATCAAATGTTTGTATAGCATATATGCCTCCATTTTAATTAAATTATTTTTTATTTAACATATACTGTTATTTATATGACATATACTCCTTTTTAAATGTTAGAACAAAAACATCTTTTTAAAGAAGCCTATGTTTACTCAGTTTGTAAAATCCAGTTTTTGATATAATTTTTTTAAAATAAAATAAAATAAAAGTTTATGCATGTTTTTCGTGTTTCAGAAAATTCAGAAAAACAGTGATACTGAAGCATCTATGTTGTCTGGGGTATATACCCTGGGATTCGTCATCATGTGCCAGGAATATTTCGGACAGGGACACACAGGAGTTTAGGAGGGGAGGTTTAACAGGTAGAAGAGAAGAGAAACAGCTCTCTTCATAGAGAAAGGGGTCTTCAAGGGAAAGGGACTGGAGTGCTGCCTTGCGTCCAGTTTTATAGTCAGATTTGAGGAGGCGGTGTCTGATTTACATGGGACTCACAGTTTGGTTCAATAAAGTAGACGTTTACATAGTGCGTGAGGAACGCTGAGCGCCCCACCTTATTCTTATTATGCAAATGAGCTTTCCAGTTGATCCGTGCTGTCTTTTCTACTCCTTACTGCACACCTGGTTCACAAAGAGAAAGGAAGATGGAGTCACCATTTTGAATATGTCTAGTCCATAGTTCCTGCAGGCATTCACTCGTGCAAGCTCCTAGCTTGCTTTTCTATGTCTGCAGCTTGACTTTACAGGCTGCTCTTTGTTACAAAATGATTTGGGGCTGCTTTTCATTAAAAAGAAAAGCCTTACTGAGGGCTCCCATAGCCTTCCTATCTGCCTAAGTGATTTCTTCTTAACTCCTATATCAATACTATTATTAATATTGTAAATACAACCGACATGTCTGGAAATTTTTATACCCTAATTCAACAGAGATTCTCTTAAACATTGTGGTAGGACAATTAGGAATTAACACTAAACTGAAGCTGAAAATGAGACTGTCTCTGCTATCCCACTGCTTTCTTCACTAGCACGAAAGTAAAAACAAACAAATAACCCTGATATCAAAGGAAAAATATGATTTACTTTATCATTTTATTTCCATTTTTAACATTTATTTTCTTATATTCTTATGATTTAGGGAGAAAGAGAATAACCTGGAGGCAAGAATTCTTAGCAGCTAATGCCCAGATGGATAAAAATGTCTTTGGCCAAGTAAACTGTCATAAATAAAGCAAAGCTAGAGAATAAAATGAACTACTTTCTCCCTGTGATTAGACAGTTATTGATTCACAGGTGTATAATAGGTAAAGAAAATAAGAAACAACACAATCCAAGGTGAAAGAAGACTTCAATTACTGCCATTTAAGTAATTTAAGTTTCTACTGATGAATTAATTTATCTATGTGTATTTATATAAAGGTTCAGTTGTAATAAAGAAATAGAAAATCAATGTTAGTTAAGAGAATTCTGCAATAAAAGAATGGTGTATTTTTACAATTCAAATATTTAGGAATAATAATTTAAAGATATTTCTTGTAAAAAGATATTTCTTTTTATAAAAATTGTATTGTTTTGAGACTTAGGATTTAAAATGCATGAACTTTTAATCTTGTGTTGGTGAATCTCATACCAAATAATTAAATTATTTTAATTCTAGCCTTTAAAAATTATACATAAAACCAGGTAATAATTATTACTTACTTTAAAATACAAAAGCTAAATGGCATTGCATTAATTTTATTATGTGAAATACGAGCAGGGTGTTTTTTGCCCTTTAAAGTTATAATATTTTATCCTGTAAGAATGAACAACAATATCCTTTATCTTCATAGCATCAAAAGGAGTTGTTGCCATCAATTTCAACTTTACACTTGCAATTGCTGGGCTAATCACCTCAGGCCTTCTTTGACTTCTTTCTCCTTTGGCCCCCCACATGAAAAATGTTGTCAGGGACTGCCATTCTGCTACTCTGTAACAACTTTTATTGCACTTTTTATTTTGCTCTGCTAGAATTTTTATTCAGTTTACTGTAACTGGTCTAAATGGCCTTTGCATAGCATACATACATATATTTATTTCTTTATTGTCTTTTCCCAAGTATGGTATGAAAAATAGGAGGAGTATTTTCCAGATTACTCAATACTCTATGGCAAGTGCTTAAAACTGTATTTTGTATATAGTGGACACTAATTAAATATTTATTGTAATAATGAATTTCCAATATATTATCCCCAAGAACTCAAGAATAATGTTTTGTATTATATGCTGAAGAATGAAACAATTACCAAAGACTAAACCGTGACATGTAGCAGTTTTTGCTTATTTTTTTTTTTTTTTTTTTTTTTTTTTTTCCCAAGCTTTATTTAGTTCTCCCTATTTGGTCTTCTGGCTATTTACAGAAAGTAAATGTGGCTTATCAATTTTTTAATGTGGTCCATGCCATTTGTGATGGTTAATTTTATGTGTCCTCTCGACTGAGCGACAGGGTGCCCAGATAATTTGGTCAAACACTATTCTGGGTGTTTCTGTGAGGGTGTTTTTGGGGGAGGTTAATATTTTAATTGGTAGATTAAAACAGATTGCTTTTCATTATGTGGATGGGCCTCATCCAGTCAGTTGGAGGCCTGAATAAAACAAAAAGGTCATCCTTCACCTCAGTAGGAGAACATATTTTTCAGTAGACTGCCTTTGAAAATATAACTTTATCAGCCATATCAGCTATCTTAGGCCTTCAGGCTGCCAGCCTTTGGACTGGAACTTCACAAATAACTCTCCTGCTCCTTGAGCCTACTGGCCCATATTACAGATTTGGACATCCTTCCAGTCTTCATAATCACATGAGCCACTTTCTTAATACATCTTTATGTATAATATATAACATATATATATGTCATATCTTGCTGGTTCTGTTTCTCTAGAGAACTCTAATACAACATCACTTCTGTTGTATTTCATTTTCATTGTAATTCTGTTGTTCTGAATTCATTTCCCTGACAAAACAAGTATTTCCCTGACAAAACAAACCAAGCTGTATTTTATTGTTATTGTTTATTGAGTGACCTCTGGATGCCACAATTCGAAGTACCTGTGTCCAAAACATAATCCACTATTTTCACTGCAATACTACAAGACAGCTCTGGCTCCTTTATAATAAAGAGAATATGTATAATAAATTGCCTAAAAATAAAATGTTGGTAAGTAAAATAACCAGGATTTTAGCCAAGACTTGTCTGGCCACTAATTTGATTTTTTTTTTTTTTTTTTACACCATTCAACCTCCAATTAGTCTAATGTTTTCTAAAAGACCAACTGCTATAATTTGTATAATTTTAAACATGATTTTAATTTCATAATTATCAAATTAATTTTCAAATAGTTATTGACTTCCTAAGAAATACTATAAAATTATTTAAGCATGAATTAAAATGTTGCCTTTCTATATACTTTTTTAATTTGGGAGATACTTGTCTGTATGTTGTTGGAACACTACCAATATGGTTGACTTATTGACTTTCTAGTATGTTAGATGAAAACAAATTTAGATGTGGCAAAGTTGGCTTAGAGATTTGCTTTTAATAAAGAGATGGTATTTAAAGTGTGACTTCTAAAAATGGAAGACACTACTAAAATAGGATTATTTTATTTCTTACTTTTGCAGTTCATTATTTTTCTGAATTTATTAATTCAGAAGAGAGGAAATAAACAATTTATAGGATCATTGCTTATTTGCGTATCTCATTTTAAACTTTGCTAATTGTCACCAAAAATGCCCAGACTGTTTATTAGTCATTTACCTTGTTGAAAACACTATTTGCTTAGACAGTCTCAATAGTAAAATTATTCTCAGACCACTACCCAGAGTATATCAAAAGATTAAAAGTATTTGTTTTTCACAACTGATTTTTTTTCAGTTTTGAAAGCCAATTTCTTAGCATTCTGAGAAAACATATTATTCTGCATTATTTTCAAAGTATTATAAATAGTAATTAAATGCCTTATGGCTGATATTTATAAGTTAATTGCTTTCAAAAGGAAATTATTTTCTCATCAATTACTTCATTGTGACCGTTTATTATTGTTGTTTATATATTAAATAGCATGATGGGTACATTACAAATGAAAATAAAATACAACTTTTTTTAAAGATATAAACTATACATTAACCTGATTAATTTAAATATTTAGGTTAATGTTAGGTTTTTATAGGAAAAATGGGTTATCAAATCCAAATTGATTAAAAATTATTTAAGACACTTAGGTTTGTCATTGTTGAATATAAGTTACCATTGCAAAAATGCTTACTGATTCTTTCCTCTAAAAGCTGCCATTCTGAGTCACATTTGAATACTGCTTTAATTTTTGAGAATGGCAAAAAACTTCACTTATTTATTACTGGGATAGAAATCTTACTTATTGTTTCCTTATCAAGTTATATTAATAGGTGGACTTTCCTGCTACTTTCCAAAAAGAAGATGATAACGTTGGAATGGTGATTTCGATTCTGTCATTCTTTACATCTTTTCTGAGTCTAGAGATTTTCATCATATTGGTGAGAGCTGGAAGTCTATTAAGAAATGCCTACCTGAGCTGGCACAATATTAAAGGCAAGTGTTTACTATTACTCAGGTCTAATCCTGTCATGCCTGTATTCCCATTTTCTTTAGTCTTCGGAGGTAATTTGAATATCCTTCATCTATAATCTTACCTCCATTCAGCTCTGAATAGGTCCTGATCAGGTCTAATCTCCTACTCATTCTTAATCCCACTCCTACTCCCTGCAAACTTTTACTATCCTTTGGAATTTTGTTTTTGTCATCAGCAAAATTGCAATAGTTTATAGCTGTGACTTTTCCTTTGGTTTATTTTGCTATGTGAAATCTGAATATCTGATAATGACAGTGTTTTCACTGCAGTCTCTAAAAGGATGGCTGTTATTTTCCTATACCCCATGTGCTACTAAAAGTTTAGAGAGGGTTAAACTGTGTTTCTTGGTCCTCAGGACCAATACAGAACTATTATTCTTTCCTCCTCCTTTAAACTTAACCCAACTGTTTTGAAACATAGTTCTGGTTTATGTGGCCATTTCCTTATTATAGTCATATATAAACCTTGTAACTTTTCTCCATTCGTTAAAGAGTTTTAGCATTTGACTCACTACTGTTTTCTTCTTCTTTTTCCTCTCTCAATAATTCGTTCTTGCTTTTCTTCTACATCTAATTATCTTGTTTGCTATGCTTCTCTGGTATCCAACTTCTTGATCATGTCCTATACGTTTTCACTTGTAATAACTACAACCTCTCCAAAATTTTATTTTTTAAGCCTCCACTCTCTGATAACCACTTACTATATTTGAAATTTATTTACTTTATTATTTGGAGGACAATTATTTATGGATCTCAATGGTAACTTCAGTATGCTAAATATATTAT
Source organism: Macaca thibetana thibetana (assembly GCF_024542745.1). NCBI lineage: Eukaryota > Metazoa > Chordata > Mammalia > Primates > Cercopithecidae > Macaca > Macaca thibetana. The sequence continues at coordinate 33,387,513 of NC_065585.1, forward strand.
TTGCTACTCTGCATCATCAGTTTCTTGTCTTCAATTCCCTGATTACTTGGCTTCAATTCCATGGTCTATAATATTTTCCTTGAATCAACCCTCATTTTTTTTTTTTTTCTGTGTAGAGTACTGAACTGGAACACCTAGTAACTCCCTGATCTGCATCAAAGCAGCTGAAGGTAAATGAAGGAAAACACACAATCATGCTTACTTTACATGCATGTCCAGAAAATTTCATTGCACTTTCAGCATTTCTTGAAAACATAAGTACATTTCTCCAGTCAATTCACCCTTCTATTCAAGGGTAATATCTCATGCTTTCTCTTATTTCTTTAAATGGCACTTTACTCCCTCACTCTTGCTTTTTATATCACCAAAAAAACAGAAGTTTTCAGAAGATGAATTTACAACTAACTTACCAGACCGTCTTCAAAATCTAAACCCATGCAATCTGTCTGTCCTTCTGTTACAATAGGTCAACTATTCATACTTTTTCCTAACGCCAACATCTTTTTTTTTCTATGATAGATCTTGTATCAGGTAGCTTTACCCATGTAATAAATCACTCCAAAATGTATAGCTAAAGACAACAGTTTTATTATTATCACTGATGAATCTACCCACATGCTGTGCCTTCACTGATGTAGGCTTTGCTTCAAACAAGTCTATCTGGACTCAATTCTTTGCTGAGGTTTGGTACCAGGTCAGCCCCATTTGGGTTAATTTGGAGGCAAGGATTAAGAATGCGAAAGATACACATCGGGCATTTCTTTTTTTTAATGGCAGAGCCTTGAAAAAAGAAAAACAAAAATAAATAGAAACACAGAAGGCCTCCAGAGGTAGGCAATTTCAGTCTGTCACTTCTGCCTCATTTTACCGAGCAAAGCAAGTCACATGGCCAAGCACAAATTCAAGACACAGGGAACTATTCTTTTCCCCTCTAGTGTAATGAACTAAAGCACAAAATGGTGTAATGAAGAAGAGGGGTGAAAAATTGGGGACTATAATAAATTAAATTATGGTTCTCTTCAACTCCAATAGATTTAAGTAATTTCTACATTTATTGCATCTCTCTTCTATTTCATAATGTGTTCTCTCTCTTAACTGAATCATTCCCATCAGCAAACAAACATGCTGAAATATTTCTTACCTCATAGAAACAGCAAAAACAAAACTCAAACAGAAATCCTCCTTTGGCTCCAATTCAATGTCTACTTCATTTTTATGCTCCATTATAGACTAATATTCCTAGAAAGAAATGCCTACATCCAGAGTCTCTGCTTTTCCATTTTCCATTGTGCCTGGAACCCTGTGGCTCAGGCTTTATCTCTACTATGCCACCAAAACCATTCTTTCCAAGGTGATCAATAATTCCTCATTGCCAAATCCTATGACAGATTTTCAGTTCTTATTTTTATCTACATTATATGACATAGCTGATCACTCCTTCCTTCTTGAAATGCTTCAATTAGCTTTTTGAACACCATCCTCTTCTATTTTCTTTTCTATTTCACTGTAGTCTCAGTTTCCTTGGTGAGCCTTCTTCAGCTCTACAACCTGTGTATTTGGACCTCTTATCAACATTATTATGGCCACTTTCTGGATGATATCATCTAGTCCACAGTTTGAAAATATATTTCCTAATAACTTTTAAATTAATAGCTCTAGACTCATTTTTAGATATTATATAGTCAACTGCTTATAGAATAAGCTTTTGACTTGGATGTATAATAGCCATTTTAAAATTAGCATAAAAATCAAGCAAATAATATCCTTCCATCAACTCTTCTATGCATTTCAGTAAACAACATTCTATTCTTGCAGTTCCTCATGCTAAAAGCCTGCATTCATCTTCAACTTCTCTTTTGCCCTTATGATTCATTTACCATTTATCAGTAAATCACAATGGCTCTGCCGTTCCATTTTATCCCCAATTCATGTTTAGGTAGAAATGTTTATCGTCTATACCACTTCCATAGTGGTTCAATCCAAACATCATGAGTCACTTGAAGCATTAAAATAGTCTCTTGAGGATTTTTTTGCTTCTATTTTATTTACGTAGAGTCTATTTTCCACGTTATACTTAAAGTGATTTATATAAGACATAAATCTGATGTCACTTTTCTTCTCAAAGTTCTTCATTGACTTCTCTTAACATGTAAACTAAGTTCAAACTACTTAGCACGACGTCCTTCCTTTCTACCCTCCTTGTACTCTTGTAGCATTGGTCTCATTGTTATTCATATAATGTTCCACATAGAGCACATCTTTAAAAAACTTGCCTTTAGTGTTTTCTTTTCCTGGAACACTCTAGATCTGGATTATGTATGGATCACACCATCACTTTAACAAGATTTTTTGCTCAAATTTCAGCTCTTTTGAGAGGTATTCTATACAATCCAATCTATGATCAGATTTATTTTACTCAATTTATCCTGTTTATTTTTTTCCTTGTAACATTTATTTCAAGAAGAGCTTTAAAATAAGACCTGAAGAACTTTGGCTTTGGACCTATCTCAGCAACTTCTTAATAATGAAACTTGGAAAAATCATATCTTAAAACCTTAATCTGCTCATTTGTAAAATGAAGATACTATTTTAAAACAATTCTAAACAGGATAATCAAATGCAAGAATATATGTGCCAATTTCTAAACTATTATGTTTTAAAGACATAAATAGCATTGCCATTGCTACTCTCATCTATTCCTATGATGATATCTTTCCATTTGCATATTTCAAGAATCTTCTCACTTGGAATTAAATAACTCTATTTACTTTAGAATATCTGATCACAACAGTAAAAGGCCCCAGGAAAGAGCTCTTGCTTTATAATTATCCTTAATAGTCTAATTATTTTGAATAGTTGGCATTAGTCTTTACCAAACAATTATCTAAATCCAACTTACATATATAATTAGTTTAGAATAGGCCAAAATATGAAACACATTCCATATTTTAAAGGGGAACTTATTTTACTATGCCCAGATTATAAGCCAAATTGCTTGCTGAATACCCACTTAAAACCCTTTGAAAATTTTCAAGCTGAATTATTCAAAGGAAGAAGAGTATTTAGGTCCAATGATCCTGTGAAAATCACTGTTATATCCATTTCTATCTCATATAAATAACAATTATAAGTCCTAACATTTTATAGCAGAGTAGGGTGACTATAGTTAACAACTGCGTATTGTATATTTCAAAGTAGTTGGAAGAAAGGACTTGACATGTTACCAACATATAGAAATGATAAATACTCAAGGTGATGAATACTTCACATACCTGACTTGATCATTACACATTCTATGCATGCAGCAAATACTCATATGTACCCCCATAAATATGTAAAATAGTTTGTACCAATAAAAAAGCTGTTTGATATTATAGTATTATTCAATGATACTTAACAGAGAAGACAAGTGTTTCAGACAGACTTGAATATAGCCAATATTTCAAAGAAAAGTATGAACTGTGATTACTGTATATAAATTGGCTATAAACAAGTTGATGAAAAGGAACTTCCACTAATGGTGGTGTTGATAGGCTACACGTATTGGAATGAATAAAAAGGCTTGCACCTGATGAGAGAACTCTCTGTCTTTCCATGTCTTCTGGCGTGTGAAGACATAGCATTTCTCCCTTCCAGAGGATGCAACAACAAGGCACCATTTTGGAAACAGAAAGCTACCCTCACTAGATATAAATCCTGCTGACACTTTAATCTTAGACTTTCCAGACTCCAGAACTGTAAGAGATAAATTTATATTGTTTATAGATTACCTAGTAGAAGGTATTTTTTAATAGCAGCACAAATAAACTAACACTTCCCCCATCTTCCAGGCATCCCATTTCACCAGGGGTGATTATGTCAAAGCTACCTTTAACCTCTAGGGAACTGGGGAGAGACAGTGTCCCTGCACCCCGCTCTCGGGAAAGAGAAGGGAAAATGCAAATAGTCTTACACTAGGAAGACGACTCACTGTTTCTAAGACTTCTTAAACTTCCATTTTTCTTTGTGGAAACCTAGAAAAGTAATGGTAACAGTGCCCAGTCAACATCTCATCACTGATGTGATATGTGTGCTGGGTTCCTTTTCTTAGTAGTTATCTTTGGTATAAGGCAATGCTGAATCTCCACTATTTTCAGTCATGAAGTTTTCACTACAATTTTGAGACAGCATGAAAACTACTATTCACTATCCTATTAGTTATTTATAACTGTGTTTTAAATGTTTGAAGAGATTCAATTAATTAAATAGGTGCTCAGTGTTTAAATGTTTAAGAAAAATTGGCTTCCAAGTGCTGTTCCATAAGATGTGAATCTAATAAATTGAGCATTAAGAAATACAAAATAGCTATGGGTGTTTTTTTCATGCACAAACATTCCCCCAGACTTTTAAGAATCTTCATAAACATAAATGACATTTAGGGAATCCCAGGAATTACCCCAACTCTACACAGTGGTCTCCATCTTGAATACTGTGACATTTACTTTTTTCTCTAATAAGGCCAGTCACTTCACTGGTGTAGAAATCTCAGTTAATATGTCTTTTCTTAATCAACTTTGTGGCCTTTCTTCTCTATTTCTCAATATCTCATCCATTCTACCTTAAAACTTTCAGAAGTGTGAAGTTTCTGAAAATAATGAACTCTATATTGATCCATTAAATACTTTCCCTAATATAACTATACTCCTTGAAACATAGTTACCATTTTTTACAAACATGGACATAATAGCTTGTCCATCGTTTAGCAATGGTTAAAGCCAATTGTCTTTATCCATTGTTAAAACCACCTGTCTTTAAATTGAGACTCCTTTGCAACTGATCATGCTCAGCTTTGGTTTCTGTTTTTCAAGTTTTGTGTTTTTTTTGTTTGTTTGTTTAAATAATAAAAATTTGTTTCACACAGTTCTAACTTTTGTTTTATAAATATCAGGTAAGGCATTCCCACTAGTGTTGTGATAGTGGTACTCAGGCCCAAAGCCTCAGAGCCTCTCTGGAAATTTCAGTCAATGTCTTATAACATAAAGTCAAGAAGTCCTTTGTCTATCTGAAGATCAGTTCTCAGAAGCTTGATTTTGCCTTGAAGCCAATGACAGTTACCAAGTACTAGCAGCAGAGCAGAAAGAAATCAAGTACTGGGAAACAAAACCAAACCAAATAGAAAGCTCCATACTCACAGATGTAGATGGGACACAGAGGCTAGAGTATCCATCTCGTACTGGACCTGCTGCAGAAAAGCCCTGATAGACCCATTGCTACCATCTAACCCAGGCCTCCTAGTGCAGCTCTGCCTTATTTTGTCTGCCTGGGATGTTCGGTAAGAAAACCTAGAAGCCTGGGTTCCTGTGAGATGATGTAACTGTTTTTTTTTTTTTTTTTTTTTTTTTTTTTTTTTTTTTTAAATCTACCCTAGACCTTAGCTCACCTAGTAGGAAGTGGAGGACATCCAGACTGAAAGTTCATGAAGCAGCCATGCCACAGTGAGCAGCCGGCAGAATATTTGTACTCTGGAATCCTTGCCTTTCCCACTGGGCCAAGCTCTAAAATATTCCCAGGGATATAAGGCAATCATCTCAAAGTTTTCAGGGAAGAACTACTTCCTTAAGAAACTAAAAAAAACAAGTAGAAAGCAACACCTATTAAAAAATCCTTAGACATTGGAGTCCATATAATTAGGTACACTTACAACTGGGAATATGACTGAAGAGAAGTTAGGAATACTGTAAGCTGATATAATGAGGTGAGAAAAGAGAAATAGATTTTGTGAGTGAGTGATTAATCTGGTGACAATGTATGGAAGGTTTGGTACAGAGAAACAAGGCCAGTTGTGCTACTGCATTTATTTTAAAATTTAACATAATATTTAAAACATTGCAAGATTTGTATAGTAATAAAAAATTATAATTTAAACAAGTGCTAAAAAGGATCTTGGTAAAGGAAAATAGCCTGCTTTATTTCTTCAATTTCATAATCTGCTATGTACTAGAAAATTTGGGTTCCAGGGAGATGTTCAATAGTAATAAGTATTATGACAATGCTTTAAATAATGTCCTTTGGGAATATCTGGGAAAAAGAGATTACTCTAAGAGAAGTTCTAGAAACATTAGTAAGGGAAATGTTAAGGCCTGAGAAAATAGGTAGAATTTCAACAGATAACACATGGACAAATGTTTTCATAGGTATTATCACAAAAAGTCAATGAGTTGCTCAAGGACAAGTATTTTTTTTTTTTTTTTTAAAAACAACAACAAAAAAAGAATTTAATGTTTATTGGGTTTCTAAACATGAGAATGCCTTCAAGGAAGTTATAGTATAATAGAGAAAAAAAAGAAAAAATACAATCTGCACCATGAAATGGAACACACACACGCCTGTGTGTATATATGCACAAATTATATATATATATATATATGTGTGTGTGTGTGTTTAAAATATAGAAATAAAATGATAAGAATGATGAGGATATAATGTTGAAAATAAGGTTAGACTTTTCAGAAAATTTGAAAACCGGTATGTTTTATGAAGTAGGGATGGAATGTAATAGATTGTATAAATTTTTGAGGATGTTGTTAGAGACAGAAATATTTAAATAAATAAAATATAAATAAATACATAACTATCTGAGAGGAAAATACTGTTAAATATTTTTTGTGGCTTAAATGCCACGCAAAACAAAAATACTAAAACTAAGATGCCATAGAATACTGAAGTTGTGTGTAGATGAGAATCTCCTTGCAGGAGATTAAGTAAGCTTGGGCAAGTTACCTATTCTCTGTTTGCCTCAGTTATCCCTCTGTAAAGAGATTAATAATGCTCTATCCCTTCCTCATAGGTTATTGTGACAATTATATGCAAAGTCCTTAGCTAATGACCTTAACTTAGTGGTATCTCTTTATTAATATATAATTACTATGGTGTATTGCTAAAATGGCCACAGATTCTTCTTATCCATGTCTGTATATCCATTTTACAAGGTTAACTTGCAGGTTCTCCTAGCAAAAGGTAAAGTTTGTGTGTGTGTATATATATATATATATATATATATATAGATTCTCCCACTGATAGTTGACATCTATTTCTCTTCTTGTTGAACTTAGACTTAACATTGTGACTTGTATGGTGGATAAGTTGTTAGCAAACATAAACAATGCAAACAGAGACATGTAAAATGTTTATGCACTGGGGCTTCCCAGAAAAAAAAAAAAAATGCCCAGTTGAGCCTAGCTCAACATGCCAATGTACAAAACTATTGATTAAATGAATGGTTATTTTAAGCCATTTTGGTAATTTGTTAAGCAGCAAATGTTAACTGATATATTGAGTGTTAGTAGGGATGTTTGAAAACATACTTCCATATAACAAAGCTTTGTAAGTTGCTAAAAGATATTTCTTCATATACTTGACTACATCTATCAAAATTTGAACATATTTTTAGCCCAGCAATTCTATTAATAGAAAAGTGTCCTATAAAGAAACTCCACTGTGCAAATATATATATAGATAGATACTAGATAGATAGATAGATAGATAGATAGATAGATAGATAGATATCACAAACAATGGTACCTATATAAAAGTAATTTATTAGATTAAAAAACCAACTATTCATTCAAGAGACTGATTAAATAAATTATCATCATTCTATAGAACAGAATATAATATCCAGATATTTAAAATAATAATTAAATCTCAATCTGATGCTATAAATCTGTGTCTACAATATGTCATGGGTTAAAAAGCAAGTTTCAAAAAGTATTTAACAATGAATTTAATCACAAAGCAATAAGTTTTTATATGTACAGATAATACAAATATTTATAAAGTAAGAAGTAAAATTGTTTTACTATCTGGAAATGTCTGTAAATTTGTTGCATATATACGTTTTAAAATGGGCACTTACTTCCCTAATGTGTGTATGAATGAATGAATGAATGAATGTATAATGTATGAACATAATATGTGTATATGTATAAGTATAAAATATACATGTTAAATCTATGTATAGATATGGATATACACATCATTAATGAATCCATGAACATCTTGTTGGCTGCATAGACAATGGCTTAGGGGAGCAGAGCTATAGATTTCATTTCAGATCACAGGACTGTGAATTAAAATATTGCGTATACAAATCAGCACTGTCACCCCCTGTCTTTCTCCCTCTCTGACTCTCCATCACCCCATATTCATAATGACATTAACAATATTGGTGATGTAATAAGCAGGAAAAGTATATTCACTAGAAGGACCCATAAAAAAACTTTGCAAGCCAAATAGTATATGAAAGAGGAGGTCCCCCTCCCCACTTCCCAGGAAGCTCTGCATCCTGTTGAAAACCAAAGACAGTAAGGGATAATGCATCCTAGTGACCGGACAATGTCAAAGAGTTAGCTGTACACTTCTCCCTATCCTGGTAGAGAGAACTCCTGATTGCTTGATGGTGGTAAAACAGGATAAGGTGAATCCTAAGGTCATTAAGGATGTTCAATTTATTAGTGGACAAACCTGATAAACTATCCTTGCTTATAAACAGAATGTATATTCCCAGAGACTCTTGTCTCATTGAAAAATAGATTATTATGTATAAAGAATATTCATTATTATGTGTAAATAGTGCATGTTGAATAATTTTTCCTTTCTCATATATTCCAGATAGACCACTATCATTTTCTAAAATATCTTATTTTTCAAAAGTTTAAATCATATTTATTAATATTTCATTTGTAATATTCTAGATATAGTGATATTTGCTCATTTACATCCATTTGACCTCATTCACTGTATGAAGTCCCTTCTGATCACACTGGTTCATTAAGCAATTCAACTAGCAAATTCTGGTTTATCTTTAAACACTGTGAATATTTATCCTTATCTAAATCTGGGGAATCTATTAACTTGTTAAATAGACAAGTGTGTGTCTCAACTGCTTAAATTTTTCAGTAGATTTCCAGAGTCTAAAAGACAAAATCCAAATTCCCAAGCCTGGCCTTTATATAGATCCAATCCCTATGTTCAAGCATCAGGCTTCTAACACTGTTTAAATTTTTATTTCCTGGCTATATCTGCCTCATTACTGAAGACCTTATCTATGGCTTAAATTACTCAGAACGCCTTTTCTGAAGTTCAGAAGTTTCTGAAGTTCAGAAGTTCAGTACTCATGTCTGTCATAGTCTGTGTTACATTTTCTTGCTTTTATCTTGCTGCATAAAAATAGTAAGCTTCACACAGCAAGCTCTATAATCTATATTTAATCACTTAACACACACACGTATGTATGTGTGTGTGCCTGTATGTGTACACAAGACACTATGCTAGGTATTGAAACGAAAGTATACAGGGGTCAGATATTGATTCTATTCTAACAGAACTTATACTTTAGAAGGAAGGGGAGACATTTAACAATTTGGTTATTTAGACACAATTGTAATCAGTGTTATGAAGGAGAAATGTCAGAAGTTACATATATATAAACATAAATTGATTTTTTAATAAAAATGACAAGGATAGTAGGAGTATGTATTACAGGGAAGAAAAAAAGTTGCTATTATTTCACTGGTAAACACCTTCCAGGTGATGTAAACTGGGGTAAGCTCTGGGGAAGTGGAGACAAGTGACATATATTTTGCCTAATCTTCCCAATTATCTTTTCAAGTGAGTAATATTAACCCATTTTTGACACAAGATTTAATATTGTGTTCTAGGTCACAAAGGTAAAAAGTAGTGTACCAACTTCCAATGCAGGCGCACATCGTTCAGAAACCCAGCTCTTTATATTAAACTTTGGCTTCCTGGTAGACTACTATACACGTGTAGTGGAGAAGATTCTTTGGCATCAGTTTTCCCCTGGCAGCTGTGTTCTCCCTGTCTATTCTCCAGATCTTCTTTCCTTAGGCTATATTCTCTGGCTGCAGTTTTAAACTCCGGGAAATATTTACTTTCCAGAGTGCTTTGACATCCAAATTTCATTCAACATGGTAGATTAGAAAAAAACGGAATTATAATAGTTACATTATGACACTGAAATTTCTGCAACAGAAAAATAATAACATTGATATTAGCAACCCTAAAAGGAGGTGGACACTACTTATAATGTATGGGCTCCTGAGGACTCAGAATCCAAATATCCCATTGAGGTAACTGATAATACTCGTGTGAAGAGAGAAGACTTTGAGTTGGTGCTCTAGGTGGAAGAGATCAGTTAATATGAAAAAGAAAGAGAAGCACTAACAACAGGACTGGTTTTTGAGTAAACTCTAAACCTTAGATTTTCTCTTGCATTGGCCAGGGGTCAGGTAAATACGAGACCAGGCCACTGGATTAGAAATTATATGTCACAGTCCTAAAGTGGAATTTATAGAATGATTTTTAAGGGAGAATTTATGTTGAAAGTTTTACATTCCAATGCACTTTGATCAGCATGGCCTGGACATCTCTTTCTACTATACTCCAGATAAATTAATGGCTTCTTTACCTAGCTATGTATTACAATGAGGGAGTGTCTTAGTCAGTTTATGTTCCTATAAAGGAAGACCTGAGGCTACGTAATTTAGAAAGAATTGAGCTTTATTTGGCTCACAGTTCTTCAGGCTGTACAAGAGGCATGGTGCCAGCATCTGCTCTGATGAGGGCTTCAGGTTGCTTCTACTTGTGGCAAAAGGTAAAGCAGAGCTGGCATGTGCTGTGATCACATGGTGAGAGGGGAAGAAAGAAAGAAAGTGGGGAAGCAAGAGAGAAAGGATAAAGAAGAGAGAGAGAAGAGGTGCCAGGTTCTTTTAGAGTGAGAACTTACTCAATCCCTCCCCAAGAAAGGGCATTGGTCTATTTATGAGAGCTCCATCTCCATGACCCAACGCCGTCCCATTAGGTCCCACCTCCGGCATTGTTGATCAAATTTCAACATAAAATTTGGAGGGGTCAAATATCTAAAGTATAACAGGAAGTTAAAGTTTCTAAAAGTACTACAGACTGACCTCTTAACTATCATGTAATTGGTTCAGGGTGGATCCAGGCATGGTTTTCTATTAAAGTGCTCCAGGTGAGACGAATATGGAGCCAGGTTTGAGTTTGAAGTTCTAACCAGATGGAGTATTATGCCCTCTAGAATATACCAGTAGTTGGCATATTGCTATTCTAAATGAATAGAGAAAAGGTTGAGTTCTAAATTGTTGGATTACCCTATTGACAAATAAGCAAATGTTGTTCAATGTTGTCATTTACAATAAGTAAAGATATCAGCTCTTTGCACACAACTGTGCTTAAGTTTGGTGACTATAGCTCTTGGTACCATAGGATGCCAACCTTTGGCTCCTAAGAGCAACTCATTTCCTAGGAAGTCCTATTTTCTCAAGAAATTGAAAATATAAGAGAAGCACCAAGTCTCTGATATCACAGCTAGAAGAGACAGAAGACCATGGGTACAAATCTGAATGTTTCATGCCACAAGGAGTGGTAATATTTATCCCAAGTGACTGTGGGATGGGAAAGTGTGGTAAAACGTGTAATGGGTTGAGTAGCATTTCTGTGACATAGATAGGTTTGAATTCTAAACCCTACCTGTACTAAGCAATAGGGAGCCATTTTGAGCCTGCGTGCTGGCCAGTTCATTCTATTTCTGGTGAGGCAAATAAAAAAGTAAAAATAAAAACAAACTTGGAGGCTAGCTACTAATGTCTAGTCTAGTGTTTCTCGGCTTTCTTTTCATTATCACCTTCCCAAAAAACATTTTCAGTTATTTTTCTCCTAATGGCCCCTCCTTAAATTGTAATAGTACAGAGATATTACTATATATCTGTTTATGTACTAGAGAGCCACAGATCACTGTAATATCAAAGGCTGTTTCACACCCAACAATCAATTTTTGCTCCCTTTAAAACACTATTGCCCCAACTGAGAATGCATGCTTTAGGCTGCCGTATTCCATGCTGAGTATACACATTCCTCTAAATGTCAATAACAATTAGACAATGTCACCCTGTGATCATGGTAGAACAAAATGAAAACAAAGTCATCTGTAATCACATGTGTCTATAGAACAAAACAAGGAAACTACACAACCACAAAAAATAACTGAACCTCTCCCAGCATCCCAGCTGACAGGAGTGACTACTACTTTTTTACTAGTGGCCTCTCTATCTTCTAGAAAAAGATTATTAAAGTGCCTAATCACTGATTGTTCCTACCTTTTGATAGCATTCAATCCAAAATAAACCCCCACTTTCTTCAGCCCTTCCCCAGATAATTAAATACAAGGCAACTACAATAAACCGCTTCTAACTTTCTCTTGGGTACCCTGGAGTTGCTGAGGAGCATCTTCCTTTGCTGCCTCAAGTTAAAAACAAATCTAACTTTGTGTAGCCACAGGTATCTCCCTTGTGGTCTTTGATCACAGAGGTTTTTTTGCTTGTTTGTTTGATCACAAAATTTTAATTAGATTTGATAACTTCCTTTCTGAAGGTTCATCTTTGAAATTTATGGGACATTTTTCCCATAACAGAAAGATGTAAAATAATAGAAAAAAAATGAATTTTTTAACAGGAGAACATATCCTAATAAAGAACAAGTTTGTGAATAAGCTAAGAAAGAATTATAATTAATTCAGGAGGTTTTCAGAAGATACACTCTGGAAACTAAAACTTATGATCAGTTTTCATGTTTTTTTTAAATGTAGTAAAAGGTATTATTCATAAATTTATTATTATTGTTCCTAAGCAACTTATGCTAATAAACAACAGGTTCCAAAGGAACATTTGTTGTTCGAATTAAAAAAAAAGAATAAATTTATTTAAGTTACCCTTTTATCGTTTCCTCTGGCTCCACTTCTTCTTTTTCTATTTGGGAACAGCTCATCCTTTTTTTAAAGAAAAAAACCTGGGAAAGGTTCTAATGAGTCCCTGGGAAGATGAGAATTAATTTTCTCATGAAATTTAACCTCTGGCTTCTCAGCCTCACTTCTATTTTTTTTTTTTTTTTTATACACAAAACTCTCATTGTTGGAACCAATGATCTGATAATTCTGTTCAAACACATTCAAAGTGAACATACAATGCCAAATGTGAGTGTAGGCTGATGCCAGTATTCTTCCCTTCATAGATGTTGGGCATTACTTTTAATAAGATATAAAATTTTGGTGCAAAGATTGATCAGTATCTATTGCTAGCAATCAGAAAATGTTTATGCCATGGTGAGTAGAAAATTCAAAGTATAATGTGCTCTGGCTGAGAAAAAGGATTATTTTGTAAGTTCTGGCAGTTTCCATAATAGTGCAATTTTATGCAAACCCCCAAATAATAGATTATTTTCATGCTCAAATGGTTATAAATATTCACCCTTAACCTAAGAATTCACAATACAGCATTGAAGAAAGTTGCATTAAAATCAATAAAATAAAGATGCTTATTATCAGTATTTCATAGTATTATTATTGTATTAAAAGTCTAAGCTAGGCTGGGAGTGGTGGCTTACACCTGTAATTCCAGCAATCTGGGAGGCTGATGCATGTGGATTGCTTGAGGTCAGGTGTTCGAGACCAGCCTGGCCAATGTGGTGAAATCGCATCTCTCCTAAAAATACAAAAATTAGCCGGGTGTGGTGGTGCACACCTGTAATTTCAGCTATTCAGGCGTCTGAGGCAGGAGAATTGTTTGAATCTGGGAGGCGGAGGTTGCAGTGACCCGAAATGGCACCACTGGACCCCAGCCTGGGTGACAGAGTAAGATTCCGTCTTAAAAAAAAAAAAAAAAAGTTGAGGCCAATCTAACACTATCATATTAGTAGAGTGAATATCGGATAGGTTGTAGTAAAATTCTCCATAAGTATAAACAATAACATACTTGAAAAGCTTAACTGAATAAAATAAAAAGTTGTTACAATTAATGAAATATTATTTAAGAATTAAGTACATAAATTTCAATCACAATTAAAAATAGCAGAGCATTAAAAAATATAATATTAGTATTAGTATTATATTAGTATCTCTAAAATATGAATGTGCTTTCACATTGAGAAAATACTCATTTAAAATAACGGAGCTTTAAAAATTCAGGATTCCAGTAGTTTTACTAAGCTGATGTGTATTTTGAATCTCCAAGTTGAGTTTTAAAATCATCAGAATTCCATATTTTAAAATTGTTCACTTCCTGAACATCTGACAATACCAAACAACCTCTTGAGGAATGCTTCTGATTTTGAAACACAATGAAAAATGCTGAACTAGAATATACAAAGTAGAAATAAAAAATATTTTATACATTATAGCAAAAAAAAATTTTTAAAATATTTTTAGGATCCTTTCTTAAATTATTCTGAATATTCTCTTGCAAAGTAAAAATAGAAAAATTCCAGAGAGTAGGTGGAGGGAATGGGGAGGGTGAGAAATTGGTCAGTGGGTACAAGGTTACAATTAGAAGGAAGCTTTGGTGTTCTCTTGCACAGTAGGGTGAGGGCTATTGACAGTAAGGTATTGTATATTTACAAAATAGCTAGAAGAGAGGCTTTTGAATGTTCTCGCCACAAAGAAATGATAAATGGATGGGGCGAGAAATATACTAACTGCCTTGATTTGATCAGTATACAACATATATGTATCAAAATAAATAAAGTTCAACATAAATATGTATAATTGTAACATGTCAATAAAAATATAAAGTTTAAAACACAAATACAAAATTAAAATAGTAGAAAACCTGATAAACAGATAACTATATTTCTAAATAATCTATCCTCCATAAAAGTACAATAAAATTTAGGAAGCATAATTGTTTCAACTTACCTCAAGCTTTCTTCTTTCTTGTCTGCTTTGTATACTTACTTAGAAGTCCCTTGAAAGTTGCTAATCAATCAGTGGAATAGAGTTGAATCCGGGAGGTCAAAGAAAGTAGAAATAATTTAGTGTGCCTTTCTCTCTGCTGCTGCATCTGATTTACTCTGATCTCTTACTGGATATTTTCTTCCTTAGCTAAAATATAATCAGTACCTATAGGGACTTAAACTAAATCTGCAATATTCCTTCACTCCAGCATCTAGCTCTTCAAGATTTAATGAATCATGAAAATGAAATTCATAATGTTTGAATTCAAATATCTCTGAGCCTCCACTTTACATCTATGAATGTCATAGTGAAGGCCACTAAGGTCATTTCTATTTCTGACATGAAGATTTTATTTTAGTTAGCTACCATGTAAATGGTTCCACCAGAGCCATTAAGCTTGGTAATCCCGGTATTTTGATGCTCTTTGTGGGAGCTAATTCAACGGAAGGAGGGATAAGGACAGCAGCCAAACGTTATAGTAGGCTGAGGATGGATGAATAGTCATGAAATGAAGACAAAGTATGTAGATAATTTTATTCTGGTAGTTGAGAGGAAAATTAGAAAGAAAGTGGTATTGGGTGGGTTATGTAGAGTAATAGAAAAGTCTTATTTCGGGTGAGGAACTTTAGAAATCATTTTTTATCAGCTAAGAAGAATAGTATAAAGTAGACAAAGAGACGAAGAGTAACAGATGCAAAAATGCAGTGAGATAAGTTTTTAAAAATGGGATATAGTCATTAAGCAGAGAGAAAAGATTCGAAGTGAGGAATAAGAGTTTATGGATTGTCAAAAATTATCAGTATGCAAAGTTCAGAATAATGTATTTTGGCACATTCACAGTGAAACCGAAATTGTGGATCCTGCTTATTTCTTCCTCTTTAAGCTTGTAATTAAAGGGATGGAGATTTCAGCACTGTGTGTCAACATCCAAGTATGCATACATTAATAAATAGGGATTTTTGAAGTTATTTCTTGGAGTCTCAGGACTGTCTGTTTTCAGGCTAGCTGCACAACCATTTTCCTGTGGTAATACTGTGATGGTTAATTTTATGTGTCAACTTGGCTAGATCATAGTACCAAGATATTTGTTCAAACACCAGTTTGGATTTTGCTATTTTCTCAGATGAGATTAACATGTAAATTAGTAGACTGAGTAAAGTATATTGCCATTCATCATATGGTTGGGCCTCATTCAATCAGTTGAAGGCCTTACGAGTAAACAGTGCGAGGTCTCTTGAGGAAGAGGGAATTCTGCTTCCAGACTGTCTTCTATATTGAATTCCAACATCAATTCTTCACAACCTACTAGCCTGCCCTTCAGATTTTGTATGAGAGAGAGACAGAGACAGAGAGAGAGAGACACCGAGGTTTATTTTAAGGAATTTATTTAAGAAATTGGTCCACGTGGCCGGGCGCGGTGGCTCACACCTGTAATCCGAGCACTTTGGGAGGCCGAGGAGGGTGGATCACGAGGTCAGGAGATCGACACCATCCTGGCTAACACGGTGAAACCCTGTCTCTACGAAAAATACGAACAATTAGTCGGGCATGGTGGCAGGCGCCTGTAGTCCCAGCTACTCGGGAGGCAGAGGCAGGAGAATGGCGTGAACCTTGGAGGCGAAGCTGGCAGTGAGCCAAGATCGGGCCACTGCACTCCAGCCTGGGCAACAGAGTGAGACCCCGTCTCAAAAAAAAAAAAAAAAAGAAAAAAGAAAAAGAAATTGGTCCACGTATTTGTGGAGACTGGCAAGTTCACAGTAACTCACTGTGTTTATTTGCCACATTTTAATACCTTTCCTCCTAAAAATAGACAACTAATTTGTCTTCAGTTTTAGGTTCATAAGGAATCTGCAAGGAAAAATATAAGATTCCTTATGGAAATGTGCATGGTGTCGTGCACCTGTAATTTCAGCTACTAGGGAGGCTGAAGTAGGAGAATCGCTTGAAACTGGGAGAAGGAGGTTGCAGTGAGCCGAGATAGTGCCACTGCACTCCAGCCTGAGCGACAGAGGAAGACTCCGTCTCAACAAAAATAAAATAAAATAAAAAGAAAATATGCCAACCTTTTCTCAGGCTTTATGTACTTAGATAAGTGTTTGTCATAGAATATACACAATTTCACAAAATACATTTAGATGCCTTCCAGAATAGTTTTTTAAATTTATACTTCAGCAGTTCATGAGAACTCTGGCATTCTTATTTCCAATATTCTTGATATGGTAATTACTTGGCTTTCTTATTTTGGCTAACTTGATGGTGTTAATGTTGAATCTCATTGTTTAACTTTATCTGATTATGTGTAAGTTTTCACTTCTCTATATCCTTGTTGGCCAGCCTTTCTCTGTTGTGAATGTTTTACTGTAGTCTCTGTGCATTTTTTCTCTTGTGTTTCTTCCTAACTTTTGAATGTTGACATATGATCCTTGCACTTTCTAAAAAATAATCTTCCAGTTTGTTTTCTGTGAGTAAATTTGTATATTGATTTTAAAGCAGTGATTTTCTTACTCATAATATTATGATTACCGGAATGGAAATATTCTATTTTTTATCCTTCGTACTTTCCGTGAAGCAAAGCAAAGATATCTGAATTCTTAAAGTATATATGTCAAAAATTATGACAAAATTTTTTAACATATATAGTATTTTGTTTTTAAATTCTAATCAAAATTGTAGAAAAAATAAAAGCTTATCTTTTGATTTCACTAATGCAATCCAAACACTCTGATATATCAAGCACAGTATGGAATTGAGAATTTATTAAGTACAGACAGGGTCTTCAGTTATTCCCAAACATGGCTCTACTGATGTTTAATATCTTCAGAAAACCCGGTGAAGAGCAGTGCTCCTCTAATAGCATGCACACCTGTGTGCTGAGACAATCTTTTTAACCACTCTCGCAGATATTCCTGTGATTAGGAAGAGGTGAGAATTGGGCCTACAATGCATATTCCACCCTAGATGTCCATGTATACATACACTCAACTCCTTTTAGAATTTGATCTCACAGACCAAAATTACTCTATAGAATCACCCACTTTCTTTCTTCTTTTTCACTGACCCAATCTCCACCCATATTTCCCCATTTCTTTCCATTCTTTCTCCCCATGGCTAGCCAATATGGTGAAACCCTGTCTCTACTTAAAATACAAAAATTAGCCAGGCATAGTGGTGCATACCTGTATTCCCAGCTACTCAGGAGCCTGAGGCAGGAGAATTGCTTGAAACCAGGAGGCGGAGGCTGCAGTGAGCCGAGATCATGCCATTGCACTGAGGCCTGGGTGACAAGAGCAAAACTGTCTCAAAAAGAAAAGAAAAAAAAAAAAAAAAAAGAGCAAGACTGAAGAGATAATTCACAACCACAGTGAATTCCACAAGGTGTAACTGAATTATTCTCAGGGAAAAAAAGAAAATCTGCAGAAAAGAAGAAATTTCAAAAAAAAGTAACATTTATATCTAAATATTTGCATAACAATCAAATTATATACAAATGTAATCATAAACCAGGAAGGAGAAAGAAATGGCAGGATATAGATGTATCTATATGTCATCTAAAATCAGTAACAAGAAAAGTTAGAATGGTTAAGAACATGATAAAGAGTTTGAAACTGTAAATTAATAACAGAAGCCAACTCTATGGACTATAAAATTTAAAAGAATGCTCAATTACCACAGTGACGTGGAATATGCAAACTAAAATGAAAGCAATGTATTTCACACTCATTAAATCATCAAATACTAGAGATCCCAACACTATTTAGTCTTAGTAATGATATACATTATCCTGAAGATGCAGTCAATGCTGGTGAAATGCAAATTACAACAAACATTTAGAAAGTCATTTGATAATATACATTTTTGATAAAATGACTATGCACTATGACTTGGGAATCCCAGTTCTAGGGAAATATAGTAGAGAATCTCTCAAACACATGTGTAAAAAGACAATAAGCATTCAGACTGAACCGTTGTTTGTAATAACAAAAACACAAAGAGCCATTTAAGTTTTGTCAGGTGAAGAATTCATGAGTAAACTGTGGTATATTTATGCCATAAAATATTATATGTATACAATAAAATAAATTAACGAGCTATATGTACCAATGTTGATAAGCCTCAAAAACATCATATTGAGGCCAGGCGCAGTGGCTCCTGCCTGTAGTCCCAGCACTTTGGGAAGTCGAGGCGGGCAGATCACCTGAGGTTGGGAGTTCAAGACCAGCCTGAACAACATGGAGAAACCCCGCCTCTACTAAAAAAATACAAAATTAGCCAGGCATGGTGGTGCATGCCTGTAATCCTAGCTACTCAGGAGGCTGAGGCAGGAGAATTGCTTGAACCCACGAGGCGGAGGTTGCAGTGAGTCAAGATCGCGCCATTGCACTCCAGCCTGGGCAACAAGAGTGAAACTCCGTCTCAAAAAAAAAAAAAAAAAAAAAAAAAAAATCATATTGAGAGAAAACAGCCAGACATGGAAAGAAACAAATACTATTTATACAATTTTAAACTATGAAACACTATGATAAATAATTTATGAGTATATAAATATGCACTTGAATTAAGTATGCATTACTATGAAAATATCTACTATATTCATAGTATTTATCTCTAGACTAGAAAGGAGGGAAATCAGATTACAGAGAGTTGTTGCAGTAGGTTATTATATATAGTTTTAACTTCATTTTAAAAGCTTAGAAGAAAATATGGCAATATTGGAACACTCATTATTGCTGAACCATGGTCTGGTACTTTGTCTTACTATTGAGCTATTTCTCATTAAACAGTAATAAACACAATGAATAAAGAAAAGACGGTGACTGTATATTTATTAAACTTGTTTAAGAATAAAATGACAGAGAAAACTGGTTTCCATTGTGTTGGATTGCAAGATCATTAGGACATTTTTAAATATGAATGACTTTGAAGACTTTTAGAAGAAGAATGATGGAGCCCTCAAAGAGAGATTGTGGATAAATAAAGGAGTAAAGGGAAAACATGAGGCATAGATGTTTTGTCCAGCCTGAAGAAAGTGAGGTTCAGTTGCTGTTAGTATAGCTCAGCCCCAGCATTCAGGGAAACTGCAAAAGCCTGGGAAACAAGCCCTGCAGTTTAGGGTTGCAATAAAGAAAATACACTTGTGTGTGCAGAGCAAAGGCTGCCAAGAGGGAATGATTTAGTGGAAGTGATGAACAGCTCTGTGAGGGGAGGGACTGTGGAGATAGACAAGAGGCTCTTGGACTTTTAGGGCTTCACCAGCTGGTCCTGGGCATGGGGAAAAACATAGTTAAGGTTAGGAAAGGATAAAAGTCTCATGATTCCAAAGTGGCTGAAACCAAACCAAAGGGCTAGAATTAGCACATTTGCTTATTTTACTGAAATAGTTGTTGAACCTTAGGAGTAACCTGACCCACTGCCCAATCTAGTCCAGTCTAGCCCCTGAGGAGGAGCTTTGTGAGGATGAAGACATTTTCCTTTATTTGCCCCCACCGTCACCTGCCCTCCAAAATGTGCAACAGCCTAGTGAAATAAAAAAAGTTTGGAGTGTTGAAGAAGAGTTATAAAGCATTAGGAAAACCTGTCTTCGGGCCCTGATTTCCAACCTGCTTGTAACCCATTCCCTGGGCTCTGGTAAATACATTTCAAGGTGGTGAGGAGGGAATCGTCAGTTTATTAGTGGATGTCGTAAAATGAACTGGACCCCTCCCTAGCAGAAACCAGAAATGGGAAGTGCTTAAGGGTAGTATAAGGCTGTCAACATTGATCAAGGAGAATAGGAGGCAGGTCACTGATCAGCATTTAAGAGCTTGCAGTGTTCAGTTGTTATCAGTTAGTGTCAACTGAAAGAGCAGTAAGCTTGTTCAAATGTCCAAGGTGAAAAGGCCGGTTCAGTCAAATAAAAATTGAAAGGAAAGAAGAAAGGTACTTCAAATTTTATAAATCATACAGTGATTATAAGTTATAGGGGCTTATCTACCATGCTGGATGGAGATCTTAGGTTGAAACTTTCAAAAGAGTGTATTTCTAATATCACTGCTTTGATATACTCATATTACTTGTAACATTTCAAATAAAATTCTCCTTTTAATGGTAAATATGTTTCAGGCAATTTAAAAATAGAAGGCTAAAGGAAAACAAATTATGTACATAGAGTTAAAATACCAAAATTTGGTAATTATAGTAATAGAGGTAAAAACAATATGCTAGAGAAATTCAGGAGAGAGATATCTATACATTCTGAGAGATATTGTGAAGATGTTTTAACTAGGTTGCCAATATCCTACAAAAGTTGTAAGGTTTCAATCCTGACAGTTGATTAAAGTGTGTTCTTTGAGGGCAAGTCTTTAATTCAGCACGTATTAGATCTACTATATTCCTGTGTTAGATACTTTCTAGGAAATCAGAAAGGAAGAAAGCAAATAAACAAGTTATAACCAAGAAAGATAAGTGCAAGTCAATACAGCAATATTTTATATAAAAGTAGCATGAGATGGAAAGAAAAATAAAGAGAGCAAAAGCTGCTTATTTAAAAAAAAAAAAAAACTTTAAAGAATAAGGAGCTATTTCCCAGATAAAAAGTTAAAAAAAAATTTTTTTGCAGAAAATAACCATAGTTATTAGATAAAAAAGAAAATGTATTTTATGTTAATAGTATAGAATTTATATTATTGAAGTAAGAAGTCCAAAAAGCAAAAAGAAAGATTGATTAATTTGGTTACAGACAATATAAATTTTTCCATGAGCAAAGAAGTGCCATTAAAAAATGGCAATTCAAATTTCAGACTGAGAAAATTTAGTCCTTATATAAAAGACAAACATTCCTCTAATATTTCAACATAAGCATATTTTTCAAAAATGTAAAAAATAACTAAATTGAAGCAGAAAAGAGACATTTGGTATTTCAGTGAAAAGAAAAATGCATGTGTCTAATGCTCAAATTTTCAGATTTAACGAATCACAATTGAAAAATAGCTATTTTTTCACCTACAAAATGATGAAGATTAAAATGACTAAGAACACTCACCACAAGGTCCTTGTTTGGGAAGGCAGCCAAATTCACCATTCTTGCTTTGGTCTTTTACGGAAATGTCCTTATGCACACTGAAGTGGGCATCTAACCATGGATTTTCTAAAAGAACTCACCTGGCTAGAGATAACTGATTTTTTTTTTTTTTTTTTTTTTTTTTTTTTTTAAGGCCAAAAAGACAGAAACACACTAGGGCAATCATATTCTTTCTTTCTAAACTTTACAATTTAGGAAAAATTGCCCCAGAGAGGGACCTTCTCTGTTGTAGCAACAGCAGCACACTGGGGGGAAAAAAAAAAAAAAAAAAAAAAGAAAAAAAAAAACCCAACAAAAAAAACCTGTATACTCTCAATGTTGTGTCAAAGAAAGGTTCCTCTCATCCTTTGACTCCTTTTCATTTCCTGAGATACACTGGGATCAAGGCCATATATTTTTGTCTTTTATTAATAAAGTCTTAGTAGGGTATAGAGAAACAGAAAGCATTTTAATGTTAGTTTGTTGGCAATATCTATTAAATTAGCATCATTTTTATTTATTCATTTATTCAGAATCTATCCAATTTTACATGAATACAAAAGTGGAGATGCCAGCATACTCCTTGAAGAATTGTAATAGAAAAGAATATGAAATAACCTATAGAATGGAATGCTACACTCTCCTTAGAAAGTATGAAGTAGATAGAAATCAGTAAAATGCTAGAGTTCTAGATACATACTTATGTTTTAGTTTTGTGCAAAAGTAATAACAATAGTATGAAGAGTAATATTTGGTAAATGGCATACTTTCTTTTGTATATAATATCTTGCAGCCTTATTTTCATATATTTTTCAGTAAGCAAGAGTCACGTTGTAGAATTTTTATTCAGGTTTAACACAAATACATAGACATGCACCAATAATAATTATCAATTGAAAGAATGACCACAGCATGAACAAATATATGTAACCGGTACTTGCATTAATGACTAGAACACTACCAATGCCACAGAAGTCTTTATCCTATTAATTCCCATTTACTACCCCTTCTCTCGTTCAGAAAGTCATAATTCATTATGCTGTATGTCTGCTTTTGAACTTCACATACATTAAATCTTTATTATGTATCTTTTTGTATCTGGCTTTTTTCCCTAATGTATTTATTTATTTTATGTGAGAAAAATTATATGTATTTTTCATATACAGCTTGATGCTTTGACATATGTAGACATTGTGGATTTAGCAAATAAAAGATTCAAAGTTCTTATGTACAGTTTTATTTGTGAGTTATATCCAAGTTCCTGTTTGGAGCTATAGTTTTTATATTTTATTGCTGGGAAGTTTGTCGTGTTAAGATTCCAAATTATTGATCAGTTTCACTGTTCCTGGCTATTTGGAGTATTTCCAGGTTTGGCTTTGAGAAATAGCCTGCTATGAATCTTGTTCAACAAAACATTTGAACATATACATA
Organism: Macaca thibetana thibetana; assembly: GCF_024542745.1. NCBI lineage: Eukaryota > Metazoa > Chordata > Mammalia > Primates > Cercopithecidae > Macaca > Macaca thibetana. Next base: position 33,410,783 of record NC_065585.1, read on the forward strand.
AAAATTAGGGGGGCATATACTTGGAAGTAAGATTGTTAGGTGTACTTTGTGTGCATATTTTTTAACCATGGAAAAAACTGCCAAAGTTTTTTCCTAAGTTTGTTGTATATAAAAATTTATGCTCCCATCAGCATTGCAAGAGAATTCCCACTGTTCCACTTCCTACTGTCATTTGGTATTATCACTCTTCAATTTGTGACATTCTGGTATGCATTTAGAGGTAGCTAATTGCTGTTTTAATGTGCATTTCCCGGATGACTAATGAAGCTGAGTACTTTCTCACAAATTAATGACTTTTGGATATAATACTATGTGAAATTGCTATTCGAGTCCCATGCCATTTTTTTTTTTTTTTTCCTATTGGGTTGTCTGATTTTTTTCCTTATTATTTGTAGGAGTCTATCATTTACACGTGTTGCAAATATATATTCCCTGTATATGTATTACTAACAGAATTCTTTTTCTTGTCTTTTATTTTCTCAAATATTAAACATAATTGCTTTGAAATTCGTGTCTGAAAACTCCATTACAGTATATCTGAGTCCCTTGTAGTTCTGTTTCTCTTCCCCACCAAGACACATTCAAAGGGAAGTAGGAAATATTAAATACAGTCATGTGTTGCTTCACAGCAGGGATTCTTCTGAGAAATATGCTTTTGGGCTATTTTGTCATTGTGTGAACATCATAGAGTGCACTTACACAAACCTAGGTGGTATAGCCTACCACACACATAGGCTGTATGGTATACTCTATTGCTTCTAGGCTAAAAAATCATACAGCATATTACTGTACTGAATACTGCAGGTAATGGTAACCCAATGGTAAGTTTTTGTGTATCTAAACATAGAAAAGATACAATGAAAATATGGTATTACAATCTTGTGGGGCCTCCATCATATATACAGTCTGTCATTCACCAAAACATTGTTATGTGGCACATCACTGTAGTTAACTCTGACTCTGAATCCTGAGGAGATGTGAATATTGTAAAGAAATATAAACGAAGAAGAGTAAAGAAGTAAAACAGAGAGCTGAAGTGGTTTAAGCACAGCAGTTCAAAACTCATGTGTTATACAAAAGCTTAACTCTGTAATGTTTAAACTTTCTTTTTTAATCATCTATAAATAATGCCGTGTTTGTACTCTTCTTACATTTTGTGTATTTAGTGTGTGTTGATTTTATTATATTATAGTCACTTCCAGATGTACACTTTTGCTGCTGTAACTTTCAGAGACATTATTCTATTTCAAATCATTGAAATGGTTCTTATAATGGTTTTATTAAAATATAATTTTTTAAAGAAAAAAGAAGAAGAAAAACAGTGGGGTGCTTTTTGGTCCTTAAATCACAGATTTGAAAGGAAACAACACATACCTGTCAAGTAAAATTAGTATCTAGGAGAAGCTTTTACTAGGACTACCCCATTTGGCGTTATCTTGGCATCTGTCCTGCCTTATGAAAATGGAATCGCCATGGTATGGTTAGAGTGAAAATTGTTCTTATACATGTAGTAAACACGATCATTCTGGAGTTTGCTCCATTTTTTCAAATATATGGGGTAGGAAATTGGTAGGTCTTTTTGCCAGATATCAAAGAAACTAAGAAAATAATATTATATAATCTTGGGTCTTTGTTTCCAAGAGCTTCCAGGTTTCACTAGCCTATTGCATTTTTTACTGATCTGATCAAGTTAGTGTGGTTAACAAAATGTACATCCATGTCTATGTGTTTTCCCTACTATAATCATTGGATCAATGTTGTAGAAACTAATGCCTGGGGTAATCTAAAATTTACTATCTTATGCACAGCCTAACTTTGACTGGATTGAGAATTATTTAGGCAACCTCATCACAAATAGTTCTTTCTACCCTCATCATTTCTCTCGCTGATGTGGGCTGTCCAATAGAGAGAGTAGAACAAGACATTATCAAGAACTTTAGCATTAGAACCATCTTCCAATATGTAAAATATGCAGACATTACAGGGAGTTGACATATATCATACCAGTTCCTCCTCACAGGAGTTTTCCCTTATCCTCCTCACAGGGTGTGCAATGAGGGTATGGCTCACTTCTCTGGAGTCCGGCTGCTCAAACCCCTAGGGAGAGCATGCAGACGGGCAGGTCGTGGGAGTGTGGGTTCCGACCCCACCGCAGCACCTAGGGTTGAGGGTTTATAGCTTCCAAAGCCCCAATGGGCATGTGTTACAGTGTATTCTTTCAGCTTAGCTGTCCGCAGGCGGTTTGTGTTAATCAGCTCAATCAGACTCTCTGCCTTATCACAAGGACAGAGGCCTTTCTATATCCCTGGGTTCTTGCCCTAGTGTCCTGGAAAAAATGGATCATATGTGGGCTTGGAGAATGAGTGCAAAGTTTTATTGAGTGGTGGAAGTAGCTCTCAGTAGATGGATGGGGAGCCAGAAGGAGAATGGAGTGGGAAGGTGGTCTTCCCCTGGAGTTCTGCCACTCAGCAGCTAAGTTTTCCTCCAACTGCCCTCGATTGAATTATCTTAGGCGTCCAGGTCATTTCATCATCGATGGCCTATCAGAGTCTGTTGGTGTATTCTTTTGTCCATGTGTTCCTCTCAATGTCCAGTCACTCATGTCTATGTCCACTAGGGTCTTGGGGTTTTTATAGGCAGGAGATGGGGGCATGGAAGGCCAGAGTGGTCTTGGAAAATGCAACATTTGTGCATAAAAATAGGGGTACCTGTCCTCACCTAGGTCCATGGGCACAGGTCCCAGGGTGGAGCCCTCGCCAGGGACCCTGCCTTTCTCCTCCCAGCACTTCCCTGCCCCACTCCCATATCACTGTTAATAACATCCAGCATTAGAACGTTATATTTGTTAGAATTAATGGATCAATATTGATACATTATTATTAACTAAAAACCATAGGTTATTCAAATTTTCTTAGTTTTTACCTAATGTGCTTTTTCTCTTTCAGGATGCCACATTATATTTAATAGTCGTATCTCGTTAGATACCTCTTGACTGTGAGAATTCTTGAACATGTTCTTTGTTTTTCATGACATTGATAGTTTGGTGAGGTAGTTTGGACTAATAGTCAGGTGTATTTTTAAATTTCCCCAACTGGGATGTGCCTCATGATTAGACTGGGGTTATATCTTCCAGAGGAAAAGATCATAAAGGTATAGTTTCATTTTATTTCATCAGATCAAAGGTACATAGTAACAATTTGACATCACTGTTGATGCTAATCTTGATCACATGAATGACGTTTCTTCACTATAAAGTAACTATTTTTATTTTAGAATATAATCTTTAGAATAAATACACTCATTAGAAGAAGTCACTATTTATGGTCTACACAAAAAATAGAGTTTTAATCTACCTCCTTGAGGGTGGAGTAGCTACAAAAACAATAATTCTTCTATATGAAAAATTTCTATTTTATACCATATATTTATTTATTCAATTATAAATTTGCATCAAATAGAATCATATTTATTTATCTTATAGCTAGAATTATAATCCAATACTATTTCTTTTTTTATTATACTTTAAGCTCTGGGATACATGTGCGGAACGTGCAGATTTGTTACATAGGTATACACGTGCCATGGTGGTTTGCTGCACCCATCAACCCGTCATCCATGTTAGGTATTTCTCCTTATGCTATCCCTCCCCTGTTCCCCCTATCCTCTGACAGGCCCTGGTGTGTGATATTCCCCTTTCTGTGACCATATGTTCTCAATGTTCAGCTCCCACTTATGAGTGAGAACATGCGGTGTTTCATTTTCTGTTCCTGTGTTAGTTTGCTGAGAATGATGGTTTCCAGTTTTATCCATGTCCCTGCAAAGGACATGAACTCATCCTTTTTTATGGCTACATAGTATTCCATGTCGTATATGTGCCCCATTTTCTTTATCCAGGAAACAACATATGCTGGAGAGGATGTGGAGAAATAGGAACACTTTTACACTGTTAGTGGGAATGTGAATTAGTTCAACCATGTGGAACACAGTGTGGCCATTCCTCAAGGATCTAGAACCAGAAATACCATTTGACCCAGCAATCTCTTTACTGGGTATATGCCCAAAAGATTATACATCATTCTACTATAAAGACACATACACATGTATGTTTATTGCCGCACTATTCACAATAGCAAAGACTTGGAACCAACCCAAATGCCCATCAATCCAATACTGTTTTTAAAGATAAATTGCTTTGGCTATTGGAAGCTTTTTTAGTTGACTTCTGTGTCCTTTGAAATAAACTCATGGTTGTGTGTTTTACTGCATGTTTTGTTTTGTTTTCCTAAGCACTTTATTATTTTCTGGTCTTACAATATGCTTCAGGTTTATCTTGTATATTTTCTGCCCTAGTCATACAATCAGTCATTTCTTCAATAGTCCTGGTTCCTCTTATTGGAACATAGTATTATCAACAAGATCTGGGTCGTAGGTAGTAGATGTATTAATACTCATTGCTACTGTAGTATTGGTGCTTTTAAGCACTCTCAGCTAATAGAGCAAGGAAATACATGTTTGTGTAATAACCCTTAAACATCCACTTATCTATAGTTATTTCTATACGTAAAAATCTGTATCTATATTAGGTTAAATATGAGTTCATAGTGCTACTTCCAACTCTAATACATTGCCACATGGATCATTTCACTTTCTTTCTCTTGCTTAACCATAACTCCCCCCCCACACTTCAACAGTTTGAGCTATCTGTTGCATTCCCCATTCAACAGCCACTTACTTGTTTAATTCCCGTACACATATACAGTAGAAAGAAATTTGTGGTCCATCAGAATTGTTAATCTATGAGAAACAAATTTACAAACTAGAATGTGGTGCTTATGTACAACTTCTTTCACATTTCATTTTAGAGAATTCATTCATTTCCAAAGTTACTTAGGTTAGCCTATCCATACCCCTTTCCCCTTCAGTGACCTTGTTTTACATGCTTATAATACTGTTAGATTGTTATCCTCATGTTATACATTCTATCTTGGGTACCCTGACCTTTTAAATAATTTTTTAAATTTGTATTAATTGATGTTCACTTTTTTTGCTATAAAGGTTTATTGGTTTTGACAAATGCCCAATAATGTCATATATCAACCAGTAAAGTATTCTACAGAATAGTTTCACCACCCTTAGAATCTCCTGTTTTTCAATTATGCAATTCTCTCTCTCAAAGCTTGATCATTTTACCATCTCTACAGTATTGCCTTTTTAGGAATATCATATAATTGGGATTATATAATACATAGCCTTTCTTGGCTGGCTTCTTTTAAAACATAGCAATATTTATAAGAAATTTATATATATTTGTGTGTCATGATAACTTATTTATTTTTATTGCTGAATAATATTATGTTGTATGAATGTACCAGTGTGTTTAAAAATGCATTTATTGAAAGATATTTTTGTTGCTTCCAGTTTGTTGGTGGTTATGAGTAGAGATGCTATGAACATTCACGTGTAGGTTTTTGTGTGGTCATAAGTTTTCTAGTCAGTTGTGTAAATACCTAGGAGCAAGACTGTTGAATTGTATGTTAAGACTGTCTTTAGTTTCGTAAGAAATTGCCAAATTTTCTTCCAAATTTATTGTATCTTTTTCTTTCTTTTTTTATTATTATCATAATTTAAGTTCTGGGGTACATGTGCAGAACGTGGAGGTTTGTTGCACAGGTATACACTTGCCATGGTGGTTTGCTGCACTCATCAACCTGTCATCTACATTAGGTATTTCTCCTAATGCTGTCCCTCCCCTTGCCCCTGACCCCCTGACAGACCCGAGTGTTTGATGTTCCCCTCCCTGTGTCCATGTGTTCTCATTGCTCGACTCCCACTTATGAGTGAGAACATGCAGTGTTTGGTAAGTTGACTTTTTTTTAAACATTTCTAGTTCATTGAGAGTTTTTATCATAAATGGTGGTGTTGCATTTTGTCAAATGCTTTTTCTATGTAATAGAAGCAGTAGTATGATTTTTCTTTTTTAGCCTATTGATATGATGGATTATACTAACTGATTTTAGAATATTATCTCAGGCTCTGGTCACTGACATAAATGCTACTTGATTGTGGTGTATAAATTCTTTTTATACATGGTTAGGTTCAATTTCCTAATATTTTGTTGAGGATTTTGCTATCTATGTTCATGAGAAATATCCCACCCTTATAGTGTCTTTCTCTGATTGTATTCATTAAATAAATTAGAACGTGTCCTCTCTGCTTGTATTTTCTGGGAAATATTTTGGAGATTTAGCATCATTTTTTTCTTAAATGTTTGGTAGAATTCACCAGTGAAATCATCTTGCCTGAATGCTGTCTTTTGTGAAAAGTCATAAGCTATTGATTTTTAATAGATTGTCTATTTCTCCTTGCATGAAATTTGGTTTCATTGATTTTCTCTATTTTTTTTTACTTTTAATTTCATTGTTTGCTGCTCTAATATTAACTATTTCTTTTCTTTATCCTACTTAGATGTAAATATATCACTTTTTCTCTAGTTTCCTAAGGTAAAAATAGGTTATTGAGTTTAGATTTTTCTTTTGTTTGTATGCACTTAACACACTTAGAAAATTTCCTCTACACACTGCTTTTATGGCATCCCTGAAATTTTAATGTTATATTTTCATTTTCACTTAGTTCAGAATAATTTTTAATTTTTCTTTAGAACTTTTTGTCCATGTGCTACTGAGAAGTACATATTTCCTTTGTGTGGGATTTTCTAGCTGTCGCTCTGTTTTTAATGTCTAGTTTAATTCCTTTGTGATATGAGAACATACTTTGTACAATTTCTATTCCTTAGAATTTTTTCAAATATGTTATGGGTCATAATGTGGTCTCCCTTCGTGATCGTACCATTTGAGCTTGAGAAGAATTTGTTTGATAGATTTAGACATAAATATCAATTATATCAAGTTAATTGATAGTGCTGTATTGTCTACATGCTTGATCTTTCAATTAATAAAAGATGGGGAAGAAGTGGCCGGGCACGGTGGCTCACCCCTGTAATCTAAGCACTTTGGGAGGCCGAGACAGGTGGATCGCGAGGTCAGGAGATCGAGACCATCCTGGCTAACACGGTGAAACCCCGTCTCTACTAAAAACAATACAAAAATTAGCCGGGCACGGTGGCAGGCGCCTGTAGTCCCAGCTTTGCGGGAGGCTGAGGCAGGAGAATGGCCTGAACCCGGGAGGCGGAGCTTGCAGTGAGTGGAGATGGCGCCACTGCACTCCAGCCTGGGCGGCAGAGCGAGACTCCGTCTCAAAAAAAAAAAAAAAAAAAAAGATGGGGAAGAAGTCTCTAACTGTAATAATCTATTTGTCTTTATTCTTACAGCTTCGTGAAGTTTTGCTTCATGTATTTTGATGCTCTGTTATTAGGTGAACACACGTTAGAATTATGTCCTTTTGGAGAATTTTCCCCTTTATCAGTATGTAATACCCTTGATTTTCCTCATCATCTTCCTTTTTATGAAGTTGAATTTGCCTGAAATTAATATATCTATTCTAGCTTTCTTTTGATCAATCTCAGCATGGCATTTTTTTTCCATTTTTTACTATTAACCTATCTGAGTCTTCCTGAAGTATACTCTTATAGAAAATGTATAGTTGGACTTTGTTTTATTTTATCTATGTTATGATCTTTCTCTATTAAATGGTGTATTTAGACCATTCACATTTGAAGTAATTATTGATGTATTTAGACTTTACATGCTATGTAACTTTTCTATTTGTTGCATTTTTTTTCTCCCTCTTTGCATTTCAATTTGGAATTTTTTTGGTTTGTCTTCAAGCTCACTAATTATTTCAAGCTATGTGTAGTATACATATGAACCCATGAAATATATATTTTAATTTATGTTAGAATGTTTTATTTCCAGCATTTATTTTGGATTATCTCTTAGAATTTCCATCTTTCTGCTTAAATTACTATCTATTTTTGCATATTCTGTACTTTGTCCATTAGAACTCTAAATATATTAATCATGGTTAATTTTAATTCCCTGTCTAATAATTCTAAGATCTGCATTGTACTTCATCCTGACTATGATACTTATTTTGTCTCTCCAGATTGCTTTGTTTCTTGCTTTTTGGCATGCTTTGTAATTTTTTGTTTAAAAACTGAACATAGTGTATCTTGCAATTGGAAATGAGGTAAATCAGCCTTTAATTTGAGAGTTTATGCTACTTTGGGTAGGAACTGTGCTGTGCTTAATGTTTATTGTATCTGCAGATGTCTTAGGTTTCAAATTCCTCTAGCATTCTTATTTGCCGCCACTCTTGGATTTGCACTTTTTAATGTATTCTTCCTTAGAGAACATCTGCAGCTTGTAGCTCTTTAGCTGCAACCCATTGTTCCTATATTGGATGTTTGTTGGTGTTTTGATAACATGTAGGAGAAAGAAAGCATTTTACAGTCTCATGATTAAATCTTAGACCTTCAGTGGGCTATGTGTCTAGGCTTTGACCTTCGTAAGTGTTTCTTCAGTGGTATTTTCTTTTCCGACAGGAAAGCTAGATTGGGGTAGAGGAGGAGCAATGCACTTCTTCTAGGTGGAATAGGCTCTGGAAAATGTTTTCCCCTAGAGAGTAAGCTTTGTCTTGGAAAATGCTCTGAGCATATTTCACAGTGGGTTATCTTCTGCTTTCATTGTTGGTGTCATTGTCGGGAACATTCCTAGAATCTTCACCATGAGAAATAAGAATTGGGTAGAGTTCCTGGAATTAATATCCAGGAAAGTATGGACGTGTTCCTGAGACTGTTTCTCCCTGGTTTTGTTCCATTATCACGTGTGTCTACACTCAGCCTCCAGCAACATATCAAAATTACCAAACAAGTGTTCCTACCACATTATGTCTCTAACCTCTGTCCTAGGTTAGTAGAGCTCAGCTGTGAATCTGTGCATTCATCTGTCTCCAAGATTTCAGAGTGGAAGTTTACTATGCTACTTCAGTTCACTAATGGTTCCAAGTAAAATAACTGGTTTTCCGTTTTTTCTTGTTTAAGTACAGGTCTGACAACTTCCAAGTTCCTTTTATATCTATGCTGCCATCAGAATTCCTAGATATTTATTCTGATTTGATAAAACTTCCATAAAGACGATTGTTGTGGGATGTTCTAAAATAAGATTATTAATTCATTTTTAAAAATAAGAAACTGGCCGAGAGAAACAGCAAGCTAGTCTTTAGGAGACTATTTAGGAGATGTACCAGGACTTTTAGTGTAATCTTAGTGTATTTTTATCCATTGGCACTAAAAAAGTGTTCTGAAGTGACCAATGAGAATCTATTATCAGAATATGGGTTAAAAAGTACAGAAACATGACTTACTGTGAACACTATGCATTTGATGAACCTCATGACCAAATAGTATGTGGTTTAGAGATATCTAGAAAAACCATTATTAACACTGCACTTATTGACTAGGTGATTTTGTGAAAAAAGTGAGAATGTTTGTCTTAATTTATAATAAGAGCATTGTAAGGACACATGTTTGTTCTTATACCATTCTTACTGTATTTGTAAATCTTTGTTGCAGGAGAGATGTGATTACCTCGGATGTCTTGATAGTGGGACACTCTGAGAAGGCAAGAGTTAACCTGATCTTAGCTGACTTGGTGAATTGAATAAATTTTACCCTACTATCACATGTGGATTGAGGCAAGGTCTGGGGTAGTAAGTTCAGTTTAGAAGGTTTAATAGAATAAAATTCTGAAGTCCAAGCAACCTATTTGTTGTCTGTCATTATCAAAGACTTATTTTCTTATTTTTTACACCCAGCCTTCATAATTCTTCTAATGGGAGAGTTCTTGTCATAACAATAAATTTCACTGTAGCTAGAAACAGAAGTCAACAGTTAGCACACATATTTTTTTCCCTTTTTCCACACATAAAAATTGGTTTTGGCTCTCTTAAACAGAAGAGATGCAGAGAAGAGTAAACGAGATAAGAAAGGACAAGGAATGAAGGCTAAGGAACACAAGTAACATGTAATCTCTAGGGACTTCATAAGTGTGTGTGCAGGTTTAGAAAATTTCAGCTCTTGGTGGAAAGCAAAATAAATGGATTCAAACTAATTTAAATGAAGAGCAATTTTTCCGAGGAGACTGGAAAGATCATGTCATGTATAGAAAACGTGAAGGTTAGCAGAAATCAAGGACACTGATAATGGAGATGGCCAAGCTAGAATCTTAACTGTTGTTTTTCTAGAGATCATAGTACTCACTCCTGTTCAGTTTTCCAAGAGTCAGGTAGGAACATTATATCGGCTGAGCTTAATCTACAAATTGATTGTGATGACACCCTGAAGATGGCCTTTCATGACAATTCATCCATATATCTTCCTCTCAATCTTAGATGTGCAAGAAATACAACTTTTCAACATTTTCTGTAATTCAAGTTATTTTGTATTTTAAGGTCTCATTCAGATGAATTAACAAGAATAATCTCAGTGTTCATGAGCTTTCTACCACTCTTTTGCCTCTTAGAACATTAATGTTTCTGGTGCAAGTAAGTAGGGACAGATTATGAAGGAATTCCCACCTTATTCTCAGTTTTGTCTGGTTCACACTTATAATTAATGAGTTTGTCCTTCATCACATTTTATTTCTGGCACTGGTTCAACAAGGTAATTTGTGTAATTGAGTTTTCATTCTCCACTGGCCAGCTTCTTCAGTGTTGTCATTGGCTCTGTCTGATCCTTACTGGTTCTTGAGAGATTTTGTGTAGTCTTGTAAGTCTAGTGATAATTGAATGCCATCATTATGGGAAGACAGCATTCTGTTCTTCATTGCTCTGAACTGAGAGTATCATTGCAAAGCTTTGCACAACCTATGTTTCCTGGGTAAACTGCCATCCTCTTTTCTCTCCTGCTTTATTGTTTTCTGTGGGTGCTGCCCAAGATGTAAGGAAAAAGTCACTTCTAATTCTAGATCTCATTTTAAGAGTTTTGACAAAACAAACTCACCTATATTAATTATAGTAATAGTTATTACAATAACCTACCTAATAACATGTAATGTCTCAAACCGATAACAGTTATTCTTTGATAATTACATAAATATTTCAAAATAATTTAAACCTTCTTGATGGATAAAGTACACTTGAGAGAAATCTGAAATAAAAGGTCAATATAGGTTTCTTAGAATTTATCGGTAAGAGACACATTTTAACTTACATAATTCCAGGATCATCTTCAGCATTCCCATTTTCTTATGTGTGAATATAGGTACAGACACTATGAGTAGCAATTTAGAAATATCTAATACATTTTAATACGGCATACCCTATAAAGAATGTAAAAATGAGTTAGATACAGTATGGTTGGTAGTACAAAGGGATAGAAGTAATCCAACTGCATCTCACTAGTGGAAAAGATAAATACAATTAGTTTACTAATGCATGTACTAAATTGTAGCAATCAAAATGAACAAATATGTTTCCACAATAATATATATATGTTTAAAATAATATTAAAGAAAAAGTATAAATTTGTGAAGAATTTAAGGATTCAGAAGTGATTTAAAAACAAATATATTACATATAGTTTATGTAAATAGCTATTTTATATAAAACATTTAAAAATCAAATATATTTGCTAGCATTTTCAGATGTTCAAAAACTTTTTTATAAGTAATATTCTATAATGTATTTCCTTTTACTATCTTTTATAGTTTGGTTTTGGTGTTATAGTAACTCTATTGAAACAGTTGTTGAACAGTTCATCTTTCGTGTTTTTTGTTTTTTGATGTTTGTGTTTAGCTCTGTTTTTGAGGCAGAGTCTTGTTCTGTCACCCAAGCTGGAGTGTAATGGCATGATCTCGGCTCACTGCAACCTCTGCCTCCCAGGTTCAAGACATGCTTGTGCCTCAGCCTCTCGTGTAGCTGGGACTACAGGCACACACCACCATGCTTGACTAATTTTTATATTTTTGGTAGAGACAGGAGTTTGCCATGTTGGCCAGGCTGGTCTTGAGCTCTTGGCCTCAAGTGATCCACCTGCCTCGGCCTCCCAAAGTGCTGCAATTACAGGAGTGAGCCACCATGCCCGGCCAAAAAGCTTCTATATCACCAGATATAGAATGATAGATTGCAAAGAAAAAAATACTAAATCCATGATTATATCTGGATTGGAAAAAAGGAAATTTGGATCAGAGAAGATTGTCTTGCAGATGAAAAAAACTATGGTCATTTATATACATAAATATTAAATTTCTTCTGAAAAATATATATTAAAAATATATTATTAAAGATATAATATTTTATAATATTTGTCAGAGTTAAATCTGGAGCCACATTATATTAGATTCAGATCCTTTATTCTTTGAAATATTTCATGACATATGAGAAGTAAATGTTAATTGTTAAAGTAGAAATGACATATATACACTCCATAACCTTATTTAGGAAGGAAATGAGAGCCTTCAAACTAAAATTGGATACAGGATCAAGGGAGAACATTTGTGTGAATCAGGAGACATTTAAGCATATTTAGGAGACGAGGGGCTGGAACCAACGAAGACAAAATAGTTGTGGTATAGAAAAGAAGTGAAGACAGGATGTGCTTATTGATTATCTAGCTTGGGAGATTCATAATGGTTAGTTGAATTGCATATGACAATGGCCTGTAGTTTTCACAGTAAAGACAGTGAAAAGAGGTTTAAAAAAGAATTTTGGAACTTTTGGTACCCCTTAGGAATAGGCAAGGAAGGGAAGGGGGATATTCTAGTAAGGAAAAGTACATTTCTGTGAAGGCCAGGACTGTGAAACCCACAGAGAGGTTTGTGGGGTTCTCTGGGTGTTTATATGAGCTCATGGGGTTCTCTGGGTGGTTATATGAGCTCATGAGTGACAGGAATGAGGCTGGAATTTTAAGTGTGCACTTCCTACCCAGGTGTAGCTTTGAGGCAAGAAATGAGGAAAGCAGTGTTTGGGTAAAGAAATGAAAGGAAAAGTTTAGAATCAGGACCCATCCATCCCTAAAAGAGGAACTCACTGCTACTCTGTGGTCACCTGAATCAGCCCTTTTGTTCAAGTGTTACTTTGATCTTATTCCTGAGGAGGTGCATTATCAAGGAGCATGACGATTACTTTCAATTTCTCAGTCCCTAGTTTCATTTCAAGAAAACATATTGCCATGGTGTCTGGAAGGGAAAATATTATATTAAGGTCGGGAACATTTAGGAACTGTCAGAGGCCTTCTGAAACAACTACAGTTGTTGGAACTGGTTTCTAGACTACATTTTTTTTTTTTTTTTTTTTTTTTTTTTTTTGCAGGCCCTGACTGCAAATTATTCTCTGTAATTATTGTAGGAAATTAATCTCAGACTGTTAGAGATGGTGTGTGAGATACTTAAAATTAAAAAGAGGCCTTCCTGGCAGACAAAAAAACAAAAAAAAAAATGAGTTAAGTACTTCAGGTCAGTCTACAGTGTTGCCAAGGGGAATGTGTGAAAAGATGTGATTGAGAGGTGGTAGTGGTAGTAACAGATGGTGGTAGTGCTAACTGAGACTGCCTGTGTTGAAGATCAGTTAGTAAGTGGCTAAAATAATCACAGTGGAAATACATTGCATTACATTAGTGAAATCAGAATGTAAAATATATATTAGATATATTTTAGAACCATATTCCAAAATTATCATTACTCTAGTTTGCTTATATTTGAAATAATTGTAAAGTCTCAAATTGTTTAAAAAAAATTGTTTAAGAATTATAATGCACGGCAAATTAAGAAATATACTAAAACTTTTTTCTCTTTGTTAAAAATAGCTTCATACTATTTTAATGAAGATGGATCTGATATAACCCTTCTTTGGGGCCAACTACATACAATACATTTAGAAGACAGTAACAATATGAAACACTACATACTTTATATAAAAATTTAAGTGTTATGATAGAGGTAAAAACCGTAATTCTGCAGAGTTTACAGGAGTGATAGATATTAATTTTGACTGAGAAACTGAAAGATATACATGGATCTTTTTTAGGAATTGCCAAGCCGATTCAAAAATTTATATGGTATTGTAAAAGATCTAAAAAGCTAATTCAGCTTTAGAAATAGGAAAACAGAGTTGGAGGACTTCTACTTTCAAAACTGAAATAAAGATATAGTTAATTAGGCAGAGTGTTATTTTTATAATATAGAAATTTAGATTAATGAAAAAGAATAACAAGAATTATCCTACCTGTGGTCAGTTTATTTTTAACAAAAATACAAGGTAATTTAATAGGAAATAAAGTATTTTTTACAAAAAGATTTGGAACAACTGATAATCTGTGTGGAAAATAAATTAGCCTCGATCTTTACCTTATACCACCTATAGTATTAAATTAATTTGATCTTATACTTATGTGTTAAATTTAAAACTCTAAGCTTTTTAGAAAAAAAATAGCAGGCTATATTCCACTATGATTTACAGAAACTAAATTGATCCCAATAAGCACAGTAGACATTGCCTGGAACCACATTTGTTGATGGGATGCTACCATTTCTACTTTCAAGGAAACATAACACATCCTTGCTAAACAAACACACCTTTTCCTGTTACCAGTGTAGATAGAAAATCCAAAAGAAAAAAAGATAAGAAAACTGTGTGGTAAACATGGAATGAAATCAATAAAAATTTTCAATGTTCTTTGGATATATGTCTGCAAAAGGTCCTAATACATGATCGCTCTTTACAAATAAAATACTGAAAACAACTTTTTTTTATATTTAATGCTAATTTTTATTGGCAAGTACTCGTTTTGTATATCTTGTTAGATATAATAACAATGGCAACACTTACTCATTACTTTATTGGAACTCTCTACCAAGTATTTTTCTAAGGACTTTACCTGAATTAACACATTTAATCTCATCACAACCATATAAGATAGTTAATGTTATTAGTTCATTGCATAGAGGAAAGAAAAGACTCAAAGGAATTTCCACAATTCTCTAACAAAAATCAGAAATACTAAGTGGTGAAGTCATGCTTCCGAAATAGGAAGGTTGGCTCTGTATTGAACTTTACATTGTCACTTTTGAAACAAGTTTAATTTGCAGTGATTTAATCACAGTCTTCAAACTGGATATGTTTTGGTCTGAATAAGGCAATCTGGTGCATTTAAGTTCAAATAACCTAAGTTTATTTAATTTGTTCTATAATTCACTAAGATAGACTACTCCTCAAAAACCCGTTATTTCTCCAACTTCGATCTGGCAATATTTTCCCATCTTTAAGTAATACATTAATTTATCTTATCAATGATCCCACTGGCTTTATCTTGGATTCATCACTTTCTCCTTCTTTGCAACCCCATAGTACTCTGGAAAGTCTGTATCCTATGGTGGATTTCCATAGCCTTCAGGACAAATCTTAACTGACATTGTCATTGAAGAAACTTCTTCACTTGGAGCAGCTAACGTCTCTAGGCATTTTTTTTTTTTTTCCTGCCAAGCCTTTCACCTATATTTCTCCATGCTCTGCCTGACTCACCTAAAGAGGCTGTCTTAGGGCACTAGGTGCCCCTTTCATGGGTTATCAGAGCCCATCAGAGGCTCCTTTCCTAAATGCACATATCGGAAGCATAAAGATGTCTTTAAGCCATCTGGACCTACAATTTTTTGTGTGTGGATGTGGGAGTCACAACAGTGTCCTCTATCCTCTGGTGTTACTCCTGTGGATATGTTACATTAAATAATGCAAAGGACTTCACAGATCTTATTAAGGTGACTAAAGAGTTTACCTTGTTATTAGAGTGAGCCTGGTATAATCACATGAACCTTTAAAAGCAGAAAGCAGCTGTATAAAAGGAAGTCAGAGAAATTCAAAGTATGAGAAGGTTTTATATTTCCATGCTGACTTTGAAGATGGAGGGGACCACAAGTCAAGGAATGTGGGTGAGAATGACCTCTCACTGACCTGTGAAAGCTGAGAATGACCTCTCACTGACATCTAGCAAGGAAACAAGAACTTCAGTCCTACAATGCAACAGAACAGAATCCTACCAACAAACTAAATGCACACACAATGCGATTGAGTGTTCCCCAGAGTCTCCAGACAAGAATTTAGTTGACACCTTGATTTAGGTATTGTGAGACCCAAAGAGAGTACAAGCAGAGGCTGCCTGGACTTCTGAACTGTAGAACTGTCAGATAATAAGTGAGTGCTGTGTTAAGCCACTAAGCTTGTAGTAATTTGTTAGAGCAGTGATAGAAAAATACAGTGGGAATATTTTTAATTCTGAATTCAATGTCTTTTAGCATGGGGCTATTCAGATTTTCTTTTTTCTTGATTCAATTTAAATAGGTTATTTAAACTATTTGACACATTTACTTCGGTTGTTGAATTTATTGATATAAAATTTTTTCTTTCTATTAAATTGTGTAGGACAGCAGTCCCCCAAACTTTTTGGCACCAGGGACCAGTTTCCATGAAGACAATTTTTCCACAGCTGGGGAGTGAGGATAGTTTTGGGATGGAATAAAACTGCTTCACCCCAGCTCATCAAGCATTAGATCCTTTTCTTTTTTTTTTTTGAAACAGAATCTCGCTCTGTTGCCAGGCTGGAGTGCAGCGGTGCAATCTCAGCTTACTACAACCTCTGCCTCCCTGGATCAAGCGATTCTCTTGCCTCAGCCCCTCCCAAGTAGCTGACACTACAGGGGTGTGCCACCACTCCCAGATAATTTTTGTACTTTTAGTAGAGACAGGGTTTCATCGTGTTGGCCAGGATGGTCTCGATCTCTCCACCTCATGATCCACCCGCCTCAGCCTCCCAAAGTTCTGGGATTACAAGCATGAGCCATGGCGCCTGGCCAGCACTAGATTCTTATAAGGAACATGCAACCTACATTCCTCACATGTGCAGTTCACAATAGGATTCACTTTCCTATGAGAATCTAGTGATGCAGTTGATCTAACTGGAGGTGGAGCTCAGGCAGAAATGCTCACTCTCCCGCTGCTCACCTCGTGCTGTGTGGCCTGGTTCCTAACGGGCCATGGACCAATACCAGTCCTTGGCCCAGGGGTTGGGGACCAGGTGTAGGATATGTATTAATGTCCCTCTCTTATTCCAATATGTTAATTTATGTCTATGTCTTCTTGATTGGTATAAATATTTATCATCTTGATCTTTTCAAAGAAACTACTTTTGGTTTCATTGATATTATATTATCTTTTACATTTCCATTGGTTTCACATTATTTTTTAATATTTCTTACTATATATTCACTTTGAGTTTATGTTGCTGTCCTTTTTCTAACTTCTTAAGGTAGAACCTTAGTTAAGCGATTTTTAACTTTTCTTCTTTTCTAATATAAACATTTAAAGGTCCTAAATTTCCTCAACAATGGCTTTGGTTGTGTCCCACATATTTTGATATATTGTATTTTATTTACTTATTTTCAAATTTCTACCCATAATTTATGTAAAATCCATTGCTTAATTGTCGATCATTTGGACTATTCCAGATCCCTTTCCATTACTGATATCTAATTTAAATCCAGTGAGGAAAGATAACATATGCTATATAATTTCAGTCCTGTCCAATATATAATCTATCTTGGTGAATATCTGTTTGAACTTGAAAAAGATGTATACTCTGCAGTGTCTTTGTGTGTGTGTGTGTGTGTGGTTCTGTAAATATAAATTAAGTGTTATTGGTGGACAATGTTGTTCAAGTCTCTTATATCTTTTTCGATTTTGTGTCTACTGTCAATTACTAAAACGTAAGTGTTGAAATCTCCACCTGTAATTGTGGATTTATCTATTCTCTTTTTACCTTTGTCAAGATTTGTGTAAATATTTTAAAGCTCTTTCTCCTTTATCGTTGTGATTTCCTGTTGATGAATTTACCCATGAAATTTCTCTTTTTATTTCTGGTAAGGTTTCATGTTTCAGGTAAGCAGTATTCACTTGTACCATAACGCCCTAAAGTCACTGGAATACATAAAATGGTATTTCAGTTCTGAATTCCTTTTCTTGAAAAAATGTAAAAAGTGCTAATGGGTTTTTCGATGCATGTTCTACATTAAGAAATCCTCTCTCAATGTCTTCAGGATTCCTGCATCATCACGGGTGGACATTTTTACTCCATCGTATCATTAGGGCCAGTTGGAAGACTCAGAGATCTCCCAAGACTCCAGACCCAAGGATACTTCACCAGCTTAACCGTAAGTCACAGTTTGACCAAGAGACTCCCAGATTTAGCAACATTATCTTGTTCATGCTTGTTATCAAAGCATGATTGTTAAACATACACCCTTAAACTCTCAAACGTTTCCTAGTTATAATAATAAAAGCAAATGGTCACTGTAACTGAACCAGTCTGGGACATAGAATAGGAATTTAAGACGTCTGAACTGAGATGAATAAATCTAAGAAATTTACAGAGCAGAACACAGTAAATGCATTGGAAAATATTTCTTTCTTTCTTTTTTTTTTTCTTTTTGTTTTGTTTTGTTTTGTTTTGTTTTGTTTTTTTAAGATGGAGTCTTGCTGTGTCACCCAGGCTGGAGTGCAGTGATGTGATCTCGGTTCACTGCAACCTCCGCCCCCCAGGTTCAAGCAATTCTCCTGCCTCAGCCTCCTGAGTAGCTAGGACTACAGGCGCGTGCCACCATATCTGGCTAATTTTTGTATTTCACTATTTGGGGTTTCACTATGGTAACCAGGCTGGTCTGGAACTCCTGATCTCAGGTGATCTGATCCCCTGGGCTGACCAAAGTGCTGGGATTACAGGTGTGAGATACTGCGCCCGGCCAGAAAATAATTTTTCTTGAACAGGTTTCTGTATCCTTAGATTTATCCTTCATTCTTCTTGAGCTTTATGGTATTTTCAACATTAAATGCTACTTTTTTATTTTATGAAAAAAGAAGTATAAGGAACAAACGTATTTTAGCCTAATATATTCTCTTAATAGCAATCTTTAAATTGTTTATAGAGAGACAAAAATCTCTAACAATATTAATAGCCAGAATTTAACCTTCTTAAGTATAAGAACTAAACTTCACACTAATAATACATAGAATTTTTTAGTTGAAATTGTAGGCAAGTCCCCATAAAAATCAAGACTCTAAAACAATACAGTTAAGCAACCACAAGGGAGCATCTTGAAGCAGAGAGAAGTGTGGATTCTATAGCCAGAAAACCTGGTTTAGAATCATGGCTCTGCCACTTAAAAATGGTGTAATGGATGAGAGAGTAAACCCCTCTGAAGGTACATTTTCTTATCTGTAAATGATAATATTTTTTAAAAATCAACTTAATAGAACTTCTGTACATATTCAATGCATTTATACTTGAAAAGAGCATGTAAAAATGCTTTGAAAAAGTACGTGTTTGTTAAAAATAAATAGCAATAAAGAGGGTTATCTACCCATAACAACCCAATAAGATAGGTTTCCCCCTCTCTCATTTTATTTTTCTTTATATTTATATGCAGATCAATTCACTATTTGAAGAAGCCTGAGTCATTCTGCCCTGTGACGCAGTTGCTTAGCTTATTCCAGGACCTGGCAAAACACCAGCTACCAATCAATATAAATTGCTGAAAATAAAGTCTCAAAAGATAGAACTAGGTTCGGTGTTCTGTCTCCTCTGCCATCTCAGGACAATGAAGCATAGTGAGGGACCAGCCGATTATTTAAGATTGATAAGTTTCTGATATTTTTACTTATTCATTTTATCCTGATAGCAAACATAAGATTTCAGAATTAAAGGCACACTATGATTACTATACTTACAGAAACAACCACATGCATTATTCCCCGTGCATCCTTCTTCCCTCAGAATGATAAGATGAGTGCTACAGGGATCCGTGCATGCAGAAAGTTTGTTGCACCATAGAAGAGGAATTCCAAATTCAAAATCTAGGAGTTATACAGGGACTGCGGCTTCCTTTCTCTTCTCCCGAAAAAAGAAGAGAAACCATATTTCCCTAAGATAAGTAAACCTTCTGTGGGGAGAGAAGAGGAATTTAAAGGAATGTCTCTGAGTTCTCTCTCCCTTCATAACATGAACACACAGCTCTAAAGGGAACTGAATACTCTGAATTTTGCTGAAGCTCTCTTGCTCTCCCAGGGTTGCTATTCAGTATGAATCTCCGGAGTTGCCCTGCCAGTCTGCTCTCAGTTTATTTGCTCAGAAAACCCTAACCATGAAGAAACGTAGACATACGTCTTCAACAATTCCACAAAGTTCTTTCATAGCACTACATTTTCTCATATGATGAATATTCTCTTTACATGTTAACACATGACCATAGAATTGGGAACATAAATCTTCAAAATCGCTTCACCTAGCATTAATTTCTAGAACTGTTTTGGAGATCTGTTTTTAATAACTTACATGAGATGTAGATAGATATCAGATTTGTTATGTGTTTCTTAATATTTCTGGGGTCTCATATCCCATCTTTAAGATATCTTACTTTGCCAAATGATCTTGCAACCCCTTCTGTGTTTACTCATTTTTTTAAATAAATAGTAAATGGTTCTCACATGATTGTATATGAAGATTGGGACACAATTTATGACCTTTGAGAGAGTTGTAAGCATGGAAATACGGAGATTCTATGAATTGTGGTGAGGAGTAGTCACATTGAACTGGAAGAAATTCCAGTTGTAGCTGAACCCACCAAACCTTAGAGTGAGAGAAGTATGTAGCTGTTGTTTGAATGTATATAGGAAATTCCTTTTTGTATTAGAGGATATGTGAGTTTTTTATATCCTAAAAGGTAATAGCAAAAAGTAAGAATGTGAGGATAGTTGATAAATAAATCAAAATATAGAGGGGAAAGGGAATAAATTAAATGGGTAAAAGTGAGTGGAAAATGAATAATCATAATGTGATGATTAAGTAAGTTATTAGCTTGAAGGTTTAAAATATAGTCCAAGTTTTATTTGGAACCAAAATTATAGAAAATTGAGAGTTGAGGACCCATCCAACCTCCTCTCCACAATCTTTTAGATGTTTACTAACTTTATCTGAGGATAGAAAATAAGTAGACATAACTTTAGGTGCTCAGAATGGAAGATTTATAGTGGTGGTTCCTATCATACCACAGGCACGATCCTGGATTTTTCCACTCATGTTTACTCCCTCATTTAATAATAGTAAATATTATCTGATCTTTTCCTCTTCTTTTGCACTGATACTCAGATAACATTTTTTAAGCTACAACCTTCAAATTCCCAGATAGCCTAAAAACTCTTCCAATCCATCTTTCTTTCTATGATTTCTCACCTGTCCATTCTATCCCCATTCTGCTCCCCCAAAATATTGTGTAAAATTCAAGATCCTCCCCAATGATATTCTATTTCTCAACAGAATAGCAACCTGTTAAATTTTATGCATTTGTGTGTGTGTGTGTGTGTGTGTGTGAGAGAGAGAGAGAGAGAAGAGAGAGAGAGAGAGAGAGAGAGAGAGAGAGAGAGAGAGAGAGAGAGAAGTAGTATAGTTTGCCTGAAAGTCTTATATTCACCTTGACATCAAAATATCTAAACCGGAACTTACTCTTTTCCTTCAGTTTGGTTTTTTTCTTCTGTGTTGTCTTGTTGAGGGCAGGACAACTCCATCCTTTCTATGTTAAGTTAGAAATGTAGCAGCAATCATTATGTCCTTTTACTTCTCTTTTTATATTTTTCAACCAAAAAGTCCTAATGAATCCACTTTCTAAATAATTCTACAATTTATAGGCTTTTCTTCATTCTACCTACAAGCCAAATATTCCAGAAAAAAAATTGTCACTACTCTGGTCTGACACAATAGCATTCTAATTGAAGACATTGCTTGTGTTTCTCTTAGAATGCAGGACAAATAATTCCACATGATTTTAAGAGACAACCAATATTTATCAGATCTTTTTAGATGTATCAGATGCTACTACATGTTCTTTCACGTCTTCACATTTCAACAACTTCCTGTCCTACTTCTTTTTATGTGTAATATGCTGTTCTCAAGTCTCTCACATATTATTTCATCTGAGTAATTCATATTTATGTTTCAAATCTCAATTGAAATTTCCCTTTTTAAGGAAGATCTTTCCTGACAGAGGTTCCTCATTTAATAAAGTTTATTAAAATTAAAATAACAGGAGTTTCTAGCGTTATCATGAATTTATGTCAGTCAAATTAAATATTTTTTTTCTGAAAAATGAATATAGCCTTGAAGTTAAGGCTCACCTGAGTTGAAGCACTTCCTAAGTCCTTTCCTTACCTCATGTGACTACAGGTAGACAAGATCTTTGCTAAGTTTGAAACAGTGAAAATTCCAGATGGGCACTGTGTTTTGAAAAGTGAACAGAAGCATACACAGAAGTGATTGTGCCTGGAGCAAATTACTAATTCATAAAGAGGATTTAATTCCAATTCACTATTAATGCAGTTAGGCAGACTGCCTCAGAGATGTTGCAAATAACTTAAACTGGTGCTTCCTACGCTTTAATGTGCATATAAATTACCTGAGAGGCTTGTTAAAATATGGACTCTGATTCTATAGATCTGGGGCGAAGTCTGACATTCTGCATTTCTAACAAATTTCCAAGTTAAGTTAATGCTGCCGGCTATCATATTATACTGAGGCTTGAGTAGTAAAATCTTAAACTGCATTTCTGGGGGGGAAAGGCAATATGTAATCTTTTTTGAGAGGAGTGTAACTTGAAAGTGACTTTTATACTGGTAAAGGCTGCTTTTCTTATAAGAATATTTGAAAAAAAACTTATGCTAGGATAAGATGTTAATAGAAATTCTCCAAATAAATAAAATTTTCTGCAGATTGAATGTAAAACATATTCAATCATGAAAATGAACACACAATGTGTATATAAAGACAAAAGATTACAGAGAAACAAGAGGTGATAAACACAATTATTAAAGATGTATTAGGGATATTGGGGAAGCAGTGGCCCTTACAAAAAATGGTAAGAATAGAAACATTAGCTAAGGAATTAGGATTCAATGGTGTCTAATTTATTGTCAGTTTCTGATATGCAGTAAAGTTAAGATGAAGAGTTTCATTTAAAAAAAATTAGCCACAGTGAGTCATTGCCAGCTCATGGATGTTATAAGGATATATTAGTAAGTTTTCAATAAACACAGTGATTGTAGTAAAGAGAAACTAATGGTGAAAAAAATATATACTAATTACAATCAGCAAACAGAAACTATCCACTCTATTCCCCCAACACATATACAGTTTGACCTTTGAGAATTGAAACTATTCCCATACACAACTATACTACCTATACTAAGACTTCATTCTTTTACCTTCTTTAGCATAACTTCAGTATTTCAGGAGACTTTTCCAGGCAAATAATTTCGTTGTTCACTTATTAAAAGACGGATCAACTCTTCCATAGAAAGAAAACTTCGGCTTGTATTATCTGCTGTTTGAATCTCAAAATTCTCACCTTGCTGTGTCCATCAACAGTAAACTGTTACATGATAATTCTTATTCAGTCTTAATCAAGCCCCTGAATTAAAAGTCTTACAATAAACTTTCAATCCCTAAAATTCTTATCTTGTGTGTCTCCCTCTGAGACACTACTAAAAGTCTTTGAGTTATCAAAGTAAACAATAACAGAGCTTTTGCTTATCAGAATGTTGTATTGTGTTATTTGGGGAGATGGAATTCAACAAACCAAACCCATGTGAAGGAAGAACAAATAAAGGGAAAGGGAAAAGGATTGAAGAGAATGATCAAAGAGCAGAAGACAGATTATAGACATATTTTTAAAATTAAACTGTGTTACAGGACTTTTCCTTAGTTCTGCTAAAGATGGGGTCCTTGTCCAACAGCCACAAAAATTCAGGTTCACAGACAATTTGAATGGAGAGGAATATAGGGTTTTGTTGGATGAAAATTAAGAAATGGAAGAAACAGGGACTGTCAGCAAGGCCAGAGTTCCTGCTAGAGCACTTCCCTCCTTGCTGTATGAATTCCTGGTTTCACACAGGAAAAGGAGGGGCCAGGCTCCTCCCAGCCACAAAGGGCACAGACTTCCCAAGGCTCCACCCCAGGACACAGGCTGGTTGGAGTTTTGCCAGGGACCCCCTCTCACCCAGCTGTCTCAATTGCATTATCACTGGGACATAGGAGAGCTAGGGACAAAGTGGAGGAATCCTCCAACAGCAGGCCAAATTAATGGGAACCAAATTCCAATTAGGCTTTATATTTTAAGAAGTTGACTGTGCCCTCAAAAAATTTCTTGGAGTCCTTGGCTAATGTATTCAAAGGACATGGGTCGATTTGCTTTTTTAAAGCTATTTGAGCTACTTTATGTACTTTAAATTTTGATTTTAAAGATTATAGCCAGCTGAGTTTTGGTAAAAGTTTATAAAGGAGCAACTGTCAATACCCCAAAGACCACCAAGAACGTACCTATAGTTGAATAAGTTGGATTTTACACGCTGTGGGGAGAATTACGAAGTGTCTGGGTAGCAGAGTATTAAAAAGCTCTTATCATAGAAGTTGGTTTGCACTAGGTTACTTTGTGTAGATTTTAAGAAAACAGGGCTTTGTTCTAGATTGGATGCTGTCAGGAAGCAGATGTAGTTTTATTCTTGGGCACGTTTAACCTAAAATAACAGAAGGAAATATTTGACTGGAGGAATAAAAGGAATGAGGATAAGGGCATCATTGAGCAGTAACTCCTGTTAGTCAAGGCAGGGAAATGTTTAGTTATTTTTGTGTCTTCGACAATGTTAATATTTTGTATATGTTCAGATATGATTACAGAGTGGTCTTGTTTTTGTCTTGATCTATTATGGTCACAAAGGGATCTTATTTAAAGTTAATGGTCTGTGAAAAAATTTATCTGCAACAGAAATACAGTAAGAACTAGCTTTCTATGCCAAGCCAGCTCATAACAACACCAATTCCCAGCTGATAGCAACAGGCCAGCTCCTGGATTTTAGGGGCTACTTTTTCCTTTCTCACAACAAGCACAGATAGATTTTAGAATATTTCCACCAAACCAAGGTATTTCCTTGTGCCTTTTTGAAGTTGTTCTCTACCCTTAACCTATGACTAAGGACACTACTGATCTGCTTTCTGGTGTTTTAATTGTGCCTTTTCTACAATTTCACAGAATTAAAATTTTGTATAGTGTTTTGTCTCTGGCTTCTTTTATATAGCATGGCAATTCTGGGTTTTATCTCTGTTGTTTGGCACATTATTACTTTGCTCATTTTTTATTGCATTACTTTGCATGGGATATACCATATTTTATTTTTCCCCAAGCTGATGTACAATTGAGTTCTTTATACTACTTGGCTATCCAGAGTATTATTGACATATACATTCACATAAAATCTTTGTGTGGATATATCCTTTTTTCTCTTCTTAGGTAAATTAACAGAAATGGCATGACTTCATCATATGGTAAATGTATGCATAACTTTTTAAGAATTTGGCAAGCTGTTTCCAAAAAGAGTAAACAATTTTGTAATCATACTTGTAGTGTAAGAGGGTCTTACATACACCATATGCTCAACAGTTAGCATTTGTATATATTCTATTGGATATACGGTGATAACACACTCTGGTGTTAATTTGCATTTCTCAAATGACCAAAGATGTTTAACAACTTTTTATGAGCTTCTTGGCCATTGATATACATTGACTCAAAATGTTCACTCATTTTTTTTATGTGTCTGTCTTGTTATAGTTTTACAAGCGTCATATTCTAGATAGAGGCCCTTCGTTAAATACAGATTTCAAAAACGTGTAACAATCTAGGATCTGGCTTTTGAATTCTTAAAATGTGTAACTGGCAAACGAAAGGTTTAACTTTGATAAAATGCAGTTTAGTAATTTTCCCTCTTGTAGTTAGGATTTTCATATCTTCTTTAAGAAAATATTTGTCTAACAAAAATATCACAATTTTATTCTGCAAGTTTTAGGTTTTAGTCCTGTGTTTATGTTTGTGATCTATGTTTTTGTATGATTTTGGTTCTATCTAATGTTTGCTACAGCTGTAGATGCCAGAGACTTCAAAATTTTGTAGTGTCCTTATTCTTGCATCCCCTCCTAACATTGGGCTTTTCCACATAACCTCAAGGAGTCTGTTTTGCAGCTTTTTCAGCTGTAATCCACTATTTTTTTACTAGAGCCCTTTTGGTGGTGTTGTAAGATGTGTGGGAAAGGAAGTGTTCTGTAATCATATTACTAAATCTTAATCTTTTAGTGGGTCTCTGTCTTGGATTTTAGTGGTGACTCACTGGATTAGCCTGTCTTTCCAGACTTCACAGTAGCAGTCTGCTTTGCAAACTCAGTTCTCTGATGAGGACGTGAAGATTCCTTGACGTAAATTTCCTCAACGTTTACATGTTGTAACAATGAGGCAGATAATTTCTTTTCTTTTCTTTTTTTTTGCACACAAAGTCTTGCTCTGTCACCCAGGCTGGAGTGCAGTGGTGCCATCTTTGCTCACTGCAACCTCCACTTCCCATGTTCAAGCAATTCTGTGCCTCAGCCTTCTGAGTATCTGTAACTCCAAGTGCACACAACCACACCTGGCTAATTTTTGTATTTTTAGTAGATATGGGGTTTCACCATATTTTCTAGGCTGGTCTTGAAGTCCTGACCTCGTGATACACTGAGGCTGATAATTTCTAAGCACCTTGATGTTAAAGACGAAACTTAACCATTAACATTAGAGCAGAAGTTGTCATTTTTAATGTATGCAACTGTTCACTGGAGATCTAACCACATTAATAAAAAGAACTTTTTAGAAAAAAGTACATTGTTTACCAACACTTGGGAACAAGGATCATTCCAGTCCCTCACCAGTGAGAATTAATTTTGGTTCCAGGATGCAGATTGCATTGTAGACGTAAATGCATACATCTGTGTAGAGAAGTGGTCAACTCTACACAGTTTTTTCAGCTCTCCTTTGATTTCTTCCAAATCACCTGGCCCAAAGTCAACTGTAACCCATTCTTAATACTCTCATTGAATCTTAACTCATGAGTGCCTAGGCCTTTCTGGCTCGTGGTTCATCATCGACATTTATAAAATAATGCATCTGTATATATGAGAAAAACCTCAATAAGACTGTGATATGTACATTTATCTATATTAACTATTTTTCTCAAAATAAAAAAGAACATCTCTCTCTCTCTCTCTCTCTCTCTCTCTCTCTCTCTATATATATATATATATATATATACATATACTTTTGGAATACAAAAATTTGTATTCAAAAAAAACAAAAGATGTGAAATCTCTAGCTCAAAACATTTGACAGCAACTATAAGACTTCACAGAGTAAGAAAAACCAATTTATAAAGATTCTTTTTTGTAAAATGTATTATTATTATTTCAAGTATTATTTAATATAGTTCTTGAAAACTGATCAACAACAGAAAAAATAATTCATTACCTTTGGATGAAGCAGTAATTGTGTGGCTGCAAAGGAATAAAACTCTTTTTAAGAGAGTCGATGATATCAACTTAGAAAATGTCAGAAAGCGAAAAAAATATTGACAAATCACAAGAGTCTAATAATTCTGCACTTATAAGCAAACTATACAGAATCAATTGTGTTTGTGATACGATGATGTTGGTGGAAAGGAAGATGTGGACAAGCAATCAAAATAACGTTGTCTTAATTATATTTGCTAAGGCTTTAGAGTTTCTAAACAAGATATTGTTTCCCTCAAAAGAAATATTTGACAATAATATAATATATGAAGTTATAAAATATCATTCTAATAAGGAATTTTTTTTGCTCAGGAATTATTTGTGAGTAAATATGCTGATGTATACTCAGAATCCCTAAATTGGGGCTTACAGGAGCAAAATTTTCCAAATGCGCTGAGAACTTTGGAACATGTATTGAATCCTCTTCCAAATCTCCCAAATATTTGTGGCATTTATTAATGGGCCTTCAAATATCAAGTCACCCTCCTCATCTCACTTCTCAGTGAATATGGACATAGGCATCTAAGTTTTGCATCAATTTAAAGGAAGGTTAGATCCAGGGAACAAGAGTGTCTAATTTTTTACCTAAAATTATAAGCAAACACCCAGATCTTTTTCATTATGAAGCAAGTGAGATAGGACATAATTCACTGATAAAATAAGAAATTATATATAATTTACATCTAATTATTAAAAACCTTGAAAACTATATAAAATAGTATTAAAATACAAAAATGTAACAAGGACTTGTGGAAAGAAGACTGATCTGGTTTGATTTATAACAAGACTACTTGTTGAACTGATATTTAACCTGAAATTGGAAAGGTAAGAACAAAAAAAAAAAAAAAAAAAAAAAAAAAAAAGAAAAGAAAAACTGACACTCTTTGGGTGCTTACTGTTTTGTGGGGATTAGTTAGAATGCTTTAAATGTTTTATCCTTAGCTCAGTGTCCACAGAGTGGGCTCCAAATTGGCAGCATTAGTATCACCTTAGAACTTGTTGGAAATGCAAATTCTTATGCTCAAATCCAGAATCATGAATTCTTGGGATCAGGCCAGGAATTTCTGTTATAATGAGCAGGTGACTCTGATGCCCACTAAAGCTTGAGAAACTTTGCTTAGCTAACCTTCACAACAAATTAATGGGAGAAGAATATTGTAAACCCTATACAGATCAGAAACCTAAGGTATGGAGATTTTTAGTAACTTGCTTAAGACCAAATAACTATTAAATCACAAAATATAGGTTCCAATTGTGTTCAAATACTGCCTTCCAAAGTCTGAAATGTTCTAGTCTGGTCTAGGCCTATTGAAAATCAAAAGAAAAACCAGTGGAAACTATATTGCATAGAATGGGAATCAGAATGGTATAGTGTACAACTTGTTGAGCAAGGATTCTATTCATTAAGAAGAGATTAGTAAAAGATACATTTGAGTGAATATGACTATCTATACAGAAATATCAAGTAGAGGCCAATCCTACACTTGACAAAGTGAGCTTATGTTAGATTTCAGAGACATAACTCTAATGCCTCAGCTCTTAAATGTTATACAAACTGAATCAATATTGAGATACACAAATATTAATGGGACAGAAAGACAATCCTATATATAAAATAATTTCCCCAATGATATTTACATATATGTAATCTCTACATTTCCTTGTTGTCATGAAATGCTTGGATAAAGGATGGCAAGAACATGTAGCCCTGTTTATTGGTATGCTGCCTTACTCTAATCCAGTTTTTAGTTATAGTCCACCAATTTTTCTTGCAAGCACTACTAGCATAGAATTATGTTAATAAGAATTATATTATCAAGAATGCCAAAATCACTTATTAAATGAGTGAATGAAAGACTGAATAAATGATTGACAAAGTCTCCCTTGTGTCCCTGTTGGTCTTCACAGTGTCAGCCAGAAAGCCATTTCTTCTTTCCATTGGAGGATCCTTTTGCTCTTTACTGTAAGCCTTACGAGCATCTCTTTCAATAAGTCATCAAACCTGGATGTCTACTCATTACTTCTAGCACCCTTGCTGGGATAGTATTTAATATTTTGTAATATTAGAATGTTATTACATACTTTACATTATATGGTATGATTAAAATTCATTTATTTTGTGATATTTTCATATTATTTCCATTCAGTTGTTACGAGTCATACCTCTAACCTGTCCAGCTCCACAGTCTGACCCATTTCCACTGCTATCCTCAGGGGTAGACAGTAACTAAAGGACAGCTTCAGCACACAACATCCTTAAATGTGAGATTCTATTTTTAAAAAATTCATTCTGAAATTCCGATTCACACTTAATACTAATATATCTTGCTGCACTATTAGAATATGTCACTTAGCCTCCAGTGTAAAGTGTACTTTTTGACACGGCACAGAAAAATAAATCTGATTCTTTTTCAATATTTTGCGTTATGCCACATTGAGTGAATGCAGCATTCACAATGCAAAAAGTGGTCTTCTTTAGATGACAAGGTCTGTCTTGCCATCTAAACGCAGAAATTACGGTGTCATCACCTGCTCTCTCAACTCTCACTTTTGTTGCAATAAACTGGAACAAATGATTGAGAGATGTAAGTGTGTGTGTGTGTGTGTGTGTATGTGTGTGTGTGTGTAATTCAGGCCTCTGGTGTCACAGTTGATAATTAAACACATTTCCTAGGGTTAGATGAATTTAAACACATTTCTTAGGGTTAGATGACTCTATAGAGTCAGAAGGTGTCAATGAAAGAGAGTTGATTTCTGTAGACAAAGTTGGTGATTCCCCACTACTGAAACTCCTATTTGTCTAAAACAACTTCACAGATCTAGATAAATAAACTAGTCTGGTGGGCAATAATAATCTTATTTTTTTTCTCCAGCTAGTCCTCCAAAGAAGCAGATGTAATTCTGGAAGATAATATGATTCCTTATCTGTTTCTTCTATTGTTTCTATAACATGGTCAGTCAGCACACAACGTTTCATAAGAGGATGGCAGAATGGGGTTAACTTTGCTACTTAGCTCAGGTTAGGTGTTATTAGGAGTATAACTAGGAAAGTGAATGAGTATGAGTTCATAGCTCTGTATATGTGATAATTAGATACATTCTTCAAATTGTGATTCTTATTTTATTTTTTCAGCATCACTATCAGCTCTCCCTAAAAAAGTGATGACTTACCTCTCTTTCTTTCTTCATGTTAATATTTTGCTTGTTTCCTCAGATCTTCCTATTGGGCTTTTTATTCGTCTTCTAAGACTCAGAGGGGTTACCTCCATCTAAAAGCTTTGACTGTGACTCTTCTAATTAGCAGAAGCTCTTCCCCATATCTTCAGATGCTAATCTGTTTACTTTCTTATTATTTCACTTCATAAGATATGTTATAGTAATCTCTTCATGCATCTATGCAGCATGTGACGTTCCAAAGGTATATTTAGGCCCAGGTGTATTTAACACATATTCTCTACTACTGACACCTGTGGCAACTAAAGCACCTGACATTTATTCACACTTAATTTCCTGGGATTTTACTGTTTGCCTGGTGAATGTCGTCTCATTTAATGTTACAAAGTAATGAGGTAGGTTAGTCTTACTCTTTCCATTTCACAGTTAAAGAGGCTGAGTCACAGATGTGTAAAGTAATTTTTCAAAGAATACACAACAGAGAAATTTGAGGTGCCTGAGCTTTGAGTTCTGTGATGTCTGTTATTCCAATGTATGTTTAAGTTTGTCTATTACAGTGATAGTAAAAAAAGAATTTGGAAACAAACAAAATGGCCCACACTATAAGAATTTAATTGCCATAAAGGGAGACATGTGCTATCATTCCCATGACTTTTTTTTTTTTTTTTTTTTGAGACGGAGTCTTTCTCTGTCTCCCAGGGTGGAGTGCAGTGGCCTGATCTTGGCTCACTACCATGACATTTTAAAAGGATAGTTTTAACACAGTAAATGCACATAATGTGTTAAGTAAAAAACTAATATTAAAGTCATGAAGCAAGGTACTTTCTTCTGTTCAGTATACGTTTGCTAAATGACATTTTTACTGTAGATAAATATATACTACATACGTGGATATTACAGAATTTAAAAAGATTTAAAAGACATGGTTGTGTATAACATTTTAAATATTTCATACAATGTGGATGTCACATAAACCTTTCCAGCAATGCCAACTTGTTATTATATAAGTCTTTGCTAAAAAGGAATTTTGAAATACTATAAAAGAGAATTTTGAAATACTAATGTAGAAATGTATGAGAAATTCAAATACTTATCTAGAAATATGGCAGATTTCTCCATCCTCCCATTCTCAATAAACTTGTATATTTGAAAATCTAAGCTTTGTATTATAAAACAAACAAGCTCTAATTGGGAGGCACTCAAATTATGAGCTTATAGTCAAGGACTGTTTTCTGAAATCAATGCAACTGAGTATTTTGGAAAAATATTTAAAAACCTAAAAACCATGCTGAATTTGCAAGAATTAAAGAACGAAGGAAACAACGACAGGCCATACTTTAAAGCTATTTTAAAAAAGTCTATCCATGGGTTTTTATTCTTTGAAGTTCTGATACTTCAAAACATGAAATAGGCAGTTGCATGTATCTTGATGTAATTTATAGTACCATTGTTTAAAAATCTATTACAATTTTATTTCACTGGTTAACTTAAGGGTTTTCTGCTTGTTACACTCTATTAATTTATTTTGCTTGCAAATGTTAAAAATAATGTAGTAGTTTCATTTCTTGGGAAAGCATAACTAAAAACAAAATCTCCCAACCTGGAAAATTTCCACAAAGTAGAAGAGAATGAAAGCATTTCATTATTGAATAAAGCCCTAAAACAGATTATGTCATCCGTCACAGATAATCTGCTAAGAGATTGAAAAGACAGGAAAAAAAAAAAAAACTTACTCTTTTATATAACCAAGCAGACACAACTCATTCTGTACTTGTGTCTAAGGTAAACAACTAGTCCTCAAATAAGAGGACTTGACAGCACCATTTGTTACAGCAGTTTACCCTAAATTTACTTGGTAATTGGAATGGCCATCTGTGTTAGCTAATTGACTTTATACAACGGAAAAATAAACTCCTCATATCTTTAAGACAAGAGGTAGTTTTGCAATTTAGAGGGAGGCACCAGTTAGGTTCCTGCCCTCTCAGAGAAAACGGGAGATTGGGGCATTATCTTTATGATGATTACATTATAAAAAGATGGTTCCCAAGTTCTTGAGGAAGGAATTCGTGGATGTGAAAGCTGGCAAGAGCCTTAGTTTCTAAAAAACTTACATACATTTCAAAGAGAGAGAGAAAGAATTAACAATCACAAGTTTTCTAAAGTGTATGTTCTAAAATGGAAGGAGGATGTCTCTTCCCTATTTTTCAAGGAGAATTAAACCTATTATTTTAAATATGTATTTTCCTTATATATGACTCTTTTTGAAAAGTATGAATATAAACATGGTAAAATTATCACTAGTACTAAGGCAATTTACCAAAGGAAGCCAGAAAACCTCGTTAATACTGAAGTAATACTAGCTGTGTTCTCAGTTGACCTGATAGTTCTCTTTTATTGAATATGCTAGAAAAACATCGAACTCTTCGGTTAATTCT
This sequence comes from Macaca thibetana thibetana, assembly GCF_024542745.1. Taxonomy (NCBI): domain Eukaryota; kingdom Metazoa; phylum Chordata; class Mammalia; order Primates; family Cercopithecidae; genus Macaca; species Macaca thibetana. The sequence goes on from NC_065585.1 coordinate 33,443,798, forward strand.
GTCTGTGCAAGTCACAAACCATTAACAAAAAAGTCTTTGCAAGATTTTTATGAGCATTGGATGACATTTTTCCAGGGATGATAAAGTGTATTTGTTTTGAAATTTTATTTCACAAATTCTCTGTTGATAACATTGTGGTATTGGCTGTAGTATAATTATCTAATTAAAACAATCAAAATAAGCAAAGTAAGCAAATTGACCATACCAAACGCCTAGAAAGCTGTACATATGAGATGATTAAAAATGAAACAACATCTTGTTGATATGGTCAATAAAATTAATTTGCACACGGAAGAAAACAATATTCAATGAGCCTTACCTTAAGTAATCATTTGATAGGGTGTTAAATTTCTGAAACGTTTATATTTCATGGTTAATTTAACTTAATTTATTATTTTAAACCAGGTTTATTTTCATATTCATCTGTCTCTACTTGATAAGAATGTTTGCATTATGACCATGGTAAACAAATAAAGCCCATGATTTCTACCTTATAATCTTCAAATTAACAAAGGTAATCATAATCCCCCATACAATGCGCATTCTTTCTGTCAATAATGGAGATGTACCTGTCAGCTGGTACACTATCATTAATTTGAAAAGCTGCCCATGTAATACTGTCATCAAGAAATTTGAATAATGTATGGGACTGAGCCAAGTGTTGCATTAATGGAGGTTTGACAAGCATGTGATAGTTGAGCTAGGCAAGGAGGCATTCAGTGCAAGAAAGATTTCACAATAGGTAACGCAGATAATTTCTGGAAGTGAATAAAGCAAGTCAAATGTAGTCCATGAAAGATTTAGATAAAAGGAAACACAGGAAAAGGAGTTGTCTAATAAAACATGGTAACAGAAATAAAAATTTGGTAATTGTAAAGATTGAGAAAGAAGATAAGGTTCAAATTCTCATGGACAGAAAACTAGTTCTGGAGACAAAGACAAACATTCAGCTTGGTGGTAATATGTGATATGATTTTCAGTTGGATACAAATGAATAGAAAAACCTGGAACCAAGTTAGGAGTCCAGTGACAAGGCTGGGTCATTAAACTTTTAAGAAAGCTGCTTAGCTTAACTTCTGTATTTCTTGTCCATGTTTGAAATGGAGACAGGTCTATATCTTAGATATGCATAGAAAGGCTCCAGTTTATATTTATGATCAGAACAATGTGCAGAGAAAAACAGAAATCAAATTATGAGAGATTATACATGTTAATAGCATTTCAAAAGTATAGTCAATAGAATATATGTAGTTACAATGTTTTAAGTATTGAAATGTTCAAATTATGTGTTCCCTCATCTGAAATAAAAACATAACATACGTGCCATGTACTGATAAATTAGTTGCTAAATTAGTTCTAGGTTGGATTATATACATTTTTTTCCCCAGTGAAAAGACAAAAGGGCTCAGAATAGCTGGGCTTGATTCCTCACTCTGGCTCTTACTAACTATGTAAATATGTGACCTAGGAGGGAATAATTAATCAATCTCTCTGTGCCTCAGGTACCATTTCTCTAAAATGAGATGTTAACAATAAAGTTAATTTATAAGGTTTTGAAAGTATTAAATAAAAAATGTAAAACTATTAAGAAAGATTATAGCTGGGCACGGTAGCTCATGCCTGTAATCCCAGCATTTTGGGAGGCCAAGGTGGGCAGATCATGAGGTCAGGAGTTCAAGACCAGCCTGGCCAATATGGTGAAACCCTGTCTCTACTAATATTTTTAAAAATTAGTCGGGCGTGGTGGTGCTCACCTGTATTCCCAGCTACTCAGGAGGCTGAGGCAGAAGAATTGCTCGAACCTGGGATGCGGAGGTAGCAGTGAGCCGAGATCATGCCACTGCACTCCAGCCAGGGTGACAGAGTGAGACTTCATCTCAAAAAAAAAAAGAACGAAAGATTACATATATGTTATTATATAATCGTTCTTAATAAATGTTATTATATAATCTTATAAATGATTAAAACCTTACTATGAAGTTATTATATACTCTATTAAAATGCACATATATTTCATTTAAAATCCTTGGAATATATTTAAAATGTGGATAATTTAATATGCATTTTCTAAGAAATAATCATTTATTAAAATTTTTTCCTCTTGAAATATGGTTGTTTTCTCACATCTTCATATTTCAATGGCTAGAACAAAAGGGAAACACATGGATAGCCTGTTAAGTATTCAATAAAATAAAGTTCTGAATTCTGCAATAAAATATGAGTAAGCAGGGGTTACAATTACTCTTATAAAATTGTAAGCTGTCTTGTCAGATAGAAGCCTTGAGTGTTAATTTCCTTAAGATCTCACTTTTCTCAGGCGCATTTTTCTTCATAATAAAAATGCCAGTTTAGAGCCCCACCTTAACAGCACCACCAAGCAAATCAGCTTGCAAAATAATTTTCCTCACCAAGGTTCCATATCTATTAGCAGTCCTCATCATTTTATTATTTCTAAATTGCAGCTTCTTAAAGATGTTCTTAATTGAGATCTTGACTGTGTGCTGAACTTACCCCCATAAATGATTCTGAAATTACTATAAACATGCTGTCAGTTAACTAGATCAATTAACAATGTTAAGTACAGATCTTTTATGAAATTAATTAAAAGATTCTCATATTTTCCCTGACACTGATTTCAACTCATTATAATGTGCACTTCTTTTCTGAAATAAATGGCGTAAATTTTATGAACAAATAATGTAAAATTTTCTTTTAAGCCTTACACTGTTTTTAAATAGCACTTTCAAATATAATGATCTAACTTCATAGTATCTTTATAGACAGTTACGTTTTCATAAGTGTATAAAATATATATCATATGTTCAATGTAATATCTTTTCTTTGGGTTATTTCATTACCTCATGTATCACAATAATTTTCTCCTCTCCCCCATTTTTTTTTTTTTTTTTTTTTTTTTTTGCTAGTAACTGGTGTCTGTCAAGCATTCACAAGTGTTCAGTCAAAAAAAAAAAAAGGTGAATCTGTTGTAACATGCAGCCCTATACATATTAATACTTAGCCTAAACTCATTAAGACATTTGGGCCCGGCGCGGTGGCTCAAGCCTGTAATCCCAGCACTTTGGGAGGCCGAGATGGGCGGATCACGAGGTCAGGAGATCGAGAGACGATCCCGGCTAACATGGTGAAACCCCGTCTCTACTAAAAAATACAAAAAAATAGCCGGGCGAGGTGGCGGGCGCCTGTAGTCCCAGCTACTCGGGAGGCTGAGGCAGGAGAATGGCGTAAACCCGGGAGGCGGAGCTTGCAGTGAGCTGAGATCCGGCCACTGCACTCCAGCCTGGGTGACAGAGCAAGACTCCGTCTCAAAAAAAAAAAAAAAAAAAAGACATTTTTAGGCAAGAATACTAATGAATCACTATCTTATAATTTTTTTCTTCTTTGAGTGGGTGTAATGGTCTTCAGTAGCAGCAAGAGGCAGGGAAAGCAATTAATGTATTAAGTTGCCACTATCTACTAACTAAACAAAGCCATCAAGTAGTTTCTCATTTGGAATGGAAGAGGCAACCAGGATTTATTAACAATTGGTCCATTTACCCTAATCATAACTACACTTTCCACAACAAAAATTATCAAGCAGGCATTTTAGTGAAGATTCTTTCAGGAAAGCTAGGTATATACATTCTAATTGTGTCAGTTTGCTAGGGCAGCCATAACAAAGTACCACAGACTGGAGGGTTTAGTCAACAGAACTTCATTTCCTCACAGCCTTGGAGGTCTGATAACAAACTGAGATCAAGGTATAGGCAGTGTTAGTTTCTTTTAAGGCATCTCTCCTTGGCTTGTAGATGACCCTTGCCCTCCAGTGTTCTCACACGTTCTTTTCTCTGTGTGTCTGTGCTCCAACCTCTTCTAATAGAGACACCAGTCATGTCAGAGTAGGGCCTACCTATATGATCTCATTTACCTGAATTTCCTTTGTGAAGTCCATCTCTCCAAATACATTCACATCCTGAGGTATGCGGGTTAAGACTTAAACATACGAATTTTGCAGGGACAAAATTCTACCCATAATAACAACCACTTAAACCTTCTTTCCTCTATATAATGACAGGCTTAGTTTATATTCAGACCTCTCCCAAATTCTATGGCAATCTTTGCCTAAAGACTGATTTAACTAATTTTGTGATACTCTGCACCTGTTTCTGCTTCTCTGGATTTTTTTTTTTTTCTTCCTCAAGAAAAAGGCTCTGAAAACTGAGGCAATTTGAACAGTACTTGCACTAGGCTTGAATGGACCTTACATTAACTTATTCTAATTGTTATCTTGTTATACTTCACATTTATAGTCACAATAAATCATTATTTTCTGTAGCCTCTAGCTCTTTTTCAGAATTTCTTCTCCTAAATCATAAATCATTCATAATAGTACAATACATGTGGTGTTTTAAGAATAACAAAATAGTTGTTCATGTGCAAACCTTTTATATAAATTTTTAAACTTATTTTTAGCATGTGTTTTTTTTTCTCCTCAAATAATGGGTTTCCCTTTTTATCAATAATTTCCAACACTGAATATTACATGATGAGATATAAAGTATGTGTAGTATAGAAGGTGGTTTTACTATAAAATACAGTTTATAACCATAAAACCAGATTGCTGTGGCAGCCCTTAAACCTTAGCACCTGAACCACTTTTCCGAAGGTATTCAAGGTTACCTGAGCTTTTACAATTGAAAAGGCGCTAGAGAGACAAAGATGAAAATATATTTAAGGGAAGTCCTGGAGAGACAGTGCCATGTACGGTGAAGGGTGGGTGGTTAAAGCAGCACAGGAGTTATTCAAGACAGTTCCAATATCATGTGTAGGGCAGGAGATGCGTCTCAAATACTATGCAAATCCCAGTTTGTAAACAGCCTCATCTGCTAATTTAAGTTAATGCTTTGTTAATCCTGAAGACAACAACAAAAATGAACAGAGAACATTCCATACTCTCGCTCTGTCTCTCTCTCTCTCTCTCTCTCTCTCTCTCTCTCTCACACACACACACACACACACACACACAAATTTGCCAATGATAAATGTTTCTCATTCTTGAGAGTCTTCTCTTCAGAAAAGTCCATAGAGTCTAGTAAAAAATATAAGCAAATGTTTCCCATAGACTAAAGATTGTTAGTTTATTGGAAGGTGCACAGAAAGGCAGCAGCATAGAATAGGGAAGTTGCTTTACCAGGCAGTGCCAGGAAATAAATCTGACCAACGTTTTAAGACAAGGGTTTGGATTTTTGCATATTCTTGACAAAACCTCCATCACTGCTGTCCATAAACCACTGCAAGTGTATCTTCTTCTCCCCAACACAGATCAGTTCTAATTTTAAGTCATGAAGACCCTTTCCTGAAGACATCCTTTATCTTGTCGCTCTCATCAGTGGTGACTAGTTACTCCCTTGCACTGCTCATATCATTGGGACAGGGTGTGTGGTAGGGTAGGTGTTCTCTGTTACTGATTTGTCACTTCTGCTTCCAGACCATTCCAGACCATTCTCCTTTCTCCAATTTCCTTCCCAAATGCTTACATTTATGTTATTAGACGATACGACACACTACCTCTGTTTCAGAAGTTCTCTGGTATAGTGTTCTATATAAGAAGTCAATTTGTTAATTATAATGTTGTCTTTATATGTATTGGATTATGTTAGTTAATAAAATTGTTCAAATCTTCTATATCTTATTGAGTTATTGCTCCTTGTCTTATCACTGAGAGAGGAGTGTTATCATGTTCCATGATAATAGTGGATCTTTTCTAATATTCCTTTTAGTTCTGTACATTTGTGATATATATGCACATTTCTCATGGGTTTTTAGAATATATATACACACACACATACTGCAGAATATATATATTATCTATACATATACTCCAGAATATATATCTCTATACATATGCTCCAGAATATATATATCTATATATATACACGTGTATGTGTATACATATATGAATGCATGTAAATATATGTATATGAATGCATGTAACATTAGACATGTTGCAGCTTTTTTGATGAATGAAAGCATATATCCACACAAAGGTGCATATATAAATGTTCATAACAGCTTCTTGTAATACTAAAACTAAATATAACACAGATTTCCATCAGTAGGTAAATAGATAACCACATTTTAGTACTGAAATACAATGGACTACTACTTAGCAATTAAAAGTCACAAAGCATTTATAGATACAACTTGAATGAAACAAAATAATTATACTAAGTGAATGAAACCAGACAAGAAAAAGTGTGTACTACCTGATTCTCTTTATGTAAAATTCTAGAGAAGCTGTAGTGACAGGACACATATAAATTTTTAGGGTTGGCACAGCGGGAAGAAAAAAGTTACAAATGAATAAAATGGAACTTCTAGGGGTGAATAATATGTTCATTATCTTGATTGTGATGATAGTTTCGGGTATGTGCATACATGTGCCAAAACTCAAATTGGTCCCTTTAAATTTGTGTAGTTTATTGAAAGTCAGCTATAACTCAATAAAACTAGAATAATTCATTATGACTGATATTCTTTTAATATGATAATGGTGTCTAGTTTCTGTAGAATACATTCTAAGCTCATTGTTATATCCCTAAGAACTTCAAGCTCCTCTTCTTTCTCATTTACTACACAGATACTAAGCTCCAGTCGCACTGAACATTCCCATTCTCCAATAAAACAATATTTTTTTCTAATGCAAGGAAAAATACATCTGAGACCATGGAAAAAATATCTCTGCTGCAGCATTAAGCTGATATATTTGTAGGTTTAGTAGAGATTTTTCATTGTTGGCTTTTTTTTTCCTGTCCCCAACCCTTTTTAGGTAAAGCAAAAGAAAGGGCTATGAGAAAACTCTCCAGAGAGAGAGTTAAGCATATTTTTCAAGCATGATAGCCTTAAAGAACATGATGATATATTTAGAATACTATAAATAGTACTGGGTAATCAAAGAACCTAATTTTCTTTGGTGTCCTCATCAGTGAGAAAATATCAACCTGAATGGGCATTACTCAAGTCTTACACATAATTCATGTTCCTATTATACCTTATGACTTGGCATTTCACAAAATTTGATTTGAAAAGCCAGACCCAATTTCCCAAGACTTTATAAACTGTAAAAGCACAGGTAAATTATTGAAGACTCACTTAAAATACAGGAAAATAGGAAAATTTCTAAAATGATTTTTTTAAACATTAGAACTTTTATCAAAATGCAGAAGTTACATTTGATAACTGCTAATATTTCAAAGAACATTTTAATATGCTTCGTGGTTAACATTAAAAGTTGTTTACAAATAGATTCTTTAGAAATTAATTTTTATTCCAACTAAGTAATTGGAAATTCAACTCCATTTTTGCTTAATAGACATATCTTTAGAAGTAAATACAAAACCATACCTCTCACCCTTTAAAGATTCTTCAGTACTTTCCACCAAGAAGAATTAATACCATAGTTTCATCATAACTTTGATTAATTGCACTATGTAAACCCAGAATTCTCCTATAAACCCAATTGGTTATGACATTATTTTTTTCACTACCTGATTATATAAATAGGCCACTAAAGATAAGTAATGAAACAGTTCATTCTCCCATATAGAAAAATTAACAAATGCTGTCATAAGAATACATTCTCATTTTAATATTTGAATATGTGAAAAATGAACGATGAAACAGCTCATTTCACAGTTTATTATGGAAAACAAATATAGAAACCGTTAATTCAAGTAGTTCAATAGCTCAAGCCTTACACACACAAAAGTGTATGACAGCATACCCAGTACCTATCCATAGGCAGCCATAGGATGAATCAAGTCAGAGCTCTAAATATAGTGAGATTGGCATTGGCTGAAAGTCTGACAATGCATGAAATATATTGAGTCGACTGTGGTGATTTAGTGACAGTATGAGAATTAGTTTATTATCTACTTTTTGTCCACTAGAATTAAGTTCCATAAAAGCAGGATAGATTTTTGTTTACTCCTGTAACCCAGTGGCCAGAAAAGTGCCTGACACAGAAAAGGAACTCAGGAAATACTTGCTGATGGAATGGATAAATATGTTAGTGAAGTTATGAGATTACTGCACAAAGATAAAACCAGTAGATGGACTATATTTGTAAAAGGCTATGCTTCTATTTATAAAGGGTATCTATCCATATAGAAATGGAAAAGGTAATAAGCAATATAAGATTGAGATAACTTACAGAAGTTTACATGAGCAGACAGAGCAGGCCAACATAGATGTTTAGAACACTAAAACAATGACAAGTATGCCACTGCTAATCCTAGAGTAGAAGGAGAAAATCAAGACATTAATTATGGTGCTGGGCACATAGTAATAATTCATATAGGTGTGTGTAAACTTTTACATTGTGAATTGTTGAAATATTTTTGTACCTTTTCCATTCCTATACTATGTGAGACTACAAATAAACTATTAGAATTAGTGAATGAATTAGTTAAGGTCAGTTTGGAAATATCAGTTTTATTTCTATGTGTAAGCCACAGACCAAAAATACAATTTGAAAAGAGGGCAATTTAAAATAGCATTAAAACATGTAATAAAATATGTACAAGAACTTTTCCAAATAAATCATAAAATATATGCATAAATTAATTAACTTAATAAATAGAAGGTTATACTATATCCTGGTTTCAATGAATTCAATATTTGATATTATATTAATAAGTTCTCCAAAATTAATTCATAGATATAAAACTATTTCATTCATAATATCAGGAAATATTTATAAGGAAGTATTTATCAGGAAGAATAAACAAGATGATTGCAAAGTTTATATGGAAATGCAATGGGCTAAGAAAAGCCAATAAAATCTTGAATAAAGAAAAAGCTGAACTTCCTCTGCCATATATCATGGCTTATTTTAAAATTATAATAATTGAGACAGTGTAGTTTTCATAGAAGATGATATGGTTTGGCTCTGTGTCCCCACCCAAATCTCATCTTGAATTGTAATTTCCACATGTCAAGGGAGGGACCGGGTAGAAGATGATTGGATTATAGGGGTGGTTTCTCTCATGATGTTTTGAGGGGAGTTCTCATGAGATCTGGTTATTTTGTAAGTGTCTGGCATTTCCCCTGCTAGGTCTCTCTCCTTCTGCATTGTGAAGAAGGTGTCTGCTTCTTCTTAACCTTCTGCCATGATTGTAGGTTTCCTAAGGCCTGGGGAGGCCTTAGCCATGCAGAACTGTGAGTCAATTAAACCTCTTTTGTACATAAGTTACCCAGTTGCAGGTAGTATCTTTATAGCAATGTGAGAACAGACTAATACAGAGAACTGGTATCAGTAGAGTGAGGTACTCCTATAAAGATGACCTGAAAATGTGAAAGCAACTTTGGAACCGGGTAACAAGCAAAGATTGGAACAGTTTGGTGGGCTCAGAAGAAGACAGGAAGACATGTGGAACTTTGGAACTTCCTAGATACTAGTTGAATGATTTTGACCAAAATGCCTATGGACAATGAAGTCCAGGCTGAGAGGGTTTCAGTTGGAGATGAGGAACTTATTGGGAACTGGAGCAAAGGACACTCATGCTATGCTTTAGCAAAGAGACTGGTGGCATTTTGCCCTGCTCTAGGGATCTTTGGAACTTTGAACTTGAGAGATGAGTATCCAGTGAAAGAAGTTTCTTAGTAGTAAAGCATTCAAGATGTGGCCCGGCTTATTATGAAAGCAATCAGTTATATGCACTCACAAAGAGATGTTTTGAAATGGAAACTTATGTCCAAAAGGGAAGCAGAGAATACAGATTTGGAAAATTTTCAGTGGACAATGTGGTAGGAAAGAAAAACTCATTTTCTGGGGAATATTCAAGCCAGCTGCAGAAATTTGCATAAGTAACAAGGGGCTGAATATTAACAGCCAACACAATGGGGAAAGAGACCTTCATGGCAACAACTCCCATCACAGGCCTGGAGGCCTTGGAGGGAAAAATGGTTTTATGGGCCAGGCCCAGGGCCTAACTGCTTTGTGCCACCTTGACACTTGATACTTTATGTCACAGCTCTCCAGCTCCAGCCATGGCTAATAGGGGCCAACATACAGCTCAAGCCATTGCTTCAAAGGGTGCAAAACCCAAGCCCTGGCAGTTTCCACGTGGTGTTGGGCCTACGGGTGCACAGAATAGTGGAGCTTTGGAATCCTCTGCCTAGATTTCAGAGGGTGTATGGAAATGCCTAGATGTCCAGGTAGATATCTGCTGCAGGGGCAGAGCCCTCATGGAGAACCTCTGCTTGGGCAGTGCAGAAGGGAAATGTGGGGTTGGAGTCCCCACACAGAGTCCCTGCTGGGGCATGGCCTAGTGGAGCTATGAGAAAAGGGACACTGTTGTCTACACTCCAGAACTGTAGATACAGTGACAGATTGCACCATGCACCTGGAAAAGCTGCAAACACTCAATGCCAGCCTGTGAAAGCAGCCATGGGGGCTGTAACTTGCAGAGCCACAAGAGAGGAACTTCCCAAAGCCTTGAGAGCTGATATGGTTTGGCTGTGTCCCCAGCCAAATCTCATCTTGAATTGTAGCTCCCACAATACCCACTTGTTATGGGAGGGACCTGGTGGGAGGTAATTGAATCATGGGGTGGGGTCTCTCCCAGGCTGTTCTCATGATAGTGAATAAGTCTCATGAGATCTGATGGTTTTATAATGGAGAGTTTCCTTACACAAGTTCTCTCTTGTCTACCAACAGGTAAGACATTTCTTGCTATTCAGTCATGATTGTGAGGCTTCCCCAGCCATGTGGAACTGTTAGTCAATTAAACTTCTTTCCTTTATAAATTACTCAGTCTTGGGTACATCTTTATTAGAAGCATGATAACAGAGTAATATAGGAGCTCATTCCTCACATTAGCATGCCCTGGATGTGTGACATGGAGTCAAAGAAGATTATTTTGGATCTTTAAGATTTAATAACCACCCTGTAGGCTTTCAGACTTGCATGGGGCCTGTGGCCCCTTTGTTTTGGCCAGTTTCTCCCATTTGGAATGGTAACATTTATCCAATGCCTGTATCCCCACTTTATCTTGGAAATAACTACATTGTTTTTGATTTTACAGGCTCATAGATACAAGGCACTTGCCTTGTCTCAGATGAGATCTTGAACTTTGACTTTTGAGTTAATGTTGGAATGAGTTAAGATTTTGGGAGGCTGTGGGAAGGCATGATAAGTTTTGAAATGTGAAAAGGACATGAGATTTGGGAGGAGCCAGGGGCTGAATGACATGATTTGGCTCTCTGTCTCCACCAAATCTTATCTCAAATTGTAGTCCCCACATGTCAAGTGAGAAATGTGATATGAGGTGATTGGATCATGGAGGCAGTTTTCCCCATGCTGTTCTGGTGATAGTGAGAGTCCTCATGAGATCTGGTTGTTTGATAAGTGCCTGGCATTTTCCCTTTTGGTTCTCTCTCTCTCCTGCCACCTTGTCAAGAGGGTGTTTGCTTCCCATTTGCCTTCTGCCATGATTGTATATTTCCTTAGGCCTCCCCAGTTATGTGTAACTGTGAGTCAATTAAACCTCTTGTGTTTACAAATTACCCAGTCTCAAGTGGTACCTTTATAGTAGTGTGACAACTAATAAAGAATAACAGAAAATTAGACATTGAAGTAGATGAAGTAGATGTAAAAATTCATAAGACATAATGCCTTAGATTTTTAAAATTGATGCATAATAGAGGTACACATTTTTGAGGTACATATAATATTTTGATACATTATTTTAATGTGTAATGATCAAATTAAGGTAGTTTGGATATTCATTACCTTAAATATTTACCATTTCGTTCTTCTGGGAACATTAGAATTATTTGCTTCTAGCTATTTTGAAACATATAATAGATTATTATTAACTATAGTCAACCTACTGAAATATGAAACACCAGATTTTATTCTATCTAATGTATTTTTGTCCCATAAATAAATCTTTTTTGATCCCCTTCCCCCAATCTTCCTGACCTCTGGTAACCACCAATCTACTCTCTATCTACTCTATCTTCACGAGACAGTTTATTAGCTCCCACATTTTAGTGAGAACATGGAATAATTGTTTTTCTGTGCCAGCAATAACATCCAGTTCCATTCATGTTGCTGCAAATGACAGGATTTCATTCCTTTTTATGGCTGAATAATAGTCCATTGTGTATATATACCACATTTTATTTATCAAGTTATCTGTTGATAGACATTTATGTTAATTCCATATTTTGGATATTGAGGCTAAAAAACAACATAAAAGATCAAAAAAACCAAAAGGTTTTTTTTTTTTTAAAGATAAATACAATTGATAAACTATTAGCTATACTAAGAAGAAAAGAGAGATGACACAATATGTACAATTAGAAATTTAAAACAAGACATAACAATTGATATCACAGAAGCACAAATAATCATTAGAAACTATACACCAACTATACACCAACAAATGAATTGTACACCAACAAATTTTAAAATATAGGAGAAATGGAAAAATTCCTGGACACATACAATCTACAAGGATTGAAACATGAAGAAACATAAAATCAAACTGATAAATAACTAATAAGGAGATTGAAGCCATGATAAAAAATCTCCCATCAAGGAAATCCAGGACCTAATGGCTTCAGTCTGCATTCTAGCAAATATTCAAGTATAACTAATACCAATTCTATTCACTGTATTCAATTAATTGAAGACAATTCTTCCAAATGCCTTAGGTTTTGTTGCCCCAGAAACAGACACTGAGACAAGAATTTAAGTGTCAGTAATTAATTTGGGAAGTGCAAATAACCAACCAATTAACAGTGGAGGTATTAGGAAGTACTGAATGAAGTGATGGTGTAGAATGTCTTTTAAAACTACTTTCTGCTGAGGGTTCAAACAATTGTCCCTTTCAGAAAATGGGAAGTGAGCATGCTCTTTGGAATGCAGTATTTTCCTAACCTAATGTTATCAAGTAGAACATCTCACCTAGAATCAATGTGGGTGGAGGAAGAGGTTTAAAATGGAAAATCAGGAGGCCATTTTTTTTTTTTTTTTTTTTTTTGCTGTATTTGTAATATATTACAGAGTGTCTGTATCACCATATATACCCCATAAATAATAATTTAATCAAATGAGCTAATTGCAGGCCCATTTCTATCTCTGTTATGTATACTCTTGAGCAAATCATTTTCCTTTCAAACTTCAGCTGAACCATCTTAAAATTAGAGGCAGTCGTGATAGTCACTGTCTTAGTAAGTATTAATTTATCAGTGAGATGAAGTAAAGCAAAATCTATACTGGATACTAGAATTTGGAGGATTTTCTTTGTCATATGTAATAAATCTATATGCAGACAAGACATTATGGGTCTGGTGTTCAGTGGGGCCTGGGTTCCTTCCAATTTTTTGTTCTACCATTCTATTCTTAGAATCTCAACAGGAAGCATATAGATCACTTGAATTAGGATAATTTAAAAAGAGTTGGTTTATAAAATAATTATTCAAAAGAGTGTTCGGAATATACTAAAAACTCAAGACCAATAGCAGCAGTCATTAGTAATCTTGGGCCCAGAAGGGATAGAGTTGCGAAAACAATTACTTAAACCCAAGAAAAGAGAGCCTTGTAGTAAAGGCCACTTTGTGAATGGCTGTGACCGTCAATTGAGGACACCGTCAGCACAAAGTGACACAGCTGGGGGGAAGCCAGTGGGAAATAACCTGAGCCTACTCTCATTTCTTTCTCCAGTTTACTGCCTAGATTTCCCTTTGTTTAAACTCAGCTGGAAACCAGAAGGCCTGGTTATGAGCACATAAGTGAGCCTGTTAATGACACACATACAGTGTAGTCTCCTAGGGCACTAAACAAGACAGAGAAGGATGGAGAATCAATCTGCAAGGGCAAGTGGAAGACACTAGCACTGCCATCCTCAATGCAGTGCTCTGCTGCTAAGACAGCTGCTTGATTTGCAGTTATAATATCTACATTACATCTATCAGGAAATAGTCCAGAAAGCAAGGAAGTAATGCCTCCTTCCTTTAGGGACACATCCCAGAAATTGTCCTCATCACTTCTGCTTTTGCTACATTGGTCAGAGCTGAGTTATATGACAAACTAATTGCAAGGGAGGTTGGGATATTTTGTTTTTATTTCAGTCAGCAAACAGACTCAAGTGAAAATAAAAGTTTTATTACGAATGCAAAATGAGAGAATATCTAGGTATTTGTTTCCCGCTTCTTCCCCTCTTTGAGCCACCTTTCTGGAAGTGACTCGATCCCTCAATGATCACATCTGCTCTCAAGAGGAGTCTTCTCTAGGGCTCCATTTCTCACCAGTCTAAGAATATACTACCTACCCTCTAATTCCCTTGGGACCTGTGGTGACCAGAATGGCTTCCTGTTGTTGCTGGTATCTGGGTGACTTGGCACACTCTGTTGTTTCCTCGCCATCCCCACTCTTCTAGGGAAGTCTGTTTATTAAAATGATTTGAAATTTATGAGCTGAATATTTTATTTTTTCTTATGACAAAAAATAAGTTTTTTAAATCTATCTTTTTAGTTTGTTTTATTTTTTGGAATATATAATTACATGATATGTGACTCTTATGAATTCTAAAATACTCTACAGATATTGGAGTTAAAATATTATAAAGCTACTTTTTAAATTACCCCAAATATGAATATCTTAACAATTTTTAAACTGGTACTTTCTCGTTCTATAGGACAGGTAATCTAGGTTAAAAATACAATTTTTCCGCCGGGCGCGGTGGCTCAAGCCTGTAATCCCAGCACTTTGGGAGGCCGAGATGGGCGGATCACGAGGTCAGGAGATGGAGGCCATCCTTGCTAACACGGTTAAACCCTGTCTCTACTAAAAAAAATACAAAAAACTAGCCCGGCGTGGTGGCGGGCGCCTGTAGTCCCAGCTACTCTGGAGGCTGAGGCAGGAGAATGGCGTAAATCCGGGAGGCGGAGCTTGCAGTGAGCTAAGATCCGGCCACTGCACTCCAGCCTGGGCGACACAGTGAGACTCTGTCTCAACAACAACAACAACAACAAAAAAAAAAAAAAAAAAAAAAAAAAAAAAAAAAAAAATCTCAATAGCAAAATAAATGTGTTTT
Source organism: Macaca thibetana thibetana (assembly GCF_024542745.1). NCBI lineage: Eukaryota > Metazoa > Chordata > Mammalia > Primates > Cercopithecidae > Macaca > Macaca thibetana. The sequence goes on from NC_065585.1 coordinate 33,458,902, forward strand.
CATTTTAAAAGGGAAAATGTATCTTGAATATAAATTTTTATGACTTTAAAAAATAACTTTCTTAGTACATCTTATATTCTTATTATTTTAAAAATAATTTCTTAATACAGATATGCTTATTTTCAAGATGCCATAGTGGTTTATTTAGCCATTCCTTTGATTTGGGCAAAATAGTAAATGGCGTGGTTTTCTTTAAGTAAAAAAAAATGCTCTTTTACAGTAAAAAAAAAAACTGGAATTAGATGGTCAAGAGGTATCAGAGTATTTTAGAGATGAAAGCATATCCTTAAAATTTCCCTGTGGCTTTTAAAGTTATCTAATTAATTTATAGAGTTTTACTTACAAAGAAAATCTAATAAATATATACAATTAATTAAATCTGAATTTTGGAATGTTTCCATACACAACTTAGAAAAAGTAAATATGTAATTAACCTCTAGCTTCAGTAAAATGCATATTGAGAAACAGCATCACATAAAAAAATATAATTCAAGGATAGAATAAATGCTTATAAAAATAATTCATATATTTACAAATATATACACATGCATATACACACATACACTTACATGTGTATATAATTTAAATTTCATTTTTATTCAAAGATCCTCACAATGTATAATCTCAGAATCACATAAAAGATCCCTATAGCAAAGTAGACTTTTTTTTTATTATTAAGAAAACAAAATAAATGTAAATTGTTAATACTTAATATTACTCAAATATTTTTGGTTGGGTGTTCTCTGGAACTAATAAATCTGTGCTCCATTCCAATGAGCATTGATGTCCCTAGGCTAAATTGCAAAGACAGTGCAGACACTTCCACTCCTCCTATCTAGGTATTGGTTTTTATGCTCGTAAACTGGACCACTCCTTCTTTACCCTAAATGGTGTTTACTACACTTTTGTACTTAAGTTATGCCATCCTTTAAATGCTCTAATATGCCTCAAAGTAATTCCAAAGAGATAATCACTATTCAAACTAATTCTTTGTAACCCCAAAGCCATTCTGCCTTCAGGTTACGTTGTGTTACAGAGATTTCAGTGAAGAATTAAGCATCTCAAATCCGTCTTGTGTAGCCTGCTTCAAGCGTGTACCATAGGTCAATCTGAGTGACAGATGCCATTATGTGCATAGAGCTTCTCTATTCCTCTACTGTCTCATGTTCTTTAAAGTAAGCATGCTTCTTTCCCAACATCCTTGTCTCTCAGGCAGTTAGGCCTCGGACATTCTTACCTGACACAACATCTACAATTAGCCCAGTTAATAAACTAGTCAAAATCCTACCTCCTCATTGATTCTATACAAATCGTACAATCTTCCTTAATTTGCCTGACTTCTAGCCAACTTTTAAACATGTATAGTTGTTTAAATTCAGTAAAATATTTAATTTTTATTCAGTTGTAAGCTACAAATGTAAATATTATCTCTAAAAAGTCATTTTCTGATATCACCATCGACATGGTATGTGAAAGATTTTATATCTTTTCAACAAAAGGAATTATAAAACAAGTTGAACTCATTTAGTAATTCTAAGTTTCATTGGTTGTGAGAGCAAAGGGGACTTAAGACAAGGGTGTATTTGTAAATTTTAATTAAATTTAGCTGTCAGAGTAAGAAAAGTTATTTTTTTTAAATAAACAAAGACATTTTATATGAAAGCCTGGGAGAGATAATACTCCACTATACAATGCCATTTTATTAATTTATTTGATTCTCTGATGTCATACTTGAGCAAGCAAGATTAAGAATTGTTACATGATGGATGATTTAATTTTATTATTTAATTGGATATATTAGCTAAATTACAAATTAACAAAGTTGATAAAATGATTGATAACACTTAAGAAGATACCATTATCATTTACTAAATTACTACAATTTGCAATCAATAGAACTATACTGAAAGAATTCCAACATTTTGATGATTGTGATAAAACCATGGACTTAAAAGAAAAATTTGTCCAGTAGGTATATGTGTTTGTGTGGACATGTGTGAATTTATATTCTGAAAAACTACACTCAGAATGAAGGAGGATGGAGGGGCAGTAGCTACAAAAACAATATAACTATAGAATAGTTGCTGTTTATAGATTTATATCAGACAAAAAGGTCTTTTTTTGAGTAAAAAAAGTATTCTTTTTTGATAACGCCAGTTCTCACTTTAAAGATTGACCATAAAATAGTAACTTTTAATCTAATTCCATAAATATGTATTTAACTTCAATCATGTTAAGCTGTTATGGCAGTTAGGCATAAGATTTAAGGCTGAGTTTTCAAACTTTGGCACTATTGACATTTTGGGGTAGATTATCCTTTCTTGTGGAGCTGCCTTGTGCCTTGTAGGATGTTTAGCAGTATCCCTGACCTCTACCTACGAGATGACAGTACCTTTCCCCACTCAATATGACAACCAAAAATGCTTCCAGATATGGCCAAAGGACTCCTTGGAAGAAATCAACCAATTTTGAGAACCATTGATTTGAGATAATAAGTCACTCATTTAATCCACATGCACAACATTTACAATTAGAAATTAGGCTTATGGAAGAAAATGGAAAACCTGCTTCAGGAAGTGAAATCTGGAAAAAAATAGTGAGTCTTTTTTCCAACCACAGCCTCCCAGAAACCAACCCTGACACACATACACAAAACATATACATTCTCCTTAAGAACCAGTGTCACAGTAACTATGCATTGCTTTTTATACATAATATGAAAGAATAACATTTTGGGGATGAGAACATGGAAATTCACCATTCTAGTGTTACACTTATTTACTTATAGTATATATCTGAATGTACCATATACAATATAAAATCATTTTTCAAAGGTTCATTGTCTTTATTTTTTTAATTTAATATTTTTATTGTGGTAAGAGCACAACAAGAGATGTATGTTCTTAACAAATTTCTAAGAGCAAAATGTGGTATTGTTAACTACAGGCACAATGCTACACAGCACATCTCTAGAACTTATTTATCTTGCATAATTAAAACTTGAATTTGTTTCATAGTCACTCCCCATTTCCCTCTATCACCCAGTACTGGAAACCACCATTATACTCTATGTTTTTTATGAATTTAACTATTTTAGATACCTTATATAAGTGGAATTGTGCAGTATTTACCTTGCGATGGCCCTTATTTCACTTGGCATAATGTTTTTCAGGTTCATCCATGTTATCAAATATGGCAGAATTTCTCCCTTGATTAAAGTGAAGGTAGCATCATTTGTATATACTGCATTTTCTGTATCCCTTCATTTCTTTATGGAAATTTAGGTTGTGTCCATATCTTGCCATTGTAAATAATGCTGCAGAAACATGCAAGTGTAAATATCTTTTTGAAATCTTCATACAAACTGTCCAAAGCAATCTATAATTCAATACAACCTCTATCCAAATCCCAATAGAATTTTTAAGGAGAATAGGAAAAAATTAAATTCAGATGGAACCACAAAAGAATCCAAATAGTCAACGCAATCTTGAGAAAGAAAAGCAAAGCTGAAGACATCATACTTCCTAATTTCAAATATATTACAGAGCTACAGTAATTAAAACAGTATGGTACTGGCATAAATGTAGAAATATATACCAATAGAACAAAATAGAGAACCAAGAAATAAACTCTCACATATAAAATCAATTTATCTTCTACAAGGATTCCAACAATACATGGTAAGGAAAGGAGTATTTCTTTAACAAGTGGTGTTGAAAAATTTGAATATCAATGAACAAAAGAATGAGATTAGACTCTTATCTCACAAAAATATCAACTCAAAATGGATTCAACTTAAAGCTCGTTTTATATCTGCCTTTTTGAGCTTTTAACCGTTTACCAAGCATTATGCAAAAGTCTTCATATAGATATAAAGAAACATATATGTAGATATAAATTCATGTGTATGTTTAAATAATCTGTACATACTATGCACATTCCTTCATAAGTGTTTGCATTGCATTTCATACATAATATTTTAAGAATCAATTTACTTTTAAATAAAAATTTATAAAAAGAGTGCAAAAGCCACATTATTTCTACCCTATAGCTTTCACTTACAAACCTTGTAATGCCATACTACTCAAATTAGAAAAGAATGAATTATTTCCTTTAACAGTGAATTGCTTATTCACCTCATAAAACTTACTATGGAGATAAACATATATATTTAAGAGAATTTTGTTTTCTCTGCATGAAAAGAGGAGATAAATAAATCCACCTATAATTAATTTACCCATTAATAATTCACCCCTTAGGAAATATTACTTGAGTTCTTACCATACAAATCCCTCTGCTAGGTGTTTCAAAGAGGGTAGAATGAGTTAGATAAGATAGTTGCTGACAAAATATTTACATCATAATAAAATGGAAGGCAAATACGTGCAACATTTTGCTACACGTAATACTCCAATATGTATTAACAGATACTTAATGAGATCACCAGAGTTAATCAGAAGAATAAGAATAGTGATAACAGAAGAAAAAGTGTTCTTTAAATTATTCAGGGTCTTGGAAAAAGAGATGGCGCATAGTAATTTATTAGTAAATAACTTGATAGAATCTCTATTTAGCAAAGGTGTAGGGATACTGGAGAAAGAATGTTGTCCATGGAGGCATGGACATCTGACCCTCTTATGTCTCAAGGGGTAAGAGAAGAGATCACCACTAAGCCAGAAAGAAAAGGGAGCCAAGTTGTAGAATCTCTGGCTTTGGGTGGTGTAACAAAGGGCCATTGAGAACACTGTGAAGAAGAAGTCAAGAGAATGATAGCTGAATATCAGTCTTTCATCACCTGATATTTTGTTAGCGTTCATCACTAGTCTAACCCCGCAAGAAAATAATGGGCAAACTGCCTACTGAGGTGGGTTAACTATCCAAGCTCTTGACGGGATGAAGTATTGGAAATGGATTTGAAATGGCAAAGAAAAACAGTCCACACACTCCCATATATACAATTAGTCATATTATATTTGGCCTAATTGTTTTTCACATACAGCAGGAAAAAATCACCCCATTACAATAAAGGCAGTGTATTCTAGAAGTAATGCTAAAACGTTAACTAAAAACTAGATCAATAGATGTTTTCTATAGAAGATATTTCAATAACTCTTTAGATGAAGATGGAATGAGGTAAGAGGGCTGCCTTGAAAGATCAAGTTAATCTTCTGAGTCAAACAGTAGATATATAGTGGATAATTTAAATATATATGGGAATTTAGACTAAAGCCATGTTCCTAGTAAAATAATAACTGTAACCTTGACAATGAGTAAGTACACATTGCTTTCCATAATGTAACAACGTCTCCCTTTCAGTATAGAATACTAATTATTCCAGGCCATTACAGCAGGATGTCAGTGTCATATTTCTAAAAGAGGAAAATATTTGTTCAGAATCAGTTTTCACTGGGCATAAAACCCTGTGAGCAGAATCCACATTACAAACTGAATGTCAAATTGAGTGGGAATAAAGGGCAATGAAGTTTGGAGATTATATGTATTGTTATTTGTTTGTTTCAGTAATTTTCCGGAATTAAGGAATTAAAGTGGGGAAGAGGGCCATTTCTCTCTCATTTCTCTCCTTTATTACAACTCCAGGGACATCAATTAGCCACAGTGGTCTTGTGAAAAGCAGATTGCCAATTAAACCAGAAGGTTCCTTGAAGCCACTGTGGAGCATTGCCCAAGGAGCCCAGCTGGTTTCTGATAAATCTTGCCTTGCATATATTTTACCAGACTTAACAATATCAATGTCAAAGAGGAAACTATGGAAATTATAACTATTCTGAGATTTATTTTTAAAGTATTTATTTTGAAATTTTAAATAATTAGCTTGCAAATTGGTGTATTACATCTATCACTGAAGTGTTCTATATTATTATAATAACTCATATTAAATGCATAACACTGATTATAAAGAGAACATATCTATATTTAAGCCAATATTAAAAACACTGTGTAAAATCACTTTACTATAACCACTTAAATGCCAATAAACCACTTTCAGTAAAGAGGATGATTAAATTGTGACATTGCAATATTGCAATTTTTGTTTGAAAAGATGAAAAAATATTTCTCTCTGCTATTATATTTGATGAGCTTTCTTAATGCATGCCTTTCTCATTAAAATATTCATATCATGCAGTTTCAAATGAATAACTTCAATATGATATATTTTGTTATATTAATACAATAAATGTAACTACAGATATAGTTTTCAATAACATATAATTTTCATAAATGTGTACAGCTATTTAAATAACTGTCATATTATCAGCCCACTACAGAGCCTCGCTTAGTGTATTTAGTTTAATGACATCATTTATCTGAAATCCCAAATGGTATTTATTGACAATAACATGTATAATTAAATTGTATGAAGCAAACATCCATAAATTAAGAACTATTTCTGTCAGTTCTCCTGACATGATTTTTAATGTCCTAATCTACAGAGGAATGATGAATTGTCAAATTAAATTTCTTTGGCCAGTTAGATTTGCTCTATGACTTATATTACCACAGTTATATTAAGTCTCATCATAAAGTGCTAAAGTATTGTTTATGTTACTTATGTGATATTACTTATGGCACCGATTACCCATACTGCAAGGAAAATACTAGTTTTAATCTTATTGTTGTACCTGTATAGAATAATGGATATTGAATAGTCATTATGTTTGAATATTTATTGATGTTTTCTTTTTCTCCTTTTTCTCCTTTCTCTATTTGTTTGGTCCTCTTCGCTAAAATGTAAGTCAAATGAAAAAGAAATATTTGATTCATCCCTGTAACACTGGCTCTGAGAACTGTGTGGCTAACATTGTAGGGACTCAATGTTACGTAAAAGAATATCATTATATGTTAATTACTTTAAATCATATTAAGTCATATGTTTTATATTTTATTCTCTAATACTGTCTCTTTACTAACACTTAACAAATGCTATAACCATCATCAAAGCTCACAGTATATATGCTTTCATTTAAAAAGCTATCCCTGACTTTTGTTCAACTCTTCCAGACCACCTGAAATTAAGCATCTTGCCTTTCCTTCTACTCCTGGAATAATTTCCTGGAATATTTTATTTTAGTTATAATAGTCATCTATAATATTTTTATCATAACTATATTCACGCATATAGTATTTTCTCCAATAGGGTTCAAATCTTTAGAGAAAAGTCCAGGTCATTTTATGCCTTGTATTTTCAAAATTTGCCAATATGAGACTTAACACACAGCATGTATTCCAATAGTCCTTTCAAGTTTACTATTTACTCATCCATACACTCACTCATTCACTGAAGTCTTAGTTTTGGCCATCTGCCAGCCACTTTGTTAAGTGCTTTAGGATCATAAAAGAAGAATAACGTATCTTCCAGTTTCTGTCAACTGAAACTTCTGTTGTTCCCAGCCCTATGACAATAAAAACCTAAATATTCAGGGCAGTTCTAGCTCTTCCATTATTTATACCTGCTATCAACAAACTTTTTTGGTTGTTTTTTTCTAAAAGTCATGTAGTAGACATCTACTTTCATTAGCTTAGAATCCCTTTTGTAAACAGTCTTTTTTATCACATGTCAACTTGTCTCACCTTCCTTGCTAAAGGTATGCGTATATTGTTTAGCCATCAAAATCCTTTTTAGAGATTTGTATAAATACTGGAGGACAGAAACTGAATCTTTTTTTTTCCTTCTAGGAGCAAACACTGATGGTAAGGGTTGCACACCCTAAAACCACCAGAGACAGTTTTGTTGATACTGCTTGAAAGAGATATTGATACTGATTGAAAACATGCTTGAGAATAAAAGAATCGTAAAGCAGAGAAGACAGTTGGATAATGAGGATGGAAATATTACTTGCAAAAAAAAGTCACAGCTAATGAGTGACTAGGGAAAAATAAAAGGTCTACCTCTTAAAGGTTCGATACACCACACTATAACTTTTAATTACAATTTTTAGAGCAGCACACAATATAATCACTCACAGAGTTTTTCCATGTCCTTGTATTGTTTGTTTACTTGATCCTTGCTTTTAAATTTCTTTCTCAATTTTCAGTATTCAATTAAAGTTTATTCAACTATTCAAATTACCTCTTAGAGCAAATCTGAATTTCCCTGCTTGGTTTCAAAATCACCCTATGGGTGACAAGGGACTGCCATTACTAATGTTAGTCTGTAAGTTCAACGAAAGTAAATACTTAACCTCGTTTCTATTCCTCACATCATATACATACTTTCAAGAATTCTTAATCACAGTTGCTTGATTGCCATAGTTATTTGAATGATATTTTAGCAAAATAAATATTAATTTTCTTTAGTTATTTGAATGATATTTTGGCAAAATAACTATTAATTTTGTTTTATTCATACTTAGAAGAAAGATATGAGTACCACAAGGGTAGCCTCTGTGAGTAAAGCATGGCTTATCTTCTTGGCCTATATTAAGATTTTGTCAAAGATATTCAGATCCTAAATCATTGATGGTAAGTAGTTAACATTGGCTTTAATGAATAATATTGTAACATATATTTAGAAACATTTTATTATGTTTTATAGAAATTATTGTATGTAAATGTTTTTAGTTTTAGTTTTTTATTGAATGATAGAAGCTATTAGTTGCCTACTCAGCATCTTTTCCTTTTTTGTTACTTACAGAACCTAAATTGTTCATGTCTCCAAGCCTCCTCCTTTCAGTCTTGTATTAAAGGGCAAGCTGAAAACTCAGTCACATTCATATCAGGCCTAACAGTAATCTCATTGATCTTGTCAAGGATCATTTCAGAAATGGACAGACACATCCCTTACTGGCCAATGAAACATTAGAGGAAATTTGATGGGGAGCTCCCTTGATCCTCTCAAATTCCCCAAGACATAGTCTTACTTCTTCCTCTAGGTGTGCTAAACCCTTTTTTGCTAAAGCCAACTTACCAACAGCCCGAAAATGAAGCCAACGCAGAACTGCTGGGAGAGATTTGGACTAAAGCAAAAGCAAAAACAAAATGAAAACACCCCACTTAGGCCTTTAATTGCGGTTCTGTGCATAGGAACATTGACTTCCTGTAATACAATTTTATCTAAAATAGTAGAGCATGTTTGGGAGGTAACTTTTCCGAACTTATGTTTATTATTTTGGAGTAAACCAAATTCATCTCTGACTTGAAGTGAAGGTAAAAGAAAAAGAAACATACGCTGGACTACAAAATTTCTAATTCATGATGTCTTCCCATAAGGACATGACTTATTTTACAAAAATAGTTCCCTAATCACTCTCTTCTCAATGAAAACATGTTTTGATGATTTACATGGGCATCTGGGACATATAACATTCCCGCTGACTAGAGCAGGAATATACTGAACGCAACTGTCAGTAGACAACTGTTTCTTCTGTTTTATTTGGTGAAAGTAATATTTCTGTAAAATATGATAGCTTGGGGAAATTTCTGCATTCTCTAAGCATACAGATTGGGTTTATATTTATGATTCCTCTAACACTTGAAATCTTGTTTGTTTTGACATATTTTGATTTAAAGGATTAAGGACTTTTTTAGCATTACATATCTTGTATAATAAAATAAAAGAATGTGGATAATATCTTTCTCAATCTTTCTTCAGAGATTCATAAAGTCTTTTCTAAACCCTTCATAACATGATTCACAATAAGATATAATGCTACTATTGTGCAGAAAAGAATGACACAATTTTGCTTTGGAAATGTGAATGAGAGTATTTGCTAAACATTAGGATCTCATAGCCTTCGTTGGATATATTTAGAAAAATATACACGTGACATGTGAAACATAATGAAAAATATATTGAAGCTATTAACTAAGGATTAAAAATCAAATCTGAATTGCTAGGCAAAGAGGACATTAACTCTTTTCCATATTTTACTCTAGATTTACTTCCATCTTCTCCAAAAAGAATATTTTTTAATACAGATGAACAATTAGCCTGCCTTTGAATGTTCTTTAGCATTCAAAATTATTTTGATTTATCTATAAAGACAAATCTCACACAGACCATTATGTCTTAGAAATTCTGGGTTCATTGCTCTTTTTTACTCGTTTAACACATCACAAACTGACTTAATCAAATCTTTTATTTTCTAATTGGATGTGGCTTTGAGCAACACTTCTGCTTTAAAGACAAGCATGGACATGGATATAATAAACACATTTATATCAGTGTGTTCTTAAAATTAATCATTTAATTTATAAATACCTAAGTATATAAAATATGCTTAAAGAAACAGTTACTTCCAGGTTGCAATTGTCACATACAGTTTCCTTAAAAATAAAATCTCAGTCTCTTTGAATATGTAACTGGAGTAATGGTCGCTGTAATGGTCTTTAAATTACTGTTTTAAAGCATGATGGATTTAAATAGGTTTATAAAGGATAACACATACATGCTCTTACTTATTTAGCAATAATTTACAAAAATAACAGTAAAAATTCATGTAATTACTTTCTTTGAGTATATGTAATAAAATAAAAATATTACCTGCTTGAATGTTGGCAGAGAATATTTATTTATTTTGACAAATGTTTCATTAGAGTTAGCACCTCTACCATCCATTAACATTCTATAGTTTTATAGCTAATACACAACCTTATAATCTGCCATCTTCCAAACCATTTGGTCTGGAATATCATTTTTGTATTATGGTGTCTATTGAAGTTTAGAGAGTCACATACATAAGTTATGCATTTTAATGTGGAACCATTTCTAAATGTTTGTCTCAGGGCAATAATGTATCTGACATAAGGAAGTGTTAGCTATGTTGTCTCTAGTTTTCTCTAGTTTTAAATATCTAACATGCTGCATACAATGAGATACTTAATTACTCTTGTTCTGTTACGTGTTTCTAGTGCTATGTGTTCTGTGAAAAATCAAGAATAGTTTAATAAGCAATAATACTAAACTATATTATGAGATCACAAAATACAAGTTCTTATTAATGGTGACTATACTTAATGACAATAGATTGAATACTCAAAAATCACTAAGAGAATATATTTTGTGTTCTCACCACAAAAAAGAAAAAAAATGATAAGTGTATTGGGTAATGCATATGTTAATCAGCTCTAGTTAGCTGTTCCACAACAATACATATTTTAAAACCATGTTGCTTACCACAGCTATATACAAATTTATTTTTCAACTAAAAAATAAAATATTTTCAAAATTTAATTAAACATCTTAATAAAATGATAATGAGTAATAGTCGTGATCTAAAATGCATTCTGACGCTTGTGTTTAAAAAAATCCAATGCTTGGTGGAACGTGCATTTTAATATGATTAGTTTACTTATTAATTAGGACATAATTTTACAGAAAATATTTTACAGAAAATAATGTGAAGTATTCTTAAGGTGACTGAAATTTATTTATACATGCCAATGAATAATTAATAATATCTTGACATCACCAGAAAATTGAAACATGAAAAATACTATCAAAGCTTTCTCATGGTTGTTTAGATTTTACCCAACTTTATTACTGAGGCTGGGTATTAACATCCTTGCTCTTTCGGCGAGGCTGGGGTAGCAGGTCAGTGCTGGTAGCTTGTGGCTTAGGAACACCTTGGTCATTTTACTTCAGTGTCTTGTACAAATATTATCTTTTTTTATGTATTCTAAAAAGACAAACATTTTGGGACACCCCATTAGAGACCTGATAATAGGATAGAGTCAAAGCCTATTAACCCCTCATCATTTTAGGGGGATTTCTTCCCTAAGTCTCTGTTTTTCTGTTATATACTCATAATAATATTTTACATTACTTAAATAATCTGTGTGATGAAAATGTTAGTTTATTAATGTGAAATCTCTTCAAAGAGCATAGTGTTTCATATAAAATTAGACATATTGTGAGAGTCTCAGATCAGATCTGAATGATTTTGCTAGTATGTTCTAATATATTTATTAATTTAGAAGACATTAAGAATGAGCATTATGTATATGAGACTCATTCTTGAATCATGGCCTAGAGTCATTAAAAAGATTCAATTCTAGCCTGGCCAATGTGGTGAAACCCTGCCTCTACTAAAGATACAAAAGTTAGCTGGGCATGGTGGCATGTGCCTGTAATCCCAGCTGCTCAAGATGCTGAGGCAGGAGAATCGCTTAAATCGGAGAGGCAGAGGTTGCAGTGAGCCTAGATCGTGCCACTGAACTCCAGCCTGGGCGACAGAGTGAGACTTCATTTCAAAAAAAAAAGATTTAATTTGAGTTCCAAGTTTGTGGTAAAAAGAGTTGTGAAATTGTTTCAAATGCAGTCTCTTTATTTGTGCCCATTTAATATCTAAATGCTTAGGCTCATCTCTTAATATGTGATAATAACCTGAAATGTTTCCATTCTTAATAGATGAGGTGGGAATCAAAATGATTTTTTGAATATTTCTATATTATTCAACAGACAGGAAAATGTTACTTTTTAGAATATTCTTGTTCATTCAAGCACTAAAATGTTATCATTGCTTTATTTTCTTACTGACATCATACATCTAACTCTATTTAAGATATAAACTTCTGGTTTTCTTTTCACTTCAGTAAGATCTTGAGAATGTCTGGAGTTGTTTTGAGAAACGTTGCAACTTACAACAACTAAATTAATATGTACCATGACTTGTACTAAACACTTTTGTGTGACTTATCTCTTTTCCCTCAAAATTACTCCAGAAGGCAGGTAATCTTACTGGGTTTTGATGGGATCCAATAATCAATGTCCCTCTATCCAAGTGCGGTGCTAAACGAATTGATTACAACTTCTGTGAGGAATTAAAAGCAGCCATATTTGTAGAAGCAGAGGGTAGAATGGTAGTTGTCAGGATCTTGGGAGAGGGAGAAATAAAGAGGTATTGGTCGAAAGGTACAAAGTTTCAGTTATGCAAAATGAGTAAGTCCTAGATATCTACTTCACACTACAGTGCTTAGTTAACAATTGTGTACTGCATACTTAAACATTTGCTAAGAGGGTAGAAATTATGTCAAGTGTTCTTATCACCAAAACTAGTCATAAATAAAGAGAGGAGAAGGAAACACTTGAACGTGATGAATATGTTTATGGCATTGATTGTGGTAATGGCTTCACAGGTGTATACTTATCTCCAAGCTCATTGAGATGTATACATTGAATATGTACAGCTTTTCGTAGGCCAATCATACCTCAATAAAGTGGTTTAGAAAATTGAGACCTAAAACAAAGCAGATAAGAAGCTGAAAATTCATATCACCTTTGGCAGTGATAAAGATGAAAGTGAGGGCTGTGGCCAAGCTCTCATAAACAAATAAGCTTGCTTGCTTTTCAACATGCCACCTGAGGAAAAGGTTAGTTTACTGGGAAGGATAAGAGAATTAATATGCCAGACTCAGGGTATTGGATAGAGTAGCCACACCCAGTTGAGAATTTTTTATCAGTGATTGTCTTCCACCAATCATGTAACTCCTTAGATATTCCTTAAATGGTATATGTCCAATGAACAGAGTAGTATAGAGAAAATAACGTTTTCTAGGAACAGTGGCAAAGGGAAAAAAGGTGTTTCCCTTCTGCAATAGCAAGACTACCTAATAATAATTCAACTTACAATCGTCCAAGATCTGTATAAAGTATTTTACCTATTTTATTTTCCTTTATCTTTAACATACACTATTGTACATGAGGAAATTAAGGTTTATAAAGTTAACATCCTTTATCCTGACTAATACTCTCCAATGAAAAGATAGTAAAATGCGGACCCAGTATCCAAACCTAGGTTTTCTTACTTAGGTATATATGTTTTTTTCAGGATATAAAGAAAAACTTAGTGAATTGGTAACTACAAAACTTCTTAAATGGGTTGACATATTGCTTCAACATAATTTGTTCTTTGAGAGATTCAGTATCAATATCTTTTGGTAATTTATCCTATATTTTTCTCAAATTTGCAATTATATTGATAATCATCAAAGATACCAGAATTATTTACTAGCTGTTCATCTTATAGTTTTAGCTCAAATTTGAGAATCTGAACTGGAAAGTCAAAACAAATGTAGATAGTTTTCCAGTACTAATCTTCCAATAAATACTTTTATGATTTAATTACCACCTAGCATTCAAATACTTCTGAGTCAAAATCATATGCCATGCATCTTCTCTTCAAAACACAAGGTAAAGAGAACAATGACGACCTGCATCTTTTCATTAACAAAATTGAGGTAACCTTTATTAATAAATATGTTGTAGACTTGAAAATATAAGTAAAACAATTAATTAAAAATATCCTGTAGGTACTAAGATAAATTTTTGAAACCAATTAATTATAGTATAAAAAACTTGTACTTGCTTTATATTTTAAGTTTATGCATTTTGGAGTCACGATATAGACAAAAATTGTTGTCCCAGAATTTTGTGCAGCAATTTCAAGAGTAGGGGCAAGTCCATAAAAAAAGTTTTTTAATGTAATAAATAGCATTCACTGTTTTTCTTCTTCAAAATGTTTAGAACAAACAGGCTTTTAAAGATGAAAGTTAAAATCAATAATCTACTACCCAGTTAAAATGATGATTAATATTAATATTTTGTTATATTTCTTTCCATATTCTTTTTTAAAATGTGACTATTTTTAATCAAAACAACCCATTTAGCACTATTTCATACTCTGTCATTATTCATTTAGATTTCATTACATATTTTATAAGATCAATGGCACATCACTGTATTGTATTGTTTTCATTTTTATCTTGAAGTCTCTATTCTGAATTCTTGGCAGTTTGGATATGATCTGTTCTCTATTATTTTCCTTAGGTGTGGTTCTTCACATGTGGTGGTTTATTTTCTGCATTCTTGCATTTATGCAATTAATGACATCTTACCTAGGTAGAAAATTCTTATATTGCTGTCTTTTCTCTTTAAAGTCTGTAGAATTTGTTAGTTCACCGAAGTCTAGCTTCTCGTTTTTCAGATGAGATAGTGAGTGTTTTCATTCTTTGCTAGAAATTTCTCCTTTCTGCTGGAAGAGAGAACAATGTTCCTTTGTGTTTTTTTGGCAACTAGTTGATAACACTATCTGATTATGTACTCTCCCAAGCATGGTGTATCAGCTTGTGTGTCTTAAGTCTGGAGATTTATGCAACTCCTATAAAAGTATAATAATAGATGGGCCGGTATTCGGTTTTGGTTTGGTTATATATGCTTATAGAGAGGTGTGTTCTATCTTTAATAAAAACTCAAGTATAGCAGAAAGGGAAATAAAAAATTTAAATACAAATAAAGACATTAAATATTAGAGGTTATACTCTAAACATTTAAAAACAAAGTTATTTTTCTAACGTTCGCAATAATGTATATCTTATTAATTAGTCATTACCATGTCAGAAATCATTTTGTTTTGTTTTCAGAAATCTTAGAATCTATTTTTCAATAGCCAAAAAGCAGAAACCATGAAGAACGTGTTATATAGTTATTTTATTATCTCTGGAATTTTTTCTTCGAGATATATTATGTAAAATGAAGTAGGGTAGTGCTCAGTGCATAGGAAGCTCTTGATGAATATCATTTTCATGTCTATCTAGAAATTCTCTTTAATTTAGTTATATACATTTTTTCTCTTCTTTAGATCTTAACTAATGAGCCAGAGAACAATTTTGTGCAAATTATTTAAAAAGGTGCCACTTTCTTCTTGCATAAATAGCCTCAGGCCAGAGTTCATGGCTTGGCAAATGGGACCCTGGTTTGCAAAATTATAAACCTTTCTGCTACTGAGCATAAAAGTCTGTATTAAAACATTAAAATTATTCATGAGACATTGACACAAGACTACATTTGGTCAGCCAGAAGCATCTATTTTTCTGTAGAAGAATGCCCTAGATCATGAATTAGATATGCAAAAATCCATGACTAGCAGAGAATAAAAGCTTTGCCATGACCATCATGTATTCCAAACTGGGCACCACCAAATCATCATTCTGTTGCATGTGCCTATTTATGCATGAAGAGTCATCTAGAAGATCTGATGAAATTAAAATAGACTCTGCTGTTGTTTATCTCAAACCCAAGTATTCTAGTTAGTGCCACACTCAGGACCCCCTGCAGAAAATTGTGTTTCTAGTCACCAAAAGGGACAACGATACATGCTTACATGTTCTATTTCTTACTCATTAATGTACCAAACCTTATTAGGAAAAAGATCCCAGACATCTAATAGATGGGTCATCATTGTACAAACCTTCAGTTAAGAAACTGAATTTAGAAGTCTACTCATTTAGTAGAGGTTCTGTTCACATTTGTCAAAATAAGGTAATGTAATATTGAGTAAGCTCCTGGGCTTTCTTGGGAGTGCCAGAAGTAGTCCACAGAAAAGAACCCACATCAGTGTATATGTGTGTCTGTGTGTGTGTATGTGTATGTGTGTGTGTGCTCGTCTTGTGTGTGTGCAGCTCCTAGAAGTTTTATACTGATACGCAGATCTGCATTTGCCCTTTTGAAATTTGTTAAAGTTTGTAGCTGAATTTTTCCTTTGTGCTTGTATGCTACATTGTCCTCCTTTGCTACAGGGAGCCAGTACCTTCTATTTGAGGCGCCTTTCTTTCCTTAAGATGTCATACTACTTCATTATCCTGTGACTCTAGGGACCTGATTGGTTATGTAAAATTTATAATAATGTGGATTATCCAACTTTTTCCTATTATGACCGTAGTGGTGCTCCTTCCAGCTTTCTATATAGTAGGAAGTCAGGAAGGCTTGCTGTCACATATTTTTAACCAAATTCACTTCAAGCTTGCTTAAAAGCAGAAGCTATAGATATTTGGAATATAATTGTATTCAAACATAGTGAATGAACAGACCATGTTTCTGTTCAGGCAGCAATTATGTTTTTTGCTTAATAATAAAAAATATGTTATTATACCAAATATTCTCTTCACAAGTTAATTATAAACTATCTACTTGACAGTTTCCCCCAATGAACTGCATCTCTCTTTTACCTTATACCTGATTTTTAATCACTAATGAAGTATTAGTATATTACCCCAAACAGCTTAATTTTCAAGCCACTTGCTTCTTTTAGTTAACAATTACTACAAAAAAGAAAAATCACAAACTTTAGTCGCTTAAAACAACAGTGGTTTAGTATTTGTTGTGCTTCCTTTGCATAAATATAATGAGCCTTGTGCTTCATGTTATGCTGGCTGTGTCACTCATACGTTTGCAAGAGGCTTAAATCTTGACTGGGGGTAACAGGAAAAGGACCTTCAGTTTTCTTCTGTGTGTTCACTATCTTCATATAATGCCCTACATTCCAGCGTTTCTCCATTATCCTCTCTCCACAGGAGGATAATCTGGACTCCCATGTAGTCTCTGGAGGGTTACCTAGAGGGAACATTTAAGTCACGTGAAAGTGCATTCCTGAGTCAGCTCATGTTGCCATAACAAAATATCACAGACTGGGTAGCTTAAACACCCAAAATTATTTATCACAGTTCTGGAGGCTAGAAGTCAAGATCAAGGTTTTAGTTGATTTAGTAGCAAATGATTTCTGTGTCCTCATATAGTTTTACCTTGGTGCTTGCACTGAGGGAGACAAGAGAGGAGTGAGAAAGAGAGAGCACATTCCAGT
Source organism: Macaca thibetana thibetana (assembly GCF_024542745.1). Taxonomy (NCBI): domain Eukaryota; kingdom Metazoa; phylum Chordata; class Mammalia; order Primates; family Cercopithecidae; genus Macaca; species Macaca thibetana. The sequence goes on from NC_065585.1 coordinate 33,476,496, forward strand.
GTTTCTTCTCATATGGACACTAATCCTATTAGATCATGACCCCACTCTTCTGACTTCATTTAACCATAATTACTTCCATAAAGGCTCTATTTCAAAATATAGTCACCTTGGTCATTAGGGCTTCAACATATGAGCTTTGGGGAGTAACAAACACTCAATCCATAATAGTTCATGCCAAACTTCTGCTTACGTTACACTTGCTAAGGTCTCATTGGTCATATAGCTAAGCCCAGATTAGTGTGGGTATCAACTACACAAGGTATGAATGAAGGATATTGTGGTTCATTGAGGCATCATCAATGTGACATCCCAGCTTAGTGCTATTGAAAATGACAACCTGCTTTTATTGCCCAGTTGACTGTTGTTTTTCAGGAAGATTTATCTTGTTGTCCCCTCCTTTAAGAATCCTTCTTTCACTGATACTGTAAAAGATCCTTCTCTTTGTCCACAAATTCCTCCATACAGTCAGACTAGTACGAAGCCTAGAAGGCAGTTGTCTCTGGAATGGTTTAAGAGCCACCCCTCCCCGCACACCAAACAACAATTTTATTTACAAAAAAAAATAAATAGGAAAACAATGGAAAAAAAAATGCATTGTGCTTTTGTGTTTTTTCTATTCACATTTTGCCACTATTCATTTGTATATATAAAAAGTGACAACAAATTGCAGTAATCCTTTTACAGACAGTATTCTCCTAATTTGAGAAAGAGATCTCAAAATAAGTTTATTCTACCCATTTGAAAAAAAAAAAAACTCTTCTTAAAAATACATAAAAGAATGTTTTAACTGAACAATGTTTAGAGATAATAAAAAGATGTGTTCAGAATTCATTTATTTTTCACTATGCCTCTAGAGTGCTAATACACATAGTTCTAATATACAAAGAAATACACAAATAATATACATGCAATAGTACAGGTAATAGGCCTGATGGTAATTCTTGATGTCTCTTAATGAAGATACATGTAATAACTCTGTAGAGTGGTAGAAAAATTAGCTTATCTATTCTCGGCTAAAGCTTCTTATGCTCACTATCCCATACTCTAAACACTCCTATGTTTCATTCTAAGGTGGCTTTTACTGTTATTGCACTTGATAATCTAATTATCCTGGGCTTTTTTCTTTGTCTTTTTCATCAGTCTTAAGATGCAGAAAGTTTCCATTTATTTGCTTGGAATTCAGCAGCAGTAGAGTTATTTTCCTCGTTTTAAGTGTTGCTGCTTATATCTGTATATTAGTCAGAATTTGAAATGACGTGATTTTTCTGTGTGCTAATTTGGAATATGAATGTGTTCTTTAGCTGTCCTCTGCCCTTGGCAAGTTGCCTGGCATTACTGCATATGGGATATTTGTGGAGCGTGGCAGGGTTCATAAACATGCCGGTCTGTAAGTGACTAAAAAAAAAAAATCACTGGACAGATGGATTGTTGTATGTCGAAAAACATGACTCAAAAGCCCTCTGATCTTTGGTTGTCTCCTAAATCTCAACATTTGAAGTTTATCCCCCTCTTCATATTACTCTCACCTCCATTTCCTCTTGTTTTGTGCCTGTCTCTTACCCTCAGTCAGTTTTCTATTTGCTACCAGAAAGTTACCTCTCTAGGGTTACACAATTTAATACTTACATCATATTATACAATCATGCCCTCATTTGAATGAAGCTCTGTTTGGAAGGATTCTAAATGACATCACAGATTTTTTTAAAAAATTTTAACTGCACATGAAAGCAGATAGAAATTCCTGGAATAGTTAAATCATCCTTCATCTGTGAATATGTGATGACATGACTGTAATCCAGATATTGGTTTCTCCTTTCCCAAGCTCATTTCTCTCTATGGTATTTGAGAAAGGAGGCTGGTCCATGGAGTGCTCTGAATTATTTCCAAGCTGCTACAGCTGTATTGCAACTCTTTAGCTCTGTGATGAGTAACTATTCACCTTGGTGATGGTCATAAACTGAACCTTGTGGATCTACCCATCCTGTAGATAAACAATGCAACATCAGCATGGACATCAGAAGTAGAGGGCTGAATACAAAAACTATTCATTAGTCCTCCTACTCTCTTATCTCTTTATGTCCTAAGTTATTACCATTATGAGTGTTAGATGTATTGGGAGTTCAGAGAATAACAGGTTACATTAAAGAAAACGTGACAAATTAAAATTGGATGTTAGACATCTGTAATCTCATAACACCCGTGGCCACTCCATTTCAAGGAATTTAATGTGGCCAAGATACTCTACTTACAACCTTATTTCTCCTTTTATGTTGCCCGCCCTCTCAATCTCATACCAAACCCTCTTCTCCCCAACTCCAAACACATTTTTTTCTGTGCTCTCCCATTTCCCATCTAAATATAAGTTTCATATGAAGAGCAGTTTAGCTAACTCTTTTGCTTCATTTCTTTTTTCTTTCAGTCAATGCTTTTAGAGTCTTACTTTCCACTCCCATGTATCTTATCAACATATTGTCCTAAACAGTAGCAGTTCTTTTTCTAAAGGAGCTCTATTTTTACCTGTTAAAAGAATGCATTTTTCAACTGCCTGAAACACCAAATGTCACCATTGTTATTATCTAGTTTTGTCCTGTTCATGTGAGAGTTGGTAAGTGAAAACTTTCAGACCACACAAAATTGAAGTATATAAATTCTGGGCATGCCTATATTAGCTACAGTTTCGATATAATTAGGATATTGTTAGATATAGTTTAGGTATAATTAGGACATTGGTTAGTAATCTATTATTATATATTAATCATTCCCTCAGGTTTTATAAATGATTTTAAAATGATGACAGAAATTATACCTGCAAATCTCCTTAGATTTTAACTCTGTCTAAAACACTTTATCCCACAAACTAATTATAGGTTTTTAAGGTTTCTTACTCCATATTTAAAATTCAAAGTTTTCATGCATTATTTCAGTAGACTTTGCTTTGGAAATAGAACAAACTATTTTCTTTAGAAATAATAAGGTATAACTTTTTCAAACAATTGTATAGAAGTTTCATTTATTTAATGGGTATGAGAATTCCTGAGGACATTTTCCTCCGAGTTATAGGTGTGAATCAGAGCAATTAGTTTAGGCTTTGGTGTTATTTTATTTTATATCTTTTAGCAAAACTAAATAAATATTATGTGGTTTTGTTTTAAAAAACAGAGCCATTTGAAGTATTTCTTGGGTAATATATTTCTTTATTTACTGTATTTTTATACAGGAATTAGCATTTGTATTTCACAGAAAGAATATTTTTCTCAAAAGCATAACCTCAGTTATATTGTTAAGAAAATTTAAGTTGCATAAATATTCAGATAACTCCTGACATTAAGAATGAACTATTGCCATCAGTAAATAGCATTGAGTCATTCTGTGGATTTAAGAATGTACCAATTTTAAACAACCTTAAAAGCCATAATTATTAAGATTTTGGAATTCTTCTGTAAATACTCACCTGACAACATTTTCCTTTTGCTTTGGACCTTTCAGATAATTTATTTTTTCTTCTCATGATATGAACACTTAACATGCAATCTATTTTTAATGCACTGTACAGTATTATCTATGATATGAGCAATATTGTAGAGCAGATGTCTAGAACTTACTCATTTTCTATAATTGAAACTTTATACCCTTTGAACATCAGCTACACATATTCCCTTGCCTCTAGACCCTGGCAGCCACCATTGTACTTGCTTTTTCTCTATGAATTTGACTGTTTTACATGTCTCATATAACTGAAACCATGCAGTATTTATCTTAATGTGACTGGCTTATTTAACTTAACAATGTTCTTCATGTTTATCCATGTCATCACATATATATGGCAGGATTTCCTTCTTTTTAAAGCCTAATATTTTCCATGATGTGAATATACTATATTTACTTTATTTTTTCATCTGTCTAAGAATATTTAGGTTGTTTCCACATCCTGGCTATGTGAATAATGCTACAATGAACATGGAAGTGCAAATCTATCTTTAAGACCTTGATTTCAATGATTTGGGGTAAATATCCAGAAATGGGCTCACTGGATTATACGATAGTTTTGATTTTTAATTTTCTAAGGAATCTTCATACTGTTTTCCGTGGGCTGGACCATTCTAAATTTCATCCACTGATGTATAAGAGTTCCAATTTATCTGTATCTTCACATATCCTCGTCAACACTTACTAAAAAAAAATAGGATGGAGGATCCAAGATAGCTGACCAGAAGCTATCTTGTGCTTTAACCACACCTCCAGCAAGCTGCTGTGTGCCACTCTCATGGAGAGAAGACAGACATTAGCTTTTCCACTGGAACATACAGGTGGACACATTGGGATTTGTCAAGGAAACAGTTGAATGATGAAGAATGGAGAGAAGTGAGATAAGAGAGCCACCCACCAGAGAGTGGCATTGAGCCCGGGAAGGCCCCCCCACCATGGGGAAATGGTGAGTGAGAGTCCCTGGAGATCTATATTTCTTCCATGGACTTTTGCCACTCTGGGCTCAGGAGATTCTCCTGTAACCCGCCTCCCAAAAGACTGGGCCTCTCAACTGACATGGAGAGCTACATGAAGTCTGGGCAGAGGCCCGCCAAGACAAATGCAGAGTCCTAGGAGCCTTTGATCTCAGGGCATCCTGACTTTAACAGCTGCAGCTCTGAAAATGGGTGATGTTATGTCCCCTTGCATGCCCCCAGGAAAGGGGCCAAATCCAGGGGCTGAGCACTAATGAACTGCAGACCTTTCCTTCAATGCACCTAGCAGGAAAAGGCCCTCTGGCCTCGGGCCTTAGCATGGCCAGACCAGCTCACCTGGTTTCCTAGGCTGAGAGCAGCTCTGCAATTCCCTGGGAGGGAGAGACAAGTTGCCACTTTTTTGTGTCTTGCAGTCCTCACCACTTTTGCTCTCAGATTCTGGAGGGAGCAGGGTGATTAGGGACTGGTTTGGATGCCCAGCAGAGAACAGCCACCCTTTGGAAAAGCTTTTTTCCCCACATGGGTCCCAGTTCCCGCTTCTTTTCACTGGGCAGGACTTCCTGACCCGGGCCCCCAGTACAATTAGTCTGCCCCTCCTGAACACTTCAGTTGGAGGTACCTCTACATTTCTCTGAGAAGGAAACCCCAGAGACAAACTACAGCCCCGCTGCCACTGCAGCTGCAGTGGTACTGCCCTAATTGCCCTCAGGATGGGAAAGGAATAAAGGGCCTGAACGCTATAATGGCACCTCCAGCACACAGCAGCCACCATATGGAGAGGAGCCCAGTCTCTCTTCTCTGTGAGCTCCAATCTCCCACTTTTTGCTAAGCAAGCCCCATAGCTTGGGACAGCAGTGTAGTAGCCCTACCCACTGGCTGAACATTCCCAGTAGCAGTGGCTCCTACATTTCTTTGAGGTGGAGCTACCAGAGGAGGCAACTAAATGACCCTCCACCACTGCCACTGCAGTCCTCAGACTAGGGAAGGAGAAAGAGCTTGAGTGCTTTAACCACACCTCGAACAAGCTGCAGTTGCCCTAAGGAGAAGACGCCAGTCTATCTCCTACATATACCCCTCCCCCTGGACCCCCCTGCTTATCACCACCCAGTGCCCCCATCTTGGGCCTACAGCACAGAAGTCCCACTGCAGGCCAATCAAACTGATTGACAATGGCTCCGCATCTCTCTGGGGTAGAGTCCCAAGAGACAAATGAAAGGCCCTCTACCACAACCACTACCAAGTTTCCTTCACCTGCTGTCTCCAAGCTAGTGAGGGAACATAAAGCCTGAGTTTGCCTTAGAGGTGCAGTGTACATCCGAAGAGTACATGTTGAGATCTGCAGCCAGCACTCTAGTGGGAGAGGAGCCTGCCCTCTCAGAGCACTGAGAGGGAGCATGGCTGCAATTATGAGGAAATACAGAAGAACATGTGCCTAAGCAAGACCACACCTACTGGCTTTTATGCTTAAACACAATCTACTGGATCACAGCCCAAACTTCAACACCAAAAATACTTTGCTAATATACACCTCCCTGCTCCGTGAAACCAAGGATTAAAAATTCAGCCACAATTAAAGATCCTACAAAAAACCTCAGCCATCTGAAAACTTCCAGAAAGGAATTCTACTGACTGTACTCAAATCTCATTGCAGCTAAAGGAGCATCAGCTCACATAGGTGAGGAAAGACCAGTGCAAATAATCTGGCAACTCAAAAAACCAGAGTGTTTTCTTTCCTTTAAATGACTGCACTAGTTCCCCAATAAGTGTTCTTAACCAGGCTAAAATGGCTGAAATGACAAAAATAGAACTCAGATTATGGATAGAAAAGAAGATGATCAAGATTCAAGTGAATGTCAAAACCCAAATGAAAGAACCTAAAGATTACATTAAAATGATATGTGAACTGATAGACAAAATGACCATTATAAGAAAGAACAAACATGATCTGATAAAGCCGAAAAACACACTACAGGAAATCCATAATACAACTGCAAATATTAACAGCAGAACAGATCAAGCTGAGGAAAGAATCTTAGAGCTTGAAGAATGGTTCTCTAATCTAAGTCAGACAATTTTTTTAAAAAAATTAAAAGAATAAAGAAGACTTCTGAGAAATGTGGAAATATGTAAAAAGACTAAATCTATGACTCACTGACAGCCTAAAAAAAATGAGGAGAAAGCCAGCAACTTGGAAAACATATATTAGGATATCATCAATGAAAATATCACCAACGTAGCTAGGGATACCAACATTCAAATTCAGGAAATACAGAGAACCCCTGCAAAATACCACACAAGTAGACTATCCTCAAGACATAGTCATTGGATTCTTCAAGATCAGAATGAAAGAAAAAAATGCTAAAGGCAGCTAGGGAAAGGGGGCAAAGGAAACCCCAGCAGACTAACAGTAAACCTTTCAGCAAAAACAAAAACTCTACAAGCCAGAAGAGAATGGGGCCTATATTCAGCATTCTTAGAGAAATTAAATTACAATAAAAACTTTTATATCCAGCCAATCTAAGCTTTATAAGTGAAAGAGAAAAAAGATCCTTTTTTGGATAAGCAAATGGTAAAGGATTTTTGTTACCACCAAACATGCCTTGCAAAAGATCCTGAAGGGAGTGTTAAATGTGGAAAGAAAAGACCAATATCAGCCACTGCAAAAACAAACTTAAGTACATAGACCAATGATGCTCTAACACAACCACACAAACAAGTCTGCATAATAACAAGCTAGCAACATGATGACAGAAACAAATCTGCATATATATCAATACTAGCTTTGAATGTAAACAGGACAGATGTTCCAATTAAAAGGTAGAGTGGCAAGTTGGATAAAGAAACAAGACCCAACAGTATGCTGTCTTCAGAAGACCTATCTCACATGCAATGACACCAATAGACTCAAAGTATAGAAGAATCTGCCAAGCAAACAGAAAATAGAAAAAAGCAGGGGTTGCTTTGCTAATTTCAGACAAAACAGAATTTAAAACAGCAAAGATCAAAAAAGACAAAGAATGTCATTACATAATGGTAAAAGGCTCAGTTCAACAAGGTGACCTAACTATCCTGCATATATACATACCAGACACAGGAACACCCAGATTTATAAAGCAAGTTAGAGACCTGTGAAGAGAGTTGGAAACCACACAATAATGGTGGGAGACTTCAATACCTCACTGAAATTGTTAGACAGATCAATGAGGAAGAAGACTAACAAAGATATTCTGAACAAGAACACAGCAGTACCAAATGAACCAATAAACATCTACAGAACACTCTACCCCAAAACAATAGAATATACATTGTTCTCAACTGCATATGGCACATACACTAAAATCAATAACATCATTGGCCATAAAACAATTCTCAACATATTAAGAAACAAAACAAAACAAAATCATACCAACCACACTCTGGAACCACCATACAATGAAAACAGAAAGCAATACTGAGAAAATTGCTTAAAACCATATAATTACCTGGAAAATAAACTACCTGCTCTTGAATAACTATCAAGTAAATAATGAAATTAAGACAGAAGTCAAGAAATTCTTTAAAATTAGTGAAAATAAAGATACAACATACCAGAATCTCTGGGACACAACTAAGCCAAAGTTAACAGGGAAGTTCATAGCACTAAACACCTACATCAAAAAGTTAGGAAGATCTCAAATCAATAACCTAACAGGACAACTCAACGAACTAAAGAAATAAGAGCAAGCTAACACCAAATCTACTAGAAGACAAAAAGTAAAGCTGAAGGAAAGTGAGATGTAAAAAACATCCAAAAGTCCACAAATCCCAGAGTTTTTTTGTTTGTTTGTTTTGTTTTGTTTTGTTTTCACAAAGTTAATAAGATTGATAGACTGCTAGCTAGACAAAAAAAAAAAAAAGAAGATCCAAATAAATACAATCGGAAATGACAAATGGGAATGATAAATGGGATGTTACCACTGACCCCACAGTAATACAAAAACATTTCAGAGAATATTATGAACACCTCTATGTACACAAGCTAGAAAACCTAAAAGAAATAGATACATTCTTGGACATATACTATCTTCCAAGACTGAATCAGGAAGAAATTGAATCCCTTAACAGACCAGTAACAAGTTCCAAAATTGAATCAGTAATAAAAGCCTGCTCATCCAAAAAAAAAAAGTTCAGGACCAGTAAAATTCACAGCTGAATTCTACCAGATGTATAAAAAAGAGCTGGTATCATTTCTACTGAAATTATTGGAAAAAAAAAAAATGAACTTGATGGAATCCTTTCTGACCCATTATATGAGGCCAGCATCATCCTGATACCAAAACTGGGAAAACACACAACAAAAAAGAAAACTTTAGGCCATGAACTTGATAAACATAGATGCAAAAATTCTCAAAAAATACTAGCAAACTAAATCCAGCAGCACATCAAAAAACTAATCCACCATAATCAACTAAACTTTATCCCTGGGATGCAAGTTTGGTTCAACATATGCAAATCAATCAATGTGATTTGTCACATAAACAGAGCTAAAAACAAAAACCACATGATTATTTCAATAGATGCAGAAAAGGTTTTCAATAACATTTCATATCCCTTCATGTTAAAAGCACTCAACAAACTAAGCATTGAAGAAAGACTCTTCAAAATATTAAGGGCCATTTATGAAAAACCCTCAGTCAACATCATACTGAATGGACAAAAATTGGAATTAGTCCTCTTGAAAACTGGAACAAGACAAGTATGCACTCTCTCACCACTCTTATTCAACATAGTACTGGAAGTCCTGGCTAGAGCAATCAAGCAAGAGAAAGAAATATAAGACATCCAAATAGGAAGACAGAAAATCAAACTATCCTTGTTTGCAGACAATATGATTCTATACCAAGAAAACCTCATTGTCTCTGCCCCAGATCTTGATCTGATAAATAACTTCAGCGAAGTTTCAGAATACAAAATCAATTTACAAAAATCAGTAGTACTTATATACACCAACAACATCCAAGCTGAGAACAATCCCATTCACAACTGCCACAAAAATAATAAAATATCTAGGAATACAGATAACCAGGGAGGTGAAAGAGCTCTACACTGAGAATTACAAACACCACTCAAAAGAATCAGAATTGCCGGGCGCGGTGGCTCACGCCTGTAATCCCAGCACTTTGGGAGGCTGAGGCGGGCAGATCATGAGGTCAGGGGATCGAGACCATCCTGGCTAACACAGTGAAACCCTGTCTCTACTAAAAATACAAAAAATTAGCCGGGTGTGGTGGTCGGCGCCTGTAGTCCCAGCTATTCGGGAGGCTGAGGCAGGAGAATGGCGTGAACCTGGGAGGCGGAGCTTGCAGTGAGCTGAGATCATGACACTGCACTCCAGCCTGGGCAACAAGCGAGACTCCATTTAAAAAAAAAAAAAAAAAAAAAAAAATTCCATGTTCATGGATAAGAAGAATCAATATTGTTATAATGATCACATTGTCCTAAGCAATTTATAGATTTAATACTATTCCTATCAAACTACCATTGACATTCTTCATGGAATTAGAAAAAAAATTTAAAAAATTATATAAAACAAAAAAGAGCCCTAATAGTCAAGGCAATCATAAACAAAAAGAAAAGAGCTAAAAGGCATTATGTCACTTGACTTCAAAATATAATACTATAAGGCTGCAGTAACCAAAGCAGCATGGAATTGGTGCAAAAACAAACACATAGACCAATGGAACACAATATAGAACCAACCCAGAAAGAATTCCACACATGTATAATCATCTGATCTGTGACAAAGTCAATGACAACAAGCAATGGGGAAAGTTGTCCCTATTCAATAATTCATGCTGGGATAACTGGCTAGCCATATGCATAAGATTGAAACTGGATCCCTCCCTTACACCACATACAAAAATCAACTCAAGATGGATTAAAGACTTACACGTAAAACCTAAAACTATAAAAATCCTGGAAGATAATCTAGGAAATATCATTCTGAATATCAGAACTGGAAAAGATTTTATGAAGTAGACACCAAAAGCAATTGCAACAAAAAATAAAAATTGACTAAGGAGACCTAAATAAACTAAAGAGCTTCTGCACAGCAAAAGGAACTATCAACAGATGCATACATTGCAGATGTTTTCTCCCGTTCTGGAAACAGACAGTGTACATAATGGGAGAAAACATCTGCAACGTATGCATCCGACAAAGGTCTGTATATAGCATCTACAAGCAATGTAAACTAATTTACAAACAAAAGCAATCCCATTAAACGCTAGCAAAGGACATGAACAGATACTTCAAACAAACACATACATGTGACCAATAAGCATGAAAAGCATACTCAGAGTTATTAACCATTAGATAAATGCAAATCAAAATCACAATGAAATACCATCTCATACCAGTCAAAATGGCTATTACTAAAAACTCAAAAAATAACAGAGGCTGGCAAGTTTGGAGAGAAAAGGGGATGTTTATACATTGCTGGTAGAAATATAAAGTAATTCAGCCATTGTGGAAAGTTGTTTGGTGATTTCTCAATGAACATAAAACAGAATTGCCATTTGACCCAGCAATTTCATTATTGGATATATACTGAAAGAAATATAAATATAAATCTTTCTACCATAAGGACACATGCACATGTATATTCACTGAAGCACTATTTGCAATAGCAAAGACATGGATCCAGCTTAAATGCCCATCAACAGTACACTGGATAAAGAAAATGTGATATATATATATATATATATATCCATTCATATATATCATAAAATATATAAATATATATAAATATATACAAAATAAAAAATATAATGTGTATATATATAATGGAATACCAGCCAGCCACAAAAATTAACTAATGTCCTTTGCAGCAAACACAGACGGAGCTGCAGTTCATTATCCTAAGCAAACTAACGCATGAATAGAAAACTAAATCACATATTCTCATTTCTAAGTGGGAGCTAAACAATGAGAACACGTGGAAACAGAGAGAAACAATAGACATCGGGGATTACTTGAAGGTGGAGGGTGGGAGAAAGGAAAGGATAAAACAACTACCTGTGAGGTAGTGTGCTAATTACCTGGTTGATGAAATAATCTGTACACCAAACCCCTGAGACACACATTTTACCTAGGTAACAAACCTGAACATGTAATCCTGAATGTAAACGTTATAATAATAATAATAATAACATGTTTTATTATTATACTCTTAACAAGTATGAGATATACAGGCATTGAACTAGTTGTGGAATTCAACAGAAGTAACATCACAAAGTCTTCATCTTCATGCACCTTTTATAGCAATAGAAGATATAAGCAATCAACAAATTAAAGTATAATGTGCAATACTATTATAGATTGTGATAAGCACACGGAAGAAAATCAGTAATGATGGGATAGAAAGTTACTGAGAGAAGCTAATTTAGATAGTATGATTACAGATGATATTTTTGAAAATGATATTTGAACTGAGTTCTTGAAGAGGATATTGTAGATAGATAACTTCTCTCATTTGGAAGCGACACTGATTTTTATTTGCATAACCACAACTTATCTGTTTTGAGAGATGCTAACAGCACCTAGAAATGAGGCAGGTGATACAGGACTAATTAAAACAACTTCTGAATATTTTCCATTCTACAGCTGTTGATTCAGGGATGACTGTGAACTCTAACTTTGAAAAGTGAGGTTGCGCTTCTGAAGAAATTTTTTAAAATATGTAATCTTAACATATAAACATAAGAGGCCAGGTGCGGTGGCTCATGCCTATAATCCCACCACTTTGGGAGGCTGAAGCAGGTGTATCACCTGATGTCAGGAGATCGCGACCAGCCTGGCCAACATGGTGAAAACCCGTTTCTACTACAAATACAAAAAAGTAGCTAGGGCGTGGTGATGGGCACCTGTAATCCCAGCTACTCGGGAGGCTGAGGCAGGAGAACTGCTTGAACCCGAGGGGCAGAGGCTGCAGTGAGCCGAGATGGCACCATTGCACTTCAGCCTGGGCATCAAGAGTGAAACTTGGTCTCAAACAAAACAAAACAAACAAACAAACAAAAACGAGAAAATTACCTCCCTGTTACATATGATGATATGGTACATGTCTATGCAGCCTGGAAGTGTCACCATTTCTGTACATTCTGAGATCAAAGCCACCTCAGGGAAGTAACTCTTAGCTAATCCAGAGAAATAGAGCTGACACTATTGAATTAAAGAAACCTGAAGTCTGCATTTCATCTGGACTTTTAGTATAAGGGCCAATAGATCCTGCTATTTTATAGGCCAGTTTGAATAGTTTGTGTTATTTTCAGGAGGAAACAGATTAGGTTATATAAACCAGGAGAAAAATTAGACAACATTTATAGAGGTAGAGGAAGAATGACAGAATTAAAGAAAACAATATGCAAATGCCCTAAATTTAAAAAGTTATTGACATGTTCAAAGAAAAGACAATCTGCTAGTTTTAGGAGTACAGTAGGGAAAAAATAAAATGTGGTATTAGATGAGGTTGGAGAGAAAAACAGAAACCATAATGACTTTGGGTTTTATTAATGATAAGTCATTGCCACATTTTAGTGGGGAAACTAGATTCTTAGTGTTTTTTGTTGTCGTTGTTTTGTGTTGTTTTTCTTTTCATAAATTACTCCAATTGTTCTGTGAAGAATGTATTAGAAAAGTTTAAAATAATGTCAAGGAAGATAAAATAACTTGAAAGAATGAAGACAAGTTTGGAATAACAGATAATGGTGGTTTGGGTGACTGAAAATATAAACAGAGATCAATAGAGATTTTCTGAACCCAAATCTGTGCTAGAGATAGATGTAATAAAACTATGAAGAAGTAGTGGTGGGGGTATAAGGAATTACCTGAGTCATGAGGGTCGGTGGAACCATTTTCAACCTTGAAACTCAGAAGCATTGTTTTGGATATATTACACTTGAGATTTTTTTCAAAACCCCAAGTAGAAATAGATATCAAATAGATAGTTGGATGTGAAATTCTTCCATGCCTTTTACCATCCTCTGACTATCTTTGATTTTTACAGCTCCATATGTTTCGCTAAAGGTCTATCGTCAGATATACTAATAATTCTGTCACTGTTGATATTTTTGCTTTGGTTTTCAATATTGTTTTGTCTAGAAGTATATCTGAGTTCATAATCTCAGAGATTATATGGGCACCTAAATATAATAAAATGTATAGGAAGGATACAGTCTTCCACAAATACAGACAGACCTACATAGCAGGCTTTAGGACAAATGGAAGCCTGCTGTTACATGCACGCATACTACAGGGTAAAATACAAAAGAAAAAATATAAAAGTAATTTAATTATAGCATCTTAAAACTTCATAACTGTTTGGACCATTAGGGATGATACCCTCTGGGAGTATCAACAATAATTTAGATCTTATTATCAGACTACATGGGATCTAATGTTCTACGCACGATTTGCAATTTAAGTAAATTAACCTCAGTTCTGTAGTCAGGCATTACTTTAAGAAAGAAATCTCCTCTCTGGCAGCTTGTATCTCTGCATGGTTAATAAGAAAAGTGTAGCATTGCCCAGACAGCTGTTCTCTTTGCAATATTGGATTCATAGAAGGATAACTTTAAGCTATGAGCTACAATTTGGCCACAGCTGGATATAAATCTTTTTTGTTTTTTTTTTGTTGTTGTTTTTTGCTTTGAATTTGTATTAAGCATGGTGCTGACTGAGTCATGGAAATCCTGCAGAGGCTCTATGGATGAAATTTTATGGATCACTGTTCAAACTGAATAGAGAATTTAAAGATTACTTACTCCAAGCCAATAACCAGTAATAAATCCATGTTAAACAGATGGTAGAATGACAAACTAGACACAATCCAGAGATTTGCCATAATCTTAGAAAATTTCTATGTTCTAGCATGAGACTCATGATTTCCCAGCATGTAAACTTTCGTAGAATGACAACTTCAAACAGTATATTATATTTGTGAATGTATCCAAATGCTTATGAGACTGTTATCATTAGTTTTTGGAAAACCGTTCACCTCTAAATCTTCATTTGTTTTTTTCTATCTCAAAACTTTGATTTGTTAAACAGTTGCCACCTGGTAAACAAACTTAGAGAATGCTTTCTTAAAAATTATCTTTTTTTTTTTTCCCCCTAGAAACACCATAGATACTTCATGAGTCTCCAGACATAAAATATCGGCCAGCTGCTTCTCTAAAAATAGATTAGTAGAGGCTGCTTGTAAGATGGAAGGGCAAATATAATATTGGAATGAATATGAAGAGAGATGAAAAGGAAAGGTCCATGTTTTTAATCTAATGTTGCCTTTCCTCCATCAGCAGTAGAGAACTTGAATCTTGAGCTTTTCTAATAAATCATATTCTATGTTGTTAAATTTGTACGAAAAAATTCCACTTGCCTTCTATAATTTGAAATTCTAAAACAAATGACATTGACATTTTTATTGTTATTTAATTTGTTTATGACTATGAAAAAGTAATAGGTATTGTTTGAGGGAGGGTGCTGATTAGGCATAGGTTTACAGTTGTGATTTATAAAAATAGCAAATAAAACTATTCTGGTAACTGGTCACTGTCACTGGAATGCTGGGATGTTAAATTATTACTTTGCTAACATCTTTCTGTAGTAGTTCAAGATGGAACCTTAGTTTTCTGATTTTTATTTTCTTTATCCCTAATGCATGCGTTTAATGCCGTAATTTCCCACCCCACCATCCCCGGGAAAAAAAACAAAAACAAAAACAAAAACTGCCTTTGTAGCAGTTTTTAAATTAAATTTAAATTAAATTTTCCACGGTGGCTCACGCCTGTAATCCCAGCACTTTGGGAGGCCAAAGTGGGAGGATCACGAGGTCAGGAGATCAAGACCATCCTGGCTAACACAGTGAAAACCCGTCTCTACTAAAAAATGCAAAAAAAAAATTAGCTGGGCGTGGTGGCGGGCGCCTGTAGTCCCAGCTACTCGGGAGGCTGAGGCAGGAGAATGGCGTGAACCCGGGAGGCGGAGCTTGCAGTGAGCCAAGATCGCGCCACCACACTCCAGCCTGGGCGACAGAACGAGACACTGTCTCAAATTAATTAATTAATTAATTAAGTTTTCCACAAAATTTAATACATTGCATTTTCACTTTCATTTGGTCCCAAATGTTTTATAAAATCTCTTTGAATTTAAGTTTAGACTCAGATTTTTTGGAAGCATGTTTTTAATTTGCAGGTACTTGAAGATTTTTCAGTTATCTTTCTGTTACTGATTTTAAGTTTAATTCCATTGTAGTATGAGAACATACTTTTTACGATATGTATTCTTTTAAACTTAATAGGGTTTGTTTTATAGTCCAGACTATAATCTATTGTGGTAAATATCTCATTCACACTTGAGAAGAATGTTTATTCTTGTAATGATGATGGTGACAGCTATACACATCCATTGGGGCAGAGCAGTTTATGTTGCAATTTAGGTCACACATGCCCTAGGATGATTTACCTCTTCATCATTATATAATGTCCCTCTTTATCCCAATTAATATTTCTTGTTCAAAGTGTGATATTTTAGAAATTACTATTAGTATTCCAACTCTTTTGATTAGTATTTGTTTGACATGTTTTCCTAGCTTTTTATTTATAAACTAAGCTTGTCGTTAAATGGTTTCTTGTAGGTAGTATGTAGTTTGGTCTTGCTCTTTTACTCAGTTGGATAATTTTGATTTCCAGTTGACTTATTTAAAACATTTACATTTAAAAGTATTATGGATAGAATTAGATTACAACCTACCATCTTGCTAGCTCTTTTGTATTTTTCCTTTTTTTCTTTCTTCCATGGGTTTAACTGAATGTTTTTATAATTTAGTTTTATTTCTTTCATTTATTTATTATTTATTCCTCTTATTTTAATATTTTTATGACAACATTGTGGTTTACAATGTGGATTTTTAAGAAATCTAAACTTTCAGAAAATCTTATGCAGATTTATCAGCAAATTCCTTAAAACAATATCATCCCCATTGTTCTCTTTTACCATTGTTGACATACATTGTCCTTTTACATAGGCTAAAACACACAATACATAGCTACTCTTATTGCTTTAAGCAATATTTTTTAGAACACTTACCGCATTTTTAAAATAATATGCTTCCTTTATATATTCATTTTCTAAACTTCATTTTTTTTTAATCCAAGATATGACATACCATATTTCACCTGCCTGAGGAACTTCCTTTAATACTTTTTGTACAGTTTTTGCTAGAAATAAATCCCTTAGTTTCATTTGTCTGAGAAAATCTTTTTTCCTTTTACTTTTGCAGGGTACTTTCAGAAGACATAGAAGTCAGCTTTGGTAGATTTTATTTACAGGAGTACCCCTTTCTCCACAGTTTAATTTTATGGAGTTTCAATTACCTGTGGTCAACTGTGGTCCAAAAATATTAAATGGAAAGTTTCAGAAATAAACAACATAAATTTTAAATTGTGGTCTGTTTGAAGTTAGGCAATGAAATCTCAGACCCTCCTGCCCCATCATGCCTGGCATGAGAATTGCCTTTTTGTGGAGTCCATCCATACTGAATACACTACCTATTTGTCACTTAGTAGTCATCTTGGTTATCAGTTTGACTGTCATGGCATCTCAATACTTTTGTTCAAATCATCCTTATTTTAATTAATAAGACTCCAAAGCATAAGAGTAGTGATGCTGGATTATTAGTTTTCGTTGTTGCTGTTGTTGTTTTTCAGTTTGCTTTTGTTTTTGTTTTCGTTTGAGATGAGTTCTTAGTCTGTCACACAGGCTGGAGTGCAGTGGCAAGATCGCAACTCATTGCAGCCTCCACCACTGGAGCTCAAGTGATTCTCACACCTCAGCCTCCCAAGTAGCTGAAACAGGTTCATGCCACCACACCTGGCTAACTTTTCTTTTATTATTTATAGAGACCGAGTCTTGCTATGTTGCCCAGACTGGTACTGAATTTCCGAGCTCAAGTGATCCTCCCATGTTGTTCTCCCAAAGTGCTGGGATTACAGGCATTAGCCACCAAGCCAGGTCTGGAACATTGTTATATTTGTCCTATTTTATTATTAGTTATTATCTTACTGTGTGCAATTTATAAACTAAACTTTGTTATAGTTATGTACGTGTAGGAAAAAAATGTACATATGATGTTTTGTACAATCCTCAGTTTTAGGCATTTAGGAGGACTTAGAATGTATTCCCCATGGATAATGGGAGACTAATGTATTTATTTTTTTCTAGCACTTTAAAAATGTTACTCAACTCTCATCTTGCTTGCATGATTTGAATAAGTGGTCTACTGTAATTCTTATTTTTATTTCCCTGTAGGTAATTTGTTTTCTTTGGGGGGGGTGTGGTTTGTGGTTGCAGTGGTGGTATACTGCTTGCTGATCTCTGTTTTTTCTCTTTTAATTTCCAGTGTTTCTGTTTGATATTTTTTATAGTTTTTTTTTTCTCTCTGCCGAAATTGTTTATCTGATTTTGCATATTATCTATTATTCTCTCTTTTTTTTTTTTTTTTTTTTGAGACGGAGTCTCACTCTGTTGCCCAGGCTGGGATGCAGTGGCGCGATCTTGGCTCACTGCAAGCTCCGCCTCGCGGGTTCACGCCATTCTCCTGCCTCAGCCTCCCGAGTAGCTGGGACTACAGGCTCCCGCCCCCACGACTGGCTAATTTTTTGTATTTTCAGTAGTGACGGGGTTTCACCGTGTTAGCCAGGATGGACTCAATCTCCTGACCTCGTGATCTGTCCCTTTCGGCCTCCCAAAGTGCTCTCTTTATTGACTTCCTGTGCATATTTTAAATTCTCTGATAGTTTCAACATCTGTTTCATACATGACTTTGTTTTCGGTGATTACCATATCTCTTCTGAATATGTGTTTTGTTACTTTTTGTATCCCTCAGTTTTTCTTTGTCATTGAAAGACAGAAATATATAGGCAATAGATACTGGGAACTTTTATTATTATTATTATTATTATTATTATTACATATTTGGAGATAAGTGTCTCTTTTTGTTAGATGTTAGTTTGCAATTTTATGTAGAAGTTTGGCAGGGTTTGAAATTTGTTGTTGCTATAGTTACTATCTTCAGCTATCCAGAAAATTCAAATTCCTAGTAATGTTCTGTTTCTTTTTCAGTGTTTTGTGTTGGGTCTTCCTTTTTGCACTGCTTCCCAGAGACTTTGTCACTTACAACTCTCCCAGCTGACTTCACTGTTATTTTTACTGGAGGCTTGTCATCATGGTGGTATGGGGTGGAGAAGAGAAAATGCTCTCACGTGTTCCATTAAGGCTGTTTACGCAGGTTCTTTAACATTGGATATGGAGGTATCAGCTTCATAGTTGTTCCTGCCTTCCCTCTGGTTATAATGCTGGACTTAGCTTGTATCTCTGCCTCTACTCCAGGGCTGGAGCTCTTTATTTATTTTTATTTATTTTTTTATTTTTGTCTTTTGAATTTTCTTCTCTCTCTTTTATTTTCTTTCTTAAAAAGATAAAATAAAATAAAATTCCTCTGTGCCCCTCTCAGCTGCAGGGATTTTCCATCAGTGCCCTCTCATTACAGTTTCGATGACCTCCCACCTGCTGATTAAGCTTCCTGTTTCATAATATAGATAAGGGTAGTTGGGTCTGTGTGAAATTTCCGTTCTAGCTTCTGTTCCCTTCCCCAAAGTCCTCAGGCTGTAGGTTTCAATAAACTTCTCCCTAACGATTAGATTTTGTTTTCCCTCGGGAAGGCAGGAGAGCTGGGTCTTTGTGAAATTCCCATGGTGACTTCTGTTATCCTCCCATAGTGTCCTCAGTCTATAGGTTTGGATGTTACTTTTTCCCTGCTGATTGTCTCTTTTCCCTGCTGATTGTCTCCTTTCCCTAGTGGAGGTGGAGATGAGGGTCTGCTGCCTGGCTTTCCACGTAGCTGTTGTTTCCCACCCCCAGCCAGCACACAATGAGCTTTTGGGGTTGTCTTTGATCTTCTCAGTCAGGACACGGTGAGATTCAGCCTGCAAGAGGATGCAAATACATACCCTTCTGTCTGTGGGCCCCAGGGGCTTCCCACTCTCATAGTAATCTTCTAACTGCTTTGTGTGGGGATCTGCCCCTAGTGAGCAAATCCAGCCATCTCTCTTCTCCCTCGGGAGTCTGTCTCTCTCCTGATTGATTTCAGGTTTCAAGTTTGCTCTGCATCTTCAGTTCTCTGATTTGTTCAAGGAAAGGTTATTGCTAATTAATTTGTTTATTTGTAGTGACCAAAATGGCCTTAACTCTTCCCTCAGCTTGAATAAACTTTACACAGATTTCTTTCTGATTATAGTCTCCTGGTCTCCCTATGCTTAGAGCATTTACATTAGAAAACTTACTATTTTAAATTCTCTCTCTTCCCCTTTGAGATACAAATCTTTTCTCCCAGTCTTTTTCCTGGTTTACCACTCAGGAATGTCTTTCTCAAGTTATTCCTTCCTTAGAAATGTAAATCAAAAAACATAGAGTCTCCATGTAAGGCCTAACTTCACCAGTTAGCAAACACAGATTGTCAACTAACTTATGGACTGCATGTTTGTGTCCCCACCAAAATTCATATATTGAAACCCTAACCCGTGTTGAAGTTACCAAAAAAAAAAAAAAAAAAAAAAAGTATCAATATCAAAATGAAGTCACTTATGTCAAACTCAACAAAATGGAGCTGTCAGGCCATAAAGAAGGAACCCTCATGCCGGAATGCCTGTAACAGGACTTATCAAAAGAAATTACTCTGTGTATCTCCATGACAACAACTATGGAAGGAACTCCTTAAAAACTTAGTATTCCAGAGAAGCCATTTGCACAACGACATTTGTCTAACA